>NC_073340.2:7588750-8256875 GCF_027580225.2 Misgurnus anguillicaudatus | reverse complement strand
CAATGCAAACTGGTGTGTTTTGCATCATCCAAATATTGTTAATTTACATATATTACAGACATTGTAACAATAGAAAGTGGGTTGAAAGTCTGTAAACTTACTCTATATAATAATAATTGTCTGTTTAACTGAGCATGACTTAAAACACATGACTTGTATTATCTTAGAGCTATTGCTTTATGAATGCATTTTGTTCCTTAATGAGATAAACGCTTACACCTGGTTTTAGAGACAATGCTTAAAGTGTAACTAAACCCCAAACCAACTTTTTTTAGTTAATGATCTGTAAGAATGGGGCTTTATTAGTGCTGTTCGTTGATTTTGATGTAAGTTTTTTGACATTTGGATATAAAGTGTTTCAATACTGCAATATATGGTGTAAAAACGTCTGAGTGCTTCAGGTTGAACGGTGGCTACACTCTTAAAAAAAATGGTTCTATATCGAACCAGAAATGGTTCTATCACCCGCTTCATATATGGAACCCCCAAATGGTTCAATATAGAACCACTTTAATGGGTTCATTAAAAAGAACCCCAAATGCTTCTTTGAATCAAAGTTGGTTCTATTTAGAACCATTAAAGGTTCTTTATTACTATGAGTAATTTATTATTGATAAGAAATTATAACCGATCTAGAAAATTATAAAAGTTTACTATTTATTAATTGTATTATACAGAAATATAAATCTATAAAAATTACTTAAAATCACATTTCTTTATTCTGTATTAGACAGCAAAACTTTAGTTTACATTTAAAATGTCTCATTACATTCAACCATTTAGTTATTTAATTATTTCCATTAAGCATTTTCACTTTTTAATAAACATACATACGTTTATATATAAATAATATATATAAATTGCATCTCTGTATTAAACAGCTAAACTCTTAATTACACTATACATTAAAAAATTTGTTCAAGTTATTTCCCTTACGCATAGATACTGTACAGTATATGCAGTACTAATTTTTAGTAACTTACATGTGTCTGAAATGATGAAAAGAAATCACGGTAACACTTTACAATGGGGTTCATTAGTTAACATTAGTTAGCTACATTAGTTAACATGAACTAATAATGAACTGCACTTATACAGCCTTTATTAATCTTTGTTAATGTTAATTTCAACAATTACTTTATTAAAATCTTGTTAACATTAGTTAATGCACTCTGAACTAACATGAACACGCAATTAAAGCTTAAATTTTTATTAACTAACATTAACAAAGATGAATAAATACTGTAACAAATGTATTGCTTATGGTTTGTTCAAGTTAGTTAATACATCAACCAATGTTAACTAATGAACTTTACTGTAAAGTGTTACCGAAATCACAATGCATTTAAAGACAATTCATAAACAATCTATTAAATAGAATGACAATTTACACAAGTTGATTGTACATTTGTTTTGTACAGGTATTAAAACTTAAGCATATATTTTATAAATTAAAGTCACTGTGTGCTTAATGGCAAAAGGGTATTGAACATTGAAGAAAAAAAAAACGCAAACAGTTGTCACGGAGTGACTATGCGGGGCGGGGCGAGAGTGAAGAGGTTCCGCCCGGACCGGTTTGTACAGACACCGGCACTTCCGGGTTCCCCGTGAATCCCCGCACTCGCTGAAACAAGGCACAGCTGTGTGAGTGACGTGGCGAGCGATGGTTGGGCGAGCCACGCCATGGAGGAGGATATAAAGAGAGAAGGTAGAAGTTACTGGAAGGGTCGATTTTCTGGCGAGTCAACTTCCGCCTTGGGCAGCACAACGAAGACCAGCCTCCGAAGAGTCCGCAGCCTCTGCTGATCCGGCGACCGCTAGGTAGCGGGCGGAAAGAGTGCGGGGCTGGTCCGGGCGAAAGGACGGCGTGGTTGTGTATAGGAAGTTACTTGTCAGAGTGAAGTTTGATCAGGTTGGATATACGCTGCAGATGCCAGCTGGGTTGTTAGTCCTTCGGGTGCTGAAATACGTAGTTCTGCTACGGCTAGGAGCTGTGGAGAGAGAAGAAACACTGTTCAACAGTCAAGTAAGAACCTCTTGAAACGGAAATACACAAAGCTTTCTTGAAGTGTTGTGCAGTGTCCTTGTCATCCGTACTCACCTTAGGAGGGTCTTGGACCTTTGTGGATGCCATCAGGGGCCGCCACGACGGTGTGTGCCCAACCCACCCAGACACGCTCTGTAGCGGTGTTCCACCTGGAGTCACGTGGAAACCCCTCCAACGTCCCTGGCCCCGTAATACTCCCCCTGAGGGCGAGAAGCGAGATTTTTAGATTCCCTTTCCCATCCCCCACTTTAGTTTTAAATAATTTAAATAAAGTTTCTATTTTTATATTTTACTTATCTCTGGTTTGTCTGGTCATTGGGGTGCTTTGGGACCTCCTCGAGGTGGAACTAGGAGGAGCGTGATCCACGACAGGGGTGGTCCGCTTCTCCGACCTGTGACACAGTCATTCCACAGCCTGTGATGTCAATGTCTTCCACATATTAAGTTCACATTGTCCATTATAAAGTTGATACTTTCAGATTTGAGAAGATCAGGAGAGCCGTTGAACACTATGGTTGGTGTGGGACCTTTGGGTTCCTGTAAAACAAACATTTCACCTTTTAAGTGCTTTTTACCAATTAACAGAAGCCATCAAATAGACTTAAAATTATCCCATAATAACACAAATAAAGTATGACAACTAGGCAAGCGACACTCACGAAAAAACAAGACTCATAATAATTGATGTGGAGCTGTATGCTATTTAAGGGTAAACAGAGTAATATTTTTATATTTGCATTGAATGTTACTTTAAATAAAGTGCCTCAAATGCTAACTAAATTACAGAAGACTATACCTACACTATTTACACAGTCAAGGAAGCTGGGATTTTCTTGAAATAATGCTTGCAATAACATAAGTGCAGCATTCCTCACCAGACCTACAAAGATACAAATTATTGTACATTAGGTACAGATATCAATTACAGGGATATTTTACTCAAAAAAGAAAACTCATTCACTCACTCGTTATATCAAACATTCACAGCTTTCTTTCTTCAGCAGAACACTAACACAAAAAAGATTTTGAAGAATGTCTGTAACCGAACAACTCTGCTAGCAATTTAATGGACACAAAACCAATGCAGGTCAATGGGCACCATTGTTGTTCGATTCCCATACTTTTTCAAAATTTCTTCTGTTGTGTTCTGCTGAAGAAAGTGACGACAAATTTTAAACTTTAACTCTTTCTCAGCCAGCGTCTCTTAATTAACAAGTTTACTCTTCAATGGCAAGGAAAAAGTTTATACTAACATTATTTTCATATTTTCACTTATACAATTTATAGGTGCTAGAACCTTTACATTGACTATGCAAATAAGGCTACTTTACACTGGACAAAGAACAAGCACCTTCTGTGGTTTCCTCTCCAATGAGATTGGCGTAGAGATGTTTTTTACTTCCTTCTTTTGCACTCCTGATGATGTTTGGGGCCATTTTATTAAGAGATGTTTCCATGTTCTTCACCAAGTCTGTTCCAAACCACATTGTCATTCCATGCAGCATCTTAAAACACAAAATCTTTATATATCCACTTTCAGACAAACAAGTTCCTTAAAGTCTACATTAACTTGAGGTTGCAATTGACTAGTGATGTATTTTTCAAAACACAATGTTCAATAAAAAAAATAGTGTGAAATATACAGAATTTAAATTAAATCCTCAAACACTTTACAGTCTTTAATGCTAAATTCTAAATGAAATACATACAGTAAGAATTATCATTAAAGCTACAAAACAGATTTCTTTTATTTTGCTCTTTGATGAACATTATTGACAGAAGTCAGGTTTACAAGGTCCTTTTAAGCACCTTACCTTTTTGCATCAATGGGGTTTATATTTTAAAGCCAGTGACGTGTCTGACCATTTATTAACCATGGTTATCTGTGAGGGAGAGGAAAAAGCATAAATTACACTTCACAAACCAAATACACATAAAAACCTGAACACGTTTGGTTTTTAAAACATTTGAATGTTAAATGTAAGTGTCTTAACAGCTACCATCACATTAATTAATTGTGTGCATCATAGAAAACATGCATATCTAGACGTGTTGCGGATACGAACGCTGCACTGCAATCGTGCATTTATAATACAGACCGGCGGAATGTTCTCAACTGTGGCCAGCAGTTTCCACTTTCCTTCCGAGTTTAGCTCCAACCCTGATAAAACACTCGTGAACAAGCGAAAAATACTCACGGAATGTGTGTAAAACTGCGACAAAAATTTACATATAATTTCCCTTCCACCGTCTTCCACCCGGTTCCTTTGACCACGCGCTTCATTGAAATAACACCCCTGTCTCGAATTTCGTCTCCTTACAACACAGCTGTCTTATTGTGATTGGCAATTTAATTTAAAATGACAAAGAAATAAAGCAGGACTGTAACGTAATTCATTAAAACCCGGAACAAAATGTATTTAACAGAGCTTTTATAACTGACGGTTGACGAAGCCCGTCAGTGCTCTAACGTTACCAGCAGTATTTTTAACTGAGGTAAATATTATAAATGTAGCTAGTATCACTATTTAGCACAATACCTACTCTAACAAAATAAATATTAACGAATTATACTAAATATTTCAGTAATATCGTTTCAAAAATGTAGAAAGTTTACTTACCTCAGGGTACAAACAAGCAGAAATGCCGGTCCGGAGTCCGAACTCCTCAGTTTGAAAAAATAACTGTCACGCCTCGAGGCTCATCTTCGCGTATGGTGGTGGTCTGGTCTCTCCACATCATCACCCCTCTGGTTTAATAAACAGAGGAATATAAACACACACACACATACATAATAACATGTTTAATATAATAAAGCTTGACGGTGAAAGATTTTATACCCTAAAATTGCCAAATTTCCCTCAGACACCACACGTAATTGAATTAAACACTATTGGGCGGTTTTCTCGGACAGGACTTATCACTGACTAAAATACTGACATCTCTTAACATATGAGTGCTATTGTTTTGTCTCAAAATGCACGCCAGTATTGTATTTTATAAGGTTTGTTTGTAAAAATGGCCCAATTATAATTAAGACGGAGTCCTAAACCCTGTCCGGTATTATCTTAACTAAAATAGCTCCACTTTAACTCGGACACATAACATAACACACACTTTAAGTCGGTCACATAACATAACACACCTTTATATAACTTATATGTTTACAAAAACGTCGAGTATTTGCGTCTTTGCCAATTAATATAGTCTAAAATTAACATTTATTTACAAACACTTACCTGACGTGACCTTGAGGAAACGGCTGATGACTTGTGTCGTTGTGGGAAACAGTGAGTGATTCCGGCTGTTACATGCGGAATGATCTCAGATGAAATGACCTGTGATTCAGATCCTTCCGAGTTAAGTTAAGACATTTTAAATTAAAAACTCACGCACATGCTGTACATGCACACGCGCGCGCGCACGCGGGTGCACACACGGGCATATTTGGAAGTTTTATTTGGGATTGTTGTGATGTTGGGACTGTTTGTCCGCCCGCTCCTTCGGCTCTGAGGTTCAGATTCGCATGCAGTCCGGTTGTGGCAGATGTGGAAGATATGAAACATCACTCAACAGCAATATCAATTGGGTGCAATCCTAGAATGTGATTTGAAACATAACCCTTTCATTATTAAGTATGAGAAATTAAAATGAAATATAGCTGCAAGCAGCGATGGCGGGCCCTCGCACGTTTTTTTACCGCTACACGGTGCCTCCGAGAAAATGATGCACGGTGGGCATGTGCATCAAGTGGGTAAATATCAGTGGAATATTTCATGTTGCTACTGATCCATTTTGGTACTGTAGGTAAAAGAAACCCCACATTTTAGACAAATGGAGGCGCTAGTGAGACACTAAATAGACACGCCTTTATCTGACGTTTTTGTCAACACTTAACAGCCGACAACTCTGATGTGTTTGCCAAATTTAAATTTAATCTAAGCACGCCAAGAGCCTTAAATATGCCTGAAATTAAAGTAAAGTTTGAAGCATTGCCATGGCAACAGCGTTCGAAATGTCAAAAATTCCTTCGCAATTTAGCATCTGCAAAGTCTCAGCATCATGTTAACCACTTTTGGTGTCAATCGCATAAACATTCTAGGAGGAGTATTTAAAAAAAAATCACATGGAACTGTCAAAAAAATCAACCTTTGTGACTGCAACACTTCCTGGCGCCTGGTGGTGGCGCTATACCCGAGACTCACAATAGGCACATCGATGCAATCAGAATCTTCAGACGAACAAACACCCCGTGTGTCATCACAATAAGACATTTTTTTACCTTAGATATTAGACACTTCCTGTTTCTCTGATTTCGCCATGAATTTGTCGCCTCGCCATGGCAGAACCGTTCGAGATATCAAAAATCCCTTCGCAATTTAGCAAGTACAATGTCTCGGCATCATGATCAGCACGTTTGGTGTCAATCCCATGAATCCCCTAGAAGGAGTATTCAAAAGTTCACCGTATGCATTTTTTAAACCATCCAAAATGGCCGACTTCCTGTGAGGCGGAGCTAATAGGTTTGATTGTGAAAGTTGTTCGGGTCGATGAGATCTATATACGTACCAACTTTCGTACATGTGCGTACATGTTTGCCCGATTTGTGCACCAATATTTTTTTTGCATTACAGGGGGCGCTACAGAGCCCTACTGCCACACCCGTGTTCCAGCGTTTGCCCAGTCCTAATGGCCGACGACTTTGAGGTCTGTGCCAAATTTCCGGTGTTTTCGAGCATGTTAAGGCACCCAAAGTGCATGCCAAGTGCTTAAATATCCCTGAAAATGAAAGTAAAGTTTGACGTGTTGCCATGGGAGCAGCATTCGAGATATCAAAAATCCCTTCGCAATTTATCATCTACAATGCCTCAGCATCATGTTGACCACTTTTGGTGTCAATCGCATGAAAATCCTAGGAGGAGAATTTAAAAGAACATTGCATGGAACTGTCAAAAAATCCACCTTTTGTGACTGCCACACTTCCTGGTGCCTGTTGGTGGCGCTATACCCGAGACTCACAATAGTCACATCGGAGAGATCGGAATCCTTGGCCGAACATACACACTGCGTTTCATCCCAATAAGACATTTTTTGCTTTAGATATTAGACACTTCCTGTTTCTCTGAATTCGCCATAAATTTGTCGCCTCGCCATGGCAACACCGTTCGAGATATCAAAAATCCCTTCACAATTTGGCAAGTCCTATGTCTCAGCATCTTGTTCTCCAGGTTTGGTGTCAATTGTATTCATTCCATAGGAGAATTATTTAAAAGTTCATGACTGACACACTTCCTGGCGCCTGGTGGTGGCGCTATACCCGAGACTTACAATAGGCACATCGATGCGATCGGAATCTTCAGACGAACAAACGCCCCGCGTGTCATCACTATAAGACATTTTTTGCCTTAGATATTAGACACTTCCTGTTTCTCTGATTTCGCCATGACTTTGCCGCTTCGCCATGGCAAGACCGTTCGAGATATCAAAAATCCCTTCGCAATTTAGCAAGTCCAATGTCTTGACATCATGATCACCACGTTTGGTGTCATTTGCATGAATCCCCTAGGAGGAGTATTCAAAAGTTCACCGCATGCATTTTTTAAACAATCCAAAATGGCGGACTTCCTGTTGGGCGGAGCTAAAATGTTAGAGGGCGAAAGTTGTTCGGGTCGATGAGATCTATATGTGTACCAACTTTCGTAAATGTGCGTACATGTTTGCCTGATCTGTGCACTCCTGTTTGTTTTTGCATTACAGGGGGCGCTACAGAGCCCCTGTGTCACGCCCGTGTTCCAGCCTTTGGCTTTCGGCGATCACGGACGACTCTGATGTCTGTGCCAAATTTCAAGAGTTTTCGAGTATGTTAAGGCCCCCAAAATGTCCAAAAGTGTTGAAAAAAAAAAAAAAAAAAAAAAAAAAAAAAATAAATATAGCTGCAAGCAGCAATGGCGGGCCCTCGCACGTTTATTTACCGCTACACGGTGCCTCCGAGAAAACGATGCACGGTGGGCAAGGGCATCAAGTGGGTAAATATTAGTGGGCTATTTAATGTTGTTTCTGAGCCATTTGGGGACTGTAGGTAAAAGAAACCCCACATTTTAGACAAACAGGGGCATTAGTGAGCCACTTAAGAGACACGCCTATGTCTGACCTTTTTGTCAACACTTAACAGCCGAAAACTCTGATGTGTGTGCCAAATTTAAAGTTCAACTAACCACGCCAAGAGCCTTAAACATGCCTGAAATTAAAGTAAAGTTTGACGCATTGCCATGGAAACAGCGTTCGAGATGTCAAAAATTCCTTCGCAATTTATCATCTAGAATGTCTCGGCATCATGTTGACCACTTCTGGTGTCAATCATATGAATCCCATACGAGGAGTATTTAAAGGTTCACAGCATGTAACTGTCAGCCTTAAATATGTGTAAAAATAAAAGTAAAGTTTGATGCATTGCCATGGTAACAGCGTTTGAGATATCAAAAATCCCTTCGCAATTTATCATCTACAATATCCCGGCATCATGTTGACCACTTTTGGTGTCAATCGCATGAAAATCCTAGAAGGAGTATTTAAAAGTGAACTGTATGCAACTGAAAGGCTTAAATATGCCTTTAAAATGAAAGTAAAGTTTGACAGGTTGCCATGGGAACAGCATTTGAGATATCAAAAATCCCTTCGCAATTTATCATCTACAATGTCTCTGCATCATGGTGACCACTTTTGGTGTCAATCGCATGAAAATCCTAGAAGGAGTATTTAAAAGAACATTGCATGGAACTTTCAAAAAAATCCAGCTTTGTGACTGACACACTTCCTGGCGCCTGGTGGTGGCGCTATACCCGAGACTCACAATAGGCACATCGATGCGATTGGAATCTTCAGATGAACAAACACCCCGCGTATCATTACAATAAGACATTTTTTGCCTTAGATATTAGACACTTCCTGTTTCTCTGATTTCGCCACAACTTTGTCGGCTCGCCATGGCAGAACCGTTCGAGATATCAAAAATCCCTTCGCAATTTAGCAAGTCCAATGTCTCGACATCATGTTCACCACTTTTGGTGTCAATCGCATGCATCCTCTAGGAGGAGTATTCAAAAGTTCAACGCATGCATTTTTTAAACAATTCAAAATAGCTGACTTCCTGTTGGGCGGAGCTTAAATGTTAGAGGGCGAAAGTTGTTCGGGTCGATGAGATCTATAAGCATACCAACTCTCGTACATGTGCGTACATGTTTGCACAATCTGTGCCCCAATGTTTGTTTTTGCATTGCAGGGGGCGCTACAGAGCTCCCTTGCCACGCCCGTGGTCCAGCCTTTGCCCGGACCTGATGGCCGACGACTCTGACGTGTGTGCCAAATTTCAAGAGTTTTCGAGTATGTTAAGGCACCCAAAATGCCCAAAACTGTTAAAAAAAAATAAAAATAAAAAAAAAAACAATAATAATCCTAAGGAAAACAATAGGGCTTCGCACCTTTCGGTGCAGGCCATTCTGGCCTGCTCCTCGGTGCTCGGGCCCGAAAAATAGCTGCAAGCAGCAAAGGCGGGGCCTCGCTTGTTTTTTTACCGCTAAACGGTGCGTCCGAGCAAACGATGCACGGTGGGCAAGGGCATCAAGTGGGTAAAATATCAGTGGGCTATTTAATGTTGTTTCTGAGCCATTTGGGGACTGTAGGTAAAAGAAAACCCACATTTTAGACAAACAGGTGCACTAGTGAGCCACTTAAGAGACACGCCTATGTCTGACCTTTTTGTCAACACTTAACAGCCGAAAACTCTGATGTGTGCAGAGATGTATAGTAACGAAGTAGAACTACTTCACTACTGTACTTAAGTACTAATAGGCAGTATCTGTACTCTACTGAAGTATTATTTTTTTCTCCTACTTCCACTTTTACTTCAGTGCATATTTTCGATGAGTTTAATACTTTTACTCCAATACATTTTTTATGTGCTGCATAGTTACTCGTTACACTCAAATGTTACGAATCATTCCAAACCTACATTATCACTGCCGGAGCGGTGATACACATTAGAAACACACACAGATTGTGGTCTAAACCAATAGGAGATAGTGAAGAGCGGACCCCTCCCTCCCTCTCACTCACAAATATGAGCCGCAGTTGTGGACAAATGTGAAGTGAAGAGAGAACCAAAGTGCACGAGAGAGACCGATAGAGAGAATTCGCGAGAAAGGGCGAGTGTGCGCGAAAGAAGGAAACCTAAATACATTGAAACATCTTGTACCTTTACCTATTACCATTACATCGACTAATATTTTATTAATTCTGAATTCTCTATTGCCATATTAGTTAAATTAATCTGAACATTCCTGTCCTTGTACTCCTGCTACAGCCAAAGCAATTGTGAGTGTCCTTTAGCTTAAACATTTGAAATAATATAAACAATATTATATTCAAACTTTTGACTGTTTTCTTTAATAACTACATTACACAATACTTGTACTTTTACTTTCAGTACTTGAGTAGTATATTTTAAAATAAACTACTTGCAATACTTAAGTACAAAACATGTTTAATACTTCAGTACTTCCACTTAAGTGGTGTGCTCACTTTTTTGATAGAGCACTTGTACTTTTACTCAAGTCTGGGTCCCTAGTACTTTATACATCTCTGGATGTGTGTGCCAAATTTAAAGTTCAACTAAGCACGCCAAGAGCCTTAAACATGCCTGAAATTAAAGTAAAGTTTGACACGTTGCCATGGGAACAGCGTTCGAGATGTCTAAAATTCCTTCGCAATTTATCATCTACAATGTCTCGGCATCATGTTGACCACTTCTCGTGTAAATCGCATGAAAATCCTAGAAGGAGTATTTAAAAGTTAACTGTATGGAACTGAAAGGCTTAAATATGCCTTTAAAATGAAAGTAAAGTTTGACGCGTTGCCATGGGAACAGCGTTTGAGATATCAAAAATCCCTTCGCAATTTATCATCTACAATGTCTCAGCATCATGGTGACCACTTTTGGTGTCAATCGCATGAAAATCCTAGAAGGAGTATTTAAAAGTTAACTGTATGAAAGGCTTAAATATGCCTTTAAAATGAAAGTAAAGTTTGACGCGTTGCCATGGGAACAGCGTTTGAGATATCAAAAATCCCTTCGCAATTTATCATCTACAATGTCTCGGCATCATGTTGACCACTTCTCGTGTAAATCGCATGAAAATCCTAGAAGGAGTATTTAAAAGTTAACTGTATGGAACTGAAAGGCTTAAATATGCCTTTAAAATGAAAGTAAAGTTTGACGCGTTGCCATGGGAACAGCGTTTGAGATATCAAAAATCCCTTCGCAATTTATCATCTACAATGTCTCGGCATCATGGTGACCACTTTTGGTGTCAATCGCATGAAAATCCTAGAAGGAGTATTTAAAAGAACATTGCATGGAACTTTCAAAAAAATCCAGCTTTGTGACTGACACACTTCCTGGCGCCTGGTGGTGGCACTATACCCGAGACTCACAATAGGCACATCGATGCGATCGGAATCTTCAGACGAACAAACACCCCGCGTGTCATTACAATAAGACATTTTTTGCCTTAGATATTAGACACTTCCTGTTTCTCTGATTACGCCACAACTTTGTCGGCTCGCCATGGCAGAACCGTTCGAGATATCAAAAATCCCTTCGCAATTTAGCAAGTCCAATGTCTCGACATCATGTTCACCACTTTTGGTGTCAATCGCATGCATCCTCTAGGAGGAGTATTCAAAAGTTCAACGCATGCATTTTTTAAACAATCCAAAATAGCTGACTTCCTGTTGGGCGGAGCTTAAATGTTAGAGGGCGAAAGTTGTTCGGGTCGATGAGATCTATATGCGTACCAACTCTCGTACATGTGCGTACATGTTTGCACGATCTGTGCATCAATGTTTTATTTTGCATTACAGGGGGCGCTACAGAGCCCCCGTGCCACGCCCGTGTTCCAGCCTTTGCCCGTTTGCAATGACGGACGACTCTGACGTCTGTGCCAAATTTCAAGAGTTTTCGAGTATGTTAAGGCACCCAAAATGCCCAAAAGTGTTAAAAAAAATAAAAAAAAAAAAAAAATAAAAACAAATATAGCTGCAAGCAGCAATGGCGGGCCCTCGCACGTTTTTTTTCCGCTACACGGTGCCTCCAAGAAAACGACGCAAAGTGGGCACGTGCATCAAGTGGGTAAATATCAGTGGACTATTTCATGTTGCTACTGACCAATTTGGGTACTGTAAATAAAAGAAACCCCACATTTAGACAAACGGGGCGCTAGTGAGCCACTAAATAGACACGCCTTTATCTGACCTTTTTGTCAAAACTTAACAGCTGACAACTCTCATGTGTGTGCCAAATTTAAAGTTAATCTAAGCACGCCAAGAGCCTTAAATATGCCTGAAATTAAAGTAAAGTTTGAAGCGTTGCCATGGGAACAGCATTCGAGATGTCAAAAATTCCTTCGCAATTTAGCATCTACAATGTCTCAGCATCATGTTGACCACTTTTGGTGTACATCGCATAAACATTCTAGGAGGAGTATTTAAAAGAACATCACATGGAACTGTCAAAAAAATCAACCTTTGTGACTGCAACACTTCCTGGCGCCTGGTGGTGGCGCTATACCCGGGAGTCACAATAGGCACATCGATGCGATCGGAATCTTCAGACGAACAAACACCCCGCGTGTCATCACAATAAGACATTTTTTGCCTTAGATATTAGACACTTCCTGTTTCTCTGATTTCGCCATGAATTTGTCGCCTCGCCATGACAAAACCGTTCGAGATATCAAAAATCCCTTCGCAATTTAGCAAGTACAATGTCTCAGCTTCATGATCACCACGTTTGGTGTCAATCCCATTAATCCACTAGGAGGAGTATTTAAAAGTTCACCGCATGCATTTTTTAAACAATCCAAAATGGCTGACTTCCTGTTGGGCGGAGCTAATATGTTAGAGTACGAAAGTTGTTCGGGTCGATGAGATCTATATGCGTACCAACTTTCGTACATGTGCGTACATGTTTGTCCGATCTGTGCACCAATGATTTTTTTTTCATTACAGGGGGCGCTACAGAGCCCCCCTGCCACGCCCGTGTTCCAGCCTTTGGTTTTCTGCGATGACGGACGACTCTGACGTCTGTGCCAAATTTCAAGAGTTTTCGAGTATGTTAAGGCACTCAAAATTCCCAAAAGTGTTGAAAAAAATAATAAAAAAAAAAAAAAAAAAAAAAAAAATAATAAAAATAATAATCCGAGCAAAATCAATAGGGCTTCGCACCTTTCGGTGCAGGCCATTCTGGCCTGCTCCTCGGTGCTCGGGCCCTAATAAATTCGAGCAAAACCAATAGGGCTTCGCACCTTTCGGTGCAGGCCATTCTGGCCTGCTCCTCGGTGCTCGGGCCCTAAATATAGCTGCAAGCAGCAATGGCGGGCCCTCGCACGTTTTTTTTCCGCTACACGGTGCCTCCAAGAAAACGACGCAAAGTGGGCACGTGCATCAAGTGGGTAAATATCAGTGGACTATTTCATGTTGCTACTGACCAATTTGGGTACTGTAAATAAAAGAAACCCCACATTTAGACAAACGGGGCGCTAGTGAGCCACTAAATAGACACGCCTTTATCTGACCTTTTTGTCAAAACTTAACAGCTGACAACTCTCATGTGTGTGCCAAATTTAAAGTTAATCTAAGCACGCCAAGAGCCTTAAATATGCCTGAAATTAAAGTAAAGTTTGAAGCGTTGCCATGGAAACAGCGTTCGAGATGTCAAAAATTCCTTCGCAATTTAGCATCTACAATGTCTCAGCATCATGTTGACCACTTTTGGTGTACATCGCATAAACATTCTAGGAGGAGTATTTAAAAGAACATCACATGGAACTGTCAAAAAAATCAACCTTTGTGACTGCAACACTTCCTGGCGCCTGGTGGTGGCGCTATACCCGGGAGTCACAATAGGCACATCGATGCGATCGGAATCTTCAGACGAACAAACACCCCGCGTGTCATCACAATAAGACATTTTTTGCCTTAGATATTAGACACTTCCTGTTTCTCTGATTTCGCCATGAATTTGTCGCCTCGCCATGACAAAACCGTTCGAGATATCAAAAATCCCTTCGCAATTTAGCAAGTACAATGTCTCAGCTTCATGATCACCACGTTTGGTGTCAATCCCATTAATCCACTAGGAGGAGTATTTAAAAGTTCACCGCATGCATTTTTTAAACAATCCAAAATGGCCGACTTCCTGTTGGGCGGAGCTAATATGTTAGAGTACGAAAGTTGTTCGGGTCGATGAGATCTATATGCGTACCAACTTTCGTACATGTGCGTACATGTTTGTCCGATCTGTGCACCAATGTTTTTTTTTTCATTACAGGGGGCGCTACAGAGCCCCCCTGCCACGCCCGTGTTCCAGCCTTTGGTTTTCTGCGATGACGGACGACTCTGACGTCTGTGCCAAATTTCAAGAGTTTTCGAGTATGTTAAGGCACTCAAAATTCCCAAAAGTGTTGAAAAAAATAATAAAAAAAAAAAAAAAAAAAAAAATACATAAAAAATATAGCTGCAAGCAGCGATGGCGGGCCCTCGCACGTTTGTTTACCGCTACACGGTGCCTCCGAGAAAACGATGCACGGTGGGCAAGTGCATCAAGTGGGTAAATATCATGCTGCTACTGACCCATTTAGGTACTGTAGGTAAAAGAAACCCCACATTTTAGACAAACGGGGGCGCTAGTGAGCCACTTAATAGACACGCCTTTATCTGACGTTTTTGTCAACACTTAACAGCCGACAAATCTGATGTGTGTGCCAAATTTAAAGTCAATCTAAGCACACCAAGAGCCTTAAATATGCCTGACATAAAAGTAAAGTTTGACACGTTGCCATGGGAACAGTGTTAGAGATGTCAAAAATTCCTTCGCAATTTAGCGTCTACAATGTCTCAGCATCATGTTGACAACTTCTGGTGTGAATTGCATTATTTCCCTAGAAGGAGTATTAAAAAGAACATTGCATGCGACTGTCAGGCTTAAATAAGCCTTTAAAATGAAAGTAAAAAGTTTGACGCGTTGCCATGGGAACAGCGTTTGAGATATCAAAAATCCCTTCACTATTTATCATCTCCAATGTCTCGGCATCATGTTGACCACGTTTGGTGTCAATCGCATGAATATCCTAGAAGGAGTATTGAAAAGTTTACTGCATGCAACTGAAGGGCTTAAATATGCCTTTAAAATGAAAGTAAAGTTTGACGCGTTGTCATGGGAACAACGTTTGAGATATCAAAAATCCCTTCGCAATTTATCATCTACTATGTCTTGGCATCATGTTGACCACTTTTGGTGTCAATCGCATAAACATTCTAGGAGGAGTATTTAAAAGAACATCACATGGAACTGTCAAAAAAATCAACCTTTGTGACTGCAACACTTCCTGGCGCCTGGTGGTGGCGCTATACCCGAGACTTACAATAGGCACATCGATGCGATTGGAATCTTCAGACGAACAAACACCCCACGTGTCATCACTATAAGACATTTTTTACATTAGATATTAGACACTTCCTGTTTCTCTGATTTCGCCATGACTTTGCCACTTCGCCATGGCAACACCGTTCGAGATATCAAAAATCCCTTCGCAATTTAGCAAGTCCAATGTCTTGACATCATGATCACCACATTTGGTGTCATTTGCATGAATCCCCTAGGAGGAGTATTCAAAAGTTCACCGCATGCATTTTTTAAACAATCCAAAATGGCGGACTTCCTGTTGGGCGGAGCTAAAATGTTAGAGGGCGAAAGTTGTTCGGGTCGATGAGATCTATATGTGTACCAACTTTCGTAAATGTGCGTACATGTTTGCCCGATCTGTGCACTCCTGTTTGTTTTTGCATTACAGGGGGCGCTACAGAGCCCCCGTGCCACGCCCGTGTTCCAGCCTTTGGCTTTCGGCGATCACGGACGACTCTGATGTCTGTGCCAAATTTCAAGAGTTTTCGAGTATGTTAAGGCCCCCAAAATGTCCAAAAGTGTTGAAAAAAATAAAAAAAAAAAAAAAAAATAAAAATAATAATCCGAGCAAAAACAATAGGGCTTCGCACCTTTCGGTGCAGGCCATTCTGGCCTGCTCCTCGGTGCTCGGGCCCTAATAATAATCCGAGCAAAATCAATAGGGCTTCGCACCTTTCGGTGCAGGCCATTCTGGCCTGCTCCTCGGTGCTCGGGCCCTAATAATCCGAGCAAAAACAATAGGGCTTCGCACCTTTCGGTGCAGGCCATTCTGGCCTGCTCCTCGGTGCTCGGGCCCTAATTAAATCGCATGTTTAAACGCCACAGAGATATCAGAGCCAGCAGTCGGTTTCTGATGGGCTTGCCGAGGCGAGGCTGCGCTGGGCGGGGTGTGAGAGCTCAATGTCTGTGATTTTCTGGAGCTCATATGGAGCTCATCTACGTCCGAAAGTGTCCGAGCACATTTTTAAATAGACGCTATCTTTATTAACCGACCGCATATTTAAACTTTAAGCACATACATTCACGCATGAACCACTCTTACAATTACATTTTGTGACCAAATAACAGTAATATTATGAGCATTTTGTTGTCAGGAAACATAGCTGTCATAAGTCCACATATTTACCTGATTTGTCTTAATTAGTTCAGTCAACACTAGCCATTCTGAATTTTGACTGGATTTGAAAATAACCATTCATTTAATTTTTTAAACACAGATCTTCTCAACTAGCTCAAACAAAAAAATTGGTTTAACTTATATATTTTTGCCCGTCCAACATTTCATTAGTTGGATTTTTTACAGTGTACACTAAATATTAGTAGCCTATTTGTTGACTCTCTCTTTATTTGACCACAACCTATTGACACAAAAAGGTTTGTGAATGAGTTGTGAAGGTTTGTAAATGAGTTGTGTAGGTCTGCAATTATTGTGTAATCTTTAGTTTACACTTCAGTCACAAAACGTGAATTATAGAACCATTTTAATAAAAATGGTTCTTTGCCTTCCAAGGGTTCTATATGGAACCCGTTTTTTGGTAAAAGGTTCTATTGGCCAAGTATAGAACCCCACGGTTCTATATAGAACCTCAAGGAACCTTTTTTTTTTAGAGTGTACTGCAGTTGAATTTTCCTATTGGATGGTGGGTCCAAAAAATTACTCGTGACGTAAGCAGGTTTAAGCTCACCACGCCCTTGTTACGATCTCACCACACACTTATTCGTCCCCTCTATCTCCTTGGGATTTGCCCACTTTTCTTGCATTTTTCAAATATTGCCAGTGGGTGGAGTCAGGCTCTGACCAGGGGTTTAGTTACGCTTTAAGCTGAGTCCTAGACTACGACACGTTTAGCTGTCCCAACTGAAAATAACTTGCACTGACAGATCTTAAAATATGCCAGCGTGTTTTAATTTGTTTCAAGATATACATGAGTAACATCTTTCTACAGGATGTTTATTAAAGATGCTTAAACATCTTAATTTAATTTAAATGCCTACACTGTAAAAAAATGCTGTAATTATGCAGCTGGTTGCCAGTAACTTACTGTAGAAAAAAAGTCTGAAGATGTTTCATGTTCATTTAACTTTGAGCAAACTGTTGCCAGTAAATAATATTAATGTAAAATCTACAGTAAGTTACTGGCAGCTAGTTGCCAGTAATACACAGTAATACTGTAATTTCTACAGACATTTTTTACAGTAGTTGTGTTTTTAGCTAAGCCTTGTCTATGAAATCAAGCTTTTATGTGGCTTAACGCATTAATTAAAATATTAAATTCTGTATACACTTTATTATTAAAACATACTATGCAAGAGCAAGCAGATTAGCCCAGAAAATAAACGCAATGCATTAAAATAACAGTTTGCTTAAAGGTGCAGTGTGTACATTTTAATGGCATCTAGTGGTGAGGTTGCAAATTCCAACCAACAGCTCAGTTCACAGCTCACCCCTTGCTTTTGAAACGCATAGAGAAGCTACAGTAGCCGACACTGGACAAACATGTCATTGTTGGAGACATCTTAATAAAAAGGTTTATCCATTAAGGGCTTCTGTAGAAACATGGCGCACAAAATGGTGTCTTCCATGTAAGGGGACCCTCGGTATGTAGATAAAAACATCTTATTATAAGGTAATAAAAACATAACAGTTCATTATGAAAGGTCTTTATACACCACTGATAATTTAGTTTTGTATATTATTTTGCATTTCTGTCAAGAGATCCTTCTAAAAATTACACACTGCACCTTTAAAGTATAACATTTTATTAATTAGGTGCATACTCAATTTTATCTTGCCATATCCATTAAGCGGTTTCTGTGGGAGAAAAATGCATTTAATTTAACGCATTGCTTTTATATTTTGGGCACGTCTGCTTGCCCTTACATGATTTAATTAAATTTTTTTAATTCAGCTGTTAAAAAACGTTAGTTCTTATTTAAGTTATCGCAAACACTTGATTGCAGTTGTTGCTGCTAAGGGTGGCCCAATAATATTCATTAAAAGCTGTTATGCTTTACTAAACTACATGTTTATAATTGCTGTTAACTATATGATATCACCTGTAGAGATATACCTATAGGCCTGTATACCAGCTGATATATGTGGTCTTAATTTTAAATTGAGCTAAATCAAGTAATATTATTTTAAATAAAGTCATTTTAGCATGCCCAAATAAACGTTAATCAAATAAAACATTGAGAAACCCTAAATAACTTTGGAAAACCACTAGCCACTGTGGCTGGTGAACAAAAAAGTTAATGTCAAGCCCTGTATATAATATAATTACTATTTCACTTTGCACCTGATCATCATGTTTTTTTTGTTTGTTTTTTCAATAACAACTGACTAGATGTACATTATCTCTTACTTATGTTTTCATATTTGCTCCAACACTCACTGACTACTCAGAATAGTTATGTGTGCTGTAATGTTATGAATGAAAGTGCTAAATTAATCCCACATTAATTTGAATTTCACATCCTTCGTTTTGTCTTTGTATACAGCATTAAATCGCTGCTCAAGGGCCTCAGTGAAATGATTCTTCAGTCACCAGCAACTCCCGATAAAGACAAAACCTAGAAAACTTTAATGAATTTTAATGGATACAGCAAAATCATATTCACTTAAAACAATACTTCAAATAGGCTTTTAAGCCAAAAATATGGGTTGTGTTACTGTCATAGTCTGGAATTAATCATTTAATTATTGTTTCATCATCATCATCTGTTCCTCATTTGTTTAACTATTGCTCCACATGTTCTTTGTTATCATCCATGTGTATTTAAGCGTTCTCCCTTTGTCGGATCTCGTGTTGTATACATCTTTGTTACATGTGAGTTTTTCCCCCGGCTGCCAGTTAGTTGTTGTATTATTATATTAAAGTTTATCATTTATCCTAATCTCCATCGTCCTTCCCCGGTCACATACCATGACAGTTACAATTTATATTTCACCTTTCCTCGGAAATTCAGATTTCTTTTAGTCTATGAGATTTGGAGCCAGAGAATAGTTGGACATCTTGTTTTGCTTCATGTTCTTGAAGACACACTGGTTAACTATTTTCTCAATCACTTCTCCACTTAGTGACTTTCCAAGAAACCAATTTTCTCCTACTGCACGAAAAGAGAGAAACCAAAAAAATGTGTTTGTATTAGCGAGAGTACAAACAATGACCATGTCCATGTAGTTTCTGGAGTACTTACAGCTATCATCTCTTCATAAAAATGTGCAGCATGGGTTCCTTAGCATTCAGCCATCCTTTCTCCCAGATATACTGCCATTTCTCATAAGTTCTTGCTTTATACTTTTAACCTCTGCCTTGCTGAGTTTAATCTCCACCTCCACACAATCATTATCTGCAGCAGCATATTTACTCATTCCCCTCCACCCCCTTGTGCGCTGAAACCCACAAGAAAGAACACTTAAAACCTGCCTTTTGCATTCCACTAGCCAGTTGTAAAATTTCAGATACTATAACTGCTTGTCTGTTACACTCCCAGCTATCTACCTATAATAGGGTAAACCATAGCCATAAGTTCTCCTGTGTAAACTGCCAAGCCATCTGTTAGCCTTTTTGCTATAGCCAAACCCAGTTCTGGTACCACATGTGCCACCCCCACCCTACTATCAGTTCTTTTGGATGCATCTCCTCTTCCTGGTTTTCCTCAAGCAGTCCTAAATCCACTTTAAGTTCTTCATCTGTCCAAGTGGGGACTACAGGTAGCACCACTGTAGGACTTATTTTCAGTAAACTTTTCATCTTCACTACCTTGTGGTTTTTTTGTCCATCCAAAGCACACTTGTGAACTTCAGGTGGATGCATGTGATATTGTGTGCGAGGGTGGATCTGTGGCATGTGCAGGAACTGTGATCAAAGAACTTATATTGACAAGAAGTGAAAACCAATAGAACGTACCACTGCAACACCAGCGCCCAGCAATATATAGGCTCCATACATATACACACATATCAGAATTGCTAGAAATGGATTATGTAATCTAAATAATCTCTGTCCAAAAGTGGCAATTAACAGACATAGCAATGCATCATGTTCTATAAGATTATCATGTTAAAATGGAATTACTCAATAAAGCAAGAAAAAAACTACCTCAAATGTGTATCTATTTAAAACATCAAAATCATCACACGCAAAAGTCGCTAGAGCAATAGACGGTTTCATCGGACGCACGTGATACACGTCTGGATCCGAACCTTACTTCCGGTTTCGTTTTTTTAATGGTCTGACTAGTTGCTAAACTGATCTCTTGAACAAATGCCTCGTCGAAAATAACAATAAAGTTGTATCCACGTGGACTCGCATTAAGGGTCCCTAAAGTCAACAACTACCTGAAAGTACCAAAACCACCTTTTGGAAACTTTTATTGGAAGTGTAAATACTTTTTTTATTTAGAGCAGAGTCCCATTAGTTTGAATGGAGAGGGCGGGGTTATGACTTGTACTGCAGCCAGCCACCAGGGGGCGATCACAGAGCCAGAGGCTTCCCTTTTCAAGGCTTATGAGCAGTGTTAGGAAAGTTCACTTTCTACATGAACTAGTTCAGTTCACAGTTCACAAATTTTAAAATGAACTAGTTCAGTTCATAGCTCGTATTTCCAAATTTTGAACTAGTTCACAGTTCCAAAAATGAACTAATTTACTTATAGTTCTTTTTCCCCATATTATTTAAAAAAATATATTGCCATATAGCCCATATAGAATCACAGACAGGAATGATTTTATCAGTTTTAACACTGAAGCTAAATGCATCAGATTTCATATTCATATCCAACTTTAAATCCTTATCCAACCAGGGTTTACGAGCATTGACTGTCTTTTAATTTTTGTATTTGCTTGCACATACCTTGAAAGGCTAGCCGGGTTCAAGGGGGTTTTCCGGGCGAGAAGCGCTGCGAGGCGTTGAGTGTATGACAACTCAGGTATTGCACACCGCACGTGCACGTTAAATAGCGTGATCTTGTCTATTTCAAGATCCAGAATATGTGTAAGAAGCCTTTGTTAATCGTTAACGATTTAGGACAAATATGATGTTATGTTAACTAATGTTAAACTATGCGAGTGGCGCAGCAGGGATTTGGATAGCAGCGTCCAGTCAGTGTTGTTTTGATGACGTATGCAGCCTGGTGGCAGTGTTGCCAGATTGGGTGTTTTTTTCCGCTACACATTAAGGCCTGTTTACAGTGTGTTTTAGACGGGTTTTCGCCTGGAAGACTCTATAGAAATCTGGCACCCTACTGAATGACGTTAAAGTGAGAGAACGTGCCGTTCACAAGCCCCAGAATGAACGAGTTCACCTTGCGTTCATCAGGCAGTAATACAGTACGTTCAGTTCACGTTCGCCCAAAATATGAAGTAGTTCAACACTGCTTATGAGGCACACCCGGACAGGACCTATAAGGTTGCTTAGTTGGCAAGGAACACAGTCACTGAGTTGGCAACACTGCTTCAGCCAATCCCCTTTTTTTAAGCAAGTAAGCCCCGCCCACTTATTAACATTGAATTTGCATACAAGTTGAAAATAAAAATGAACACGAAAATTAAAACGAAAATGAAAAAGAAAAACAGAACATAAAATTAAAACTGAACTTTACATTTTAATTTTGTCCCTATTATTGCTTGGGCATGAATAAAAAGCCTTTTAAAAAATGTATTTACAGATTCCTTTTCAAGCTTGCCTTTTAATTTTAATATTGTCAGTCTTGTCTCAAGGTTATATTGAAAATGAACTGTCAAATAATCAATTTAATTTAATTTTTCAATTTGGCCGGAATGATGCTTCATCACGTTAAAAATGAAAATGAAATAATTTAATATAATGTTTTAATTTTTATTTTAGCATTTCATTTTCAAATTTGGGACATATTTTGCGATTTTATTTTTTATTTTATAATTTAATTAATTATTTTATAATTTAATTAATTAATTTTAAAAAGTCCAAAACACCTTCCTTAGGTTTCCTCTATGGCCAGCTTAAGGGTGCGGCGTCCCAGCGCCCCCTAGTGACCAGCCGCTACTGGGTGTAAGGGGAAATCCCCTATATGGCGAGGCTGCAGACCGTCTCCATGGAAACGGAGTTGTACACTGACGTCATGGCTATATAAACCGAAGACTCTCCGCGAGCGCTCATTCCTTTGGTTAATCTGAACGACACAGGACGGATTAATTAGCGGTTGCTCTTAACAAAGCGAAAAACTCAAAACTCTACAGATACATTGTTCGAGGACAGAAAGTTTATTCAGTTCATTCAGTTTATTCTGTTTATTCTGTTTAGACCGAGTTTTCACAGTGTGTCTACAATCCACTTGATCGTGTCTTCATCACCGTCTTCTACAGACTTTGGTGGAGGTGTTGAAAAGGTGGATTTCCCCCTCCCTATCACCACTGTCAGCATCTCGACTTCATCGTTGTTCGCCAGGTGCATCGATGTAGAAGAAGCTGGAAAAGTGGATTTACCCCCAACTACCTTTCCGGTGAACTACTACTGTCCGCTGTGGGCTTTTTAGGAGGACACGCCGATGTGGTAATTGTTCCGAACGGTGAAACGTCTGTTCAGTACCCTGGACCGTTATCCTTATCAGACGACATAAGCAGCGTTTGGTTACAAACAGAAGGAGAAGAGGAGAGTGTTGTAGCTGCTGAAAACAACATAGCAGGTGAGTCTGAAGTGGACGATGTAACTTTATGCATATTATATAGGCTACACCGTACAGGACATGTTTTATTAATAATAATGATAATGATAACGGTTGATAATAATCCAAAGATGTGGTACATGAATGTGTATTTAAAAGCTAATTGCAAAGCACATATTTTAAGGTGGAACGTTAGAGTTGCTGACAGGAGCAGCGCGCACGTCTTAAATTAGGTCTGCTGTGTTTCCTCTGGGATTTTTCCAGCTTTGGCGGCAGTACATAATCATTTTTAAAACGTAGAATATATACGTGTATTTTATAATTTTCATGCTGTCGTTGGCTTTTCCTTATACTTATATCCTATGGATTATCTTTATTTGATTTAAAGTGGATTTTCTAAAAATACGTTTGCAGCTCAGTTCGCATCTTTATTGTGTAACGTTACAAGTTGTGTGTAGCGGAAACACTTGTCTCGTCTGTGTGTAGATTTTTTTTCTTCCAAACGCTGTTGTTGACTTCTGAGATCGTCCAGTCTTCATTCATGCAGTTTTAAAAGTAAAAGTAAATGAATTTAAGCATGAATGACATAACGGGGTGGTTTCCCAGACAGGGATTAGACTAGTTCTAGACTAAAATAAATGTAAGAGCTGCCCAAACTGAAAACAACTTGCACTGACATATCTTAAAATACATCAGTGCCCTTTGTTTTGCCTCAAAATGCATACCAGTGATGATTTTAGTAAGGCATGTTTGTTAAAACTAGTAATATTTCCTATTTAAAGGCCTAGTCCTGGCTTAAGCTAATCCTTGTCCGGGAAACCCCCCCAATCACATTGTTGATTCCAAAAGTACGATGTGCTTCCTTATACAACTTTTTATTTTACTCGGAAAATATCACATTCATGTGAAAAAATGGATAAAAGCTAAGCCAAAAAAGAAATTAAACATTAGACAAAATCAAGAACAAAAAGCAAGAAAGACCTATGAAGCATTTTGTTACTTTAAATTGTTGTAACTTGCCAATGGCATGAACATTTTTTATTTTACATTTTTATGTACGTTTATTTGTTTTCCACTTGTTGCGAGTTGTATATTTATGTATAAACATTTGTATAATTCTTGTATTTGTGTAATTAAAAAAAAAAAAAAAGGTTGCACTTGTTTTTAAGACACAGATTAATCTTTGCCAGGTTGTAAGTGCAGCCAACAGCAGCACGTGTTGTTCATCTGTTTTGTAATGATTTTTACAATTTTACAAATGATTTTTGAACAATTTACTGCTGTCATAATAAGCCATTTATCGTTACAGCACTAATTTACCCATAATTTATTTTTACAGCAATGGATTTTGTTCTTCCAAATGGTGTGTTGTCTTCTGAGATTGTTCAGCATCCTGGACCCTCCTCAGAAGCCATAAACAGTGTTTGTTTTGAAGAAGAAGGAGGAGACGAGAATGCTGAAAACATCTCATCAGGTGAGATTGAAGTGGACTGTGTAACTTTAACGCACACGCACAGTAATTGTGTGGATTTTTAGGCACCTGCAAATGTGATTAAAACCTTATTGACCTTCATTAAATGGTTATCAAGTAAAATTGGGTGATATTAAACCATTAAAGGGATAGTTCATAGAATAATTTTCTCATCCTCATGTTGTTCTAAACCTGTATAAATGTATTTTTTTCTGACCAACACAAAAGAAGATATTTTGAGAAATGATGGTAAGCGCACAGCTCATTACAGTAACCATTGACTTCCATTGTAGGAAAAAAAATGATGAACCCCATTCACTTCCATAATAGGAGAAAAGAATACTATAGAAGTGAATGGGGCTCATGAACGGTTTGGTTACACACATTTCTCAAAATATCTTTCTTCATGTTCATCAAAACAAAGACATTTAGACATGTTTGTAACAACAGCGAGAAAATGATGACAGAATTTTCATTTTTGGGTGAACTATCTCTTTAAATGATTCGCCCTTTGCAGGAGTTTAGATAAAGATATCTGCAATATAACGTGCTTTCATGCTAAACTCGTCTAGAGAGGATGAGAGAGAGCTTTTGAATGAACAATGAATCATTGTTTGTTTGTTTGTTTGTTTTTAGGGAAAAAAACAGCAAAATCCATTAAAAGAAGAATTGCAAAATTTTTCCGTACAATGGGGAAGAAGATCAAGAGCCCTTTTGTTCACTGCTTCGGTAGGAACAAAGTGGAATCTTTCGTACCCTCCCCAGAGCTGAATCCGGGGAAGGCCAGTGATGATCTGGTCAAATCAGAGATGAAGACCAGTTCCGGGATGAAGGCTGATGATGATATTGTCCATCCCGTGGCAAAGGCAGACTATGATCTGCTGAATACTACAAAGCCTGAGGATGTATCGTCTGCCCCCCAGCATTTCACTGGCACTTCTTCCGTCAGTATTCCTCAGTTTGTCATCCCGAGGGCAGATACCAGTCTGCATATTGTGGATTTTAGCGAAGACGATTCAGTCGATACTGTGCTGAATGCTCGCACCAATCCTGCCAATCCCAAGCCAAAGAAGCCAACCTCATCTACTAGCGGTGAGTCTACTGTCATTGTTTACCTTCCTGCTGTTGTAGTTTATTTAAATCAATCAAAGTTTTTGTGTTTTTCATGATCTGTGCTTTTTGATTATGATATTGATACAGATGAGGTGCTTGGGGCGATTGGCTTTACCAGCAGGATGTACCCAAAAAGCCACGAATCTGATGACAAACGGGTAACAAACTCAAATTATCATTGATGTGTAAATTGTAGAGCAGGGGTCTCCAACGGATAAAACATTTTGGTAACTCTTCTGGAGGGCTACTTTTTGATATAGTTTACTTAAAACTTTTTTGTTTATTTTATTTTACTTGTTGATAAAGGGTTTCATTAATCCATGTGAACCCAAGGAGAAGACGGACACCAACCCTGCCAATCTCAAGCCAAAGAAGCCAACCTCATCTACTAGCGGTGAGTCTACTGTCATTGTTCCCTTTCATGCTGTTGTAGTTTATTTAAATCAATCAAAGTTTTTGTGTTTTTCATGATTTGTGCTTTTTGATTATGATACTGATACAGATGAGATGCTTGGGACGAGTGGCTTTACCAGCAGGATGTACCCAAAAAGCCATGAATCTGATGGCAAACAGGTAACAAACTCAAATTATCATTGATGTGTAAATTCTAGAGCAGGGGTCTCCAACCTTTTTGTGGCAAGGGCTACCACAACGGATAAAACATTGTGTTAGCCCTTCTGAAGGGCTACTTTTTGATATAGTCTACTCAAAACTTTTTTTTATTTTACTTGTTAATAAAGGGTTTCATTAATCCATGTGAACCCAAGGAGAAGACGGACACCATCTCTGCCAATCCCAAGCCAAAGAAGCCAACCTCATCTACTAGCGGTGAGTCTACTGTCATTGTTTACCTTCCTGCTGTTGTTGTTTATTTAAATCAAAGTTTTTGTGTTTTTCATGACCTGTGCTTTCTGATTATAATATTAATACAGATGAGATGCTTGGGGCGATTGGCTTTACCAGCAAGGTGTACCAAGAAAGAGAAGACTCCGATGGCAAACAGGTAACAAACTCAAATTATCATTGATGTGTAAATTCTAGAGCAGGGGTCTCCAACCTTTTTGTGAGCAAGGGCTACCATAATGGATAAAACATCACAGACTATGTGCCCTTCAAGGGTGCATTGAAAATGCCCAGATTTTAGATTCTCAAAGCTTGAAAGTTATGTGTACAGTGTCGCAAGCATATTTTTCACGTTTTTTTTTTTTGTATTTGCAGGTCGCCATAAAGCAAGTTTGGGAATGGAAACATAATCCTTACACTGATATTGTAAGTTATCAAAACAAGTCTGTGAAAAGATAATTTCTTTATGTAATATTATTTATTTATGCATAAATGTGTTATAAATATATATATTTAGTTGATGAAGTGCTTATCGCTTTAAGATTGGTTGAAACTTGTAGACAGATGATATCTATTTTATCTTAATTTTATCAGAAGGTTAACAACAATTCAAATGATGCCAATTTTAAGACTGGCACCATTCCCAAGACAAAGGGTTTCATTGATCCATATGAACCCAAGGAGAAGACGGACACCAACCCTGCCAATCCCAAGCCAAAGAAGCCAACCTCATCTACTAGCGGTGAGTCTACTGTCATTGTTCCCTTTCATGCTGTTGGAGTTCATTTAAATCAAAAGTTTTTGTGTTTTTCATGATCTGTGCTTTCTGATTATAATATTGATTCAGATGAGGTGGTTGGGGCGATTGGCTTTACCAGCAAGGTGTACCAAGAAAGAGAAGACTCCGATGGCAAACAGGTAACAAACTCAAATTTCTTTCAGCAAACAGTGTGCTCTTTACATAAAGATTTATGTTTACTCAAAACATTAACCGAGTTAACCGATTGTAGATTCTCAAAGCTTGAAAGTTATGTGCAGAGTGTCAGGTGAGAAATAAACTCGCAAGCATATTTTTCATGTTTCTTTCTGTATTTGCAGGTCAACATCAAGCAAGTTTCAAAATGGACCCGTAACCCTTGCATTAATATTGTAAGTTATCAAAACAAGTTTGTGAAAAACATTGTTTTATGTAATTATATTATTTATTTATTTATTTAAATATAGTGCTTATTGCTTTAAATAGAAATGTGTGGATTGATATGTATTTTATCTTAATTTTATCAGAAGGCTGACAATAATCCAGGCAATGCCAAATTAAAGACTGGCACCATTCCCAAGGCAAAGGCTGGCACCGGTGTTGGCAATCCAGTTCGAAAACCTATTGCTATTCCCTGTGGTATCATGGTGAAGGCAGACCCCAAACCTGCCATCCCCAAAAAGACGGCTGTTTTTCATGAGCGTGATAAGAAGGTGAAGGCAGACCCCAAACCTGCCATCCCCAAAAAAACGGCTGTTTTTCATAATCGTGATAAGAAGGTGAAGGCAGACCCCAAACCTGCCATCCCCAAAAAGACGGCTGTTTTTCATAATCGTGATAAGAAGGTGAAGGCAGTAACCAAACCTGCCATTCCAAAGAAGACAGCTGATACCGAGGTGAAAGCATATAGCGAGGAGATCAATGCGGCACACAGTGAGTCTACTGTTATGATTACTCTAAATTGGTGGATCTTAATCGTTTTGATGGCCTCTTATTTTCCACAGAAATATTTGACGGATCCCCTACTCACCGTATAGAAATATACAGATATGTTTTAGCTTATTTCATTGCTTGTTTTATCTTGTTTTAAATCCTTTCAAGTCATCTTATGGCCCCTTTGGAAGTCTTTTGGGCCTGTCCTTTAGAAACAACGCTGTAAGGATGGGTTGCAATAACAAACCCCTGATTTGCTCTGAACTCTGCTTAACTTTATTCTTGTTGGTCAACTCATAAACATGAAATGTGGCATTGTTGCTGTTTGAGTTCTTATACTAAATCAAAGGTTCTAGCAACCGCATACATTTTCATGTTTTCTGTCTGTTTTTCAGGAACCTTGTGTCATGATTATTGTATTGATACAGATAATCCGCTTGGTAAAGGTAGCTTTGGCGCTGTGTTTCCGGGGACCAGTAAAGCCGATGGCAAACCGGTAGGGCACTCAAACTTATTTCAACAAACATTTTGCTCTGTACAGGTTTGATCAAAACATTTGTTAAATCAGTTAACAGATTGTAACTCAGTGGTTTTCTCTATTTGCAGGTTGCTATCAAGTTTGTGAAACGAAGGCAACCAAACCGTTACTTTATCATGGTAAGTTACAGTAGTTGTTTAAGTGCTTATTACTGTAATAATATAACTGTAGGTTACATGAAGCACAGTTTAACAGACACTAAAATGCTATAAGCACCAAATAATATTAAGATGGAAAGGCTTTATTGTTTATGTTTATAAATATAAAAGCAGTGGAAATTAAGCCTACTGTAGGTACAATACAAAAACAAAATGTTTTTGTCTAAAGAGCAACTTATTAACAACTAATGTTTTTCTTCAGCCTGGATCTGGACTGGTTCTCACAGAACTAGTAGTGTTGCACACATTAAAGGAGGATCCAAACCCTCATGTGATCAAACTTTATGACAGCTATGAGGATCCGGATTACTTCATACTCGTCATGGAGCGGCCTGATCCTTGCATGACCTTGAATGAGTTTATTAAACTTCAACGAGGTCTGCTGGAATCAACAGCACGCATCCTAATGCGTCAGGCAGTCATGGCTGTAAAACATTGCTTTAAGCATGAGACTTTTCATACTGACCTCCACGCTGGCAACTTCCTCGTGGATAAAAACAACATGCTGCTGAAGCTGATCGACTTTGGGTGCTGTGACCGATTAAGAGACACGGCCTATGCATATGAAGAGTATTTGGGTAAGTTTTTTTTCATACCATAGTGTAGTGAAGCAATCTGCTTGTAGTGACTTATTGATCATGTGACTCTATCACACAACAACTGTCTTGCTTACAGGGGCACCGGCTTATCGGCCACCTGAGGTCCGCAACAGGGGCAGATACCACGCCATGTCAAGCAGTGTCTGGTCTCTGGGAACTCTGCTCTATTATATGGTTAATGTAAACTTGCCCTTTCCCAAATATGGGCCAGTAACTGAAGGCATGATAAACCACGAGAATGACTATTTAACAAAGCGTAAGTAAACGGCACAAACACAATAGGTCAGTTAAGTCTCTGATCAAATGCACAGTATCTGTGAAAGACAGTCAGTAAACATTATCCGAGCATATGCAGGACTCAGTGCAAGGATTATCCCCCTGCCAAATTGTTTCAATATTTTTGCTTTCACTGCTAAAACAAACATCCTGTAATATACCAGCAGAAAGATGTGATTCATTACTACTTAGCAGTTAGTTAAACTGCCCATATTTTATAAAACTATCATGAGCATTGACCGGTCAGTTTAAAGTTCTGAAAAAAGGCTGGATAATATTTGAGCTATACTGAAGATGCATGTTGAGATATACATTATATTAAACATACATTATATTATTAAAGAAATCTGTAACCTTAAGTTCATGTGATCAGAGACTTTATATAGTCTTTTAATTTAAAATGATGACAATAATGTTTCCACATGCCATAACAGTTTATATGAAGATCATTTTCTTTTCACTACTCACATATCTTAGAAACTTTACTTTAGTGATCAACATTAGTGCTCTTGATTAACCAGATTTATCCTAAAACATGCACAGAGATTCAGGATCTGATTGAGAAGTGCCTGTCCATTGATCCAGCTAAACGACCAACTCTAGACCAGATGTTAGAACATCCCTGGTTTAAAATGGGTGAAGAAGGAGGGATGGTAGGCCATTTAGTCCAACATTATTATGAAATATGAGGTATTGCAGTGGTTCCCCTGTCTGTATTTGGTATAATAACACCTGCTAAATCTGCTTCTTCTAGTCAGCCGAATTCCGTCAGATCATGGATGAACTCACCGACAAAGCCAGTTAGACCATCAAGAAAGCCAGTTAGACCATCAAGAAAGTCAGTAAGACCATTTAGGAAGTCAGACAGACAAATTATCATTGTGTAAATTCTAGAACAGGGGTCTCCAACCTTTTTGTGAGCAAGGGCTACCACAATGGATAAAACATTTTGGTAGCCCTTCTGGGGGGCTAATTTTTGATATAGTCTACTCGAAACCTTTTATTTTATTTTTTATTTTACTTGTTGAGATGTTTTAATTCAATTCAATTTTATTTATGTAGTGCTTTTCTCAATTGTTAATTGTTTCAAGGCAGCTCTTATATATATATATATATATATATATATATATATATATATATATATATATATATATATAAATACTATCGGGGTATGTGAACGGGTATATGCTTTGTTTTGGACAAACTAACTATTGCGGGATAAGTACATTTACTGGACATTTTATGTGAATGCTTTGTTAAAGAAGAATGTCTTAAATTTAGATTTAAATTGATCTACTGGGTCTGATACTCGAACATTATTTGGTAAATCATTCCAGAGCTTAGGGACTAAGTAGGAAAAGGATCTACCACCTTTAGACATTTTTGATATTCTAGGGATAATTAAGTGGCCAGAATTTTGTGATCGCAGTTTACGTGGTGGATTGTATTCTGATAGTAGTTCTTTAATATACAAGGGCGCTAGGCCATTTAAGGCTTTGTAGGTGATTAGTGATATTTTAAATTGTATCTGATATTTAACTGGTAGCCAATGTAAAGATGCCAGAATTGGACTTATGTGGTCATACTTTTTAGATCGAGTAAGCACTCTTGCGACAGGGTTTTGAACCAGCTGTAACTTGTTTACCTGATTTGCGTGACATCCCCCGAGTAACGAGTTACAATAGTCTATTCTAGAGGTCATAAAAGCGTGGATAAGCTTTTCTGCATCTGATGCAGACATCATATGACGTATTTTTGAAATATTTCTAAGATGGAAGAATGCTGTGTGGCAGACGTTGGAGATATGACTATTGAAAGATAGATTGCTGTCGAACATCATGCCTAAGTTCTTAACCGTGGAAGATGGCCCCCACCGTGCAGCCATCTATGGGCAACTTGTAATCTGACATATTATGTTTGGAGCGATTTGGTTCAATATAAAGTATCTCTGTCTTATTGGAGTTTATTATAAGAAAGTTATGTGCCATCCAGTCACTAATATCGCTAATGCAGTCTGTTAGCTTAGAGAACTGGTGTGTTTCGCTAGGATGTGACGAGATAAAGTAAAGCTGGGTATCATCCGCATAGCAGTGAAAACTTATGTTTCCTGATAATGTCTCCTAGAGGTAACATATATAATAAGAATAGGATAGGACCTAAAACTGATCCCTGTGGTACGCCAAACTTAACCGGGGAGTGATATGACTCTTCCTCATTTACATAAACAAAGTGATAGCGATTGGTTAGATACGCTCTTAACCAGGCTAACGCCTGACCACTGATGGCAACATAGTTTTCTAGTCTATTGAGTAAGATTGTGTGATCTATTGTGTCAAAGGCTGCACTAAGGTCTAGTTATATAAGGATTGAGATTTCACAACGATCGGATGTTAAAAGGAGGTCATTTGTAACTCTAAGCAGTGCTGTCTCTGTGCTATGGTGGGGCCTGAATCCCGATTGGACCTTTTCATACATACTATTATTCACTAAAAATGCGCATAGCTGGCTTGCCACTACTTTTTCTAATATTTTAGATAGAAAAGGTAGATTTGAGATTGGTCTAAAGTTATTAAACTCTCCCTGATCAAGGTGTGTTTTTTTAATGAGCGGTCTAATAAATGCTAGTTTGAAAGCTGTTGGAACGTATCCTAATTCTAGCGATGAGTTAAAGATATTTAGTACTGGGTCTGACACTACATGAAATACCTCTTTAAGTAATTGTGTGGTGACGGAGTCTTACATACAGGACGATGATTTGGTTGAGAGCTCTTCTATTGTTGTAGCTTTAAATGACTCAAGATGTTCGTATGGTAATCTAGTGTTAAATGTAAAATCTGCGATATAATGTGCTTTCATGCTAAACTCATCAAGAGAGGATGAGAGAGAGATTTTGAATGAACAATGAATCATTGTTTGTTGGTTTGTTTGGTTTTAGGAAAAAACCCATCAAAATCCATTTAAAGAAAAATTACAACATTTTTCCAGACATTGGGGAAGAAGATAAAGAGCCCCTTTTGTTCACTGCTTCGGTAGGAACAAAGTGGTACCTTTCGTACCCTCCCCAGAGCTGAAACCGGGGAATCCGGGAAGGCCAATGATGATCTGGACAATTCAGAGATGAAGACCAGTTCCGGGATGAAGGCTAATGATGATATTTCTCATCCCGTGGCAAAGGCAGACTATGATCTGCTGAATACTACAAAGCCTGAGGATGTATCGTCCGCCCCCCAGCATTACACTGGCACTTCTTCCGTCAGTATTCCTCAGTTTGTCATCCCGAGGGCAGATACCAGTCTGCATATTGTGGATTTTAGCGAAGACGATTCAGTCGATACTGTGCTGAATGCTCGCACCAATCCTGCCAATCCCAAGCCAAAGAAGCCAACCTCATCTACTAGCGGTGAGTCTACTGTCATTGTTTACCTTCCTGCTGTTGGAGTTTATTTAAATTAATCAAAGTTTTTGTGTTTTTCATGATCTGTGCTTTTTGATTATGATATTGATACAGATGAGGTGCTTGGGGCGATTGGCTTTACCAGCAGGATGTACCCAAAAAGCCATGAATCTGATGGCAAACAGGTAACAAACTCAAATTATCATTGATGTGTAAATTCTAGAGCAGGGGTCTCCAACGGATAAAATATTTTGTTAACCCTTCTGGAGGGCTACTTTTTGATATAGTTTAAACTTTTTTGTTTATTTTATTTTACTTGTTGATAAAGGGTTTCATTAATCCATTGCCAATTTTAAGACTGGCACCATTCCCAAGACAAAGGGTTTTATTAATCCATATGAACCCAAGGAGAAGATGGACACCAACCCTGCCAATCCCAAGCCAAAGAAGCCAACCTCATCTACTAGCGGTGAGTCTACTGTCATTGTTCCCTTTCCTGCTGTTGTAGGTTATTTAAATCAACCAAAGTTTTTGTGTTTTTTATGACCTGTGCTTTCTGATCATAATATTGATACAGATGAGATGCTTGGGGCGATTGGCTTTACCAGCAAGGTGTACCAAGAAAGAGAAGACTCCGATGGCAAACAGGTAACAAACTCAAATTATCATTGATGTGTAAATTCTAGAGCAGGGGTCTCCAACCTTTTTGTGAGCAAGGGCTACCACAATAGATAAAACATCACAGACTATGTGCCATACCTTTCGCTAAGGGCCCTTCAAGGCTGTATGGAAAATGCCCAGATTTTAGATTCTCAAAGCTTGAAAGTTACGTGTACAGTGTCGCAAGCATATTTTTCATGTTTTTTTTTTTGTATTTGCAGGTCGCCATAAAGCAAGTTTGGGAATGGAAAGATAATCCTTACACTGATATTGTAAGTTATCAAAACAAGTCTGTGAAAAGATAATTTCTTTATGTAATATTATTTATTTATGCATAAATGTGTTATAAATATATATATTTAGTTGATTAAGCGCTTATCGCTGTAAGATTGATAGAAATTTGTAGACAGATATGATATCTATTTGATCTTAATTTTATCAGAAGACTTACAACAATTCAGATGATGCCAAATTTAATACTGGCACCATTCCCAAGACAAAGGGTTTCATTGATCCATATGAACCCAAGGAGAAGACGGACGCCAACCCTGCCAATCTCAAGCCAAAGAAGCCAACCTCATCTACTAGCGGTGAGTCTACTGTCATTGTTCCCTTTCCTGCTGTTGTAGTTTATTTAAATCAATCAAAGTTTTTGTGTTTTTCATGATCTGTGCTTTCTGATTATAATATCGATTCAGATGAGGTACTTGGTGCGATTGGCTTTACCAGCAGGATGTGCCAAAAAAGCCATGAATCTGATGGCAAACAGGTAACAAACTCAAATTATCATTGATGTGTAAATTCTAGAGCAGGAGTCTCCAACCTCTTAGTGAGCAAGGGCTACCACAATAGATAAAACATCACAGACTATGTGCCGTACCTTTCGCTAAGGGCCCTTCAAGGCTGTATGGAAAATGCCCAGATTTTATATTATCAAAGCTCTAAAGTTATGTGTAATGTCAGGTGAAAAAATAAACTCGCAAGCATATTTTTCATGGTTTTTTTTGTATTTGCAGGTCGCCATAAAGCAATTTTGGGAATGGAAACATAATCCTTACACTGATATTGTAAGTTATCAAAACAAGTTTGTGAAAAGATAATTTTTTAATGTAATATTATTTATTTATGCATTGATGCTTATCGCTGTAAGATTGGTTGAAATTTGTAGACAGATGATATCTATTTTATCTTAATTTTATCAGAAGGTTAACAACAATTCAAATGATGCCAATTTTAAGACTGGCACCATTCCCAAGACAAAGGGTTTTATTAATCCATATGAACCCAAGGAGAAGATGGACGCCAACCCTGCCAAACCCAAGCCAAAGAAGCCAACCTCATCTACTAGCGGTGAGTCTACTGTTATTGTTTCCTTTCCTGCTGTTGGATTTCATTTAAATCAATCAAAGTTTTTGTGTTTTTCATGATCTGTGCTTTTTGATTATGATATTGATTCAGATGAGGTGGTTGGGGCGATTGGCTTTACCAGCAAGGTGTACCAAGAAAGAGAAGACTCCGATGGCAAACAGGTAACAAACTCAAATTTCTTTCAGCAAACATTGTGCTCTTTACATAAAGATTTATGTTTACTCAAAACATTAACCGAGTTAACCGATTGTAGATTCTCAAAGCTTGAAAGTTATGTGCAGAGTGTCAGGTGAGAAATAAACTCGCTAGCATATTTTTCATGTTTCTTTCTGTATTTGCAGGTCAACATCAAGCAAGTTTCAAAATGGACCCGTAACCCTTGCATTAATATTGTAAGTTATCAAAACAAGTTTGTGAAAAACATTGTTTTATGTAATTTTTATTTATTTATTTTTTAAACATAGTGCTTATTGCTTTAAATAGAAATGTGTGGACATAATTGATATGTATTTTATCTTAATTTTATCAGAAGGCTGACAATAATCCAGGCAATGCCAAATTAAAGACTGGCACCATTCCCAAGGCAAAGGCTGGCACCAGTGTTGGCAATCCAGTTCGAAAACCTATTGCTATTCCCTGTGGTATCATGGTGAAGGCAGACCCCAAACCTGCCATCCCCAAAAAGACGGCTGTTTTTCATGAGCGTGATAAGAAGGTGAAGGCAGTAACCAAACCTGCCATTCCAAAGAAGACAGCTGATACCGAGGTGAAAGCAGATAGCGAGGAGATCGATCCGGCACACAGTGAGTCTACCGTTATGATTACTCTAAATTGGTGGATCTTAATCGTTTTGATGGCCTCTTATTTTCCACAGAAATATTTGACGGATCCCCTACTCACCATATAGAAATATACAGATATGTTTTAGCTTATTTCATTGCTTGTTTTAAATCCTTTCAAGTCATCTTATGGCCCCTTTGGAAGTCTTTTGGGCCTGTCCTTTAGAAACAACGCTGTAAGGATGGGTTGCAATAACAAACCCCTGATTTGCTCTGAACTCTGCTTAACTTTATTCTTGTTGGTCAACTCATAAACATGAAATGTGGCATTGTTGCTGTTTGAGTTCTTATACTAAATCAAAGGTTCTAGTAACCGCATACATTTTCATGTTTTCTGTCTGTTTTTCAGGAACCTTTTGTGATGATTATTGTATTGATACAGATAATCCGCTTGGTAAAGGTAGCTTTGGCGCTGTGTTTCCGGGGACCAGTAAAGCCGATGGCAAACCGGTAGGGCACTCAAACTTATTTCAACAAACATTTTGCTCTGTACAGGTTTGATCAAAACATTTGTTAAATCAGTTAACAGATTGTAACTCAGTGGTTTTCTCTATTTGCAGGTTGCTATCAAGTTTGTGAAACGAAGGCAACCAAACCGTTTCTTTATCATGGTAAGTTACAGTAGTTGTTTAAGTGCTTATTACTGTAATTAATATAACTGTAGGTTACATGAAGCACAGTTTAACAGACACTAAAATGCTATAAGCACCAAATAATATTAAGATGGAAAGGCTTTATTGTTTATGTTTACAAATATAAAAGCAGTGGAAATTAAGCCTACTGTAGGTACAATACAAAAACAAAATGTTTTTGTCTAAAGAGCAACTTATTAACAACTAATGTTTTTCTTCAGCCTGGATCTGGAATGGTTCTCACAGAACTAGTAGTGTTGCACACATTAAAGGAGGATCCAAACCCTCATGTGATCAAACTTTATGACAGCTATGAGGATCCGGATTACTTCATACTCGTCATGGAGCGGCCTGATCCTTGCATGACCTTGAATGAGTTTATTAAACTTCAACGAGGTCTGCTGGAATCAACAGCACGCATCCTAATGCGTCAGGCAGTCATGGCTGTAAAACATTGCTTTAAGCATGAGACTTTTCATACTGACCTCCACGCTGGCAACTTCCTCGTGGATAAAAACAACATGCTGCTGAAGCTGATCGACTTTGGGTGCTGTGACCGATTAAGAGACACGGCCTATGCATATGAAGAGTATTTGGGTGAGTTTTTTTTCATACTATAGCGTAGTGTGGCAATCTGCTTGTAGTGACTTATTGATCATGTGACTCTATCACACAACAACTGTCTTGCTTACAGGGGCACCGGCTTATCGGCCACCTGAGGTCCGCAACAGGGGCAGATACCACGCCATGTCAAGCAGTGTCTGGTCTCTGGGAACTCTGCTCTATTATATGGTTAATGGAAACTTGCCCTTTCCCAAATATGGGCCAGTAACTGAAGGCATGATAAACCACGAGAATGACTATTTAACAAAGCGTAAGTAAACGGCACAAACACAATAGGTCAGTTAAGTCTCTGATCAAATGCACAGTATCTGTGAAAGACAGTCAGTAAACATTATTCGAGCATATGCAGGACTCAGTGCAAGGATTATCCCCCTGCCAAATTGTTTCAATATTTTTGCTTTCACTGCTAAAACAAACATCCTGTAATATACCAGCAGAAAGATGTGATTCATTACTACTTAGCAGTTAGTTAAACTGACCGGTCAATGCTCATGATAGTTTTATAAAATATGGGCAGTTTAAAGTTCTGAAAATAGGCTGCATAATATTTGAGCTATACTGAAGATGCATGTTGAGATATACATTATATTAAACATACATTATATTATTAAAGAAATCTGTAACCTTAAGTTCATGTGATCAGAGACTTTATATAGTCTTTTAATTTAAAATGATCACAATAATGTTTCCACATGCCATAACAGTTTATATGAAGATCATTTTCTTTTCACTACTCACATATCTTAGAAACTTTACTTTAGTGATCAACATTAGTGCTCTTGATTAACCAGATTTATCCTAAAACATGCACAGAGATTCAGGATCTGATTGAGAAGTGCCTGTCCATTGATCCAGCTAAACGACCAACTCTAGACCAGATGTTAGAACATCCCTGGTTTAAAATGGGTGAAGAAGGAGGGATGGTAGGCCATTTAGTCCAACATTATTATGAAATATGAGGTATTGCAGTGGTTCCCCTGTCTGTATTTGGTATAATAACACCTGCTAAATCTGCTTCTTCTAGTCAGCCGAATTCCGTCAGATCATGGATGAACTCACCGACAAAGCCAGTTAGACCATCAAGAAAGCCAGTTAGACCATCAAGAAAGTCAGTAAGACCATTTAGGAAGTCAGACAGACAAATTATCATTGTGTAAATTCTAGAGCAGGGGTCTCCAACCTTTTTGTGAGCAAGGGCTACCACAATGGATAAAACATTGTGGTAGCCCTTCTGGGGGGCTACTTTTTGATATAGTCTACTCCAAACCTTTTATTTTATTTTATTTTACTTGTTGAGATGTTTTAATTCAATTCAATTTTATTTATATAGTGCTTTTCTCAATTGTTAATTGTTTCAAAGCAGCTCTTATATATATATATATATAAATACTATCGGGGTATGTGAACGGGTATATGCTTTGTTTTGGACAAACTAACTATTGCGGGATAAGTACATTTACTGGACATTTTATGTGAATGCTTTGTTAAAGAAGAATGTCTTAAGTTTAGATTTAAATTGATCTACTGGGTCTGATACTCGAACATTATTTGGTAAATCATTCCAGAGCTTAGGGACTAAGTAGGAAAAGGATCTACCACCTTTAGACACTTTTGATATTCTAGGGATAATTAAGTGGCCAGAATTTTGTGATCGCAGTTTACGTGGTGGATTGTATTCTGATAGTAGTTCTTTAATATACAAGGGCGCTAGGCCATTTAAGGCTTTGTAGGTGATTAGTGATATTTTAAATTGTATCTGATATTTAACTGGTAGCCAGTGTAAAGATTCCAGAATTGGACTTGTGTGGTCATACTTTTTAGATCGAGTAAGCACTCTTGCGACAGCGTTTTGTTTACCTGATTTGCGTGACATCCCCCGAGTAACGAGTTACAATAGTCTATTCTAGAGGTCATAAAAGCGTGGATAAGCTTTTCTGCATCTGATGCAGACATCATATGACGTATTTTTGAAATATTTCTAAGATGGAAGAATGCTGTGTGGCAGACGTTGGAGATATGACTATCGAAAGATAGATTGCTGTCGAACATCATGCCTAAGTTCTTAACCGTGAAAGATGGCCCCCACCGTGCAGCCATCTATGGGCAACTTGTAATCTGACATATTATGTTTGGAGCGATTTGGTTCAATATAAAGTATCTCTGTCTTATTGGAGTTTATTATAAGAAAGTTATGTGCCATCCAGTCACTAATATCGCTAATGCAGTCTGTTAGCTTAGAGAGCTGGTGTGTTTTGCTAGGATGTGACGAGATAAAGTAAAGCTGGGTATCATCCGCATAGCAGTGAAAACTTATGTTTCCTGATAATGTCTCCTAGAGGTAACATATATATAACAAGAATAGGATAGGACCTAAAACTGATCCCTGTGGTACGCCATACTTACCCGGGGAGTAGGGGTATAACGGTACGCAAAAATCACGGTTCGGTGCGAACCCCTGTTTTGAAGCCACGGTTCGGTTCATTTTCGGTACAGTAAGGGAGAAATGCAAACATTAAACTGCAGGTTGTTTATTACTTTAAACTTTTTTTTACAATTTGTTTACACTTTTTTAAACACTTTATTAAAATATAACTGATAAAATATATATAAAATGAAAAAATAATAAATAAAATACTACTGCAAAGTTCTTTTTTACATTATTTTATAACAGAAGGTAACTCTTATCTTAACATTCTCTTAAACTTTTTCTACTAAAACCTTGAACTAACAAATTCAATTCCTGAATACATTTATGAACTATTAGCCTACATTTTTGCCACTAAAAATTTTCTGTTTTGATTTATTTTGGATTGTTTAACTCACAGAATTGAATTGGCTATGTACCATCTCTGTATAAAAATAATATTACTGCTCTATGTGTAACTGCATAGCAAGCAACATGATGATATACTTAGTATACACTCATTTTGAGATTAGTGAGCTGCATACATAGCCATCTTTGATCTTTTGCACGTTTCTCCTAATCTTTGCTTGTGTCGTCAATGTAAGCTGTAACGAACCCCTCCGCAGCTGAGTGACAGCTGAGTAAACCCGGGTTACAGCTCTTCTCTGTCCCGACCAGCTGATCGCATTGTGACAATGATATGATTGACGTGATATGCAGATGAAAAATCTGATCACGCATTCCTTATTCTTGCTGTCACAGAAAGCGCGTCTCATAAATGCGTAGCAACGAAAGACGTGCATCCTCTCACGCACTTTTGAAAGAACAAAGCAGCGCGTTGACACGCGTTTAACATGCGCTTTTAGATACGAAACGTAAACGTTTACATCAATAATCAAACGGATATACAACTAAGTAAATAAAAATCTTTCTGCGGGCCGAATTATGTTATATGTTTGACAGAAGACTTGCGCTGAACGCGGAGACTTCCGCCACTTAATATGTTCTTGCGGAAACGCACGTATTATGTTCCGCACAGGCGCACACAAAATGCATTCGGCCTTTCGGTGCACGTGCACACCGTGCCGAAAGCCCTGAAACGAAACGGTCCGGTTCAAATACACGTACCGTTACACCCCTACCGGGGAGTGATATGACTCTTCCTCATTTACATAAACAAAGTGATAGCGATTGGTTAGATACGATCTTAACCAGGCTAACGCCTGACCACTGATGGCAACATAGTTTTCTAGTCTATTGAGTAAGATTGTGTGATCTATTGTGTCAAAGGCTGCACTAAGGTCTAGTTATATAAGGATTGAGATTTCACAACGATCGGATGTTAAAAGGAGGTAATTTGTAACTCTAAGCAGCGCTGTCTCTGTGCTATGGTGGGGCCTGAATCCCGATTGGACCTTTTCATACGTACTATTATTCACTAAAAATGCGCATAGCTGGCTTGCCACTACTTTTTCTAATATTTTAGATAGAAAAGGTAGATTTGAGATTGGTCTAAAGTTATTAAACTCTCCCTGATCAAGGTGTGTTTTTTTAATGAGCGGTCTAATAAATGCTAGTTTGAAAGCTGTTGGAACGTATCCTAATTCTAGCGATGAGTTAAAGATATTTAGTACTGGGTCTGACACTACATGAAATACCTCTTTAAGTAATTGTGTGGTGACGGAGTCTTACATACAGGACGATGATTTGGATGAGAGCTCTTCTATTGTTGTAGCTTTAAATGACTCAAGATGTTCGTATGGTAATCTAGTGTTAAATGTAAAATCTGCGATATAATGTGCTTTCATGCTAAAATCATCAAGAGAGGATGAGAGAGAGCTTTTGAATGAACAATGAATCATTGTTTGTTGGTTTGTTTGGTTTTAGGAAAAAAACCATCAAAATCCATTTAAAGAAAAATTACAACATTTTTCCAGACATTGGGGAAGAAGATAAAGAGCCCCTTTTGTTCACTGCTTCGGTAGGAACAAAGTGGTACCTTTCGTACCCTCCCCAGAGCTGAAACCGGGGAATCCGGGAAGGCCAATGATGATCTGGACAATTCAGAGATGAAGACCAGTTCCGGGATGAAGGCTAATGATGATATTTCTCATCCCGTGGCAAAGGCAGACTATGATCTGCTGAATACTACAAAGCCTGAGGATGTATCGTCCGCCCCCCAGCATTACACTGGCACTTCTTCCGTCAGTATTCCTCAGTTTGTCATCCCGAGGGCAGATACCAGTCTGAATATTGTGGATTTTAGCGAAGACGATTCAGTCGATACTGTGCTGAATGCTCGCACCAATCCTGCCAATCCCAAGCCAAAGAAGCCAACCTCATCTACTACCGGTGAGTCTACTGTCATTGTTTACCTTCCTGCTGTTGTAGTTTATTTAAATCAATCAAAGTTTTTGTGTTTTTCATGATTTGTGCTTTTTGATTATGATACTGATACAGATGAGATGCTTTTGGTGATTGGCTTTACCAGCAGGATGTACCCAAAAAGCCATGAATCTGATGGCAAACAGGTAACAAACTCAAATTATCATTGATGTGTAAATTCTAGAGCAGGGGTCTCCAACCTTTTTGTGAGCAAGGGCTACCACAATGGATAAAACATCACAGACTATGTTTCCTTCAAGGCTGTATGGAAAATGCCCAGATTTTAGATTCTCAAAGCTTGAAAGTTATGTGTACAGTGTCGCAAGCATATTTTTCATGGGGTTTTTTTGTATTTGGAGGTCGCCATAAAGCAAGTTTGGGAATGGAAACATAATCCTTACACTGATATTGTAAGTTATCAAAACAAGTCTGTGAAAAGATAATTTCTTTATGTAATATTATTTATTTATGCATAAATGTGTTATAAATATATATATTTAGTTGATTAAGTGCTTATCGCTGTAAGATTGATAGAAATTTGTAGACAGATATGATATCTATTTGATCTTAATTTTATCAGAAGACTTACAACAATTCAGATGATGCCAAATTTAATACTGGCACCATTCCCAAGACAAAGGGTTTCATTGATCCATATGAACCCAAGGAGAAGACGGATGCCAACCCTGCCAATCTCAAGCCAAAGAAGCCAACCTCATCTACTAGCGGTGAGTCTACTGTCATTGTTCCCTTTCCTGCTGTTGTAGTTTATTTAAATCAATCAAAGTTTTTGTGTTTTTTATGACCTGTGCTTTCTGATCATAATATTGATACAGATGAGATGCTTGGGGCGATTGGCTTTACCAGCAAGGTGTACCAAGAAAGAGAAGACTCCGATGGCAAACAGGTAACAAACTCAAATTATCATTGATGTGTAAATTCTAGAGCAGGAGTCTCCAACCTCTTAGTGAGCAAGGGCTACCACAATAGATAAAACATCACAGACTATGTGCCATACCTTTCGCTAAGGGCCCTTCAAGGGTGTATGGAAAATGCCCAGATTTTAGATTCTCAAAGCTTGAAAGTTATGTGTACAGTGTCGCAAGCATATTTTTCATGGGGTTTTTTTGTATTTGCAGGTCGCCATAAAGCAATTTTGGGAATGGAAACATAATCCTTACACTGATATTGTAAGTTATCAAAACAAGTTTGTGAAAAGATAATTTTTTAATGTAATATTATTTATTTATGCATTAATGCTTATTGCTGTAAGATTGGTTGAAATTTGTAGACAGATTATATCTATTTTATCTTAATTTTATCAGAAGGTTAACAACAATTCAAATGATGCCAATTTTAAGACTGGCACCATTCCCAAGACAAAGGGTTTTATTAATCCATATGAACCCAAGGAGAAGATGGACACCAACCCTGCCAAACCCAAGCCAAAGAAGCCAACCTCATCTACTAGCGGTGAGTCTACTGTCATTGTTTACCTTCCTGCTGTTGGAGTTTATTTAAATCAATCAAAGTTTTTGTGTTTTTCATGACCTGTGCTTTCTGATTATAATATTGATTCAGATGAGGTGGTTGGGGCGATTGGCTTTACCAGCAAGGTGTATCGAGAAAGAGAAGACTCCGATGGCAAACAGGTAACAAACTCAAATTTCTTTCAGCAAACATTGTGCTCTTTACATAAAGATTTATGTTTACTCAAAACATTAACCGAGTTAACCGATTGTAGATTCTCAAAGCTTGAAAGTTATGTGCAGAGTGTCAGGTGAGAAATAAACTCGCAAGCATATTTTTCATGTTTCTTTTTGTATTTGCAGGTCAACATCAAGCAAGTTTCAAAATGGACCCGTAACCCTTGCATTAATATTGCAAGTTATCAAAACAAGTTGGTGAAAAACATATTTTTTTATGTAATTATTTATTTATTTATTTAAATATAGTGCTTATTGCTTTAAATAGAAATGTGTAGACATATATGTATTTTATCTTAATTTTATCAGAAGTCTGACAATAATCCAGGCGATGCCAAATTAAAGACTGGCACCATTCCCAAGGCAAAGGCTGGCACCGGTGTTGGCAATCCAGTTCGAAAACCTATTTTTGTTCCATGTAGACAGACAACAAACCTGCAGTTCCCAAGAAGACGGCTTGTTTTCATCCACGTGATACCGAGGTGAAAGCAGATAGCGAGGAGGTCGATCCGGCACACAGTGAGTCTACTGTTATGATTACTCTAAATTGGTGGATCTTAATCGTTTTGATGGCCTCTTATTTTCCACAGAAATATTTGACAGCTCCTCTACTCACCATATAGAAATATACAGATATGTTTTAGCTTATTTCATTGCTTGTTTTATCTTGTTTGAGTTCTTATACTAAATCAAAGGTTCTAGCAACCGCATACATTTTCATGTTTTCTGTCTGTTTTTCAGGAACCTTGTGTGATGATTATTGTATTGATACAGATAATCCGCTTGGTAAAGGTAGCTTTGGCACTGTGTTTCCGGGGACCAGTAAAGCCGATGGCAAACCGGTAGGGCACTCAAACTTATTTCAGCAAACATTGTGCTCTGTACAGATTTAAAGAGCAACTTATTAACAACTAATGTTTTTCTTCAGCCTGGATCTGGATTGGTTCTTACAGAACTAGCAGTGTTGCTCAAGTTAAAGGAAAATCCAAACCCTTATGTGATCAAACTTTATGACAGCTACAGATGTGGCCTTTAAAAACGCGTGTTTTCTCCCGCGGCATTCGCCAATTCGTCTCACAGAGTCTCGCAGAATTCTGCAAGTGCTTTCGGGGGGGCTACTTTCCCTTTTCCCTTAATGTGTTTCGCTTCACAGAATAATCACCAGGTGGCGCATAAGTGTATGCTTTGTCATTGCGGTTGTTTCCAGAAGTTAATAAGGGCTTTGCTGAATATATAACATTGCTATTAAAACAGCAAAGTGACGTCAACCCCTTCTTGCCAGCATAACAGCGCATACAACTAATAAGACGTGCAATGCGCATTTATACTAAAGTGCAACAGAGACCCTTACGAAAATAAACCATGGGTTTATTGTGGTAAAAGTGTAGTAATCATGTTTTTTTTGGTGTATTGATTACTATCGGCAAAACTACGGGTTTACTACACTTACCATGGTTAAGCCTAAAAAGGTTTTTGTACACCATGGTTGTCAGAACCATAGTTATTTTGTGGTTACCATAATTTCACTACAGTTTTTTGTTTTTGTTTTTTTAAATTGTAGTAAAACCATGGTTAATTTTCGTGAGGGGAATTTAGTGTGAGCCTATTTACAATGAATAATTATAATTTTAATTAATTATAATTTTGATACAGTTTTGTTGTTTGTTCATAATATTTATAATTATGTTCGTTTTTCTTAAAGTATCAATATTTTAAAGAGATTAATGTGGTATAAAAAGACATGTTTTAAAGTTAAAAAAAATGTTGTACAAAATATATTAGCATTCTTATATATTAAGAATAACAATATGATACATTTATATTGCGCTAAAACGGAAAGAGGAATTCTTCTCAACCACCACCAATAAAGTTTAAACATTATTCTTTAGAAAAAAACGGCCTTTAAACCCGTGGAGCGAACAAGAAAACATATGCTTACATGCTCATTCGGCATGTGATATTTTTTTTATTTCGTTTTATAGTTTTAAAAGTGCCAAAAAAGATCTTAAAATCTAATGAATACTGTTCTCTGTAAAATATATATATAACTGCAGATGACAGCAGATTTGATTCAGTTCACCTACTAAGAAATTGGAGAAGTGATGATTTGTGATTGATTGGGGCTAATAGAATGACTGCCACACTCAAAATACACCAAACCAAATAAGCACTTAAACTAAAGCAAGTCATGACCATAACTTTATTGTGTATATAAATATATTATTGTTTATAGACGTCAAATATCAAACATCACGCAGGCTTCTACTACTTACAAACATGGACACGCGGGTGAAGGTTAATAAATCTGCCGTTTTCTGAGGGTATCTGCGTGCGTGGGATCCGGGCAGGTCTGCTTTTACTCCAGACCTTGACGCTTTGTGTGTTCGACTTTATACGGTGCGGTGCTGACTGATCGGCGTATGACATCAGAGTACCGCAAGAGCAAAGATAAAGTCGGACCATTTTGTAACATTTCGACTTGCTCTTGCGGTACTTTGATGTCTTCGCTGCCGAATTGTCTGCGCAGCGCCACATAGAAACGCCCTTTGACTATTTACAGCAAAGTACCAGCAACATGAGAAGTGGTGGCACGCAAAAGAAAGTGAAGGTACGCAAAAATATAAAGTGTCAGTACTGCGAGCACCAGTTTAGTTATTTACATCGTGTGTTGCTCTTCACCATTGTGCAGCCGCGCACTCCCTCTGTAGTTTGTAGCTCGCGCTCCGGCTTCTGTAAACAATGGCCGTTTCTCAATACCAAGTACGCCAAGTTCGGACTTGCGTCCTTCTTAGTTCGGACATGCAAGTAACTTAACTTTACCATCAGTTAAAAGGATAACAAATAACAGACTTCATATGAATAATAAAGATAAATAAATTGATGAGACAAAAAAATGCCTGATAGATAAGGAAATATTTTATGTTTGATCAGACACCAAAGGGCAGAGCTACGAAGCCCGCCTGGTCACCCCTTGGAAAAAAGAAAACAAGAACCTTAAGACATCAGAGTACCGCAAGAACGATTTAAAACCAACCTCCTCCGCTTTATTTCTTGTGGTAGTCTGATGTCACCTGCTTGTCGGCTCTTGCGGCGCTGCGTAAAGTTGACCACATCTAAAAAACGTACTGCTAAACTCGACGGAAATGCTCTGTGTAAGCATGCACCTCCTTTATTAATTGTATAGCAGGAAAAGTTATATATCTTACTTCTTAGCGTGAGAAATAGCTTACAAGGTTTGGCGTGTGAGCGTGTGAACTGACAGAAATACGTGTGTCTCATGTTCGGCGAATGCGTGGGACTTGAGAGCCCAGGTTATATCAACATATGTCAAATTAAGTAACCCGATATACACTTAATTTTATAAGTTATAAACATTCAATTGAAATAACTTACAGCATATGTAGTAGATTTGCTTAAATAGCATTTAAACAAAGGAACTGCAAGGGAAACCCCACACGCTGGTGAAAACTGGAAAAAACGGTTTTCTTTTGATTCCCTGAGAGAAGATCGACTGGCATTAGGGGGGGTGGCAAAGAATTGGCAGACCTGGGGGTTGGTGGTTTTTAATTTTTTGATTCTGTGTGAATGGTAGCTGCTAAAACTAGCAGCTTAACCATGTGCAATTAATTACATTTTGGAATTAACTTGCTTCATGTCGTTTTATTTATAAACTGTAAAAATATTTTTTGAATTTGTAAGAAAAGTTAGCATTAAATATCTTTTACAAACTCTTGGATGTTTGTAATTATCATCATTCAGAAAAGTGGTGCTTGTGTTTAGACTTGTGTTTGATGTGATTTAATCAGGAATATTACATTGGTTTCTTTTCAGTGTAGAACAGTTTGTCAACAAAATGCAAAAATATAGTATATTTATAAACATCACTAAAACAAAGTGAATTAAAATGAAAAAAGTAATAAAGTTAAAGCTGCTGATATTTTTGTTTACATTTACTAGCATTTGTGAAAATTGTTTCCTAGCTTTTTGTAAGTAGCCTAAATCCTACTCCAATTTATTTCAGTGTAGGTTTCTCATTTTTATCAACTTTCTTTTGCTTTTCAAAGGGCCGTCTATCTTTGCTACCGCCAGTGCTTTAAGTGGGCCGGTAGGCGCCAGTACTCAGTACCGTTACTTCCAAATAGCAGCTCTTAAGCGTACCACCACCTCAGCGTGCGCCCGAACGTGCTTTTAGCGTACCGGGACGCTCATTTGCACATCTGTTTAAATCAGATGTTTAATTTAATCATTTGGCTGCACTGCTGCTTTTCAAAGCGCCCTTCACAATGCACGCTTCCTAATTCGTCCCACCGAGAGCAGAGACTACATTACCCACACACCCTTGAGTTTTACTAGTTAAAAGCGCATGCGGCTTGTTCAACTTCATGCGGCTCCGCAAGAATCGACAGCAAGAATCACCAGCCGGATGACGTCAAAGTTTCGCGATAGCGAGACGAAATATGATTTCTTGAATCATTCTTGCGGTCCTTTGACGTCAACCGGCTGTCGGTTAGGTCGAACAAGCCTAGTGTTAACAACGTGGTCTGGAGAGGTGTGTGAAACGCGCAACCTAGCTGCTCGGTTAAAATGAAAATACTATGAACACTTAATATGCCCTCCTGGTTTATGACTCTGAGTAGTAAAAGAACAAGGTCAGAATCAGAGGACTCGCTGGCTGACATCCCACCAAAGAACAAAGAAAAGGGCCGCACTTTGCATATAAAACGTATTTTTTATTGGCACAGATGCGTTTCGGCTTTGCGCCTTCCTCAGTGTGCTTAAGTGAATTAAAATTCAAACTCATTCATATATTCCTACCCTTCCATATACCCACACAATCGACCAATGATAATGTAGTGTCATCCCATTCATTCAATCATTCAATTAAAACAATTAATACAAACATCATTTTTTGTTTTCTAACACATTGTACACAGAACTACAACAGAAATACACCAAAGTTACTCAGATCAAATGCACCAATAACTATTTTTTTTACAAGAAACAAGTCAATGACAATTCTTCATTCAGGCCATTAGGTGTGCATGTATTCAAATTAAAAATATACCACGCCTCCCTCTGTAGAAGGCGGTTCTCACGATCTCCTCCTCTAATAAGCCGACTAACTGTTTCTAAACCCATAAACCTAAGTGTGTTAGCATCATGTCCTGCGCTGTTAAAGTGTCTTGCTACTGGACCTTTCGTCATTCTTCCTGATGTTACACTTATGTTCACAAATTCTGGTTTTCAATTGGCGTTTAGTTTTGCCCACATACAATAACCCACATGGGCATGTCAGTAAATACACCACGAAGGAAGTTAAACAAGTGATTCTGCCTTTCACTCTGAACGTCCTGTTTGATTTTGGATGCGTAAAAGTTTTTTCAGTGAGCATGTAATTGCATGCCACACAATTAAAGCACTTAAAATTGCCGTCTGGGATTTTGAAAGAAAGAGGCAGCGGACTCGGCGCAGGCAAATACGATCGCACCAAACAATCTCTCAAATTAGATGCTCTTTTATAACAAAATCGCGGAGGGTCTTGGAAAGCATGACCGATTGTGGGGTCACTGCTTAAAACGTGCCAGTGTCGTTGAACGATATGTTTTAATGAATGAGATATGTGTCCATAAGTTGACACAAACGTAATTGGAGTATCTGTATGTGGCTTCCGCGCTCTGTCAGTCATTATGTTTGTGCGTTCGATGTTGCGTACCCGCTCAAGGCAATCTCGTAATAATGTATTATCATATCCCCTATTTGCGAACCTTTGACATAGCTCTCCTGCCTGTCTTTCAAAAGCCTCTTCACTGTCACAAATACGGCGTACCCTTAGTAACTGACTATACGGTAAACTGCGTTTCAGTGATGGTGGGTGGAAACTCTTGTAATCTAGAAACGCGTTCCGATCTGTATCTTTTCTGTAAATCTCAGTGTGTAGTACATTATCACATTTTTTAACCCATACATCCAAAAAAGCCATGGCATTGGAATCAGAGTTTAAGGTGAATTGAATGGACGGCAGTCTAGTGTTGACATAATCATGAAAAGCTTCCAACTCTTCCATCGTTCCTTTCCATATAAAAAACACATCATCAATATATCTGTACCATACCTTAAGATGTTTTTTGAATTCATTATCGGAATAAACAAAATCATGCTCAAATTTTCCCATAAACAAATTGGCATAATTGGGTGCCATTGGCGAACCCATCGCAGTTGCTTGTGTTTGTAGATAAAATTTATCCTGAAACATGAAATAGTTTTTGGTCAAGACATCATTAGCCAATGAGATTAAAAAGTCAGTGTGTTCCACATGATGGGTCTGCAGATAGTACTTTAAAGATGCTAAACCCGCTTTGTGTGGAATGTTCGTATACAAACTTGTCACATCCATTGTACATAATATATCAGATACATTCACTTCTCCTATACTAGATATTTTTTTCAAAAAATCAGTCGTATCCTTCAAAAAAGATGGCAGTTTATACACAAGATCCTTTATATGGTAATCAATGTATTGTGAAAGAGGCTCTGTTATAGATTGATTGTCATTTATACCCTTCCAAAAATTCACAAAAGGCTAAATGATCCACCTGGCCGTCCTATTGTGTCTGGCAATCAATCTATAACAGAGCCTCTTTCACAATACATTGATTACCATATAAAGGATCTTGTGTATAAACTGCCATCTTTTTTGAAGGATACGACTGATTTTTTGAAAAAAATATCTAGTATAGGAGAAGTGAATGTATCTGATATATTATGTACAATGGATGTGACAAGTTTGTATACGAACATTCCACACAAAGCGGGTTTAGCATCTTGAAAATACTATCTGCAGACCCATCATGTGGAACACACTGACTTTTTAATCTCATTGGCTAATGATGTCTTGACCAAAAACTATTTCATGTTTGAGGATAAATTTTATCTACAAACAAGGAACTGCGATGGGTTCGCCAATGGCACCCAATTATGCCAATTTGTTTATGGGAAAATTTGAGCATGATTTTGTTTATTCCGATAATGAATTCAAAAAACATCTTAAGGTATGGTACAGATATATTGATGATGTGTTTTTTATATGGAAAGGAACGATGGAAGAGTTGGAAGCTTTTCATGATTATGTCAACACTAGACTGCCGTCCATTCAATTCACCATAAACTCTGATTCCAATGCCATGGCTTTTTTGGATGTATGGGTTAAAAAATGTGATAATGTACTACACACTGAGATTTACAGAAAAGATACAGATCGGAACGCGTTTCTAGATTACAAGAGTTTCCACCCACCATCACTGAAACGCAGTTTACCGTATAGTCAGTTACTAAGGGTACGCCATATTTGTGACAGTGAAGAGGCTTTTGAAAGACAGGCAGGAGAGCTATGTCAAAGGTTCGCAAATAGGGGATATGATAATACATTATTACGAGATTGCCTTGAGCGGGTACGCAACATCGAACGCACAAACATAATGACTGACAGAGCGCGGAAGCCACATACAGATACTCCAATTACGTTTGTGTCAACTTATGGACACATATCTCATTCATTAAAACATATCGTTCAACGACACTGGCACGTTTTAAGCAGTGACCCCACAATCGGTCATGCTTTCCAAGACCCTCCGCGATTTTGTTATAAAAGAGCATCTAATTTGAGAGATTGTTTGGTGCGATCGTATTTGCCTGCGCCGAGTCCGCTGCCTCTTTCTTTCAAAATCCCAGACGGCAATTTTAAGTGCTTTAATTGTGTGGCATGCAATTACATGCTCACTGAAAAAACTTTTACGCATCCAAAATCAAACAGGACGTTTAGAGTGAAAGGCAGAATCACTTGTTTAACTTCGTTCGTGGTGTATTTACTGACATGCCCATGTGGGTTATTGTATGTGGGCAAAACTAAACGCCAATTGAAAACCAGAATTTGTGAACATAAGTGTAACATCAGGAAGAATGACGAAAGGTCCCCAGTACCAAGACACTTTAACAGCGCAGGACATGATGCTAACACACTTAGGTTTATGGGTTTAGAAACAGTTAGTCGGCTTATTAGAGGAGGAGATCGTGAGAACCGCCTTCTACAGAGGGAGGCGTGGTATATTTTTAATTTGAATACATGCACACCTAATGGCTTGAATGAAGAACTGCCATTGACTTGTTTCTTGTAAAAAAAATTGTTATTGGTTCATTTGATCTGAGTAACTTTGGTGTATTTCTGTTGTAGTTCTGTGTACAATGTGTTAGAAAACAAAAAATGATGATTGTATTAATTGTTTTAATTGAATGATTGAATGAATGGGATGACACTACATTATCATTGGTCGATTGTGTGGGTATATGGAAGGGTAGGAATATATGAATGAGTTTGGAATGTTCATTCACTTAAGCACACTGAGGAAGGCGCAAAGCCGAAACGCATCTGTGCCAATAAAAAATACGTTTTATATGCAAAGTGCGGCCCTTTTCTTTGTTCTTTGAGATTATTTATGAGTTTGGTCAAGCACTCTTATAATATATAATAAATTGAGTGAAGCCTGCTCCTACGGCACAATTGTTTGACATCCCACCAAACCATAATGATATCGCTGCAGGTCAGAAGCAAACTTTTTCCAATACCCTTTTTTGCGTGACAATCTCCGCTGTCGCGGCTGTCAGTTTGGTTCCCCTCGACGCAACTTCGGATTTCCTCACACGATGTACAGAGTAAAAACATTATTGAAATTGTAATATACATTTAGTTTAATTGCTAAACTACAAGTGAATTAAATTTCAAAGAATTTGAACGACGCGCACAACTTATAAAAGGATTTATTATTTTACAAGGTTGTCTGTTGACTGCTGTATATAAAACCCCTTCAATATAGGTGGAGTCGAGTCAGCAAAAATAAAAAAAATAATATAGTACCGGGCACCTCTTTTGGGCCACTTAAAGACTGGCTACCGCGGTCTCACTCGCTGTAAACAAGGGTTTTGTTTCAGATGCATTGAATGCGCTTGCCTGATTAAAAGCATTTTATGTGTAATTTAATCTATAGATTAAACTCGTTGCGTTTATATTTTGTGGGCATCTGTTTGCGCTTACATGATTTACTAATAATTGTATATTTTAATTGAACTGTCTTAATGGATTAAGCATACATATTTTTTCACGTTATTCCTCGAATATCCCAGGGGGCTAGAGGTTTTGCCAACAGTTTGACAATTTGTTAAATGTTCACAAAATTCATATGAAGGGTGATTAACAGTTGACTTCTGAAATTAAATAAAAATAACAAGATAAGAGGTTATCTTATAAGAGGTTATCTATGGAGAAATGAGTGCTTGCAGAATATGTACTTTTTTTTTGACGAATGCTTCATTCGAATCAGCATTACTTTTTTGTTTCTTCAACTTTAAAGATGAATATTAGAGATGGGCATTTTAGAGATTTTCAGCAATAGCACATTATGTTCAAATTTTTGATTATTTATATGCATTTAATAATAGGCTACCGTAAAATCATAATGTACACACCGTAAAAATGATTCAGTGGCTTTGTAAATATCTCTAAAATAAATGATTAAAGTAACTTTATTTCAGTTAATGTGATTTTTTTTTTGTTGGACAAACCAAAATAAATTACTAAAAATAGAACAGAAATTTTGAGTAAAATGTACATATTTTATTTGATGTATACCCCTTAATAATATAAGTATTACATTTACAGATTATTTTAATAAATATATAACTCTGACCTTCTTAAATATATTGAAGTTTTTAAAACTGTAATAATTGCACATTTCAAATTAACATTATTTCTATTTAACATCAACTTGTGTAAAAATGTGTAAGTTTTACGCCTAACTTGAAGTATGATTTACTTATATTTTTACATTGATATTATTTGAGTAAATGTAGACAAAAAAATAAATGAATAATAAGTAGAACAAATGTTAATTTAAAAAAATCCCATAGCCAACGGTTTTTAATCAGCAACAAAGAAACTGCGCCTTTTGCCGATGACAAACACCTCAGAAACTCCTCAAATTTATGAATATTTACACACACAATATGATTTTATTTCCTTACTACAAAAGTATAACATATTAGACAAATTCTCAGTGAAATGTATTTAACACCATTGCATACTTTTTATCGTGTTGCATACCATGTAAAGGGAAACATGATAATATAAAAAGTAGACTATGTACAGTAATGCAGAAAAGCGCATCACAACCATCTTAAAGCTATTAAAACGTTCAGATGCAAAAATGAACTAAATGTAAAATTAGATAAACTAGTTAATGATATTGCGTAAATGCTCTCTTCAAAGGTCTTCGCAAATTATTTTGTTATAAGACTCAGTTATCATACATCACGTCTCTTCTACTGTAAGTGCACGGAAAAAAATAAGACAAATGATGCGCGTTTGAGTCGGACTTTTATGAAGAATATGTGACTTTTATGTAACTGGCAAAAGAAAACTTCGCCAACGCAATGTATAGTAGCGGAGTGGCCATCGGGAGAGTCGGGACATTATCATCAAAAACTTTTATGACAAAAATTATATTTAAATGAAATATTCTTACAGTTATTAAAAGATGCACATATTATTCCATAGCCTATTACTCCCGTTTATGAGCACGATCATCTCTTGTCTCGCTCTGTTATGTTATAGCTGTTTGATAGCTGCGCATCTCCGTCTTTCAAACAGGTATCATTTTGTGTAGTTACTCATTTAGGAAAATTAGCCATGATTTAATGATTTTATTATTATTTTTTTATTTTTTTGTTGCAGATTACGATATGTATTACCCCAGTTTTACTACCAATACGAGACCGTTTTTTGTTTTTACCACGGAGGGCCGGTGGTATACGAAATTTCCCGGTAAATTTTTTGGTCCCACTCCACCCCTGGCAATGTTTGCCAAAAAGCCTGCATTTGTATGACATCAAAGTCTTTCGCCTAAACACTGATAATCCGTGTCATGTTACTTCAATATCATACAGTTTACGCTCAGCATGAAGTTGAGCGCACAAATTGCCGTCAGTATGGTCTACATGAAACACGACTGCCCTCTACAGGTTTTTTTATTTCCAGCGTCCCCCACCGAACACCCATTCTGCAGAATGCCGCAGAATTTCGGAAGTGCTCGCGGCATTCTGCTCTCAGAGACGCGCATTTTTAAAGGGCACATCTGTATGAGGATCCGGCTTACTTCATACTCGTCATGGAGCGGCCTGATCCTTGCATGACCTTGAATGAGTTTATTAAACTTCAACGAGGTCTGCTGGAATCAACAGCACGCACCCTAATGCGTCAGGCAGTCATGGCTGTAAAACATTGCTTTAAGCATTAGATTTTTCATACTGACCTCCACGCTGGCAACTTCCTGGTGGATAAAAACAACATGCTGCGGAAGCTGATCGACTTTGGGTGCTGTGACCGATTAAGAGACACGACCTATGCATATGAAGAGTATTTGGGTGAGTTTTTTTTCATACCATAGTGTAGTGAAGCAATCTGCTTGTAGTGACTTATTGATCATGTGACTCTATCACACAACAACTGTCTTGCTTACAGGGGCACCGGCTTATCGGCCACCTGAGGTCCGCAACAGGGACAGATACCACGCCATGTCAAGCAGTGTCTGGTCTCTGGGAACTCTGCTCTATTATATGGTTAATGGAAACTTGCCCTTTCCCAAATATGGGCCGGAAACTGAAGGCATGATAAACCACGAAAATGACTATTTAACAAATTGTAAGTAAACGGCACAAACACAATAGGTCAGTTAAGTCTCTGATCAAATGCACAGTATCTGTGGAAGTCAGTAAACATTATCTGAGCATATGCAGGACTCAGTGCAAGGATTATCTCCCTGCCAAATTGTTTCAATATTTTTACTTTCACTGCTAAAACAAACATCCTGTAATATACCAGCAGAAAGATGTGATTCATTACTACTTAGCAGTTAGTTAAACTGACCGGTCAATGCTCATGATAGTTTTATAAAATATGGGCATATTATTAAAGAAACTCTATAAAGTCTCTGATCACATGAACTTAAGGTTACATAGTCTTTTAATTTAAAATGTTGACAATAATGTTTCCACATGCCATAACAGTTTATATGAAGATTATTTTCTTTTCACTACTCACATATCTTAGAAACTTTACTTTAGTGATCAACATTAGTGCTCTTGATTAAACAGATTTATCCTAAAACATGCACAGAGATTCAGGATCTGATTGAGAAATGCCTGACCATTGATCCAGCTAAACGACCAACTCTAGACCAGATGTTAGAACATCCCTGGTTTAAAATGGGTGAAGAAGGAGGGATGGTAGGCCATTTAGTCCAACATTATTATGAAATATGAGGTATTGCAGTGGTTCCCCTGTCTGTATTTGGTATAATAACACCTGCTAAATCTGCTTCTTCTAGTCAGCCGAATTCCGTCAGATCAAGGATGAACTCAGGCAGAACACTGACAAACCCAGTTAGACCATCAAGAAAGACAGTTTCCAATAAGGAAGTCAGTAAGACCATTCAGGAAGTCAGTAAGACCATTTAGGAAGTCAGACAGACAAATTATCATTGATGTGTAAATTCTAGAGCAGTGGTCTCCAACCTTTTTGTGAGCAAGGGCTACCACAATGGATAAAACATTGTGTTGGCCCTTCTGGGGGGCTACTTTTTGTTATATTTAAGACTGGCATCACATCAGGTGAGATTGAAGTGGACTGTGTAACTTTAACGCACAGTAATTGTGTGGATTTTTGGCACCTGCAAATGTGATAACCATTTAATGAAGGTCAATAAGGTTTTAAAGTAAAATTGGGTGAATTTAAAGCATTAAAGGCGGAGTCCACAATGTTTGAAAAACGGTTTGGAAAAGGAGACGGGCCGACTACCAAAACACACTTATAGCCAATCAAATCAAATCAAATGCCGGGTTGCGTATGTGTGGGGCGGGTCTATCAACAGAAGGTCCAGATTCTATTGGGGTAGGGGCGTGTTTGTTTAGGTGATTTCAAATATCAACTTTTGCTTTCAAACATCATGGACTCCGCCTTTAAAGGGATAGTTCATCCAAAAATTAAAATTCTGTCATCATTTTCTCATCCTCATGTTGTTCTAAACCGGTATAGACGGTTTCAGCAGTAACAACATAAACACGCGGCTTTCGTGGTCATCACGTAACTAACGGTAAACTCTGCGAAGAATAAATAACAACAAAGTCCTTTTAAAGTAGTTTATTTATATAACAAACAAAATACACAACACATAGATTACATAGGAACCCAAAACATTTGTTATTTTCGACGAGGTATTTGTTTAAGAGTTCAGTTTCAGCAACTAGTCAGACCATTTAAGAAACAGAAATCGGAAGTAAAGTTCTGACCAGACGCTTATCGCGTCACCGCACGTGCAGTGTGTATTTTTTTCTGATATTTTGAGAAATGATGGTAAGCACACAGCTCATTACAGTTACCATTGACTTCCATTGTAGGGAAAAAACAATCATGAGCCCCATTCACTTCCATAATAGGAGAAAAGAATACTGTAGAAGTGAATGGGGCTCATGAACGGTTTGGTTACACACATTTCTCAAAATATCTTCCTTCATGTTAATCAGAACAAAGACATTTATACATGTTTGTAACAAAATGAGAGTGAGAAAATTATGGTAAACTATCCCTTTAAATGATTCTTAACTCGCCCTTTGCAGCAGTTTAGATTAAGATATCTGTGATATAATGCGCTGTCATGCTAAACTCATAGAGAGAGGATGAGAGAGAGCTTTGGAATGAACAATGAATCACTGTTTGTTTGTTTGTTTGTTTGTTTTTAGGGAAAAAACAGCAAAATCTGTTAAAAGACATTGGGGAAGAAGATAAAGAGCCCCTTTGTTCACTGCTTAGGGAGGAACAAAGTGGTACCTTTCATACCCTCCCAAGAGCTGAAACCGGGGAATCCGGGGAAGGCCAATGATGATCTGGACAAATCACAGATGAAGACCAGTTCCGGGATGAAAACTGATGAGGATATTGCCCATCCCGTGGCACTAATCACCTACAAAGCTTTAAATGGCCTAGCACCCTCAAATCTTGGAGAACTACTATCAACCTGCATTAACGACGACAGTGGGGCCTCCAGCCTTAGTCAAACGGGTTGGCACGTATGGTCGGGTTGCGATTTTGTCGCTTTCGTGTATCTTGCGAATATGCCATACAGACTAGAGGTCGACCGATATGCTTTTTCTCTGGCCGATGCCGATTTTTTAGAAATCAGGGCAGCCGATGGCCGATATGTTTGGCCGATTTTCTATATGTACATAATAATCAAAATGTTCTCATCATTATTAGCAGATATTTTAAATGCAAAAATGTCACTATTTAAGTCAAAGTATTTAAAAATACAGGGAGTGCAGAATTATTAGGCAAGTTGTATTTTTGAGGATTACTTTTGTTATTGTACAACTACAGTGCTCTTGGTCAATTCAAAATGTTAACAAACCCTCAAACCTGAACATTTAAGTAGTAAAAGTGAAATTTTGGCTTTCTTAAGAGAATATTTCTATGTACATCATTATTAGGCAACTATTAGTGTGCAGAATTATTAGGCAACTAAATGAAAAACAAAGATTTTACCATCTCACTTGTTTTTTTCACCTGTTAAAGTGAGAATAATAAACAAACTCTACATTTACAAAAAAAAAAACAATAAAAAAAAAATATAGACTCAGTGACCAATATAGCCACCCTTCTTTTCAATAACAGTCACAAGCCTTCCATTCACGGATTCAGTCAGTTTCTTGATCTGGTCTGAACCAACATTTTGTGCAGCCACAACTACAGCCTCCCAGACACTGTTCAGAGAGGTGTACGGTTTACCTTCACTGTAAATATCCTGCTTAAGAAGGGATCAAAAGGTCTCAATAGGGTTTAAGTCAGGTGAAGAAGGGGGCCATGGCATTAGTTTTTCACCTTTAAGGCCTTTACTGGCCAGCCATGCAGTGGAGTACTTTGATGCATGTGCTGAAGCGTTGTCTTGCATAAAAAAGTCTTCTTAAAAGATGCAGATTTTTTCCTGTACCACTGCTTGAAGAAAGTGTCTTCTAAAAATTGGCAGTAGGTCTGAGAGTTGTTTTTATTTCCATTTTCAACCCAAAAAGGTCCAACAAGCTCATGTTTAATAATACCTGTCTGTGCCTGCCTGCCTGTAATGTAGAAGACACTTTCTTCAAGCAGTGGTACAGGAAAAAGTTTGCATCTTTCAAGAAGACTGATTATTTTGTAAGACAACGCTCCATCACATGCATCAAAGTACTCCACTGCATGGCTGGCCTTAGAGATGAAAAACTAATGCCATGGCCCCCTTCTTCACCTGACTTAAACCCTATTGAGACCTTTTGATCCCTTCTTAAGCAGGATATTTACAGTGAAGGTAAACCGTACACCTCTCTGAACAGTGTCTGGGAGGCTGTGGTTGTGGTTGCACAAAATGTTGGTTCAGACCAGATCAAGAAACTGACTGAATCCGTGAATGGAAGGCTTGTGACTGTTATCGAAAAGAAGGGTGGCTATATTGGTCACTGAGTCTATACATATATATATTTTTTTATTGTTTTATTATTTTTTTTTTGTAAATGTAGAGTTTGTTTATTATTCTCACTTTAACAGTTGAAAAAAAAACAAGTGAGATGGGAAAATCTTTGTTTTTCATTTAGTTGCCTAATAATTCTGCACACTAATAGTTGCCTAATAATGATGTACATAGAAATATTCTCTTAATAAAGCCAAAATTTCACTTTTACTACTTAAATGTTCAGGTTTGAGGGTTTGTTAACATTTTGAATTGACCAAGAGCACTGTAGTTGTACAATAACAAAAGTAATCCTCAAAAATACAACTTGCCTTATAATTCTGCACTCCCTGTATATGACTGGTCTTTCTGAAGAGTTTTACAACCTCCTCTGCACCATGCATTTATCAGACACAGATATTACCTGACACTCTGCTGTCATCCTTTTTGATCAGTTTTTTACCATGGCTTTTATTGCTTTGTAGGATAAAATCCTTATTTGGTAGACCTGATAAAATATTTATTCATCATAAAGTTAACATAGAAATGAGAATGTAAATGTGTTTAGAAAGATTTACCCTAAATAACAGTCTCAACTAAAAACCATAGACATTTACTGAGACGCTATAAGTGACTGATTGTGCTGACAGTGACGTCTTGTGAGTTTAGTGTTGGGACAGATCTGTTGTTTCAACCGTTCATTCCAACGAATCCGTTCAAAGGAGTCAGTTCGTGAATCGGACGCGCTGTGTTCTAATCCAGGCTGAGCAGCGCAAAACTGTAAACAAAGTCTTACTGTAACAACACGAAAAACATTTCCTTTGTGGATATGATTTGGTCTTCCGACCTTTCGCCATCGAGTCAGTTTTGTTTTGAGTAATAAAAGCAGGGAGACAGAAAGCGTGCACGCGCGGCTCTTCTCTCTCTGTCACGCAAACAAAACTCATTATCACTCATTAATCACATGAAATGAGCCTAATCTTTGCACGGACAGTGCACCGCGAGACATAAGCCCGTCGCGCTGTTGTACTGGCTGCTTAATTCGCGCGATCCGCCATCATTTAGTAAAGCTGTTTGTGAACAAGGCATGGCTGCACACACACGAGACGGGAGCGGTCTGCTTGCAGCAAGAGGCAGCGTCACGAGTTCTACAACAGCGCTTAGGTGCCCGCAGATGCGCCTGCCTATTAATCGGCCTAATTTTGCAGCAAAATCGGCCAAAGCCGATTTTTTAAAATATGCCAAAAATCGGCCAATTAATCGGCTGGCCGATAAATCGGTCGACCTCTAATACAGACCCGTTTGCCACTGAACCTGCATTAACGACGACAGTGGGGCCTCCAGCCTTAGTCAAACGGGTTGGCACATATGGTCGGGTCGCGATTTTGGCGCTTTCGTGTATCTTGCGAATAGTATGCCATACAGACCCGTTTGCCACTGAACCTGCATTAACGACGACAGTGGGGCCTCCAGCCTTAGTCAAACGGGTTGGCACGTATGGTCGGGTCGCGATTTTGGCGCTTTCGTGTGTCTTGTGAATATGCCATACAGACCCGTTTGCCACTGAACCTGCATTAACGACGACAGTGGGGCCTCCAGCCTTAGTCAAACGGGTTGGCACATATGGTCGGATCGCGATTTTGGCGCTTTCGTGTATCTTGCGAATAGTATGCCTTACAGACCCGTTTGCCACTGAACCTGCATTAACGACGACAGTGGGGCCTCCAGCCTTAGTCAAACGGGTTGGCACGTATGGTCGGGTCGCGATTTTGGCGCTTTCGTGTGTCTTGTGAATATGCCATACAGACCCGTTTGCCACTGAACCTGCATTAACGACGACAGTGGGGCCTCCAGCCTTAGTCAAACGGGTTGGCACATATGGTCGGGTCGCGATTTTGGCGCTTTCGTGTATCTTGCGAATAGTATGCCTTACAGACCCGTTTGCCACTGAACCTGCATTAACGACGACAGTGGGGCCTCCAGCCTTAGTCAAACGGGTTGGCACGTATGGTCGGGTCGCGATTTTGGCACTTTCGTATGTCTTGTGAATATGCCATACAGACCCGTTCGCCACTGAACCTGCATTAACGACGACAGTGGGGCCTCCAGCCTTAGTCAAACGGGTTGGCACATATGGTCGGGTCGCGATTTTGGCGCTTTCGTGTATCTTGCGAATAGTATGCCATACAGACCCGTTTGCCACTGAACCTGCATTAACGACGACAGTGGGGCCTCCAGCCTTAGTCAAACGGGTTGGCACGTATGGTCGGGTCGCGATTTTGGCGCTTTCGTGTGTCTTGTGAATATGCCATACAGACCCGTTTGCCACTGAACCTGCATTAACGACGACAGTGGGGCCTCCAGCCTTAGTCAAACGGGTTGGCACATATGGTCGGATCGCGATTTTGGCGCTTTCGTGTATCTTGCGAATAGTATGCCTTACAGACCCGTTTGCCACTGAACCTGCATTAACGACGACAGTGGGGCCTCCAGCCTTAGTCAAACGGGTTGGCACGTATGGTCGGGTCGCGATTTTGGCGCTTTCGTGTGTCTTGTGAATATGCCATACAGACCCGTTTGCCACTGAACCTGCATTAACGACGACAGTAGGGCCTCCAGCCTTAGTCAAACGGGTTGGCACATATGGTCGGGTCGCGATTTTGGCGCTTTCGTGTATCTTGCGAATAGTATGCCTTACAGACCCGTTTGCCACTGAACCTGCATTAACGACGACAGTGGGGCCTCCAGCCTTAGTCAAACGGGTTGGCACGTATGGTCGGGTCGTGATTTTGGCGCTTTCGTGTGTCTTGTGAATATGCCATACAGACCCGTTTGCCACTGAACCTGCATTAACGACGACAGTGGGGCCTCCAGCCTTAGTCAAACGGGTTGGCACATATGGTCGGGTCGCGATTTTGGCGCTTTCGTGTATCTTGCGAATAGTATGCCTTACAGACCCGTTTGCCACTGAACCTGCATTAACACTCTGGGGTCGACGGTGGCGCGGGCGCCGCAAACTCTTTATTTTTCAATCACTCCGCAAAGAGAGTTAGATAACTCTGCTGATTTTGGTCATACAGATATGATTTATACATCATTTAAAACGTTAAAGTGTCTAGTTTTTTTTCTGTCCACTCCCAATCAAAACAGAATGTTGTGCTTTTCGCAAAATTAAGAAAATAAACATGATGCGTGTTTTGTTCTCTCTCCCTCAGTGAAGTCCTTTCAGAAACACGTCAGAAAAATTAACTGTAACTTAAGGAATTCTTGTCATATAAACAAAAGATACATATCTACATAATGCTTGGAATGTCTGCTTTTGGAAGATGTAAGTGAAATCGAAATCAAATATTGTAATTCGTTGTTAACTGTGTTAGAAGAGGGAGATGTACCGTCTTTCTCGTGTTCCTGTATTGTCTATAATGAGCCACGCCCCGCTCCATTGAAGAGAAGAGCAGAGATCATCCATATTCATTAGTCAACCCCAGTCAATGGAGACTCCGTCTCTGTAGCCATTCAGTCAGTGGCAGTGCTGTGTAGAGTTTTAATCCAAGTGTTGGTGACATGACATCTACTTGTTTACTCAGACTGTAACTTAAGTTATCTCCAGACGCGAGTGTGTGTGCTTCATCAAACAGACGCGATCGACGTCCAAACGCACACACAAATACCTCATATTTGACGCGCTTTGTGGTATCATTATAAGATATGCGATTGTAAACATCACATCAACTTGTTTACTTGCGCCTAAAGTTATCTCCAAACAGACGCGAGTGCGTGTGCTTCGTCAGTGACGCGATGTCCAAACGCACACACAAACACGATGCCTCATTTTGACGCGCTTTGTGGTATTCTTATAAAAGGTGTCATTGCAAACATCACATCTACTTGTTTACTCGCGCATAAAGTTATCTCCAAAAAGACGCGAGTGTGTGCTTCGTCAGTGTGACGGGATCGAGGTCCAAACGCACACAAAAACACAAGATGCCTCATATTTGACGTGCTTTGTGGTAAAATTATAAAGTATGCTCTCTCGCCTGTAAATACAAGTCATCTCCAGGCGCTTATGTTTTCTTTGTGCTTCCGTCAGACGCGGTTGATGGCCAAACGCACACACAATGCCTCATATTTGACGCACTTTTGTATTAAGACGGATCTAAACACATCTAAAACCCTGTTTGTTCGCGTATATCTCTGCACGGTAAGTCTATTTAACGCAGGATTACGCATGGGAAGGCATTTCTTTTGTGTTGCTTTCACAAACAAACACGTAACAAGGCGTCGTCTTACTGCCTAAAGGCTCATTAGCCTATGCAGCTCATTATGCAAGTGTTTTGTTCTTCAGCTGTCAATCACAGACTATTCAAGAGCTTCCAGCCTCCTTGCATATTGCCTTCCTAACCAAAAAGTGACTTTGAAATTGTAAATCAATATTATTGTCTTATGTAAATGAGTAAGCAGAATGATTTTCACATCATTTTAAAGAAAAAACTCTAGACTACTAGATCCTATTTTGAAAAGTCTTGGGAAAACATGTTTAGTATGAGTTTTTTTTACTTATATCAGTCACTTAAAAATTTAGCTTTTTCAAAAACCACGCATAAACATTTTTCTCTTAAAAATACAAACATGTACATACATGTTGATCATATAATATAGTAGCCCAGTTTGTGCTGAACACAGTGTTATAAGACTTTTGCCATTATTATGTTTTTAAGCAACTGAAAAAAGCACAAATGTCAGTGCATGTCAAAACTTCTCCAGGGCCCTAAAAACCCCTTAGACCCCAGAGGGTTAACAACGACTGTGGGGCCTCCAGCCTTAGTCAAACGGGTTGGCACGTATGGTCGGGTTGCGATTTTGGCGCTTTCGTGTATCTTGCGAATAGTATGCCATACAGACCCGTTTGCCACTGAACCTGCATTAACGACGACAGTGTGGCCTCCAGCCTTAGTCAAACGTGTTGTCACGTATGGTCGGGTTGCGATTTTGGCGCTTTCGTGTGTCTTGTGAATACTATGCCATAAAGACCCGTTTGCCACTGAACCTGCATTAACGACGACAGAGGGGCCTCCAGCCTTAGTCAAACGGGTTGGCACGTATGGTCGGGTTGCGATTTTGGCGCTTTCGTGTATCTTGCGAATATGCCATACAGACCCGTTTGCCACTGAACCTGCATTAACGACGACAGAGGGGCCTCCAGCCTTAGTCAAACGGGTTGGCACATATGGTCGGGTTGCGATTTTGGCGCTTTCGTGTGTCTTGTGAATACTATGCCATAAAGACCCGTTTGCCACTGAACCTGCATTAACGACGACAGAGGGGCCTCCAGCCTTAGTCAAACGGGTTGGCACGTATGGTCGGGTTGCGATTTTGGCGCTTTCGTGTATCTTGCGAATATGCCATACAGACCCGTTTGCCACTGAACCTGCATTAACGACGACAGTGGGGCCTCCAGCCTTAGTCAAACGGGTTGGCACGTATGGTCGGGTTGCAATTTTGGCGCTTTCGTGTATCTTGCGAATATGCCATACAGACCCGTTTGCCACTGAACCTGCATTAACAACGACAGTGGGGCTTTCGGCCTTAGTCAAACGGGTTGGCACGTATGGTCTGGTCGCGATTTTGGCGCTTTCGTGTATCTTGCGAATAGTATGCTATACAGACCCGTTTGCCACTGAACCTGCATTAACAACGACAGTGGGGCCTCCAGCCTTAGTCAAACGGGTTGGCACGTATGGTCGGGTCGTGATTTTGGCGCTTTCGTGTATCTTGCAAATATATGCCATACGAACCCGTTTGCCACTAAACCTGCATTAACGACGACAGTGGGGCCTCCAGCCTTAGTCAAACGGGTTGGCACGTATGGTCGGGTTGCGATTTTGCCGCTTTCGTGTGTCTTGTGAATACTATGCCATAATGACCCATTTGCCACTGAACCTGCATTAACGACGACAGTGGGGCTTCAAGCCTTAGTCAAACGGGTCGACAAGTTTCATTATCTCTTAAAGAATGAATGGTGAACCTTAGTTACCATATATACCTTCGCATTGGGCCCCTAATTTGCTAAATCCTCGTCTGTTGATAACATAATTATGCCGCAATAGTTATCCTGTCTGGAACTAAGCCGATTTAAACCACAACACTGTGTGACACTTGCATTACATGTGAACGGCCCCTACGCTAATATGATTTTGTTTTTCCCTCCCTGTCTCGTCCTCGACCCCGAGGACAGTGAGACAAACAGACCCAGTTCCGGTAAATGTGAAAGTCGGCACACCTCTGATCTACTGGCTGTCCTTCAACGTGATGCCCAGCTGATGCCGGACCAACGATCACCGGCAGAACCCGCTTAATCTCCGCTTAATCTCCTTATCCGTTTATATGTCTGTATATATATATATATATATATATATCTCCCAAGGGTTTATTCCTCCTAGGACTTTTTTTTATTTCCCCGGCTAAAAAGCCTGGGTTTTTTTCTCCTAGGGTTTTTTTAAAGGGGGAGTTTAATGGTATTTCAAGCATTCTGACTTATTAACACAGTTATAGAGTTGTTTCCTCATGCTAAACGTAGGCAAAGTGTCAAAACCGCAGTTGGGCGTGTTTCAGAGTATTTCTGTGCCGAATGCACTTCGCCAGGGTTCGTACAAGTTTCGGCTAGTTTTTTTCGATTACAGTTCGAACTGACGTTTCAGGGGTTTTCGAAACGTATCACTTCTTTATATGGGCTTCCGGCGGAAAACTTCCCCCGGAAAACCCCGCCCAGCCGTCGGTCAGCGGGAGACGCTAGAGCTTGCTAACAGCTTATCACGCCACTCAGCTTTGTTTAATTTCAAAAGTCAACAATGGCACAACAAGAAGTGTGTTTTTGGATATAAGGAGAAGACATCCAGCCTTATGGAAACAATGGATATAGTTTATTATCCGGATTAGCAGCGGAGTTTTGCGTGTGTGTTTGATGCTGTGGATTTTCAGAACCGGGTCATGATGAGTTACACGTGGTAAGTAAGACTTCTGTCTTATGTTGGAAATAGGCGCGTGTATATTATATAAATGACACGAACATGTAGTGAATCATAAGTTAAAACAGTGTTGTATAGTGTTGCATGACTCGTACTCGCTCCTCCTGCGGTAGTAACTCCTCCTTCTTCATTTTTTCGTACGTTATCGGAAAGATTCGGTAAAGCTAATCTTTCTTTTATAAATCTGATTAAACTGAAGACTCTTCAGAGATATAAAGGATGTCATACTACTCTATAGGTACTCCAGATTAACATCAGAAATGCAGAAACAGCGTGTGTTACGTGAGCTTTAACCCGGGGAGGCAGCCTTTTTGGGCTTAACTTAGCTTCCTCTTCTAGACGTTACATTAGTAATACGCTCGCTTATAATGTTGAGTCATAGCCGCAGCAAATTTAAAGGCATTCCATGCAGTTTGACGTTTTTGTCAAACAGCGACCCCTAGAGTCACTGGGGAAAACTTGCAACTGTCGTAATTTCGCACGCCCACTCTGTACGTACCTGTAAGGATAGTGTTGGGCGTGAGATGGACTCCGAAGATAATGACCAGGGAATGTTTCACAATTTCATACAAATATTAGGCTACTGCATGTCTACTAAACTACAGATGATTGAAATAGGATAATAAGAAGTTTATGCCAAGTGTAGAGTAGGCATTTAATAATAAAGTAGCCTACCGCGTTTGCTGGCTTATTACGTTTTTACAAGATTGCAGCTTAATCACAAGTTAACAGTCTATAGTCTAACTTTATGTGTACTGTATAATTGTATTTGTTTTTTAATTGTAATGTAAACATTACAAAATGCATTGACAAAGTTAATTGTATACGTTGCATTATTTCATAACATTGGCCGTTATTCGTTGGCCATAAGAAATCGAAATTAGACAAATGACTACGTACACATCACAACACAACACTTGAGTTTAGATGGCCAAAAAAAAACATGTAAGAGAAACAAGTTTTGTTAGCAGGTCTGCTAAATGCTCTTATGATCGTAAGCTAGCTAGACCCTTGTTGAAGTTATTTTACTGGTGTAATTATCAACACTGGATGAATGAACAGCTTAGTAAAAAAATACACACTACAAGCAAGCGCAACCACATACAACATAAACCGCAAACAAATTTACAAATAAGAGATTTACTTACTTGTCCATCAACAAGATCGCCAGATCAGCATCCCTTTTGCATCCAGGGCTGTCTATTAGCTCACGCCAACGAGTAAAAACATGACCGAGTGGGACTCTTGTCCGGTTCCTAACTCGGTCAGATTCTCTTTTTCGCTTTCTACTCTCTTCCGAACGGGTTTTCTTAGCTGTTTCCCTCATCGAGCATCACGTCTCAAATGCGCGCGTGCAGTTGTTGTTACAGGCTTGTTTGACTTCATGCAGCGCTGCAGGAACCGACAGCCGGATGACATCAAAGTGCCGTCTCGGATCATTCTCGCGGTACTTTTACGTCATCCGACTGCCGGTTCTTGCAGCGCTGCACGAAGTCGAACAAGCCTAACATGTGTGACGTCGTTGCCGTAAAGCAAGTCGTGATTCTCGCGAGATTTGTCAGGGGCGGTTCTCTCAAGCTTGCATTGCTGGTTCTGGTAGCGGCGTCCTTCCCGAGCTTCAACAGGGGGATGATTCGCCATACTATGACGTCGTTTACCATCGAAATGACTTTGAAGCTGTTATATTAAGGTAAAATAACTGCATGGTGTGTCTTTAACTGCTTGTGCTATCGTGTATTATGTTTTGCTATCTGTCGTTTTTATGTGCTTTTCACTGCTTCTATTAATGTGAAGCTACTTTGAAACAATTAACTATTGTGGAAAGCGCTATATAAATAAAATTGAATTGAATTGAAAAGCAGACAGTGATCTGCCGAATACTACAAAGACTGATGATGTCTCAGACGCCCCTCAGCATTACACTGGCACTTATTCCGTCTGTAATGGACTTAAGGCTACCGATGACCAAGCCTTAACCAAGCTGGGGGCAGAGAAACGTCTGACCAATTTCGTCTTGAACTTTGATGCCAGTTCAGCCGAGCCTCAGATGACTGCCATTTATTTGGTCAGCGACGGACAAAAGGTTGATGAAACAGGTGAGTCTACTGTCATTGTTTTCTTTCCTGTGGTTGGAGTTCATTTAATCAATCACAGATTCTAACAGTCAAAGTTTTTGTGTTTTTCATGATCTGTGCTTTTTGATTATAATATTAATACAGATGAGGTGCTTGGGGTGAGTGGCTTTACCAGCAGGATGTGCCAAAAAGCCATGAATCTGATGACAAACAGGTAACAAACTTAAATTATCATTGATGTGTAAATTCTAGAGCAGGAGTCTCCAACCTCTTTGTGAGCAAGGGCTACCACAATGGACATAGTGTTAGCCTTTCTGGAGGACTACTTTTTGATATAGTCTACTCAAAACTTTTTTGTTTATTTTATTTGACTTGTTGATATGTTTTAGTATTGTTTAAAATATTAACATGCGTAAACCAAGACAAGCTAATATTAAAATATCCACCATATTGGAGCTCTAGAAGTAGTTGCGCAATTATGTCTCATACTGTTTCAGATTAAAACACGCTTGGCGAACAGAATAATGAAAAAAGGGTCATTATATCTTTATCTGGAGCGACAGTTTATGTGCCGTACCCTTCACTAAGGGCCCTTCAAGGGTGTATGAAAAATGGCCAGATTTTAGATTCTCAAAGCTTGAAAGTTATGTGTAGAATGTCAGGTGAAAAAATAAACTGATATTGTAAGTTATCAAAACAAGTTTGTGCAAAGAACATTTGATGTTATATTACTTATTTATGCATTAATGTGTTATAAATTCATATATATATATATATATATATATATATATATATATATATATATATATATATATATATATATATATATATATATATATATATATTTAGTTGATTAAGCGTAAGATTGATCGCTGTAAGATTGATAGAAATTTGTAGATATGATTGTCACGGCTAGTCCGTGTCATGTTTTGTGTATTGCACTGATCCGTCTCACCTGGACACTCATTGACTCATTACGCCAATACACTACACCTGTCTTATGTTTAATTGTCTTTGTATTTATATGCCTTGTTTCTGTCACACCGGTTGCTGGATCATTGTCATTGATACCCTGTCTGTTCCTGTGTTAAGGTTCCTGTGTTCCTGCCTTCACCATGTCTGCCCTCGTGTTTTTATTATTAAATGTTATTTATTTTGAACCTTGCGTTTGCGTCCTGTCCTTACAACCCTTCCGTGTTGTGACAATGATATCTATTTGATCTTAATTTCATCAGAAGGCTAACAACAATTCAGATGATGTCAAATTTAAGACTGGCACCATTCCCAAGACAAAGAGTTTCATTAATCCATATGAACCCAAGGAGAAGACGGACCCCAACCATGCCAATCCCAAGCCAAAGAAGCCAACCTCATCTACTAGCGGTGAGTCTACTGTCATTGTTCTCTTTCCTGTGGTTGGAGTTCATTTAAATCAATCACAGATTCTAACAGTCAAAGTTTGTGTTTTTTTCATGATATGTGCTTTCTGATTATAATATTAATACAGATAAGGTGCCCGGGGCGATTGGCTTTACCAGCAGGATGTACCAAGAAAGAGAAGAAACAGGTAACAAACTCAATATTGTGCTCTTTACATGAAGATTTATGTTTACTCAGAACATATGTTAAAAGAGTTAACTGATTGTAGATTCTCAAAGCTTGAAAGTTATGTGCAGAGTGTCAGGTGAGAAATAAACTAATATTTTTCATGTTTCTTTCTGTATTTGCAGGTCACCATCAACCAAGTTTCAAAATAAACGTGTAATCTTTGCATTATTATTGTACTATTGGATACATCTCAGGGTTTCCTGCATAAAATTTGTTAGTTAAGGTGGTAGGGTTGGGCAAGTGGGCGGGCCAGAGGGCGTGACAATCAAATAGGCGGGGCGTATGCGTCATGATGAGAATTAAAATATTTTTATTTAAAACACTCAAATAAAACTCAATTTCGAAGAAACTATGACAGAAAATGAACACATACTAGATTACTAATGAATTAAATGTTTTAAACAGATACCTCTAATAGGAATAGCTGCGTAATGAAGTGAAACTAAAGGGTTAATCAACACAAACTAAAGCAGATGTTGTAGAACGTCAGGCGAACAATGATAGATAGCGCAAAAATGGTAAAAACGGATTATTTCCTACTATTAATAACATTATCTTAAATGAGTGTAACTACTGTAGCATGTAAATATTTGCGCATAAATAAAGTGAGCAAGAGCGCTCAACAATTATATCTAATCAACAGGCACGTGAAACCCAGCTAGCAGGTTGCTCAAACAACAAAATCACCAGCTAACTTACTTTAAATTTGCAAGAACTATAGACTAATACAATAACAGGCTTAAATAAACCCAAAACATAAGTCCTCTTACAGTTCTCACGGACACGCGTTTTATCAACTGGCCATCCTCCAGACATGACGGACCACGTCTTTATCTCATTTCGGCCGCGTGGCACACGTTCACGCTCGCGGTGTGAAGCGCGTCCGCGCTATTCTCCGAGATGTTTTATCAACTGGCTAGTTATCCTCCAGACAGTGACGGTCCGGACCACATCTTTCTCATTTCGGCCGTGTGGCACGCGTACACTCTGAGATGCACTTGACGGCCTTTTGTGCTACAAATGTATTATTTTTTATGGACAACCTAGTTAAGGCGGTAGGGTTTCCAAGCTTAGGCGGGCCTTGCGAACCTTGCATCTATACTGATGCTATTTAACTCAGTCACTGACTGTAGTGCATGACTGTAGCTTTCAGCCAGGAGAAGATGTCATCAGGTGGAGTCCAACTTTCACGGGGTGTTTCGACCCTGAACCACAACACCCTCCAGTTGGCGGGTCTGCAGTGGTGGCCAGTCACTGCCCATCTCCTCCTGGCCCCTAGCTAAACTCCCCCCTCCTACTCCAGAGCCAGCACAATGCTCTTTCTGCTGCCTCACCCAACCAACGGACAGCTGCCTTCCTCTCCCTTCCTGCTATACCCAGAGCTGTGAGCGTCTTCCACACACACCGTGCCGGCAAACCCCTACACCCGACGTCGACCGGGAATAGCCAGTGCACTAAGAACCTTGTCATGATGCCACCTGTATCTTCCTTGGCTAAGAGCTGTCTTGCATCCTGCCAGTGTGTGCGCCATTGTTCCCCTCCCTCTGCATAACCTACACAATGGGTCCTCCCTCATTCCCCATCTGTGGAGGTTTGTTGGGGATGGAAGAGTGTCGTACACTAAACAGAGCAGGAAAGAAATGCGAAAGGGCTCCAGTCTCTAGATCTCAGGCCACGTGATCTTCCGCTTCGACAGGTCCCACTTTGTCCAGGCACCTTGCGCTCCAAGCTCGACAGCCCTAGACCTGCCCCTTCTTCCTCCAGGTGTCGGACCTCGGCTTGGATCATGTCCCTCCTCTGCCTTGGGTCTGCTTTTCCCCACTGCTGGAAGTGGTTGGATCCGAGTCCATGTCTCCCTACGCATGGGTTCCCGATGATGTCCTTCAGCTTCAATGCACTTTCAGCTTGCGCCACTGATGTGTCATTTCCACACACTTAATTGGGTTTTCCTCAAGTGATGGATTCGTCTGCCCCTGTACGCGCAACTGGAACTTGCTGGTCACTTTCCCACTTCTGATCACCATGCTTCTTGATTTCCTTGGCTTGAACTTCATCCGGGCCCATGTTGCCACGTCATCAAGAACCTTCAGGATCCATCTTGCTTGCACATGGGTTAAAGTTGTTATAGTAAGGTCATCCATAAAGCCTCTTATTAGAGGTTGGCTGATGCCAGACTCCATTAGTGGCCCTCTGGATTCCTTTCCTGCAGCTGTTATGAGCAGGTTCATTCCCATGACAAACAGGATGGGGAGATGTTGCAGCCTGTCACAATTCCTTTTTCAAGGTCCTGCCACCGAGTTGTGAAGTGGGCAGTTTTGTATGTTATCAAAACAAGTTTGTGAAAAACATTAATTTATGTAATCTTTTATTTATTTAAATATAGTGCTTATTGCTGTAATTAGAAATTTGTAGACATATATGATATGTATTTTATCTTAATTTTATCAGAAGGCTGACAATAATCCAGGCGATGCCAAATTAAAGACTGGCACCATTCCCAAGGCAAAGGCTGGCACCGGTGTTGGCAATCCAGTTCAAAAACCTATTGTTATTCCATGTAGTATCATAGTGAAGACCTGCGGTTCCCAAGAAGACGGCTCGTTTTCATCCACCTGATACCAAGGTGAAGGCAGACCCCAAACCTGCCATCCCTAAGAAGATGCCTGTTTTTTATCAGCGTGATACCAAGGTGAAGGCAGTAACCAAACCTGCCATTCCCAAGAAGACAGCTGTAGGTAATCCACATGATACAGAGGTGAAAGCAGATAGCGAGTAGGTCGATCCGGCACACAGTGCGTCTACTGTTATGATTACTCTAAATTGGTGGATCTTAATGATGTGTTGATGCCCTCTAATGAATATTATTATATTAATAAATAAAATAGAAATATTATTAAATAAAACACCTTTATTATATTTACATTACTTTGTCTCCTGCTTGCTGTTTTTCCATTCATCTCTGTATCTGACTCATGGTTGATTTCAAGTATTACCTCACTACAAAGTTAATATTAGAGTATAGATTTAGTCATTTCCTTCATTTCCTGATGGGGAGAGACATCTAATGACATCTGGACTCTAATTGGATCTATAAGATAGTTAGGATATGACTGTAATATGCTGCGATATTAAAGAGAAAGCAGACAGACACACTCATTGCAGGGTTACTTAGTTTACTTCCGGGTGTGCGTGGAAACCCCATACATAAACAAGTGGGCGTGGCTTAACGTGCCCATCACTCAGCACATCTATTACATTCCTTCACCTTAAGAATTAAACATCTTTTGTGGGACAAAATCCCTCCTGCAGTGTGTGCAAACCTCTGTAACTGCAAACAAAGGCTACTGTACCAAATATTAACATTGATTTTCTCAGGTGTTCAAATACTTATTGTCCTCACTGTATATAAATATGCAAATAGTCCCAGTCTCCACTCTTTCGCACCACCTCAGACAATCCAGCCAAATCAAATGGCAAAAAGTGAAAAATTTATTTTCTGGGATGCACATTGACAAATAATTAACACTTAAAGAATAAAACAAATTATTGTAGAAACTTTGGTCTACGCAATAAGGATGCAGCATTTAAAAAAAAAAAGGGTTTACTTAGTTGGTCAAGGCAATGAGGCCATTTGTATAAGACATACATTAACAAATGTTTTATCATTTCAAAAAAACATTGATACATTTAATCTCAAAATTCAATTAATGAAACACACACACACACACACACACACACACACATAACACGTATAACAATAAAATAAAAGACATATACACATAAAAGCATTTGGTAAAAAATGTAGAAAAGTTGTTTTGTGGGAGGAATGTTATGCTTCTCTTGTATTTCTGTCAGATTTGGCAACTAGTAATCGGGGTCTGTCTCCTGATGTCTGAATGAGCTCCCTGCCACTGCAAACACACAAACAAAATACATTACAGTGATTTTATTGACACAGAAAATATAACAATAGTGCTTTATAAATGACTAAGAGTTACAATAATACTTATTAACAAATTGTCAAATCCTAATGCATCACTTGTGCTTTCCTGGTAGAGCATTACACACTGTCAGAAATTAAGGTAAAAAACTGTACCTGGCTCAATCTATTTGTAATTTTACTCACGTTTGGTAGTCCACCCCAACCAGACTGAGTCCATTCACTGCTAAAATACGATCCCCTGGTCTCAGCCGCTGGGACAAAGCAGCATGAGATTCCGGCATTACGGATTTGATGTATATTCCATTGACTTTAAATGGTGTTTCCTGTTTAAATAAAGATTACTGTATAATATTTATATAATATTATGACATGCCCACCAAAAATACAGTACTAAACAACGAGACAGTAAGAATTTGTTACATATTCATTACCACATATTGTCACTTTTAGTGTTTGATTTCCATAAGCAGTTTTTTGGATAAGACTGATGCAAACTTTTAGACATAATATCCTAAAATGGCCAAGTATTTATTGATTCCAATTTATTTTGCTATTAGTCAATAACACAAAACAACTGAAAGTGTATTTTAAAAATATTGCATATAGAGGGATGATGCAAACATTGCCTACTGATCCACTGACCTGTCCATCTACCAATGCCAGACCCAAACCACATGATCCTCTCTGCAACTCCAGCACAAACACATCTTCCTCATCACCCTCACCTTCAAAAACATATTATACAGACCAAACACGTGTCACCATTTTAGCATCTTGACCTCATAATGGTTTTTTACATTCGGTGTATTTAAAAAACAATGAAGACAAAATCCTGCTACCTTCTTGTTTGATATCAGTAAGGTATTTGGAGGTCTGATGGTGTGATATCGTCTCCTGCTGGTCTGTTTCAGGATCCATCAGCTCAAGGTTTTGCAGTGGGTTTGGTGGTGTAAGTAAAAATGGGGCCGAGCGCTCCACACTGCTGGGATGCAACCCTTTCATCTGTAACTCGAGATTTTGAAGCTTCTTTGTTAAAATAGTTTCACAAGAGCTCAAATCATTTGTTCCAGCCCAAGGAAAAACTTTCTCCGTGTGCCCAAGTTCAAGATGAGCTGTTGGATGAGCTTCCAGTTTAGTAAGTTTGGCTTCTGTTGGTACAGCGGAGACGAACTGTAAAAACACAGAAATAGGCAAATTTATTATTCTGTCATTTACCATAAAGTTTTTGGCTGTGTACAAAATAGCCCCATTTACTCTCATTCACTACTCCCTAGTACATTACTTCACGAATGTTGTGCACTTAAAGTAGTGAATTTACACATCGAAAGGAACGTTTACAGGACTCCAAGTAATAAAATGGCATCTTTTGGCTGTTCATATACATTTTGGGGCTTTCAAAGTGCATGTTTTTTAAAACTAAACCATTATCATCTCCATATAAACTACAAAAGGTGCATTTGTGAAATTGGTGACTTCATGCGTATTACGTGTTCAAACATCGCCAACTACAGGCCTGGTATGGGTAATACAACATGCTCATTTTTGTTGATCCATGTGAACAGGACTGTTTTGAAAGTTAGCCATGAATTTTTTTCTTCAAGACTGATCATAATTGTTTTAAGTGTGTTACATAGAAAGGTGGATTTGTCTAATTTAAATCCAAATAATAAGACTGATTAGCCCTAACTAATTGCTAGTTAGTCAGAATCATTCTTAAGACGCAGTCTTAACGTCACGGCCATGTTTATGCAACCGGCCACTGGTTTCAGCTAAGACTTGTCTGTGAAATCAGGCCTATATGTTTTTGGTCTTTTTCGAGGGCGCATGATGCAAAGCTCATAAAAACATATATTGAGCCCATCATGTGTGTGGCTCGTCCTATCAAAATATGAGTTTGGCGCGTCATGTGAACCTATGAGCATTAGGGGTGTCCTCGACTAAGGATTTACATATTCGAATCAGAATTGTCGAATCTTTCCATAGTCGAATCATATCTATGTGTGTGCATGGGTTGGGAGGGGGCCAGACAAGGTACAAATTGGTAACTTTTATTTTCTTTCACAAGCAGCACACATAAACAACTTTCTGTTAAAGTGACCAAAACTGTCTTTCAAGTGATGAACGAAGACAAAACTGACGATGCATTTATATATTTATTTTTTTTAAGGTAAAATATATAAGGCAACATTTGCTTATTTATTCCTCATAACATTTTAAAGCCACGATCTACAGAACATCACACAAAAATACATTTTGATAACTAAACCTAAAACAATTTATTAAACGTTAATTTATAACATGAAAAACACTGAAATTAATGATTTTATAGACACTATGCGTTATTATTTAGCACAGAAATACCTGCTTGCTTGCTCTGACTTTGATAATCTCTGTATTCACTTTAGATACAGAAAGACCGGATGATATTATTTATTTCAGGAATCTATTTGCTATCATTTAAAAGTGAACACCAACCAATATTAAATCACAAGAAAGACATTCGTGTCAGGCAGAAATAGGTTCGGTGCAGATAGTTTCCGTTTCATCACCGAAATTTTAAAAAACGGCTTACCTGTTATGTAGTTTAACTTTTGACAAGATAACCAAAATGTATGATAAATACATTTTAAAAACTTATACCCGTCGAAAAACATCCGTTTTTTAATGTTTAGTTTGATAAACTCCTAAATATGAGACGCAGAGCACCTAGCCCGTTCGGCTAAATTACATACGCAAGCATGGCCAGCACGCAATAGCGCAACATCGATACAACGAAAAGCTATCCAAAATGTACAGACTTAAATTAGATCAGAATGTACGTTTATAATAGATACATTTTTTTAATAAAATAAGGTCAGAAGTAACAAAGTGCAGAACAAATGTGCAAAATGCCTCAAGTGCACGAAAACAAAACACAAGCCAAATAGATACATCAGATAACCCAGAGTGATTTATAAATAAAATAAAATAAATTATTAAAAGAATAGAAAAGTATAGCCATAATATAATTGCCAGCTTTGTCTTTTAAATGTAGAAACAAAGAGGCAATGGTTTATTAACGAAGAAACCTCCAGGTGGGGCAAACCCATATTGAAATGTTGGCTGGGGCAGGCTCACCATAGATGTTAAAAATGTGTTTTATTTATATAGCGTATTTTATATAAACATGTTTAGATGTAGAAACTTACCTGATTTAGGATAGGTAACGCCGTAACGATAAGGATGTCATCCGGGCGGAAAGTAAAGTCCTCGTAGTATTTTAGACATTCAGGAGGGTGCAAGTGAGTTGGGACGAACACCCCTTTATATACAGAGTACAATTCTGCCTCTGTCATTTTCTAAACTACACAAACACTTAGAACAGATCTGAAACGTAAAAATGTAAAATCTGTAATGTAAAACCGTGAACAAGATGTAACGAAGATCTCGGTTTATCACATCTGATAGTGATCGAGTAAGGCGCCTTAATCCTCCTCAACTTTTAGAGGTGCAAATAAAAATGTTTTGGTAGTGTAAACCGCGTGGTCGACAGGTTGCCCAAATAAAACGACGCGTAACCTGAAGCACCATTCAGTTCTCCAACACGAAGGGTCAACTGATTTAAGGTATGTGGATAAAGAAGCCAGGGTGAGGGTCTGTCTGCGTCCTGGACGACTACAAGAAATTAAATTCCAGGACTTTCCACGCCCCTCCAAAAAGCACACGAAATTCATCTGTTTGGTAAAAAAAAGTTTTTTTTTTTTAAATTAAAACTTTATATTTTTGTTGAAAGTCTTGGGTTTGTAAAAAAAACCGTTAATATTAGCTAACATTAATCCTAACCGCTTTATCGATAAGTGGCTAGATTGATGCATACACTGCAAAAATATAAGTGTCGACTGCATGTGCCGTATGACATCAGAACTCCGCGAGAACGGTTCGAGAATATACTGCTCTGTATACTTTCGATTTGCTCTCGCGGTACATTGATGTCATGAGTGACCAGTTTGCGCATCCCTGCATGTAAGCAAAATACGTAATGTAAAAGTATGCGGTGAGGAATGTGCTGAGGGCAAGCCCGTTCAGGGTGTAATCTCCACTGTCACGTGACGTGATCCTTCAAATATGCCGATTTACTTCTGCGGAAAAACAGCTGTGTTGCTTCATAGTTTAGTGGGGATTTTTAGATAAATAAACATTTACATTGAACAGCGTTATTTGAAACAGAAATCTCTCCCTCTGACAAACAGTGGTGCAAGTTACTATTCAAAGTTAGTGTCTATTAATAATGAATCATGACATAAAACAACTTAAATAACACTAAAATATTTATTAACACAACTGTTTCAACAGTGTTAATAATCGAAAAAGTTTATTGAGCAGCAAATCAGCATATAAAATGATCTTTGAAGGATCATGTGACACTGAAGACTGATGATGCTGAAACATTAACCACAGGAATAAATGACAGTTTACAATATTGAGACACGTAAAAAAATCTGAACGTGAACCTTTGAACGGCAGTGTAAATTATAGTTATGATGGCCTGTTTCTCACACTTAATGATATTTTTGCATTTAGTTTGTTCCTTATCCTCAAATTATAGGGACAAATTTACAAAGGGATCCAGAAACAATCTGATGGTGACTGAACCAGATAATTTTTGCTAAATAAGGTCACAAAATTATTGGTAGTACCCAGGATGTCGAAGTCTCCAAAAGAAGGCAAAGAGTTTTTACATTTTACTCCGTAAGGGTGGATTCACTACAGTTATTCAAGCTGTAGAAATGACAAAATGACTGAAGAAACATTAACAGCAAGATAATGTAAAACTGTCAGTAACAACCAACGGCGGAAATAAGCGCAGTTATGATAGCAAAATATGTGGGAGTGTGTCACAGGTCGGAGCGGACCCAGATGCTATTGAGTCACGCCCCTTCCTAGTTTCCACCTCGAGGATGTTCCCAAAGCCACCCCAATGACCAGACACACAAGGTACAAGTAAAATTAAAATAGACTTTATTAAATTATTTAAAATAGTATTCAGGGAAGGGGGATTTAAAAACAAGGTTTTTTCTGGCTTCCAGGCAGAGGGGACGGGACTCTGGACTGTCCTTCTTGAACCCGTGGCGCCCTCCGCTTCTCCCGGAGGCGGAGTTTAAGAGGGGAAAGACTGCAGTCATGGATTAAAGTGAAAAAAAAAATCTTCTGAGTGAAATTTTTTTCAGGCCAAGTCATATTCCTTGTAAACAGGCGAGACCAATAGCATTCTAAGGGGAGATGTTTTTTGCCATTAATGCCATATTGAAGTCTACTGTGGCATTTATAGGTTTGACAACTGTCACTATGAAATACAGCAGCAGTGCGAGTATGTTTTTTTGTGAATTAACACTTAATTACAACATATGATAGGTTTATTAATAGTTTGTTAATTTACAGCTTTACTTTCCTTTAATTGAACCATTACCTTTAATATATGTCTAAAACAAAACACTTGTGACTCCTGCACTAAGGGTTAAAAACGTTATCCCGTCATGTTAATCTACTTGTGACAAACTAAAAAAAATGATTCTGTAAGATGTAGTTTGCAGGGCATTTCAGATTAAGGTGAAACAGCTAAATAACTCACTATATAAAAAGAAATACTAATATCACCACCTTTAATGAATCTTAATTATTTATTAATTGTAAATCTTATTAATTTTGGCATTTACTTATACATTTTTTTAAATCAAGGTTGAAACTGTTAACATTAGTTAATGCACCATGAACTAACATCAATTACTTTAAGGACATAAACATAGAGAGCTGAGGTGCTTTTTATGCGCAATGTTATGCACTTAAAACAACGCATTGTGCGCAACTTGTGTATATTACACAAGAACAAAATTCAAGCTCACTAAGGATAAACAGTCAGTGATGAAATAAGGATAATAAACAATATTTTAGTAAAGGTAAAAAATGTAACTTACCCTTTTTTCTGCTGTTTACTTTCTCCTAAGCCCTAAATGGTCGTGTTTGAGGATACTTGCAAAGACGGGATTTTTGACGCATAACCTTATGTGTATTTAAGGCCAATAAAGCGGCAAAAATACTCACAAGCTCAAAGAGAAGCGAATGCGCGACTGGCTTATTCCCCTCACACAGAAACAGCGCGCACATAAAGACTGTTGTTATTGTTTCAATTTAAAATCACTTGTTTTTGAATGCGGATACATGTACAAACATCAAGATTTCCTGACCACGCGCACATGCAACTGCAAGAACTGACAGGTGGGTGACATCAAAGTACTGCGAGAGCATTTCGGAAGCAGTCTCGTCTAATGAGTTCTCGGTTCACTCTCACGGGATTCTGATGTCATCTGACTGCCTCTTGGTTCTTGTGGCGCCACGTGAAGTTTACCCATGAGTTTAACAAACTCGTTGTATTAGCCACTGGTTAGATCAGCGTAGCAGTCAAAAACGATCACGTATGAGACAAATTAATTACCCCCAAAATACAGGACCCTAGGCTTACTGTGCAAAGACACGTAAATTACCTGGCTGTTTGATTTTCTTAGCCCACGAACTGAAAGGCTTGCCAATCTTCCTCATTTCGTTAAGCCAAGTTAATCTCCATTGGTCTTATACACCTTTATCGATGTCCAAAACATCGGATCCTTCCTGCATTACAAGTATGTCCATGCTAGCAGAAATTAAGTTTTACCTCAGCTTAACGTGAGATACAGCCAGAAAACCCGGAGTGGATCTTGTGCGTAGTGATTACAGAACGCTTACAGTGGACTGTGGCGAGAGGAACGTGATTTCGTTCCACTCCAGGCTTTGATCACATTCCACTTAACAAGGTGAATACACGGCGTCTTTATGAAAAGTTAATTTAATAATTTTGCAACTGACGGAAATCCGTCGCTACGACGGAGAACTTTAATCCATGTGCAGTAGGTATTTCTCAGATAACTGACTCGTCGTCTCCTTGTTCACCGGGTACGTACTGTAACACAAGATCACACGTGCACTGTTAACTACGACTTTTCCTCTCTTACAGATGGCTGGTAGCAGTGGATGTAGCCGGTATTTCTCAGGTATCTGTCTCGTGGCCTCCTTCTTCCCAGGGTACGTACTGTAACACAAGATCAGCACTTGCACCGTTAATTATGACTTTTCTTCTCTTACAGATGGCTGGTAGCGGTGGATACGGTAGGTACTTCTCAGGTAACTGACTTGTGGTCTCCTTCTTTAGAAGGCTCGTAGCTGAAACACAGAATCAACACTTTCACAACTCACTGTGACTTTTCTCTCTTACAGGTGGCTGGTAGCAGTGGATACGGTAGGTACTTCTCAGGTAACTGACTTGTGGTCTCCTTCTTTAGAAGGCTCGTAGCTGAAACACAGAATCAACACTTTCACAACTCACTGTGGCTTTTCTCTCTTACAGGTGGCTGGTAGCAGTGGATACGGTAGGTATTTCTCAGGTAACTGACTTGTGGTCTCCTTCTTTAGAAGGCTCGTAGCTGAAACACAGAATCAACACTTTCACAACTCACTGTGACTTTTCTCTCTTACAGGTGGCTGGTAGCAGTGGATACGGTAGGTATTTCTCAGGTAACTGACTTGTGGTCTCCTTCTTTAGAAGGCTCGTAGCTGAAACACAGAATCAACACTTTCACAACTCACTGTGGCTTTTCTCTCTTACAGGTGGCTGGTAGCAGTGGATACGGTAGGTATTTCTCAGGTAACTGACTTGTGGTCTCCTTCTTTAGAAGGCTCGTAGCTGAAACACAGAATCAACACTTTCACAACTCACTGTGACTTTTCTCTCTTACAGGTGGCTGGTAGCAGTGGATACGGTAGGTATTTCTCAGGTAACTGACTTGTGGTCTCCTTCTTTAGAAGACTCGTAGCTGGAACACAGAATCAACACTTTCACAACTCACTGTGACTTTTCTCTCTTACAGGTGGCTGGTAGCAGTGGATACGGTAGGTATTTCTCAGGTAACTGACTTGTGGTCTCCTTCTTTAGAAGACTCGTAGCTGGAACACAGAATCAACACTTTCACAACTCACTGTGACTTTTCTCTCTTACAGGTGGCTGGTAGCAGTGGATACGGTAGGTATTTCTCAGGTAACTGACTTGTGGTCTCCTTCTTTAGAAGACTCGTAGCTGGAACACAGAATCAACACTTTCACAACTCACTGTGGCTTTTTTCTCTTACAGGTGGCTGGTAGCAGTGGATACGGTAGGTATTTCTCAGGTAACTGACTCGTGGTCTTCTTCTTTAGAAGGCTCGTAGCTGAAACACAGAATCAACACTTTCACAACTCACTGTGACTTTTCTCTCTTACAGGTGGCTGGTAGCAGTGGATACGGTAGGTATTTCTCAGGTAACTGACTTGTGGTCTCCTTCTTTAGAAGACTCGTAGCTGGAACACAGAATCAACACTTTCACAACTCACTGTGGCTTTTTTCTCTTACAGGTGGCTGGTAGCAGTGGATACGGTAGGTATTTCTCAGGTAACTGACTCATGGTCTCCTTCTTTAGAAGGCTCGTGGCTATATGTGGCTTTTGGTGGCCTAACGTGTACACAGTAGGTGGGTTTACTCACAGACCTCCCGTGGTAAGATGTTTACTCGTGGTCTTTGCCTCCAAGGCCTCTGTTACGACCGGGGGATTCAGTAGTGTCACCGTCGAGCCGAACGCTGCCCTCTCCTCTCCGTACGTGTAGCTCCAGAGATCTGGACAGGGGCGCACCTTTGAAGAGGCTCTGTGACAGGCAAGTTACTACACACTAGGCTTCCACAACAGTGTACTTGTTCCTCACATATGCACTAGCACTCTGAAATTCTACTCACGCAAAGGTCTGGGTCTTCTGTGCAATCCACCACCGGCTCCACACTGTATCGTTGCACAGCATATAATTTTAAAAGCACTTCACCCACCGCACGGCGTCTTCTCTCACGACCGACTCTCTATAATGGCTCCTGACAACAGATACACAGCACTGCACTGCAAGACATCAAGTGTACACACACACTCAGCAAAGTCAAGACTCACCCACGACACACTTCAACTGACACAAAGTAAGGTCAGGCCATGATCTTCCCGGAGCCGGCTGAGAACCTGCGGGGCGTTGTAGTAGGGGAAAGCTGATGGTTAAATGTAGCTGTCGCAAAGATCTTCCTTCCTGGCAATGCTACGCCGCCGGCTCACCCACCACTCTGCTCCGTGATAGGGCCGCTATCCTAGTTCGCTGGGGGCTCACACACACATTGAACAATACGTTTGCAATAAACACATCCAGCTGTATATTCCTTGTACTCACGGTAAGTTATCACACTTCCTCTCTTTATCTCCGCGATATCCACACTAGCTGGTTTCCTTTACACTGCACGTAATCCAGTCGTACTCATCCGACTATCACACTGAAGATATGCATGTCAATACTCTCACAATATCAAAGACTTCCAATATACTCAGCCACGCTATTATCCTCTTCCTCCGTTTCCAACCAGCGTCTCGTATAGTCCTCCGTTTCCACGCCACAGCAGCACAATATCCACTTCACCACCGGAACTCACGTACCGACTGCAACCAAACAACAACAACCCCTACTGGCTGGTTTTCGTGTCCTCTTTATACTCCTTCGCTTCCTTAAGTTCTCCAATCCTTGATCGCTGCGTTTATTTGCCACACCTGTGTTCAATCGGCTTGATTTTGCTCGCGGCGTTTTCCCAGAAGTTCCTGTATTTCTGCTTATCCCGCCGGGTGGAACTCAACCCCGGGCGGAACCAATCTGAGCGCCGGCTTATTTTAAAAACGCAGAGTTTCCATTAAATCAATTAAAAATCTGCGCCGGCCGCGGGCGTAAAACTTTGGTGTCCATGCCCCCTAAGGGGTTGTGCACACCAAAACTTTTAAACACGGCTGAAAACGCCTGGACAACGCCGAATGCCAGCTGTTTCTTTAGCTGAGCGCTTTGGTAGCTGTGATACTTTAGCTGTGAGTCGGTTGGTTGCTGTTGTAATGCCCCGCGCTTCCTCCACTGTAATCGGACAGCCGTGTGAGAACTGCCAATGATGAGTGGAGCTTTTCACCCAAAGTTGAATGTTTTTCAACTGTCGGAGCTCAGCGCTAAGGGGGCGTGCACACCAAAGCTTTTACGCATGGAAGCTCAACGTTTTTCAAATAAGCCAGCAGCTAGCGGTTTTCTTCCGCGCTGAAAAACTGGTGCCCGGCGGTTTTTCCACGCTCAGCGCTGAGTGCCGAGAGTTGAAAAATGTTCAACTTTGGATGAAAAGCCCCGCTCGTCAATGTCAGTTCTTACACGGCCGTCCAATCATAGTGGAGGAGGGGTGGGGACAAGTATCACAGCAACCAACCGTCTCACAGCTGAAGTATCAGGGGGCGTGCACACCAATGCTTTTACGCCCGTGGCCGGCGCATGTTTTCAATTCATTTCAATGAAAACTCTGCGTTTTTCAAATAAGCCAACAGCTAGGTTTTCTTCCGCGCTGAAAACCGGCGCCCAGCGGTTTTTCCGCGCTCAGCACCGAGAGTTGAAAAATGTTCAACTTTGGAAGAAAAGCTCCGCTCGTCAATGTCAGTTCTCACGCGGCCGTCAAATCACAGTGGAGGTGGGGCGGGACAAGTATCACAGCAACCAACCGTCTCACAGCTGACGTATCAGAGCTACCAAAGCGCTTAGCTGAAGAAAGCTAGCACTCAGCTGAAAAACAGCTGGCATTAGACGTTGTCCAGGCTTTTTCACCCGCGTTTAAAAGTTTTGGTGTGCTGAATCCCTAAGCGCGGAAAAACTGCTAGCTGCTGGCTTATTTGAAAAACATGGAGCTTCCATTGGAAACAATTGAAAACATGCGCCGGCTGTGGGCGTAAAAGCTTTGGTGTGCACGCCCCCTTAATGGCAAGAAAAAGACCATAGAGAATGAACAGAAGAGCAGAGCTCATGGAGACCAGCCCAAAAATGGAAAAATGGAATGGAAAAAGCAGAAAGGCTGAGCATACCCTAACATTATCCCTTCCCTTGACCATGTGACCAAACCCAACATGATACATTCAAACTGACGATTAAAAGACCACCTTTAACCCCCACTGTACTTGACAAACAACTCTGCCAATAGTCAGTGAGCACAGGAATGCAGATGGTAGATCTGGGAATAGGGGTTGTGCCATTAATTCCTGTTTTCCCAGAGTGCACCCTTATTTTCAGCCTTACAACTCTTAAACTCTCCCAGTGTGAATCTAGAAAAAATCCTATCTTTTAGCCAAGCGTTCACATAAAACACCTCTTATTGTTCACTTCTCAAGTAATGAAAGTTAATTTTTTGCTTGAAATAATATGAACAGCAGCTCTGCTAACCCTTCTGCTTTTGCTTTCCTTTTTCTATATCGGGATACCCAATATAGGTTACAGAAGCACAAGTATGGATCCAGCCTCACATGTGAAGACTTCAGATGATGCCAATGCCCCCAAAGACTTCATATGATGGCAACTATAGATGGACTTAAAAAACTGCCATATTGTAATCACTGCCTCATAGTTTTTACAATAAATAATAATATTTGAATGGACAACGTTTACGCTTTTATATTCCCATTTGTTTGTCCACAATACTCTGCTGGACAATGCAAACTGGTGTGTTTTGCATCATCCAAATATTGTTAATTTACATATATTACAGACATTGTAACAATAGAAAGTGGGTTGAAAGTCTGTAAACTTATGCGGCTTTCACATAGGATGCGGTGTGCGCTGCGCTCGCCGCTGGGTTCCGCGCAGCCAAGCGATTTGTGCTCTGATGGCCAGACCACAGTAGGCGGGGTTTTCAATAAATTACTACAGTGTTTATATTTGCGTTAAATAGTCGATGAGGAATACAGAGACTGTTGCTCGTCTCCATTTCACGTAACTTTAAGCCTACCTACAACAATGCTGCTTGACTTAAAGGGGACATTCCATGAAAATCAGACTTTTTCCATGTTTAAGTGCTATAATCAGGTCCCCAGTGCTTCTACCAACCCAGAAAACATGAAAAATAGCAACCCTGTAACTTTGTTTTGGTAAGGCTCTCTCTGCAAGCATGTAAATAAATAGGTCATACGGATTTCGCTCCTATAGTAGTTTTTGTTGGGTAAATTACTGATCATATGCTGTATTAATATTATATTAGGCCTAAGGCCTGTTGTTTCTACACAAGGCTATAAGACACCCAGTTAAACTTTCGTTTTCTCAGTTAACTTTCGTTTCCTAATTAAAAGAGTCCAGGTGCGATCCTGCGACTATACCCCAATTTTTCTCGCCACGATTAGTTTGAGAAACAAGGTCGACATAAGCGATAAAGAAGAGGACGCCATTTCAGAATAGTTATCTTTCGTTTTCTCAGTTTCCTAATTAAAAGAGACCAGGTGCTATCCTGCGACTATACCCCGATTGTTCTCGCCACGATTAGTTTGAGAAACAAGGTCAAACAACCAATAAACAAGAGTACGTCATTTTAGATTAGAGAATTCGTCCGGCTGTACTTTGCTACATTAACAAAAAGTTGGTTATGTCAAGGAAAGCCAAGGCCAATCGAAATAATAAACAGAGAACGTCACTTTAAGATTTAAGAAGTCCAGCTGTCATTTTAGATATGAAGAAGGATTCAGCTGCACATAAAACAAACAGATTAATTGTGGCAGACTGAGACCAATGAGAAGAACATACGTCATCTCAGATAAGAAGTGTTTGATCTTACTGTATAAAAATGGAGTCAGATGTTGGGAGGGCAGATGATCTTTGTGCACCTCTTTGAGGGGTATTGATTGTCTCACTTTGTTGGCTCGAGCGAATAAAGTAATTTTTGTTTGGCACCTGGAACCTTTGTCTCCTGAGTATTTTTTCTTATGAAGATTCAAGCTAAGACTTTTAGCCACAACATAACTTGGTGACCCCGACGTGATTGGACAGAGGCTACGGAGTGGAGGGCCGCAGACGGGCAGAGGTCGGCCAGGTCACACAAGGGCGCGCCACTATAGAGGTGAGCATAAATTTACTTGCTTATTCTGTATGGTGCTTGTGTGGTCTGCCGAAGGTAAGCCCTGAGCGGTGTTGATACTCCAGGTCTCTCCAAATTGAACACAGCAATTTGATACTTATAATATAAATTATTTGCTTCCATTAAGATAATGATAAAATACTGAATTGAAAAAGCAAAAAGGGTTCCAGATTCTAAACAGGTGTGCGTGTGAGTGCGGGTGTCGAGCTTCGTGCTCGAAAAAACCCTGCTTGGGCAGGTCACGCGAGAGGCGTGTCGGGCCTTGGGGTCCGGAGCTTGGTGCTCGAAAAAACCCTGCTTGGGCAGGTCGGGCCTTGGGGTCCGGAGCTTGGTGCTCGAAAAAACCCTGCTTGGGCAGGTCGGGCCTTGGGGTCCGGAGCTTGGTGCTCGAAAAAACCCTGCTTGGGCAGGTCGGGCCTTGGGGTCCGGAGCTTGGTGCTCGAAAAAACCCTGCTTGGGCAGGTCGGGCCTTGGGGTCCGGAGCTTGGTGCTCGAAAAAAACCCTCCTTGGGCAGGTCGGGCCTTGGGGTCCGGAGCTTGGTGCTCGAAAAAACCCTGCTTGGGCAGGTCGGGCCTTGGGGTCCGGAGCTTGGTGCTCGAAAAAACCCTGCTTGGGCAGGTCTGGCCTTGGGGTCCGGAGCTTGGTGCTCGTAAAAAACCATGCTTGGGCAGGTCGGGCGTTGGGGTCCGGAGCTTGGTGCTCGAAAAAACCCTGCTTGGGCAGGTCGGGCCTTGGGGTCCGGAGCTTGGTGCTCGAAAAAACCCTGCTTGGGCAGGTCGGGCCTTGGGGTCCGGAGCTTGGTGCTCGAAAAAACCCTGCTTGGGCAGGTCGGGCCTTGGGGTCCGGAGCTTGGTGCTCGAAAAAACCCTGCTTGGGCAGGTCGGGCATTGGGGTCCGGAGCTTGGTGCTCGAAAAAACCCTGCTTGGGCAGGTCGGGCCTTGGGGTCCGGAGCTTGGTGCTCGAAAAAAAACCCTGCTTGGGCAGGTCACGTGAGAGGCGTGTCGGGCCTTGGGGTCCGGAGCTTGGTGCTCGAAAAAACCCTGCTTGGGCAGGTCGGGCCATGGGGTCCGGATCTTGGTGCTCGGAAAAAATATATAATTATTACACGGTGAGATTTAGATGCTCAAATCCTGTAGGTCAGGTGGTTGTAGGCACGGTCTATGTGTTATTTGTCTTGTTGCTTTGTGTTGTTTTTGTCAGTTATTGTAGCATTAAGTTGGTGAACTGTGTTAAAACTGCAATCAGTTTGTGTGTTATATATGAAGGTTGGGCTGATGAGAGAGTGTTCTTCTATGGCTGTGTCTTATTCAGCGTGGGAAAATGTTTGCCTGCTAGAACTGTGTGTGTGAAAAGATAAGAACTAAAAGAGCAGAGGAAGGAGGGGCTCATGGTGCATGAGAAAGAGAGAGAGATTTTTGTGAATAAAAAACTGTTTTGAGTGAGAGCATATGAGAGATCAGTGTGTGTGTCTATATGTGTGTGTTAGTGAAGATAAAGTGAGGCCTCTGTAAATATAAACTGTAAATATGAGTGATTTTATCTTTAAAAACATAGCTTTTGATCTTATTTTTCATTTTCTCATTTTCTTTTTGCCTTAATATACCTGATGAAGTAATTATGGATGATAATAACTTAAAATATAAGAAACGTGTATTTATAGCAGCTAGGGATGTTCATATTGTATATAATAATAATTGTTAATGCATGGTGACTCAAAGTAGGCCCCTAAATGACACAAATTATTAAAACCAAAACTTTTTGAAATGCATCCTGCTTTAGAAATGACCTCTGTGGTAGATGCAATCTGCCCTTTTTAGATATTAATCATCTGGACTGATCACGTTTTCTTTGATGAGGTAATGTTGCCTGAATATCTGATAATGTACTGTATGAATCTTGATTCTGTTGTTGATCTGTCGCTGCTGTTTGCACGTTTAAATGAGATAAAATGTTTTGTTTTTTATCAGGTCACAGACAACCGTCAACTATTTTTACTCAATGACAATTTAATATTAAAATCTTATAAGTTAATGGTTAATATTCAGTTAATAAGATGCGGTTGTCGGTTGTGAAAATTAACTGATATGAACATCCCTATTAGCAGCAGAAAGAGTGTGAAATGCTTAAATTCAAATTGAAATAAGAGATATTAACAATAACTTCTGGAAAAGCATTTAGCAAATATTTAGCAGTAATATAAATAAACAGACTGATATCTGAGATAATTAGTGGAAGTACAAAAGTTACCAGAAGTAGAGAAAAAGTGGCCATAGATAACCTGGCAAGTAATAATTAGAATCCTGGAATGTCATGTTGATAGAATATTTAGATGAGGTTTGCTCATACAACCTTCAGAGATCAAGTAGGCCACATACGCCTGAAACTGGAAATAATAAAATTTTGGAAATATTATTTATGAGTGAAGTTGTCTATTTATTCATTGGTCACCCCTTTTTCCAAATTGACCTATGTAATTAATTCTAATTATGGTGAAGTGTGTTTACAGACATGGCATCCATATCATTGGAAAGGCTGAAGTCCAGACATCCTATCAGCACGGATTTGATTACAAGAACTTCCAAACAAATGGACCAAACAAATGGACCAAACATACCAAACACTTGAGGACAAAATGGCCAGAGGATGGGACATTTGAGGTAACAGTGTGTGAGGACGTGGAAAATTTGTAGAAATTACAAACCCTAAGAGCGAAATATGAGAAGAGATGAGAAAATAGTAATAATAATAATGATGATAATAATAAAATAATAGTTTTTAATTTATTTAAAAAAGGAGGGACTTAACTTTTTAAAATTTAGAGTAAATAGATTTAGAATAAAGAGATTCTAAAAGAAGATGATAAAAAGTTGTAGACAAAGGAAAAAGGTCTCCTCTAGGGATGAGGGATTTAAAAACCAATTACCAATAATTACAGGTGACATACAATTTGAGGACAGAATAGAATTGGAGCCAGACCAATCACAGGCTAGAGCACAACCCCTTTTACAAACCCCTAAACTCATCACAAACACAGATGAGCCCACAAGCCCAATAAAAAAAAAAAAAAAAACAGACAGCAAACCAAGGCCAGAACCCAGTTCTTAACCCAGTTCCGATGCAACCAAAACATTAGGAAAGATGTTAACACCCCCTGAGATACATAAGGCATATGATAGTGTAGCCACAGCCCTACATCAGATAACACCCCTAGACGTATGCAGAACAGAAAGGCTTAAGTTAAGGATGGACAAATTTAGGAATGACATTTTAGAAAAAGTAAATGATACAACACCGACAGGAAGTGTAGAGTAGGGACCAGGCAGGCTGGAGAAACCAGAGCAGTAAAAGCTACAAGCAAGAGGAAAATTCAAGCAAGCAGCCGGTATCTCAAGGATGGAGAGAGAGGGTGCAAGGATTTAAAGTTTGAGACTGGACGCTGGGTAAACGTTGGACAAGAACAGCAAGCTGCATGGATTTATGCCAAGAGACAATGTTTATGTTGATGAACCCAGAAATACATCAATGTGCCTGATTTTGATAAACGGACAACAAGGACAATGTAAACCCTGGGCCACTCAGGATTTTGATGGACTAGCTGCACGCCTTCCAGAAATACATGAAGGAGCCGGAAAATGGATACAAACTTTTGAGCAAAAGACAGCAGGGTGTGTCTCGGCCATAGGAGATATTCAATTCAATTCAATTCAATTTTATTTATATAGCGCTTTTCACAATACTCAATTGTTTCAAAGCAGCTTTACATTAATAGAAGCAGTAAAAGCACAGAAAAATGACAGATAGCACAACATAATACACAATAGCATAAGCTGTCAAATTTGCTGAGGCTATGACTCGACATTATGAACGAGCGTATTACTAATGTAACGTCTAGGAGAAGATGCTAAATTAAGCCCAAGCAGGCTACCTCCCCGGGGTAAAAAACCCCCTAGGAGAAAAAAAACAAAAACCCTGGGTTGTTGAGCCGAGGAAAAAAAAAAAAAAAGTCCTAGGAGGGAAAAACCCTTGGGAGATATATATGTATATAAACACATATAGACGGATAAGGAGATTAAGCGGGGATTAAGCGGGGTTTAAGCGGGTTCTGCCGGTGGTCGTTGGTCAGGCATCAGCTGGGCATCACAGTGATGGACGACCAGTAGATCAGAGGTGAGTCGACTTTCACATCTACCGGAACTGTGTCTGTTTGTCCCATTGTCCTCAGGGTCGAGGACAGGACAGGGAGAGAAAAACAAAATCATATTAGCGTAGGGGCCGTTCACATGTAATGCAAGTGTCACACAGTGATGTGGTTTAATCAGCTTAGTTTAAAATGTTTAAAATGGGCCTACACAACACCAATATTTGTTCACAATGCACTTTAGGTAGGATAGATGACTATTTACACGCCATGTGGCAATGCCAACCAGTTCAATTATTTTGGGTTACAGTCACCGAGACATTATCCACCGTCCTGAGTCACAGAATCCCATTATCTCCAACACCCTGTCTCATTGGCGACATTTCTGAAATCAATATCCCCCAAAAATACAGGAATCCATTGCTCGTCTCTCTAGCTGTCGCTAAGAAAGTAGTTCTCCAAAACTGGAAATCAAAGAAATCTTGCAACATCAATCATTGGATAAATTTAATTTCTGAACACATTTCAATAGAGAAATATAATGCACGCAGATGGAAGCAGATATCAGCCTTTGAAGACATCTGGTCCCCATTTCTATCATTTCTTAACACAAAAACATAGCTACAAGCCGTGTACATTACCAATCACACATCTCTCCCTTCTATTATGTAATTTTATTTATTTTATCTCTATAGGCACACACTATTTAAACTCATGCATAACATGTTTTTCCAACCCTTTTTAAACCCATTTCCGCTTAAATACTCTAACTGTGACTAACGAACGTGAACCTCAAGATCATTCTATTCAACCAGCAATAATAATGTCTCACTGCAACTGTATTGTCCTTTTGTAATTTGTCTGTTATTTTGTTGTATGTATGTTATGTGCTACACTTTTACGTGGTGCTTAATCCCCCTCCCCTTATGTGCACTGTAAAGAAGTATTTCTATTTTCCGTACTGTAAAAAAATGTACTTTATATAAAAAAAAAAAAAAAAAAAAAAAGTTGTCCTCCGAAGAGGGGGGGTGGTGACGGGCCAAAAAAAAAAAAAACTTAGTTTCAGACAGACTAACTATTGCGGCATAATTATATTATCCACAGTTGAGGATTTTGCAAATTGGGGGCCCACTGCGACGGTATATATGGTAACTAAGGGTCACCTTCTGATTTTTAAGAGAAAGAGAAAATGAAACCTGTCGACCCGTTTGACTAAGGCCTGTAACCCCACTGTCGTCGTTAATGCAGGTTCAGTGGCAAACGGGTCTATATTGCATGCTATTTACAAGATCATGAGAAAACGCCAACATCGCAACCTGACCATACGTGCCAACCCGTTTGACTAAGGCTGGAGGCCCCACTGTCGTCGTTAATGCAGGTTCAGTGGCAAACGGGTCTGTATGGTATACTATTCACAAGACACAAAAAAGCGCCAAAATCGCAACCCGACCATACGTGCCAACCCGTTTGACTAAGGCTGGAAGCCCCACTGTCGTCGTTAATGCAGGTTCAGTGGCAAACGGGTCTGTATGGCATAGTATTCGCAATATAAAGAAAGCGCCAAAAGCCCAACCCAACCATACGTGCCAACCCGTTTGACTAAGGCTGGATGCCCCACTGACGCCGTTAATGCACGATCAGTGGCAAACGGGTTTGTATGGCATACTATTCACAAGAACACGAAAGTTCCAAAATCGCAATCCGACTATACGTTAAGATAAGGTTTTTATTTATTTATTTGGTTGGTCTGTTTTATGACCGCGAGTGCTTTGTTCGGTACAAATAACTATTTCGAGTTAAGTACTTTTACTAGACAAATTATGCGAATGCTTTGTTGAAGAGAAAAGTTTTAAGTCTAGATTTAAAATTATCGACTGTGTCTGATTCTCGGACATTGGTTGGTAAATCATTCCAGAGCTTAGGGGCTAAGTAGGAAAATGACCTTCCACTTTTAGACACTTTTGATAGTCTAGGGATAATCAAGAGACCAGAATTTTGTGACCGTAGTGTGCGTGATGGATTGTATTCTGATAGTAATTCTCTAAGGTATGAGGGTGCTAGGCCATTTAAAGCTTTGTAGGTGAGTAGTGATATTTTAAATTGTATGCGATATTTAACTGGTAGCCAGTGTAAAGATGCCAGAATTGGGCTTATGTGGTCGTACTTTTTAGATCGAGTAAGTACCCTTGCGGAAGCGTTTTGAACTAGCTGAAGCTTGTTTACTTGATTTGCATGGCATCCCCCGAGTAGCGAGTTACAATAGTCTATTCTAGAGGTCATAAAAGCATGGATAAGCTTCTCTGCGTCAGATGTAGACAGTATAGGGCGTATTTTCGAGATATTTCTAAGGTGGAAGAAAGCTGTACGGCAGACGTTGGCGATATGACTATCGAAGGATAAGTTGCTGTCGAACATCACACCTAAGTTCCTTACCGTGGAAGATGGCACCACAGTGCAGCCATCTATGTGCAACGTGTAATCTGACATATTATGTTTGTAGCGATTCGGTTCAATAATAAGTATCTCTGTCTTATTGGAGTTCAGCTTAAGAAAGTTATGTGCCATCCAGTCACTAACATCGCTAAGGCAGTCTGTTAGCTTAGAAAACGTGTGTGTTTCGCTGGGATGTGAGGAGATGTAAAGCTGGGTATCATCCGCATAGCAGTGAAAACTTATGTTATGTTTCCTGATAATGTCTCCTAGAGGTAACATGTATAACGAGAACAGGATAGGACCTAAAACCGATCCCTGCGGTACACCGTATTTAACCAGGGAGTGATATGACTCTTCCTCGTTTACATAAACAAAGTGATAGCGATTGGTTAGATACGACCTAAACCATGCTAGCGCCTGACCACTGATACCAACATAGTTTTCTAGTCTATTGAGTAAGATTGTATGATCTATTGTGTCAAAGGCTGCACTAAGGTCTAATAATATAAGAATTGAGATTTCACCACGATCGGATGTTAATAGGAGGTCATTTGTAACTCTAAGCAACGCTGTCTCTGTGCTATGGTGGGGCCTGAATCCTGATTGGAACTTTTCATATGTACTATTATTTGTCAAAAATGTGCGTAACTGGCTTGCCACTACCTTTTCTAATATTTTCGAAAGAAAAGGGAGATTTGAGATTGGTCTAAAGTTATTAAGCTCTCCCTGATCAAGCTGTGGTTTTTTAATCAGCGGTTTAATAACTGCTAGTTTGAAAGATGTTGGAACGTATCCTATTTCTAGCGATGAGTTAAAGATATTTAGAACCGGGGTTGACACTACAGGAAATACCTCTTTAAGTAGTTTTGTGGGAACGGGGTCTAATATACAGGACGATGATTTGGATGACGTTACTAGTTTAGAGAGCTCTTCTATTGTAGTAGGTTTAAATGAATCAAGATGTTCGTGTGGTAGTCTAGTGTTAAGTGAACTAACGGGTAGAGTGGTGGCTGCCTGTGTAGCTACGATGTTTTCCCTTATAGCCGTAATTTTGTTAGAAAAGAAGTTCATGAAGTCGTTACTATTGTGTTGGAGTTTACTATTGGTTTCTGTTTGTTCTTTGTTTCTAGTCAGTTTTGCAACGGTGCCAAAGAGGAAACGAGGGTTATTATGATTCTCATTTATAAGCTTGCTAAGATAGGTAGATCTGGCGGTTTTAATAGCCTGTCTGTAGTGTTTAACACTATCTTTCCATGCTGCACGCCATACTTCTAATTTTGTGCTTCTATAATTTCTTTCCATTTTCCTAGTTGCCTTTTTAAGAGCTGCGGTGTGATGATCATACCATGGAGCTGGCGGCTTTTCTTTGATTCTCTTTTTTCGAATGGGAGCAACGGCATCCAATGTGTTAGAACAGACATTGTTTAGGTTTTCTATTACAATATCTAGATCATCACAGTTATCTGCATGTTTAATTTGGGACAGGTCTGGAAGAGTGCTAATAAAGCTATCTTTAGTGGTGGAAATTATTGTTCTGGCTAATCTGTAGCATGTTGTGGATTGAGTGATCCTATCTAGAAGTACAGTGTATGACACAAGGTAATGGTCAGAAACTGCATCACTCTGAGGTGATATTTTGATTTCATTAATATTAAGCCCGAGTGACAGAATTAAGTCTAATGTGTGCTTACGAGTATGCGTTGGCCCTGTCACGTTTTGTCTAATATTGAGAGAATTTAGAACATCCATAAACGCACGTCCTAAAGCATCTTTATGGTTATCCACATGAATATTAAAATCACCAACGATAAGAGCTTTATCTACAGTGACTACAAGCTCAGACAGAAAATCTGCTATTTCTTTAAGGAAATCTGCATGGTGGCCCGGAGGTCTATAGATTGTAGCTAAGGCAAAAGAGAGCTGTTTGTGGTTACGATCAGTTATTTCCATATTTAACAACATTAGTTCAAATGATTTAAATTTTAGTTCAGATTTTTGGTTTACTTTAAAAATGTTGTTGTATATTGTAGCTACACCACCCCCTCTCCCCTTTAACCTAGGTTCGTGTTTATAATAATAGTCTTGTGGGGTGGATTCGTTTAAACTAATGTAGTCGTCTGCTTTAAGCCAGGTTTCTGTTAAACAGAGTGCATCTAAGTTTTGGTCATTAATTATTTCATTAACAATAGGTTCTTTATTGGTAAGCGATCTAATGTTAAGAAGGCCGGATTTTAACATTCGAGGTTCATCTTGTAATGTATTGTTTTCTAATTTTATGTTGGTCAAATTTGTACGTGATGTGGCAAGCGGTGCTCTGTATTTGCTTGTTCGGGGAACAGATACAGTTGAAATGTGTTGATATTCTGGTAAGATCGACTCGAAGTTCTGGGATATATGTGATCTAGACATATCATGCCAGCTAACAGACGGACAGTTAAGCTGATCCGTCTGTTTCCTGACCTGGGCCCTGGATAGTCATACTATATCAGAATTAAGAATATTAATCAGATTTCTGGTGAGTATAGCACTTCCTTCTGATGTCGGATGAAGGCCATCTCGGGTTAGGGGAAATGGTCTACCCCAGAAATGCTTCCAATTGTCTATAAACCCTACATTATGCTGAGGGCACCACTTTGACATCCAGCCATTTAGAGACTCTAATCTACTATGTGTTTCATCTCCCCGGTAGGCGGGGAGGGGACCAGAGCATATTACATTGTCTGACATTGTTTTTGCAATTTCACACATCTCCTTAATATTATCTTTGGTGATTTCCGACTGTCGGAGTCTGGTGTCATTTGTTCCGGCGTGAATAACAATCTTAGAAAACTTCCGTTTAGCATTAGCCAGCACTTTAAGTTTGGATCTAATGTCAGACGTTCTGGCTCCCGGTATACAGTCGACTAGGGTGTTTGGTGCCTCAATGTTAGTGTTCCTGAGTATAGAATCTCCAATGACCAGGGCACTTTTAACAGGTGTTTCAGCTAGTGTATTCCTTAGGGGATCGAATCTGTTAGAAAGTACCGTAACGTTATGGGTCTTAGATGGACGCCGTATATGACTATGCCGCCTGACAGTCACCCAGTTAGACCGCCGACTTGACTCTGATGTCGGAACCGAGCCATGTGTATTATGATAAACACTATGCGCGCTCGATACAGTATTTATAATGTTTACATTAGCATCTGATGTCGGAACACTATGTGCGCTCGATACATTGTTTGTAATGTTTACATTAGCATCTGATGTCGGAACCGAGCCATTAGTCTTTTCGCTCGATACAGTATTTACAACAGTAACGTTAGCGGTTTTGCTATCCTCAACTAGCGTTCGGATGCGCGATTCTAGTTCAGCAACCTTCTCAGTTAATCTTAATACTTCAATACACTTAGTGCATGTAAACCCATCTATGCTAACGGCAGAAGCTAAACTATACATGTAGCAAGTAGTACATGTTACAATAACAAGCGGAGTCTTACCGCTTTCATGCTGGGCGATGGCGTCTTTGTTTACCCGAACGCGCTCCGCGGAGCTGCATCGCGTTGGGGGTTTGGTTGTGGTACGCCTCAGTCGCCTGCGAACGTCTGGGTCCAGGGTGATGTTGGTCATGCTGAATCTGCTAAGGCCGGGCAGCGGCTCCTCCACAGCTTCCCGATCGCTTTCATGTTGGGCAATGGCGTCTCCGTTCACCCGCTTACGGTCCGTAAAGCTGCATCGCGTGGAGTACTCGTTTGTCGCATTCCTCGGTCGCTTGTGGACGTCCGGAGACATGGTGAAGTGGGCGCTGTAGCTCGCGTTGGATCTGCTCAAACCGATCAACTCCTTCGTAGCTTCCCGCTCAGGCGAGGACAGGTCAGAAAAGCATATATCAGATGAATCCGCCATTAGATCGGAAAATGCTAGCTTCAGTCGGCAGCGTTTGTTGAAGCTAGCGGGCTATATGCTAACACTGTGGGTGTTTATTAGTGATAAATAGTTTCACGTGGTAGTACTGCTCAATAATCCTCACGGTAAAGTATTCCTAGGTAGAACTTAATATATAAATAGGAATAAGATAGTAAAAAAAAGGCTTTTAGATGAAGAACTCGACGGAGCTCCGATGCACGATCTGATGCACGATCTGTTCAGCGTGAAACCGGAAACCGGAAACCAATCTGTGTTAATCTCAAGATATCAAGGCCCTGTTGGCAAAGTGTGTCGGTGGAACAAAGTTGAATGAACTTTTGAATAATGCTGGACTGAGAATTGCAATTGACAACATCAGAAGAGATAAAATGACCTTTGCCCCCCTTCAGGAAGAGAACGTGGACAACAATACACAGAGAATACCCCATGCAGATTGACCCGAAGATGCTGAGAGGTGATCCGATTGGTGAAACAGAAAATCCAACAGAATATATACAAGAACAGCTGAAACGGTGATGTGGAGAACTAGAAAAAGACCCGGAAGAAGACTTTGTTTTAGCTGCACTGTTCAGAAAAGCAATAGTGGAAGCTGTGCCACCACCGGTTAAAACCAAACTCGAAGATGTAGTCGAACTGAACTCCAAATCACACAAGGAGTTCTGTGATCATGTATTACATGCAGTCAAGCAGCACCAAAAGAATGAGCTGAAGGCAACAACAACAGAGAGAGAGAGGGAGAGAGAGATGCAGAGGGGGCTGGCAAAGTTACAGCGGAACGACTTTGTGAGCAAAACTAAGAAAAAAGCACAAGCTGTTCTGAAGGAGAAACAACCAGCTTTAATGGTGCTCATCAACACACCTGCCCCCACCATCCAGCAAACACAGATAGCAACACCAGCCCAACCCACTCCGGGAAATGCTCAACAGCAAGCCACTCTCATTGTTATCTGTGCAAAGCCAAAACAGCAAAACAGCAGTAATGGACAAAAACAGCAAGGAGGCAGAGGACAAGACAGAACAAAAAGATCACGTGATAGATGCTGGGGCTGTGAAGATGCTGGGGCAGCATGGACACTTCAGAAGCGAATGTCCGAATAACCCATCTAATTAAGATCAACAAAACTGACAGCAGAATTAACAAGACGGACGGTTGAACCAACAAGACTGGCAGCCAAACCAGAGACAGTAAGGCCCACCCAGAGCAGCAGCAGAAGTCACAACAACAATCACAGTGTGGTCCAGTGAATCTGTGGTGTGGGCCAGACCAAAGCTACTAAGGTTGCCCAGAGGATTCTAACGGGAGGGGCCAACATCCAATGATAACTGACAATGCTGACGACAGATTATTGACTCTGCAGGTTGAAGTTGAAGGCAAGTCTGAACCTATGATGACTGACACTGAAGCAAATTACACATGCGTAAGTCCAAATTATACCACACACCTCCACCTGTCTGAAAATTTTGAAAAACAAGCAGGATTTTAAGGAAAAAACCCAGCTGACACCTCTGACTGCTCCAGTCTGTCTGTAAGCAAAAGTCAAACAAGTCACTTTAGCACACCCATTAATTATTAGAAATAGATGCCCTATGTAGATTAAAATAGCAGATATCTTGTTCCCCTGATGGAATTTATATTAACAGTAAGGCAGTTAGAAAAATTACAATGATGACACCACAAGTAAACTTATGTTGGATAGGAAAATTTAGAATAGAATATATACATGATAATTACAAAATGGAAAAAGTTTGTGAAAGAGCAAATTAATGAACATAGAAGGTACAGTCTGAATTTTTACTGTATTATGATGTATGACCCCTTATGCAGAACAGATCTAGAAAAAGAGTGAATAAATAGGAAGAAAGGATAGAAAGTTCCCCTGATTTCCCCACATATAGAATAGCACCCCAAGTTACAGCTTCACAGATAGACACTTGATTGAAAAAAAAAATAAATAGAAGGATTTTTGACTCTACAGCACATGTAACTATTTTGCAGGCAAATAAATTAAGTATTAAGATCTTAGCCATATGATGAAAAATAAAATAGGGAACGCAGTAAAATTCTATACTGCTCATTTTGGAAGAGAGGAGAAACAAGAAAGTTGTGTGCACCATGGTTCTGCCAGTAGTTGCAACTGATAAGATAGAGATGCTTTGGCAGTCATCCCAGAAATACAGGCAGGCCTATCAGAAATAGAGCAGCTGATTCAAACTAATTTCTGGACAAGCTAAAACATATGTAAGTTTAACAAAAATTAGCAAAATACCCATTGTGACAGGAAACAAGAAAATGTTAGAAGCACTATTGAGGCATTAGGAGTTTTTAGTAGAAACAACAAGCTATTGTAAAACACCAATATTTTCTGTAGCTAAAGCTTTATTTTTATACATGATTGGAGAAATATAAATGATGAATTTGAAGATTGGCCAGCACACAGTAAGTTCCGGATCCACACACACTGTTAACTAGTATCCCTCCTGAAGTTAAATATTTCAATGAAATTGACTTATGCTCTGCTTTCTTCAGTATTTAACTGGACAAGAAATGCAGAAACTTTTACCTACAAAGGTAAACAACTCACTTATTCTATATTACTGAAAAATGTCCTCATTTACTTTGCATTTTCAATTAATTAATTATTAAAAACAGATTTGAAAAGATCTAGTGTTGGACAATGCGCTGTTCCAATATGTGGATGACCTATTAATTTACTATATCAAGAAAAAACAAAGAACGGCACACTGCTACTATGGCTCTCAATATTTATTATTTAAAAGACAACGTTTCGACCAAAAAGGTCTTTGTCAAGTCAAACACAGTTTGACACAGTTTTTTCTTGATTTAGTGTTTTTTTGATCGAGCACCTGTCTCAAAATATTTTTGGATGTGCACACATTCTACTCCTTATTCTATTAATTTACTATCCCACACTTGACCCATGCTAGCCTGACGTTGTCATACTCAATTCTAGTCCCCGTTTTTCAAATTGTGGTGGGTGGGGCTAAGATCGGCTGGCACCCAGGCTAGACCCATGCTGTAAAGATTATAAAACTTTTGAATAAATTATCTGAGGGGGGAGGCACAAAGCCTCTAGAGCTAAATAACAACATTGTTAAACATAAGTTAAATATTTGATAAGATTAATTGCAACTATATGCAACTAAAATTACATCAATTGGTTTTGTAATATAGTAGTAAATGTTTCTTTTGTGAATTCTTCATTGACACAATTATTCAACCCCTTAAAGAACTACCACTCTGAAGAACAGAGGTTCATTGAAGTGTTTTCAATCAGGTATTGAAAACACCTATGGATGTCAGGGAACAGCAATAAAGCCTAATAAGCACCAATTAGGCAGCTTTAAAATGACTGTGATACTCAACTCCTTCTAAACATTTACTGGTGTGGTTACAAACATGGTGAAGTCAAAAGAATGGTCCAGGAAGACAAGAGAAGAGGTGATTAATCTTCACAGGAAGGGCAATGGCTATAAGAAGATTGCAAAGATGTCAAACATACCAAGAGACACCATAGGAAGCATCATTGCAAATTCAAGGCAAAGGGCACTGTTGAAACGCTTCCTGGTCGTGGCAGAAAAAAGATGCTAACTGCGACTGCTGTGCGCTATCTGAAATGTAGAGTGGAAAAAAGTCCCCGTGTGACTGCTGAGGAACTGAGAAAAGATTTGTCACATGTGGGTACTGAAGTTTCTGCTCAGACAATACGGCGCACCCTGCGTACTGAATGCCTCCATGCCAGAACTCCCAGGCGCACCCCCTTGCTGTCTCCAAAGAATAAGAAGAGTCGACTGCAGTATGCCAAAAGTCATGTGGACAAACCACAGAAGTTTTGGGATAGTGTTCTGTGGAAAATTAGAACTGTTTGGGCCCATGGATCAACCCTATGTTTGGAGGAGGAAAAACAAGGCCTATGAAGAAAAGAACACCTTGCCTACTGTGAAGCATGGTGGGGGGTCAATCATGCTTTGGGGCTGTTTTGCTTCTGCAGGTACAGGGAAACTTCAGCGTGTGCAAGGTACCATGAATTCTCTTCAGTACCAGGAGATATTGGATGACAATGTGTTGCAGTCCGTCACAAACCTGAGGCTTGGGAGACGTTGGACCTTTCAACAGGACAATGATCCCAAGCACACCTCCAAATCCACTAGAGCATGGTTGCAGAAAAAAGGCTGGAACATTTTGAAGTGGCCATCGCAGTCACCAGACTTAAATCCGATTGAGAACCTCTGGTGGGACTTAAAGAAATCAGTTGCAGTGCGCAAGCCTAAGAATGTGACTGAACTGGAGGCTTTTGCCCATGATGAATGGGCGAAGATACCCGTACAGGGCTCGACATTAAGGCTTGTCCGCTTGTCCGGGACAAGTGGATTTTTTGTAGGACAAGTGTAAGAGAAAAGTAGTTGTCCGACTGGACAAGTTAAATTTCAATTAACGTTACTTCACGTTATGTGCCATTAACGACGCAGAACGCGCAGCGCAAACACCGAGCGGAATATTGAACAGAGAGCGCGGCACGCCGACACACACGTTTACATGTAGGCTACTGTTATTGTTACTAAACAAGCTGTGCGCGCATTAAACCTGATCGCCGAACACGGAGGGGCGGGAGTCGCGGGACGGCATGGAGTGGAGTGGAGAGTGATGTTTCTTCAGGCTCCGGCGTGAATATAAATTACTTCACTGTGTGTCAAAAAAGCTGATTTAAGTCCGTATTTTTTCTCTTCTAACGTTCGGTAAAAACACATAATGGGCTTAAAATCTTGTTTAAGAATCTGTTTTATAACGAGAATCTCTCTTTAGCGCGCCTATGTGTGTGCTGCGCGACAGCTGATTTGAATCTGACAGAGTTCGTCACTGTACATTAAAAATCCCACACGAACATTACAGCATAAATGCTAGGTTTAAGATTGATTTGATATGTAACAAATAATCTAGATACATTTATTCTAATACGTTTTTTAAAACATGGTAATGTTTTAATGTTTTGCAATCATTGAAAAATCATCTATTATTTTCCTTTAATTGCTAGTCTGGGTTTGGTTGAAGGCTACAGTTTGTCGGTTTAAACAAGTATGTCTCACTCAAATCGTTGACTTTATTAAATGTGCATAGATGTGTGGTTAGTATAATGCACGCACACGCACAGTCCACAAAACCTCCTTTGATTTGAATCAATCCTGCTTATTTAAACTATAACTATTTACACTATTCAGCCGATCTCCTTTCCCGTTATCATTCACCTGCTCTATTCTCCGACACTGCGCAGACTCTAGCGGAAAGTTTGGAACAGTCCATTTCGCACTTATTAACAGGGGTGACCGGATTAGTCAATTTATTAAAGGTGACACTTTTCTACAATCATTGAAATGTGGGGAAAATGAAGAGAAAGGCAGCAGATATAGCATCATTCTTCAAAAAGAGTAGCAAGAAGCAGCCAAATGAATCTTAGTAAAATACATTTCAGTGCCCTACAAAATTCATGTGATTTTCTGGTCTCTATATTTTCAGCAATGGGAGATAGAAATCCTGGTTTCAAAGTAAATTTCAAAAGTTTTATTTGATTAAATAGTTTAAAAAAAACATGAGGTTGAATTATGACTATAAATTGTATGTTAATCTCAATTCATTTTAATTAAATTTCAAGTATTGTAGCAATTGTATGTTACACATTATTCTGATTAACACACATATAATACTTAAAAGTATTTTAAGGTTGGATGATAGAGATTATATATGCCACCCCAGAGTAACTGCTGGCCCCTGCCTGGCCACCCCTATGAGAAATCCCTTGCTCCGCCACTGATTAGCAAAACACAAAAATACATTATATTATAAATCTTTACCCGGACAAGTGACTTTTGTGCATGGACAAGTGAAACACAAATTTACTTGTCCAAAGGACAAGTTGCTCAAAAAGTTAATGTCAAGCCCTGCCCGTAGATCGCTGCAAGACACTGTGTCAAGCTATGCTTCACGTTTAAAAGCTGTTTTAACTGTAAAAGGATGTTGTACTAAGTACTAATATTGAATGTCACTTGGGGGTTGAATAAAACTGAAAATGATGTGAGCACAGAAAAGACATTTGTGGTTATTTCATTATAAATTTTATGTTATATTTGTCTGACCTACACATGCCTCTTTGATGTAAATTGTAAGCAGGATGACTGAATGATCAAAATCAATGTCAAACCGGCCAAAACAATCAATTTCAGTTGGGGTTGAATAATTTTGAACACAACTGTATAGGCTCCATACATATACACACATATCAGAATTGCTAGAAATGGATTATGTAATCTAAATAATCTCTGTCCAAAAGTGGCAATTAACAGACATAGCAATGCATCATGTTCTATAAGATTATCATGTTAAAATGGAATTACTCAATAAAGCAAGAAAAAAACTACCTCAAATGTGTATCTATTTAAAACATCAAAATCATCACACGCAAAAAGTCGCTAGAGCAATAGACGGTTTCATCGGATGCACGTGATACACGTCTGGATCCGAACCTTACTTCCGGTTTCGTTTTTTTAATGGTCTGACTAGTTGCTGAACTGATCTCTTGAACAAATGCCTCGTCGAAAATAACAATAAAGTTGTGTCCACGTGGACTCGCATTAAGGGTCCCTAAAGTCTGGACTACGTGATGTCATCAAAGTGTGGACTCTGAGGAGGACCACAAGTCCGGAGTGTGCCATTTGGGACAGGACCATAGACTGTAAAAAAAGATGGATGACGCGATGTCGCCTCCCACCATTGTAATGAATTGAAGCCAAAAATGTCCGACCATGGTCACCGCCATGTTACGTAAAAACGTCAGTTTGGAGCCAAGGCATGCGCAGAAGGAATCGTCCGTGGAGCCAGAGCCACGTTATCAAACTTCCGCCTAAACGCTCGCTCGACCAATTCAACCACGCCACTCATAACGACACGCCCCGTTTCTATAGCATCAAATTACTAGCTAAAATGAAACTTACCACAATAAGGAAAACACTTTTACATATATACGCGTGAAAACAACTACCTGAAAGTACCAAAACCACCTTTTGGAAACTTTTATTGGAAGTGTAAATACTTTTTTTTATTTAGAGCAGAGTCCCATTAGTTTGAATGGAGAGGGCGGGGTTATGACTTGTACTGCAGCCAGCCACCAGGGGGCGATCACAGAGCCAGAGGCTTCACTTTTCAAGGCTTATGAGCAGTGTTAGGAAAGTTCACTTTCTACATGAACTAGTTCAGTTCACAGTTCACAAATTTTAAAATGAACTAGTTCAGTTCATAGCTCATATTTCCAAATTTTGAACTAGTTCACAGTTCCAAAAATGAACTAATTTATTTATAGTTCTTTTTCCCCATATTATTTAAAAAAAATATATTGCCATATAGCCCATATAGAACCACAGACAGGAATGATTTTATCAGTTTTAACACTGAAGCTAAATGCATCAGATTTCATATTCATATCCAACTTTAAATCCTTATCCAACCAGGGTTTACGAGCATTGACTGTCTTTTAATTTTTGTATTTGCTTGCACATACCTTGAAAGGGTAGCCGGGTGCTTCAAGGGGGTTTTCCGGGCGAGAAGCGCTGCGAGGCGTTGAGTGTATGACAACTCAGGTATTGCACACCGCACGTGCACGTTAAATAGCGTGAGCTTGTCTATTTCAAGATCCAGAATATGTGTAAGCAGCCTTTGTTAATCGTTAACGATTTAGGACAAATATGATGTTATGTTATCTAATGTTAAACTATGCGAGTGGCGCAGCAGGGATTTGGATAGCAGCGTCCAGTCAGTGTTGTTTTGATGACGTATGCAGCCTGGTGGCAGTGTTGCCAGATTGGGTGTTTTTTTCCGCTACACATTAAGGCCTGTTTACAGTGTGTTTTAGACGGGTTTTCGCCTGGAAGACTCTATAGAAATCTGGCACCCTACTGAATGACGTTAAAGTGAGAGAACGTGCCGTTCACAAGCCCCAGAATGAACGAGTTCACCTTGCGTTCATCAGGCAGTAATACAGTACGTTCAGTTCACGTTCGCCCAAAATATGAAGTAGTTCAACACTGCTTATGAGGCACACCCGGACAGGACCTATAAGGTTGCTTAGTTGGCAAGGAACACAGTCACTGAGTTGGCAACACTGCTTCAGCCAATCCCCTTTTTTTAAGCAAGTAAGCCCCGCCCACTTATTAACATTGAATTTGCATACAAGTTGAAAATAAAAATGAACACGAAAATTAAAACGAAAATGAAAAAGAAAAACAGAACATAAAATTAAAACTGAACTTTACATTTTAATTTTGTCCCTATTATTGCTTGGGCATGAATAAAAAGCCTTTTAAAAAATGTATTTACAGATTCCTTTTCAAGCTTGCCTTTTAATTTTAATATTGTCAGTCTTGTCTCAAGGTTATATTGAAAATGAACTGTCAAATAATCAATTTAATTTAATTTTTCAATTTGGCCGGAATGATGCTTCATCACGTTAAAAATGAAAATGAAATAATTTAATATAATGTTTTAATTTTTATTTTAGCATTTCATTTTCAAATTTGGGACATATTTTGCGATTTTATTTTTTATTTTATAATTTAATTAATTATTTTATAATTTAATTAATTAATTTTAAAAAGTCCAAAACACCTTCCTTAGGTTTCCTCTATGGCCAGCTTAAGGGTGCGGCGTCCCAGCGCCCCCTAGTGACCAGCCGCTACTGGGTGTAAGGGGAAATCCCCTATATGGCGAGGCTGCAGACCGTCTCCATGGAAACGGAGTTGTACACTGACGTCATGGCTATATAAACCGAAGACTCTCCGCGAGCGCTCATTCCTTTGGTTAATCTGAACGACACAGGACCGATTAATTAGCGGTTGCTCTTAACAAAGCGAAAAACTCAAAACTCTACAGATACATTGTTCGAGGACAGAAAGTTTATTCAGTTCATTCAGTTTATTCTGTTTATTCTGTTTAGACCGAGTTTTCACAGTGTGTCTACAATCCACTTGATCGTGTCTTCATCACCGTCTTCTACAGACTTTGGTGGAGGTGTTGAAAAGGTGGATTTCCCCCTCCCTATCACCACTGTCAGCATCTCGACTTCATCGTTGTTCGCCAGGTGCATCGATGTAGAAGAAGCTGGAAAAGTGGATTTACCCCCAACTACCTTTCCGGTGAACTACTACTGTCCGCTGTGGGCTTTTTAGGAGGACACGCCGATGTGGTAATTGTTCCGAACGCTGAAACGTCTGTTCAGTACCCTGGACCGTTATCCTTATCAGACGACATAAGCAGCGTTTGGTTACAAACAGAAGGAGAAGAGGAGAGTGTTGTAGCTGCTGAAAACAACATAGCAGCAGGTGAGTCTGAAGTGGACGATGTAACTTTATGCATATTATATAGGCTACACCGTACAGGACATGTTTTATTAATAATAATGATAATGATAACGGTTGATAATAATCCAAAGATGTGGTACATGAATGTGTATTTAAAAGCTAATTGCAAAGCACATATTTTAAGGTGGAACGTTAGAGTTGCTGACAGGAGCAGCGCGCACGTCTTAAATTAGGTCTGCTGTGTTTCCTCTGGGATTTTTCCAGCTTTGGCGGCAGTACATAATCATTTTTAAAACGTTGAATATAAACGTGTATTTTATTATTTTCATGCTGTCGTTGGCTTTTCCTTATACTTATATCCTATGGATTATCTATATTTGATTTAAAATGGATTTTCTTAAAATACGTTTGCAGCTCAGTTCGCATCTTTATTGTGTAACGTTACAAGTTGTGTGTAGCGGAAACACTTGTCTCGTCTGTGTGTAGATTTTTTTTCTTCCAAACGCTGTTGTTGACTTCTGAGATCGTCCAGTCTTCATTCATGCAGTTTTAAAAGTAAAAGTAAATGAATTTAAGCATGAATGACATAACGGGGTGGTTTCCCAGACAGGGATTAGACTAGTTCTAGACTAAAATAAATGTAAGAGCTGCCCAAACTGAAAACAACTTGCACTGACATATCTTAAAATACATCAGTGCCCTTTGTTTTGCCTCAAAATGCATACCAGTGATGATTTTAGTAAGGCATGTTTGTTAAAACTAGTAATATTTTCTATTTAAAGGCCTAGTCCTGGCTTAAGCTAAACCTTGTCCGGGAAACCCCCCCCCCTAACATTGTTTAAACTAGAAATGTATATTGTTTATAATAAATACATATATTATATACACATGTAAATGTTTCTATACATTCATGAATGTGTGTATACATGATAATTACACACAGCACACACACATATATTATGCCAAAAATCACTTTTATTGTGTATGCGATTAATCGTTTCCCAGCCATTAATAATGTGTTTAATGAGAAAGAAATTGAAAAAGAAGTCTCGCACAAAAAATGGGAAATGCGTCACATCACTTAACTTCTGCGTTAGAAATAAGGTGGATAATTTTTTGTACAAGACATTGTTGATTCCAAAAGTACGATGTGCTTCCTTATACAACTTTTTATTTTACTCGGAAAATATCACATTCATGTGAAAAAATGGATAAAAGCTAAGCCAAAAAAGAAATTAAACATTAGACAAAATCAAGAACAAAAAGCAAGAAAGACCTATGAAGCATTTTGTTACTTTAAATTGTTGTAACTTGCCAATGGCACGAACATTTTTATTTTACATTTTTATGTACGTTTATTTGTTTTCCACTTGTTGCGAGTTGTATATTTATGTATAAACATTTGTATAATTCTTGCATTTGTGTAATTAAAAAAAAAATAAGGTATCACTTGTTTTTAAGACACAGATTAATCTTTGCCAAGGTTGTAAGTGCAGCCAACAGCAGCACGTGTTGTTCATCTGTTTTGTAATGATTTTTACAATTTTACAAATGATTTTTGAACAATTTACTGCTGTCATAATAAGCCATTTATCGTTACAGCACTAATTTACCCATAATTTATTTTTACAGCAATGGATTTTGTTCTTCCAAATGGTGTGTTGTCTTCTGAGATTGTTCAGCATCCTGGACCCTCCTCAGAAGCCATAAACAGTGTTTGTTTTGAAGAAGAAGGAGGAGACGAGAATGCTGAAAACATCTCATCAGGTGAGATTGAAGTGGACTGTGTAACTTTAACGCACACGCACAGTAATTGTGTGGATTTTTAGGCACCTGCAAATGTGATGATAGCCATTTAATGAAGGTCAATAAGGTTTTAAAGTAAAATTGGGTGATATTAAACCATTAAAGGGATAGTTCATAGAATAATTTTCTCATCCTCATGTTGTTCTAAACCTGTATAAATGTATTTTTTTCTGACCAACACAAAAGAAGATATTTTGAGAAATGATGGTAAGCACACAGCTCATTACAGTAACCATTGACTTCCATTGTAGGAAAAAAAATGATGAACCCCATTCACTTCCATAATAGGAGAAAAGAATACTATAGAAGTGAATGGGGCTCATGAACGGTTTGGTTACACACATTTCTCAAAATATCTTTCTTCATGTTCATCAAAACAAAGACATTTAGACATGTTTGTAACAACAGCGAGAAAATGATGACAGAATTTTCATTTTTGGGTGAACTATCTCTTTAAATGATTCGCCCTTTGCAGGAGTTTAGATAAAGATATCTGCAATATAACGTGCTTTCATGTTATACTCGTCTAGAGAGGATGAGAGAGAGCTTTGGAATGAACAATGAATCACTGTTTGTTTGTTTGTTTGTTTGTTTGTTTGTTTGTTTGTTTGTTTTTAGGGAAAAAAACAGCAAAATCCATTAAAAGAAGAATTGCAAAATTTTTCCGTACAATGGGGAAGAAGATCAAGAGCCCTTTTGTTCACTGCTTCGGTAGGAACAAAGTGGTATCTTTCGTACCCTCCCCAGAGCTGAATCCGGGGAAGGCCAGTGATGATCTGGTCAAATCAGAGATGAAGTCCAGTTCCGGGATGAAGGCTGATGATGATATTTCTCATCCCGTGGCAAAGGCAGACTATGATCTGCTGAATACTACAAAGCCTGAGGATGTATCGTCTGCCCCCCAGCATTTCACTGGTACTTCTTCCGTCAGTATTCCTCAGTTTGTCATCCCGAGGGCAGATACCAGTCTGCATATTGTGGATTTTAGCGAAGACGATTCAGTCGATACTGTGCTGAATGCTCGCACCAATCCTGCCAATCCCAAGCCAAAGAAGCCAACCTCATCTACTAGCGGTGAGTCTACTGTCATTGTTTACCTTCCTGCTGTTGTAGTTTATTTAAATCAATCAAAGTTTTTGTGTTTTTCATGATTTGTGCTTTTTGATTATGATACTGATACAGATGAGATGCTTGGGACGAGTGGCTTTACCAGCAGGATGTACCCAAAAAGCCATGAATCTGATGGCAAACAGGTAACAAACTCAAATTATCATTGATGTGTAAATTGTAGAGCAGGGGTCTCCAACGGATAAAACATTTTGGTAACCCTTCTGGAGGGCTACTTTTTGATATAGTTTACTTAAAACTTTTTTGTTTATTTTATTTTACTTGTTGATTAAGGGTTTCATTAATCCATGTGAACCCAAGGAGAAGACGGACACCAACCCTGCGAATCCCAAGCCAAAGAAGCCAACCTCATCTACTAGCGGTGAGTCTACTGTCATTGTTCCCTTTCATGCTGTTGTAGTTTATTTAAATCAATCAAAGTTTTTGTGTTTTTCATGATTTGTGCTTTTTGATTATGATACTGATACAGATGAGATGCTTGGGACGAGTGGCTTTACCAGCAGGATGTACCCAAAAAGCCATGAATCTGATGGCAAACAGGTAACAAACTCAAATTATCATTGATGTGTAAATTCTAGAGCAGGGGTCTCCAACCTTTTTGTGGCAAGGGCTACCACAACGGATAAAACATTGTGTTAGCCCTTCTGAAGGGCTACTTTTTGATATAGTCTACTCAAAACTTTTTTTTATTTTACTTGTTAATAAAGGGTTTCATTAATCCATGTGAACCCAAGGAGAAGACGGACACCATCTCTGCCAATCCCAAGCCAAAGAAGCCAACCTCATCTACTAGCGGTGAGTCTACTGTCATTGTTTACCTTCCTGCTGTTGTTGTTTATTTAAATCAAAGTTTTTGTGTTTTTCATGACCTGTGCTTTCTGATCATAATATTAATACAGATGAGATGCTTGGGGCGATTGGCTTTACCAGCAAGGTGTACCAAGAAAGAGAAGACTCCGATGGCAAACAGGTAACAAACTCAAATTATCATTGATGTGTAAATTCTAGAGCAGGGGTCTCCAACCTTTTTGTAAGCAAGGGCTACCATAATGGATAAAACATCACAGACTATGTGCCCTTCAAGGGTGCATTGAAAATGCCCAGATTTTAGAATCTCAAAGCTTGAAAGTTATGTGTACAGTGTCGCAAGCATATTTTTCATGTTTTTTTTTTTTTTTGTATTTGCAGGTCGCCATAAAGCAAGTTTGGGAATGGAAACATAATCCTTACACTGATATTGTAAGTTATCAAAACAAGTCTGTGAAAAGATAATTTCTTTATGTAATATTATTTATTTATGCATAAATGTGTTATAAATATATATATTTAGTTGATGAAGTGCTTATCGCTTTAAGATTGGTTGAAACTTGTAGACAGATGATATCTATTTTATCTTAATTTTATCAGAAGGTTAACAACAATTCAAATGATGCCAATTTTAAGACTGGCACCATTCCCAATACAAAGGGTTTTATTAATCCATATGAACTTAAGGAGAAGATGGACGCCAACCCTGCCAAACCCAAGCCAAAGAAGCCAACCTCATCTACTAGCGGTGAGTCTACTGTCATTGTTCCCTTTCATGCTGTTGGAGTTCATTTAAATCAAAGTTTTTGTGTTTTTTCATGACCTGTGCTTTCTGATTATAATATTGATTCAGATGAGGTGGTTGGGGCGATTGGCTTTACCAGCAAGGTGTACCAAGAAAGAGAGGACTCCGATGGCAAACAGGTAACAAACTCAAATTTCTTTCAGCAAACAGTGTGCTCTTTACATAAAGATTTATGTTTACTCAAAACATTAACCGAGTTAACCGATTGTAGATTCTCAAAGCTTGAAAGTTATGTGGAGAGTGTCAGGTGAGAAATAAACTCGCAAGCATATTTTTCATGTTTCTTTCTGTATTTGCAGGTCAACATCAAGCAAGTTTCAAAATGGACCCGTAACCCTTGCATTAATATTGTAAGTTATCAAAACAAGTTTGTGAAAAACATTGTTTTATGTAATTATATTATTTATTTATTTAAATATAGTGCTTATTGCTTTAAATAGAAATGTGTGGACATAATTGATATGTATTTTATCTTAATTTTATCAGAAGGCTGACAATAATCCAGGCAATGCCAAATTAAAGACTGGCACCATTCCCAAGGCAAAGGCTGGCACCGTTGTTGGCAATCCAGTTCGAAAACCTATTGCTATTCCCTGTGGTATCATGGTGAAGGCAGACCCCAAACCTGCCATCCCCAAAAAGACGGCTGTTTTTCATGAGCGTGATAAGAAGGTGAAGGCAGACCCCAAACCTGCCATCCCCAAAAAACCGGCTGTTTTTCATAATTGTGATAAGAAGGTGAAGGCAGACCCCAAACCTGCCATCCCCAAAAAGACGGCTGTTTTTCATAATCGTGATAAGAAGGTGAAGGCAGTAACCAAACCTGCCATTCCAAAGAAGACAGCTGATACCGAGGTGAAAGCATATAGCGAGGAGATCAATGCGGCACACAGTGAGTCTACTGTTATGATTACTCTAAATTGGTGGATCTTAATCGTTTTGATGGCCTCTTATTTTCCACAGAAATATTTGACGGATCCCCTACTCACCATATAGAAATATACAGATATGTTTTAGCTTATTTCATTGCTTGTTTTATCTTGTTTTAAATCCTTTCAAGTCATCTTACAGACCTGCCAACCTTTACGCATTTTGCGTAACAGATACGCATTTAGACATCAAACTACGCTGCTACGATTTGTCACTTCAAAATACGCGAAAAGCCTTTGGTGGCTTTGAGTTTTAAACTGTCTGTGCATTTGCGCACTAGGCAACTCGTCTATCTGTGTAACCGCATTGGGCAGCAACCTGTTGGTAAAAGACGACGTCGACCAATCATAGCGCTAGTTTTAAACTCTTCAAAGCGGAGAGCGGGGAGCCGTCGGAGCGAATAACGAAAATAACGAAATTGTTTTTCATCCCGGTCCATCTTCATACTGTGACTTGTTTTACAAGGTAGGATGGTTCTAAACACCGTTTTTAAAGGTAAATGGGCAGGGTATGGGAATTGTGAATTGGATCCACTGTAATAAGCCTGCCAACCAGGGGCGTCTAGACGCCTTACTGTTGTACGTGCCCTAGTGTAAATCTGTTGTACCCAGTGTCCTATGTTGTGCCTCAAGTTTAAGTTTTTACTTTATTTGCCAGTATATTCATTTAAATTGTTAATCGCGCCAAAAAAACTGATCTATATGAACCGTAATTCACTCTTTTAAAAACGTTGAATTCCCTAAATAAATACTTGCGCGAGCACGAATAAATCTATGTCCGCGAGCTGATCCTCTGTGTTTACTTTTTGTAGCTCTCTGCAGCCGATCACTCAGAGCATGTGATGTGAGGCACGCGAGAAAACATGACAAAACAAAAGTACGCTTCTGAATTTAAATCAATCTTATTCTTACTCGATTGTTACTGGCTCCTGTCGATGTACATCAGATTTTTTTGTGCAGAGCAGGGAAATAGAAGCAGAAAGTATAGATGATGAGGGAGGTATATGAACTATATGCTCAGCCAGTCAAAACCAAGTATAGAGGTTTGCATTATTGCTGAGAAAATCAATGTTTGTGTACTGTTCTGTATTGTCAGATATGACATTACTGTTTAGTTCACTAGATCTACTTTAGAACACTACATAAACAGTTGGCATCACTGCTGAAAAAAAAAGCAGTATACCAGCAAGACCAGCATATGTTGTGTTTTGTTGCTGGTTTGCTGGTGACCAGCATAGACCAGCTTAATTCTCATGATGATTTGGTGCTGGTTTAGCTGGTGGTCATCATCAGCATACCAGCACCACCAAGACCATGTTGTGTTTTGCTGCTGTATGCTGGTGTCCACCAGCTAAACCAGCATGGGAATTATGCTGGTTTATGCTGTTTTTTCAGCAGGTTTAAACACTATGCTGATAAAATACACAAAAGGATCATCCACATATGTTTTTTATTGTAGTAGCAGCTAAGTAATGTTATTGTAAATTTGTGTAAAAGACTCATTATCATCAGTACTGTAGAATGCACATTTGCTAACATGGCATTTATGCATTAAAACATATTAATACTGTTCATGTTAGGTATGTTAAAGAAAAAGTAGTGGTAGGCCTGCTGTGCCCCATTAGAGGTTCATGTCAACGTGCCTGCTGGAATATAAAGCAAGGACATAGCATGCTATTTGTTGATTCTTTGTTATTTATAATGTCCCATGTATTTAAGACATATGCCATAAGCATATTGTTTAATAGGCATATTTTTGGAGGTTGCCTTTTCATTAACCTGATAACCTGCGCGAGGGCGTGGAAGAGTTCTTCATAGCCTACTTGTATGTTGAAAGACTAGATATGGTGGTGAGTGGGAACAATTTGCTTAGTAATAAGTTGTAGTAATAAGTCATAAGTAAGCATGTGAACTCAATCACTACTGATCAGCAAATGTGCCTGACCTCGCGCCGCGCCGCTGCGGTAAGTTGCTACTCAAAAAATTTTTCCAAGGTTGGCAGGTCTGCATCTTATGGCCCCTTTGGAAGTCTTTTGGGCCTGTCCTTTAGAAACATCGCTGTAAGGATGGGTTGCAATAACAAACCCCTGATTTGCTCTAAACTCTGCTTAACTTTATTCTTGTTGGTCAACTCATAAACATGAAATGTGGCATTGTTGCTGTTTGAGTTCTTATTCTAAATCAAAGGTTCTAGCAACCGCATACATTTTCATGTTTTCTGTCTGTTTTTCAGGAACCTTGTGTCATGATTATTGTATTGATACAGATAATCCGCTTGGTAAAGGTAGCTTTGGCGCTGTGTTTCCGGGGACCAGTAAAGCCGATGGCAAACCGGTAGGGCACTCAAACTTATTTCAACAAACATTTTGCTCTGTACAGGTTTGATCAAAACATTTGTTAAATCAGTTAACAGATTGTAACTCAGTGGTTTTCTCTATTTGCAGGTTGCTATCAAGTTTGTGAAACGAAGGCAACCAAACCGTTACTTTATCATGGTAAGTTACAGTAGTTGTTTAAGTGCTTATTACTGTAATAATATAACTGTAGGTTACATGAAGCACAGTTTAACAGACACTAAAATGCTATAAGCACCAAATAATATTAAGATGGAAAGGCTTTATTGTTTATGTTTATAAATATAAAAGCAGTGGAAATTAAGCCTACTGTAGGTACAATACAAAAACAAAATGTTTTTGTCTAAAGAGCAACTTATTAACAACTAATGTTTTTCTTCAGCCTGGATCTGGAATGGTTCTCACAGAACTAGTAGTGTTGCACACATTAAAGGAGGATCCAAACCCTCATGTGATCAAACTTTATGACAGCTATGAGGATCCGGATTACTTCATACTCGTCATGGAGCGGCCTGATCCTTGCATGACCTTGAATGAGTTTATTAAACTTCAACGAGGTCTGCTGGAATCAACAGCACGCATCCTAATGCGTCAGGCAGTCATGGCTGTAAAACATTGCTTTAAGCATGAGACTTTTCATACTGACCTCCACGCTGGCAACTTCCTCGTGGATAAAAACAACATGCTGCTGAAGCTGATCGACTTTGGGTGCTGTGACCGATTAAGAGACACGGCCTATGCATATGAAGAGTATTTGGGTGAGTTTTTTTTCATACCATAGTGTAGTGAAGCAATCTGCTTGTAGTGACTTATTGATCATGTGACTCTATCACACAACAACTGTCTTGCTTACAGGGGCACCGGCTTATCGGCCACCTGAGGTCCGCAACAGGGGCAGATACCACGCCATGTCAAGCAGTGTCTGGTCTCTGGGAACTCTGCTCTATTATATGGTTAATGTAAACTTGCCCTTTCCCAAATATGGGCCAGTAACTGAAGGCATGATAAACCATGAGAACGACTATTTAACAAAGCGTAAGTAAACGGCACAAACACAATAGGTCAGTTAAGTCTCTGATCAAATGCACAGTATCTGTGAAAGACAGTCAGTAAACATTATCCGAGCATATGCAGGACTCAGTGCAAGGATTATCCCCCTGCCAAATTGTTTCAATATTTTTGCTTTCACTGCTAAAACAAACATCCTGTAATATACCAGCAGAAAGATGTGATTCATTACTACTTAGCAGTTAGTTAAACTGCCCATATTTTATAAAACTATCATGAGCATTGACCGGTCAGTTTAAAGTTCTGAAAATAGGCTGGATAATATTTGAGCTATACTGAAGATGCATGTTGAGATATACATTATATTAAACATACATTATATTATTAAAGAAATCTGTAACCTTAAGTTCATGTGATCAGAGACTTTATATAGTCTTTTATTTTAAAATGATGACAATAATGTTTCCACATGCCATAACAGTTTATATGAACATTATTTTCTTTTCACTACTCACATATCTTAGAAACTTTACTTTAGTGATCAACATTAGTGCTCTTGATTAACCAGATTTATCCTAAAACATGCACAGAGATTCAGGATCTGATTGAGAAGTGCCTGTCCATTGATCCAGCTAAACGACCAACGCTAGACCAGATGTTAGAACATCCCTGGTTTAAAATGGGTGAAGAAGGAGGGATGGTAGGCCATTTAGTCCAACATTATTATGAAATATGAGGTATTGCAGTGGTTCCCCTGTCTGTATTTGGTATAATAACACCTGCTAAATCTGCTTCTTCTAGTCAGCCGAATTCCGTCAGATCATGGATGAACTCACCGACAAAGCCAGTTAGACCATCAAAAAAGCCAGTTAGACCATCAAGAAAGTCAGTAAGACCATTTAGGAAGTCAGACAGACAAATTATCATTGTGTAAATTCTAGAACAGGGGTCTCCAACCTTTTTGTGAGCAAGGGCTACCACAATGGATAAAACATTGTGGTAGCCCTTCTGGGGGGCTACTTTTTGATATAGTCTACTCGAAACCTTTTATTTTATTTTACTTGTTGAGATGTTTTAATTCAATTTTATTTATATAGTGCTTTCTCAATTGTTAATTGTTTCAATGCAGCTCTTATATATATATATATATATACTATCGGGGTATGTGAACGGGTATATGCTTTGTTTTGGACAAACTAACTATTGCGGGATAAGTTCATTTACTGGACATTTTATGTGAATGCTTTGTTAAAGAAGAATGTCTTAAGTTTAGATTTAAATTGATCGACTGGGTCTGATAGTCAAACATTATTTGGTAAATCATTCCAGAGCTTAGGGACTAAGTAGGAAAAGGATCTACCACCTTTAGACACTTTTGATATTCTAGGGATAATTAAGTGGCCAGAATTTTGTGATCGCAGTTTACGTGGTGGATTGTATTCTGATTCTTTAATATACAAGGGCGCTAGGCCATTTAAGGCTTTGTAGGTGATTAGTGATATTTTAAATTGTATCTGATATTTAACTGGTAGCCAGTGTAAAGATTCCAGAATTGGACTTATGTGGTCATACTTTTTAGATCGAGTAAGCACTCTTGCGACAGCGTTTTGAACCAGCTGTAACTTGTTTACCTGATTTGCGTGACATCCCCCGAGTAACGAGTTACAATAGTCTATTCTAGAGGTCATAAAAGCGTGGATAAGCTTTTCTGCATCTGATGCAGACATCAAATGACGTATTTTTGAAATATTTCTAAGATGGAAGAATGCTGTGTGGCAGACGTTGGAGATATGACTATCGAAAGATAGATTGCTGTCGAACATCATGCCTAAGTTCTTAACCGTGGAAGATGGCCCCACCGTGCAGCCATCTATGGGCAACTTGTAATCTGACATATTATGTTTGGAGCGATTTGGTTCAATATAAAGTATCTCTGTCTTATTGGAGTTTATTATAAGAAAGTTATGTGCCATCCAGTCACTAATATCGCTAATGCAGTCTGTTAGCTTAGAGAGCTGGTGTGTTTCGCTAGGATGTGACGAGATAAAGTAAAGCTGGGTATCATCCGCATAGCAGTGAAAACTTATGTTTCCTGATAATGTCTCCTAGAGGTAACATATATAACAAGAATAGGATAGGACCTAAAACTGATCCCTGTGGTACACCATACCTAACCGGGGAGTGATATGACTCTTCCTCATTTACATAAACAAAGTGATAGCGATTGGTTAGATACGATCTTAACCAGGCTAACGCCTGACCACTGATGGCAACATAGTTTTCTAGTCTATTGAGTAAGATTGTGTGATCTATTGTGTCAAAGGCTGCACTAAGGTCTAGTTATATAAGGATTGAGATTTCACAACGATCGGATGTTAAAAGGAGGTCATTTGTAACTCTAAGCAGTGCTGTCTCTGTGCTATGGTGGGGCCTGAATCCCGATTGGACCTTTTCATACGTACTATTATTCACTAAAAATGCGCATAGCTGGCTTGCCACTACTTTTTCTAATATTTTAGATAGAAAAGGTAGATTTGAGATTGGTCTAAAGTTATTAAACTCTCCCTGATCAAGGTGTGTTTTTTTAATGAGCGGTCTAATAAATGCTAGTTTGAAAGCTGTTGGAACGTATCCTAATTCTAGCGATGAGTTAAAGATATTTAGTACTGGGTCTGACACTACATGAAATACCTCTTTAAGTAATTGTGTGGTGACGGAGTCTTACATACAGGACGATGATTTGGATGAAAACTCTTCTATTGTTGTAGCTTTAAATGACTCAAGATGTTCGTATGGTAATCTAGTGTTAAATGTAAAATCTGCGATATAATGTGCTTTCATGCTAAACTCATCAAGAGAGGATGAGAGAGAGCTTTTGAATGAACAATGAATCATTGTTTGTTTGTTTGTTTGGTTTTAGGAAAAAACCCATCAAAATCCATTTAAAGAAAAATTACAAAATTATTCCAGACATTGGGGAAGAAGATAAAGAGCCCCTTTGTTCACTGCTTCGGTAGGAACAAAGTGGTACCTTTCGTACCCTCCCCAGAGCTGAAACGGGGAATCCGGGAAGGCCAATGATGATCTGGACAATTCAGAGATGAAGACCAGTTCCGGGATGAAGGCTGATGATGATATTTCTCATCCCGTGGCAAAGGCAGACTATGATCTGCTGAATACTACAAAGCCTGAGGATGTATCGTCCGCCCCCCAGCATTACACTGGCACTTCTTCCGTCAGTATTCCTCAGTTTGTCATCCTGAGGGCAGATACCAGTCTGCATATTGTGGATTTTAGCGAAGACGATTCAGTCGATACTGTGCTGAATGCTCGCACCAATCCTGCCAATCCCAAGCCAAAGAAGCCAACATCATCTACTAGCGGTGAGTCTACTGTCATTGTTTACCTTCCTGCTGTTGTAGTTTATTTAAATCAATCAAAGTTTTTGTGTTTTTCATGATCTGTGCTTTTTGATTATGATATTGATACAGATGAGCTGCTTGGGGCGATTGGCTTTACCAGCAGGATGTACCCAAAAAGCCATGAATCTGATGGCAAACAGGTAACAAACTCAAATTATCATTGATGTGTAAATTCTAGAGCAGGGGTCTCCAACGGATAAAACATTTTGTTAACCCTTCTGGAGGGCTACTTTTTGATATAGTTTAAACTTTTTTGTTTATTTTATTTTACTTGTTGATAAAGGGTTTCATTAATCCATTGCCAATTTTAAGACTGGCACCATTCCCAAGACAAAGGGTTTTATTAATCCATATGAACCCAAGGAGAAGATGGACGCCAACCCTGCCAATCCCAAGCCAAAGAAGCCAACCTCATCTACTAGCGGTGAGTCTACTGTCATTGTTCCCTTTCATGCTGTTGTAGTTTATTTAAATCAATCAAAGTTTTTGTGTTTTTCATGATCTGTGCTTTCTGATTATATTATCGATTCAGATGAGGTACTTGGTGCGATTTGCTTTACCAGCAGGATGTGCCAAAAAAGCCATGAATCTGATGGCAAACAGGTAACAAACTCAAATTATCATTGATGTGTAAAGTCTAGAGCAGGAGTCTCCAACCTCTTAGTGAGCAAGGGCTACCACAATAGATAAAACATCACAGACTATGTGCCGTACCTTTCGCTAAGGGCCCTTCAAGGGTGTATGGAAAATGCCCAGATTTTAGATTATCAAAGCTTGAAAGTTATGTGTAGAATGTCAGGTGAAAAAATAAACTCGCAAGCATATTTTTCATGTTTTTTTTGTATTTGCAGGTCGCCATAAAGCAATTTTGGGAATGGAAACATAATCCTTACACTGATATTGTAAGTTATCAAAACAAGTTTGTGAAAAGAGAATTTTTTAATGTAATATTATTTATTTATGCATTGATGCTTATCGCTGTAAGATTGGTTGAAATTTGTAGACAGATGATATCTATTTTATCTTAATTTTATCAGAAGGTTAACAACAATTCAAATGATGCCAATTTTAAGACTGGCACCATTCCCAAGACAAAGGGTTTCATTGATCCATATGAACCCAAGGAGAAGACGGACGCCAACCCTGCCAATCCCAAGCCAAAGAAGCCAACCTCATCTACTAGCGGTGAGTCTACTGTCATTGTTCCCTTTCATGCTGTTGGAGTTCATTTAAATCAATCAAAGTTTTTGTGTTTTTCATGATCTGTGCTTTCTGATTATAATATTGATTCAGATGAGGTGGTTGGGGCGATTGGCTTTACCAGCAAGGTGTATCGAGAAAGAGAAGACTCCGATGGCAAACAGGTAACAAACTCAAATTTCTTTCAGCAAACATTGTGCTCTTTACATAAAGATTTATGTTTACTCAAAACATTAACCGAGTTAACCGATTGTAGATTCTCAAAGCTTGAAAGTTATGTGCAGAGTGTCAGGTGAGAAATAAACTCGCAAGCATATTTTTCATGTTTCTTTCTGTATTTGCAGGTCAACATCAAGCAAGTTTCAAAATGGACCCGTAACCCTTGCATTAATATTGTAAGTTATCAAAACAAGTTTGTGAAAAACATTGTCTTATGTAATTTTTTATTTAAATATAGTGCTTATTGCTTTAAATAGAAATGTGTGGACATAATTGATATGTATTTTATCTTAATTTTATCAGAAGGCTGACAATAATCCAGGCAATGCCAAATTAAAGACTGGCACCATTCCTAAGGCAAAGGCTGGCACCGGTGTTGGCAATCCAGTTCGAAAACCTATTGCTATTCCCTGTGGTATCATGGTGAAGGCAGACCCCAAACCTGCCATCCCCAAAAAGACGGCTGTTTTTCATAATCGTGATAAGAAGGTGAAGGCAGTAACCAAACCTGCCATTCCAAAGAAGACAGCTGATACCGAGGTGAAAGCATATAGCGAGGAGATCGATACGGCACACAGTAAGTCTACTGTTATGATTACTCTAAATTGGTGGATCTTAATCGTTTTGATGGCCTCTTATTTTCCACAGAAATATTTGACGGATCCCCTACTCACCATATAGAAATATACAGATATGTTTTAGCTTATTTCATTGCTTGTTTTAAATCCTTTTAAATCTGACATATTATGTTTGGAGTGATTTGGTTCAATAAAAAGTATCTCTGTCTTATTGGAGTTTATTATAAGTAAGTTATGTGCCATCCAGTCACTAATATCACTAATGCAGTCTGTTAGCTTAGAGAGCTGGTGTGTTTTGCTAGGATGTGACGAGATAAAGTAAAGCTGGATATCATTCGCATAGCAGTGAAAGCTTATGTTATGTTTCCTGATAATGTCTCCTATAGGTAACATATATAACAAGAATAGGATAGGACCTAAAACTGATCCCTGTGGTACGCCATACTTAACCGGGGAGTGATATGACTCTTCCTCATTTACATAAACAAAGTGATAGCGATTGGTTAGATACGATCTATACCAGGCTAACGCCTGACCACTGATGGCAACATAGTTTTCTAGTCTATTGAGTAAGATTGTGTGATCTATTGTGTCAAAGGCTGCACTAAGGTCTAGTTATATAAGGATTGAGATTTCACAACGATCGGATGTTAAAAGGAGGTAATTTGTAACTCTAAGCAGTGCTGTCTCTGTGCTATGGTGGGGCCTGAATCCTGATTGGAGCTTTTCATATGTATTATTATTTTCTACGAATGTGCGTAGCTGGCTTGCCACTACTTTTTCTAATATTTTAGATAGAAAAGGTAGATTTAAGATTGGTCTAAAGTTATTAAGATCTCCCTGATCAAGGTGTGTTTTTTTAATGAGCGGTCTAATAACTGCCTGGAGTCTTACATACAGGACGATGATTGGATGAGAGCTCTTCTATTGTTGTAGCTTTAAATGACTCAAGATGTTTGTATGGTAATCTAGTGTTAAATGTAAAATCTGCGATATAATGTGCTTTCATGCTAAACTCATCAAGAGAGGATGAGAGAGAGATTTTGAATGAACAATGAATCATTGTTTGTTGGTTTGTTTGTTTGTTTTTAGGAAAAAAAACCATCAAAATCTATTAAAAGAAAAATTACAACATTTTTCCAGACATTGGGGAAGAAGATAAAGAGCCCCTTTGTTCACTGCTTCGGGAGGAACAAAGTGGTACCCGTCATACCCAACCTAGAGCTGAAACCGAGGAATTCGGGGAAGGCCAATGATGATCTGGACAAATCAGAGATGAAGATCAGTTCCAGGATGAAGGCTGATGACGATATTGCCCATCCCCTGGCAAAGGCAGACTATGATCTGCCGAATACTACAAAGACTAATGATGTATCGTCCAACCCCCAGCATTACACTGGCACTTTTTTCACCGGTGATGGACTTGGGGCGCACTCACATTATCCAAACCAAACCATGCCCCAGCGCGATTGTCACGCCTCCCTACTCCCCCAGGTGCACGCACTCACACTGTACTTTTTATCGTTCCGAGTCCGGGCGTGCTTTCGTCATTTAAGATGCGATTGTTTTGAAAAAAGGAGGAAGTAAAGCTCTCTCTTAACCCTGGAACCCACCGTAATGATAAGTCTGTTCGTTTGGTGTCGTTTGTCGTTTGGTGCGCGATTACAGACAGCCCTCTCAAATGTCATCATATTGCTTAGTTGATCTGTCACATGCGCAGCGCGTACATTCACGTAACCCCGCTGCGCGCATCAAAAGGTTTGTACGGAGGCAGATGAAGGTGAGTGGTCGCGCAAGTGACGTCTTCACCTTTTGAAAATGAGCCCAAGTGAACCGCACTCTGGCCCACCTCTGCAACCCGGCCGCGGCGCGATTAACCAATCCGCGCCCGGGCGCGGAACAGAGCGATCACACTAGTCAAACAAACCAGGCTTTGGGTGTCAAACGCGCCCGAGCGCGGTTTGGTTTGGATAGTGTGAGTGCGCCCTTAAGGCTACCGATGACCAAACCTTAATGAAGCTGGGGACAGAGAAACGTCTGACCAATTTCGGCTTGAACTCTGATCCCAGTTCAGCCGAGCCTCAGATGACTGCCATTTATTTGGTCAGCGACGAAACAACCTTTACTATCTTGAGGGCAGACACCAGTCTGCATATTTTGGATTTTTGCGAAGACGATTCGGTCAATACTGTGCTGAATGCTCGCACCAACCCTGCCAATCCCAAGCCAAAGAAGCCAACCTCATCTACTAGCGGTGAGTCTACTGTCATTGTTTACCTTCCTGCTTTTGGAGTTCATTTAAATCAATCAAAGTTTTTGTGTTTTTCATGACCTGTGCTTTCTGATTATGATATTGATACAGATGAGGTGCTTGGGGCGATTGGCTTTACCAGGAGGATGTTCCAAGAAAGAGAAGACTCCGATGGCAAACAGGTAACAAAATCAAATTTCTTTCAGCAAACATTGTGTTCTTTACATAAAGATTTATGTTTATTAAAAACATTAACCGAGTTAACCGATTGTATGAATTTATCAGGTAGATCTTGTCAGCTTTATCATTTTAAAAGTAGATTTAATGTTTATGCTTAAAAAAGTGCATATAGCTGCTAATTGTATTTGTTGTTTGCTGATTTTCAATAATAAAACTTGTTAAAATGTTTTCAGTGTGTGTATCAGTTCTTTTTGAACATTTCCATTTCAATTTCAGAAAACCATGATAATATTGATAACCGTAATAACTTTGGTCACTATAATCATGATATGAAATTTTCTAACCGTCCCATCCCTACTTGCAAGTATATTTTTCATGTTTCTTTCTGTATTTGCAGGTCACCATCAAGCAAGTTTCAAAATGGACCCGTAACCCTTGCATTGATATTGTAAGTTATCAAAACAAGTTGGTGAAAAACATTATTTTATGTAATTATTTATTTATTTAAATATAGTGCTTATTGCTTTAAATAGAAATGTGTAGACATAAATGTATTTTATCTTAATTTTATCAGAAGTCTGACAATAATCCAGGCGATGCCAAATTAAAGACTGGCACCATTCCCAAGGCAAAGGCTGGCACCGGTGTTGGCAATCCAGTTCGAAAACCTATTGTTGTTCCATGTAGACAGACAACAAACCTGCAGTTCCCAAGAAGACGGCTTGTTTTCATCCACGTGATACCGAGGTGAAAGCAGATAGCGAGGAGGTCGATCCGGCACACAGTGAGTCTACTGTTATGATTACTCTAAATTGGTGGATCTTAATCGTTTTGATGCCCTCTTATTTTCCACAGAAATATTTGACGGATCCCCTACTCACCATATAGAAATATACAGATATGTTTTAGCTTATTTCATTGCTTGTTTTATCTTGTTTTAAATCCTTTCAAGTCATCTTATGGCCCCTTTGGAAGTCTTTTGGGCCTGTCCTTTAGAAACAACGCTGTAAGGATGGGTTGCAATAACAAACCCCTGATTTGCTCTAAACTCTGCTTAACTTTATTCTTGTTGGTCAACTCATAAACATGAAATGTGGCATTGTTGCTGTTTGAGTTCTTATACTAAATCAAAGGTTCTAGCAACCGCATACATTTTCATGTTTTCTGTCTGTTTTTCAGGAACCTTTTGTGATGATTATTGTATTGATACAGATAATCCGCTTGGTAAAGGTAGCTTTGGCACTGTGTTTCCGGGGACCAGTAAAGCCGATGGCAAACTGGTAGGGCACTCAAACTTATTTCAACAAACATTGTGCTCTGTACAGGTTTAAAGAGCAACTTATTAACAACTAATGTTTTTCTTCAGCCTGGATCTGGATTGGTTCTTACAGAACTAGCAGTGTTGCTCAAGTTAAAGGAAAATCCAAACCCTTATGTGATCAAACTTTATGACAGCTACAGATGTGGCCTTTAAAAACGCGTGTTTTCTCCCGCGGCATTCGCCAATTCGTCTCACGGAGTCTCGCAGAATTCTGCAAGTGCTTTCGGGGGGGCTACTTTCCCTTTTCCCTTAATGTGTTTCGCTTCACAGAATATCCACCAGGTGGCGCATAAAAGTGTATGCTTTGTCATTGCGGTTGTTTCCAGAAGTTAATAACGTCTTTGCTGAATATATAACATTGCTATTAAAACAGCAAAGTGACGTCAACCCCTTCTTGCCAGCATAACAGCGCATACAACTAATAAGACGTGCAATGCGCATTTATACTAAAGTGCAACAGAGACCCTTACGAAAATAAACCATGGGTTTATTGTGGTAAAAGTGTAGTAATCATGTTTTTTTTGGTGTATTGATTACTATCGGCAAAACTACGGGTTTACTACACTTACCATGGTTAAGCCTAATAAGGTTTTTGCACACCATGGTTGTCAGAACCATAGTTATTTTGTGGTTACCATAATTTCACTACAGTAACCATGTTTTTGGTTTTTGTTTTTTTACATTGTAGTAAAACCATGGTTAATTTTCGTGAGGGGAATTTAGTGTGAGCCTATTTACAATGAATATCTTAATTATAATTTTGATACAGTTTCGTTGTTTGTTCATAATATTTATAATTATGTTTTTCTTAAAGTATCAATATTTTAAAGAGATTAATGTGGTATAAAAAGACATGGTTTAAAGTTAAAAAAAATGTTGTACAAAATATATTAGTATTCTTATATATTAAGAATAACAATATGATACATTTATATTGCGCTAAAATGGAAAGAGGAATTCTTCTCAACCACAACCAATAAAGTTATTCTTTAGAAAAACGGCATTTAAACCCGACCGAACAAGAAAACATATACTGTACAGTAGGCATATGATATCTTTATTTAGTTTTGCATTTTTATATTTATAATACTTTTTTATAATACCTTTCTTGCGCATATATAGGCAGCGGTGTTATGACTGTTTTAATCCTTTCATAACTGTAAAAAATATTCAGTGGCTTTGAAAATATCAGTAAAATAATTGATTAAAGTTATATTTATTAAATTAAATGACTAGAAATAGAACAGATATTTTTATTTAAAATGTACAGATATTATAGGCGTATACTACATCTAATAGCGAACAGAGAAACTGCCTTTAACGAACGAAACACTCCGAAGTTTATGAATATTGCACTTACAATATGTACTTTGTGAAATGTGTGTGTAAAATAATCAATTTAATAACATGTGGCAAACATGTGGCAAACAAGCCGCGTCTCCTTCCAGATATCTTATATCAGACGTTCGCATTCAACTTATTTATATAAAATCTGATTTATAAATTAAAAGTTTTGAGTTAAGACAATAACAAATATGTTTATCTTTATATACTAAAAACGTAGAAAATGTTATTATGGGTAGTTGATGCAAATAAAGTATAAATGTGCAGTAGCCTATACAAACAATGCAAACAAACGATTTAAATAGCTTTTAACTCTTTCACCGCCAGCATTTATTTTCCTAGCCCCAGTTTTGCTGATCCGAAAATTATTTGATCTATGATTTAAAAAACGCAATGTAATCCATTTAACTACTACTAGTAAAAATATGTAATTTGAGAGTAGGCATTGAGGTCCACCCTATTTCACCCCTATTCTGTTTAAAATTTCTGGCCTTGCAGGGGGTCACACTAATTTGAGGGGTAAAAACCGTTTATGGTTTGAGTTAAGGGTAATTTGGGGTTTCTTTGATTAAAACCAGGATCAGATGATTGTTGATCCAGGATCACATCTTACTTTTTGTCAAATCACAGCGACCATATAATGAGGGGGGTGGGGCTTGGCCAGGGGGTGGGGCATAAGTAGGGGACCCCCCATAAGCTTTGACATAATTCGAACACTGCCAGTAACTGAAAAAGTTGGTAGCGCAAGTGCCACCAGTGGAAAAGGTTAGTGTAGTTCCCTGTGTCATATCCACCACACGTCAATCATATCATTGCCACCATGCAATCAGTTAATCTTGTCGGGACTTTGGAGTTTTCGTCTAGAGAAGATCTGTTACTCTGTCTGTGGGGTTACTCAGCTGTTACTCAAAGAGCTGCGCGGGGTTAGTTCACGCCAAGTCACAGCTTCAATGGCAACACCTCATATACTGTAGAGATGGAGATGTAACACATACTAAACCACGGATTAAAAATAGAGTCATCAGTGCCCATGTTAAGAAAAGAGGAAAGATGAGGAAAAAATGTGCAAAAGATTAAAGACTGTATGCTATGGAGCATACTCATCTCAATATAAGAATTGTATGAAGTAGCCTATATATCATTATGTTGCTTGCTGTGTCTGTGCTTAAGTTACTCAGAGCAGTAGCCTTATTTATTTTTACAGAGATTGAACATAACCAAGTCAAGTCTGTAACTTAAAAAATCCTAAATAAATCAAAACATAAACACTACCTGGTTGCAGAAAATGTGTAATAATTAATTAATTCATATTCTGGATTTAAATTTGTTAGTTAAGTACAAGGTTTTTAATATAAACTTATATAAGATAAGGTTAAGAAAATGTTAATACTGTTAAATATACAGTGCAATATAAATAGAAATAATAGAAAAATATGTAATTTACATAAATATTGTGTATTTTATGTAGGGCTGTCAATAGATTCAAATATTTAATCGTGATTAATCGCATGATTTCATGAGTTAACTCGCGATTAATCGCAAATTAATTGCAAATTTTTATCTTTTCTAAATTTACCTAAATGTAACACTTTTCAAGTTTTTAATGCTCTAATCAGCATGGATTTGGATAATATATATGCTATATGCAAATGTATGTCTACAACAGCCTGTTTACATTTTCAACAGAACCATCAGCAGGGCTCTAGAGTGCGACCTAATTTCTCAATGGTGCGACTTAAAAAAATATCAGGTCCAGTGTTTCCCACAGAATTTTGAGGAGACTGCGGTGGTGATGACATCACCCGCTAATTAGCATATATGTGATGTCATCATGTCGTGTTTGCGTTTGATCTAGTGTTGGCACCTGAAATATGTTTCATTCACTCCTACTCTTTGATCTGTATCTGTATTTGGTCTCTATTATACATCAAATTATATTTTAAGACGAATTAAGCCGTTTTAAATAGTGAAATAAAAATGTAAACGGAAATCATGAAAATTCTATTTGTGGGGGCCAGTGTTGATTCTGTGGTGGGCCACCACAAATAAATCAATGTATGGGAAACACTGAGGCCGCACTGGTGCGACCAGGAGTTCGAGGGAAAAAGCCATGGTCCAGATCTACGTGTGTGTACGTTTAAAAATGCGTGTGCGCTCCAGTCAGAGAGAGAGAGAGAGAGGTGAGTCCGTCAGATAAACAGAGTGGATGTAGCCGCAGATGATTAGAGAAGAGGAAAAGAACGATTGATAACTTTTTTGTTAATGTTAAGTTAATGCCTGATCCGTCCGAAGATCATAAACAATGCTCTCTGACATCAACCTCCCGTCACATCAGGTCCGAACCCGAAGACGGAATTAGGTAATGAGCCTCTTACAATCGAGTCAGAGCCAAAGCATAATTCTTTTGAAGAAAATTATTTGAACGTAACCCTGAACAGCAATGTCGAGTGCCGTGCGCCAAATTTATAGAAAAAAGCCGGGAGTCAGGACCGCTGTTTTCTTCATAATCTTACTTCCAAATCTAATCCTATAAACTTTTCGGTGTTTGCTGTATCGCTATCACCGCCCTGCCAGACTGTCTTAAATAGAGAAATAAGTTCATTCCTTGATTTGCGTTGTTGATTCATTTATAAATAATTCCCCCAAGGGTTTAGTTTATGTGCAAAAAGCATTAAAATGAATAGAACATAATGATTACATCTTTCTTTTGTGAAAAAATAATAAAATAAATAAGCCTACATGAAATGTGTTTAACTTAAATATTAGCAAATTAACAAAACGAATTCAAAAGTAGCCTATATGAGTTTATTTATTGTGTGACGCGCTCCAAATCCGATGCAGCACAAAAATTTTTTTTATGCAATCTCATCACGCGTTTCATGCCATCACCGGTGCGCGTTTACACAGGGCAGCGAGAAAAATACATTAAACTTTAAACATTTAACATTCTACTTGAGTTTTTTTGGACATCCCTTTGGAATCACTGCAATCATATCATCAATTTAAAAGGTATAAATATAAGCGCAAATTTATGAGTGTTCAAACACTGCTGACCGCTCAGCTGTCAATCTGCCGACCCTCACAAAGTTTCACATTAAATGTTAATATATTTGTCCAGTCATGGTCCTGTGCTTATTTCTGTCAATGTTCTGCATGAAGATCTTTAAAGTTTTCTGCTTACTTCACGATTTGCGGTGCGGCCGGTCGCAGTCTTTATGTAAAACGGGCGGGTATGAAATAAATTGATGCTGGATAAATTGATGTCGGATAACGGGTCAAGTGTTATTTTAATCGCGCAGATGCGGTTATCAAACAGGACTGCCCGCATAGCAATGTTGTTCCGGCCCAGCTCCGGCCCACACAACCAGTTTTCCTCGGCCCACATACAACGAAGAATGACGGCCCTTCAATGGCCAGCTCTGAATTACAGACAATAGCACATAACTGGCCCAGACCTGGGCCAGAACAGGCCCTACAAACAAGCCTACGATGGCCCTTGCATGGGCAGCCCTTACTTACCCCCAGGAAGCCCTCATGCAGCAAAATCCCCAGAGTTAAATAAACACTGCTGGATGTATATATTGTCCTAATCTTACAGAGTGTTAAAAAGTAACACTGAAGGAGAATTAAAAGCTCTGTTATCCTCTCTCTCACCATCTCTGTCTGAAACCTAAAATTGCATTTTACATCTTACTTGTAGAGTCATGTTCATACTTTAGGTTCAGATTTTGTTCCATTTAAAGTCACCCTTATTGTGATCAGTATTTGTTTTAGTTGGACTTGACTCTTCCATTATTTAGTTTTTTGACTGCTTTAACTCTGTGTTTTAAGACATGTTGTTTACAGCAGGGAAAAGACAATAGAGCGCTTCTTTGATGGTGGTTAGCACAGTTAATAAAGTCTAAACATCATCATCTAGAAAATGTATGTATTAATTTAATGTTTGAACAATTATCAGAAGCATCTTTCTCTGACAATAATGTGATACTACAGTATGAGATCCAGCTCTCTCATAGCAGTTTGTTATTCTGAAGAATTTTGAAACACTGACACTTAAAATTAACTGGTTTGTTATGTAGACACACAAACATCAAGGATCAGTGTTTGAATCACAATGATGGTGACAATAAAATGAAAAACTTCATGCTGCAATGCATGCTGGGTATTAACAAATTACAAATCTAATCCAGGACTCCCATCATGCACTGCAGCATGGATGAATAATGAACTTTGTACTATTTTCTTTGTCACCATGGTTGAGATTCATACTCTGATTGTTGATGTTTGTGTGTCTACATAACAAACCAGTTAAATCTAAGTGTCAGTGTTTCAAAATTCTTCAGAATAACAAACTGCTATGAGAGAGCTGGATCTCATACTGTAGTATCACATTATTGTCAGAGAAAGATGCTTCTGATAAGTGTTCAAACATTAACTTAATACATACATTTTCTAGATGATGATGTTTAGACTTTATTAACTGTGCTAATCACAATCAAAGAATTGCTCTATTGTCTTTTTCCTGCTGTAAACAACATGTCTTAAAACACAGAGTTAAAGCAGTCAAAAAACTAAATAAGGGAAGAGTCAAGTTCAACTAAAACAGACACTAATCACAATAAGGGTGACTTTAAATGGAACAAAATCTGAACCTAAAGTATGAAAATGACTCTACAAGTAAGATGTAAAATGCAATTTTAGGTTTCAGACAGAGATGGTGAGAGAGAGGATAACAGAGCTTTTAATTCTCCTTCAGTGTTACTTTTTAACACTCTGTAAGATTGGGACAATATATACATCCAGCAGTGTTTATTTAACTCTGGGGATTTTGCTGTATGAGGATTTCCTTGGGGCTAAGTGAGGGCTGCCTATGCAAGGGCCATCGTAGGCTTGTTTGTAGGGCCTGTTCTGGCCCAGGTCTGGGCCAGTTATGTGCTATTGTCTGTAATCCAGAACTGGGCCATTGTAGGGTCGTCATTCTTCGTTGTATGTGGGCCGAGGAAAACTGGTTGTGTGGGCCGGAACAACATTGCTATGTGGGTGTGCATGACTCGTATAAGGAAAATTATAAAATAGCCTACATGTTTATATTCTGTATTAAACCACCATGGGCGCTAAACCCAAAAATGACAATTCTGTCATCATTAACTCTCCCTCATTTTGTTACAAACCTGTATAAATTTATTTGTTCTGATAAACACGAAGCAAGATATTTTGAGGAATGTTAATAACCAAACCAAGCATGAGCCCCATTCACTTCTAGGGAAAAAAAATACTATGGAAGTGAATGGGGCTCATGAATGGTTTGGTTACAAACATTCCTCAAAATATTTTCATTCATGTTTACCAGAACAAAGACATTTATACAGGTTTGTAACAACATGAGAGTGAGTAAATTATGACAGAATTATCATTTTTGGGTGAACTATAAATCCGATGCAGTCAAAAATTAGGGTGCACCTAACTTTTGTGCTAGTGCACCTAAGAAAAAATGTTAGGCGCACCAGTGCAACCAGTGCAAAAAGTTAGTCTAGAGCCCTGATCAGTCATAGTTAAATGTTTTTGCCTTTAGAAGACCTTGTTCTTTCTCCATTTCTGTTTGCTGCTGCATCATTTGTGATCTGTGCTGGCAAATTGAGTTGGGATGAGCAAATTTTAAAAAATGTGTCATTTATATTTTAACATTCTCTATTAAAAAACTTCAAAACAATTGTTGGAATCTGACAAAGCATGACAGAACTATACCTGTTAATGCAGAGCAAAAACAATATCAATATATGTTACATATATGTTTTTCTTTTATTGTTTAATTTTGATATTGAGACAGACCACTTTAAGATACTGTAGGATAATACAAGGGTTTAATATAATGACACAACAGATACTTTTCCTTAACAGTTAACCAAACATTCACTTCAGATATAACAGATTATAGGTCATACCTGCGTGAATTCTTGTCAAAACAGATATTTTTAAAACTGTAATTTTGTGTTAGATGTCTATATCGGGGTCACGCACTCGTGTGTTTGTGTGCATGCGCTTCAGACGTCTGCGTCAGACATCGCTTTTGAGTCTTGTCACTCTTAATAACTCTTTTAACATCAATCAGATCCCGAACTTTATTTCTCTTAATAATTATTTTAACATCAAGAAAGTCCTGCAGTCTATTTTCTATCATTTCTGAATGCTTTAAAAACGAAACTAAAAAGTGAAAGAAGACGCATCTTTGCTTTATATGGATTTGGGACGGTACACCTCACAGAAAACGTGCAGCTAAATATCATTTTAGACGTTTAATGACCATTTACAGCATTGGATTTGCTAGACAAGAGCTTAATGTTCTTATTTTTATGAAAAGATCCGACTCATCTAGACAGCGCCAGTCACTTGCTGCGTCTCAATTCATCCAGCTGTGGGTCAAACAGAAATTGTGTGTTGCGTTAATCGCGCGTTAATACAATTAGTGCCGTTAAAATTAATTTGCGTTAACGCGTTATTTACGCATTTATTTTGACAGCCCTAATTTTATGTTAAAATAGCTTTGCAGCCCTGCAACGAGATGTCAATCTTGGGTTTGAGTTTGAGATCCAGGAACATATCCTGGATGAAATTTTTATTTATCCTGGATGAACAGAGGTGGAAAGTAACGAATTACATTTACTCACGTTACTGTAATTGAGTAGTTTTTTTGTGTATTTTTACTTTTTTGAGTTTTTAAAATCTGTACTTTTACTTTTACTTAAGTATGTTTTATTTTAAGTATTGTACTTCGCTACATTTTAAATCATATCCGTTACTGAGTAAAAAATATTTTAAAAAGCAAAGTGATAAAGACGCGAAACGGATGTAAATGGGCGGGGCTCGGGGGAACGCGCAAAAAGAACCATGGAGACGGACGAGACAGGCGCGCGCTAATGCAGACCCGCCTCAGTTCAAATCTTATGAAAGAAACCCCTGGTCATATTTAAGCGACCACTTTCCACTGACGCGAAGCAAGTGTTTCATTTCTATGAAAGGTAGGATTCATGCTCTTAAGTACGAAATTGCACGACGCGTTTTTAATACCATGCGCATTATCTTCCGAGGTCTAGCAGCTTCGCGTCAAGTCAAACAGAACTTCAAACGTCCTCGAGAATGCGCAGGTCATTAGACATTGCACAGAGAGAGAGAGAGAGACAGAGAGAGCGCGCGCGAGAGAGAGAGAGAGAGAGAGAGAGAGAGAGAGAGAAGAATAAAGGTCATCAGGTACCCAGGTCAGGGAAGTAAGAAGATAATAAACGTGTCAAATGTATATAGACATGGCACTCATCTCATTATATGCTCATTTAAACTAGATATATAGTTTAATAAAATAATGTATGTTACCAGCAATACATCAATTACAACCTTACTATAGTGATTGTATTTACAAGCTGCTGACCACCTTCAAAAGTGCATAACTCACATGTAAAAATCATTAAACAATTCCATAATTGTTTCTTACTTTAAAAAAGCTTTTTATTTTATTAACTTTTTGTTATTGCACTTTAATTGTAAAGATGTTCCTACAATTAAAAACAACTAGTTTGAGATTTATATTACCTTGTCGTTTTTTAACTATACTAGAATCCTCCACCTCTCCCCGCTGTAAAAAAAGTAACTTTTACTCTGAGTAAAGTTAAAATGACTTACTTTTTACTTTTACTTGAGTAGATTTTAGAAAAGTAACTTTACTTTTACTTAAGTAAAATATTATTAAAGTAACTTTACTTTTACTTGAGTACAATATTTTAGTACTTTTTCCACCTCTGTGGATGAATTAAGAGATGAGTGTGAAAGGGGAAAAATATGACATTAAAAAGAAATCCAACAAGAGAAATTAAGATGTATATTAAAGAGAGAACAGTTGTGGATAAAATAAAGGAACAATGAATTAAGTGGAGAGTAAAAAAAGAGCCAATATGTAAAAAAAAACTGTTGCCCCCCTTTGACTTACATTAGTCAAAGTCATGGGGGAGTAGTGTTAGGGTTACCAATATTTTTCAAAATATATTATTTTGTGTTCTGCAAAAGTCATACAAGTTTAAAATAACAAGTAGTGGAGTAAAAGATTACAGAATTTTCATTTTTAGGTGAAAAACTACTTTGATATCAGTGTAAAGTGTTCTCAGTTTAACTAAGTAGAACATTGTTATTTTAATGAGCACTATTAAAAAGTTAATCTGGCAAAAATAATACCACTTATTACATAAATGTTTATCATGTTTTAGCTATTAAGTGTATTTTTGACACATGCTTGGGTGTCTTTGGGCTAAGCCCCGGATATCCACTGACCCTAGAACCGCCCCTGTTCTCAACCACCACCAATAAAGTTTAAACATTATTCTTTAGAAAAAAACGGCGTTTAAACCCGTGGAGCGAACAAGAAAACATATGCTTACATGCTCATTCGGCATGTGATATCTTTTTTATTTAGTTTTACAGTTTTAAAAGTGGCAAAAAAGATCTTAAAATCTAATGAATACTGTTCTCTGTAAAATATATATAACTGCAGATGACAGCAGATTTGATTCAGTTCACCTACTAAGAAATTGGAGAAGTGATGATTTGTGATTGATTGGGGCTAATAGAATGACTGCCACACTCAAAATACACCAAACCAAATAAGCACTTAAACTAAAGCAAGTCATGACCATAACTTTATTGTGTATATAAATATATTATTGTTTATAGTTTATAGTTAAATATCAAACATCACGCAGGCTTCTACTACTTACAAACATGGACACGCGGGTGAAGGTTAATAAATCTGCCGTTTTCTGAGGGTATCTGCGTGCGTGGGATCCGGGCAGGTCTGCTTTTACTCCAGACCTTGACGCTTTGTGTGTTCGACTTTATACGGTGCGGTGCTGACTGATCGGCGTATGACATCAGAGTACCGCGAGAGCAAAGATAAAGTCGGACAATTTTGTAACATTTCGACTTGCTCTTGCGGTACTTTGATGTCTTCGCTGCCGAACTGTCTGCGCAGCGCCACATAGAAATGCCCTTTGACTCTTTACAGCAAAGTACCAGCATGAGAAGTGGTGGCACGCAAAAGAAAGTGAAGGTACGCAAAAATATAAAGTGTCAGTACTGCGAGCACCTGTTTAGTTATTTACATCGTGTGTTGCTCTTCACCATTGTGCAGCCGCGCACTCCCTCTGTAGTTGTAGCTCGCGCTCCGGCTTCTGTAAACAATGGCCGTTTCTCAATACCAAGTACGCCAAGTTCGGGCTTGCATCCTTCTTAGTTCGGACATGCAAGTAACTTAACTTTACCATCAGTTAAAAGGATAACAAATAACAGACTTCATATGAATAATAAAGATAAATAAATTGATGAGACAAAAAAATGCCTGATAGATAAGGAAATATTTTATGTTTGATCAGACACCAAAGGGCAGAGCTACGAAGCCCGCCTGGTCACCCCTTGGAAAAAAGAAAACAAGAACCTTAAGACATCAGAGTACCGTGAGAACGATTTAAAACCAACCTCCTCCGCTTTATTTCTCGTGGTAGTCTGATGTCACCTGCTTGTCGGCTCTTGCGGCGCTGCGTAAAGTTGACCACATCTAAAAAACTTACTGCTAAACTCGACGGAAATGCTCTGTGTAAGCATGCACCTCCTTTATTAATTGTATAGCAGGAAAAGTTATATATCTTACTTCTTAGCGTGAGAAATAGCTTACAAGGTTTGGCGTGTGAGCGTGTGAACTGACAGAAATGCGTGTGTCTCATGTTCGGCGAATGCGTGGGACTTGAGAGCCCAGGTTATATCAACATATGTCAAATTAAGTAACCCGATATACACTTAATTTTATAAGTTATAAACATTCAATTGAAATAACTTACAGCATATGTAGTAGATTTGCTTAAATAGCATTTAAACAAAGGAACGTCTCGGTTACGGATGTAACCCTCGTTCCCTGAAGGAGGGAACGGAGACGTCACGTCGTGACCGACGAATTGGGAACTCGCTTAGAGAGACCAATCTGCTTCGTATACTACTAAAACGCCAATGAACTTGGCATTGAGATATTTGCATAATGCTGGCGCCGCCCCGCCAGGTGCGTATATAAGGCGCACGTGCAAATAGGGAAATCAGCTTCTGTTCGCTAAGAAAGCCGGAAGGTGACCGGCCTAAACAGCAGGTGGCAGCACCTGTGGCGACGGGACGTGACGTCTCCGTTCCCTCCTTCAGGGAACGAGGGTTACATCCGTAACCGAGACGTTCCCTTTCAGTTGGTCACTACGACGTCACGTCGTGACCGACGAATTGGGAATCCCTACCAAAACGCCACTAGGGGCTGACCTCTTCCAGTGTCTGCGTAAAGCCCTCCGGTTCCACTTAAGGATAAGGAGAATTAGGTTTTAAGGCAGAAGGCCGGGCACTAGATGTTCCTTTAACCCACAGTAGTGCCAGCGACTGGGAAGCGCCCTATCTGAGCGGTATAGGGACGCTGCGGAAGCCACCGCCCCGTTAAGGGCTATTGGTGGGCGAAAGTCAACCGTAGTTGAGGTCTAAATGACAGCCGTGGCTGTGTAAGCAAAGCAGTGCTCTGCTAAGGGAAACGTGGGCTGGTAGGATTAACCCCACGGAATAATACTCACAAAGGAACCCGTTGGGACACAATGTGGGGCCCTGGCCAAACACGTAGGTTCGTAAGAATACAGCTAGTGAAAGGCTGACAGCCAATGCTCCGCAACAAAGGCTGTCAAGGCAGTGGAGAGAGCAAATCAAACCATTACGCATTTTTGCTCTGTTAGCCTTCCATACTGAAACTCAATTTGGAGCCTCAGTCGGAGGCTGGAAGCCGACTTGCGAGTCTGCCCTCCGTGTCCTCCCTGGTGAGGACAGAACACGAGAGGATACAGGCTCGATACGAACATTGTAAAATCTAATGAACGTATTAGGTGTCGCCCAACCAGCAGCTCTACAGATGTCTGTCAGCGAGGAACCACGAGCTAATGCCCAAGATGAGGCAACACTCCGAGTGGAGTGCGCTCTCAAATTAAGAGGCAAGGAATGCCCTGCAAATTATAAACCAGGGCGATAGTATCAACTATCCAATGAGACATCCTCTGCTTAGTGACAGCTTTCCCTTTCTGCTGGCCACCATAACAAACAAAGAGCTGGTCTGAGGTCCTGAAGCTTTGCGTGCGGACCACGTAGAATCGCAGTGCGCGTACGGGGCACAACAAAGCCTCGGTTGGGTTTGCCTGCTCCAAAGGCAACGCTTGCAAGCTCACCACCTTATCTCTGAAGGGAGTGGTGGGAACTTTGGGCACGTAGCCTGGTCTGGGTCTTCAGTGAGACAGCAGGACCAAACTAAAGGCACGAATCGTCAACAGAGAATGCATGTAAATCTCCTACTCTCTTCATGGAGGCCAATGCTAGCAGGGTCAGAGTTTTCATTGATAAAAACTTCAGACTCGCAAACTGCAAAGGCTAAATCGGAGACCTGAAGGCTTCAGCACCATGGACAGGTCTCAGGAAAAAAGAGGGAGGGCGCGAGGGGTTTAGCCTGCGAGCGCCTCTTTAAAATGTAATAATTAAATCATGCTGGCCAACTGATCTGCCGTAGATAAGTGAGTGATGAGCAGAAATAGCGGCGATATCAATTTTAATGGCGGAGGGACAGCCTACCATCTAACCTATGTTAAAGATATAAAAGCATAATGTTAAAGGGCATTCTCTGGGGTCCTCGCGTTGCAAAGAGCACCGGGTGACGAAAAGGTTTCATTAAGCGCGTAAGCCCGTCCTGTGGACGGTGCTCGAACCGCGTCGATGGTGTTAGATACCGCTTGCGATAAATCACCTAAACCTTGCGCGCGCTCAACGACCGTACATGGATATCCACAGGTCGGGGCGCGAGTGCCAAATGTGCCCCTTCCTAAGAAAGAAAGTCCTTCCTCAGGGGAATCCGCCAGGGAGGGCTGTCGCGAGGAGCATTAACTATGAAAACCAATTCTTGGTCGTCCAGTACGGACGATTAATAAAAGGCTCTCCTCGTCCTGCCTGACTTTGCACAGTGTCTGCGCAATAAAGCTCACTGGAAGGAATGCGTATTTACGCACCCCCCGCGGTCAGCTGTGTGCCAACGCATCCACGCCGAGGCTGCCCTCGGTTAGTGAATAAAATAGGCGACAGTGGGTATCGTCCGGCGACGCAAACAGATCTATCTACGCACAACCGAACTTCTTCCAAATTAGCTGGACCGTCTGGGGGTGGAGTCGCCATTCGCCGGGGCGCAGCTCGGAAGCGCGTACCGCTGTATTGAGCGATCCCGGGATGTAAATGGCACGAAGGGACCTCAGATGCTTCTGACTCCAAAGGAGGAGATGACGAGCGAGATGCGACAGGTGACGAGAGCGCAAAACCGCCTTAACGGTAAATAACGCAACAGTCGCAAAGTTATCGGTGTCGACAAATACATCCTTCCCTCGCATCTCCATAGCGGAGCGTACAAGTCCCAGATATACAGCGCACCGCTCGTGGCAGTTGGGGTGCTATGCACACCCCAGACTGCAGGCCCGTCATACGTGGCTGAACATCCCGTGCTTAGGGCATCGCATGCTACAGAATGCCAGGAGACCCCTCAGAGGCATATCTTGCTATCAGAAATGCTGGGTCTACTACGGGGAAATTTAAATGACACGCAGGTGTAGTGTTTACACAATGTATGCCGGTGCGCCACGCTCTCCTCGAGACTCGATCGTAAAGCCAACGCTGAAGCGGTCTCATATGACGCAGCTCGAGCAGTGTCACGGCTGCAGCATGCTGTCATATGTCCAGGAGCTTCTGAAATTGTATCAGAGGGACCGCGTACTTCCCTCGAATTAAACCGAGGCAAGTCAGAACTGACTCGTTGCGCGCTCTTGTAAAACACGCCAATTAGTTGATCGAGTCTAATTCCATACTGAGAATAAGGATCCTCTGCACGGGGCAAAGTTGCTCTTTCCCAGTCGATCTGATGACTTAAACGAGCGAGATGCCGAAGCATTAACTCTCTGTGTTCGCGCACGTCTGCCAAGAACGGGCTATTATAAGTCAACGTAAATAAAGCAGAATGCGAACAACGCTCTCTCTCTGATATTTTAATGCCGTGACTAGCACTTTCATGGAGACACGGAGAGAGAGAGACAGCTCGAATGGTGTACTTAATATTAATATGCCCACCCCATGACGCAGAGCGAAAAAACGGTCTAAGGCGAGGGGAGATGGACACAAAAGTACACGTCTTACAGGTCTAAAGCTGCAACCGATCTGAATATTGAAATACGAGCCTCGGCGTTATCATCCAAAAAAAGACCACCTCCGTAGAGCCGGGCGTAAATCAAATCGATCGTAACCCACCGCGTATTTTGGGTACTATGAGATAAAGGCTGGAAACCCTATCATCATCTCGGTAAGAGGGACCGGCTCGATAATCCTTCGCCAGCAGGACATCGACTTATGCACGCAGTACATGTGCATCGGATACTTTCACTATAGTGAAACGAAAGCCCGAGAATTTTGGGGTTGTGCCGGTAATTGTATTTCGTAACCGAGGCGGATCGTGCGTAAAACCCAACAAACGGGCTGGGAACTGAAGCCAAGCACCCAGGCACCGTACGAGGAGAATTAACGACACTACCGGTGTACCCGCGGCGGGGCAGCGAGGCGGGACAGGCGGGACTGCCGGTGCGTCTGCCGTGACAGCATAAGCATCTACAGTATGTGTGTGTGTGACACTGACCTGAGCCCGCTGAGGGAAACGGTCGTCTGGTCTCCTCAGCTGAGGACGCAGACTCCGACGGGTTTGCTGGTGGTCCGGTCTCCTGAGTGGAGGGCTCGGACTCCTCAGAACACCCGCTGGCGATAGAGGAGAGGTAGGGTGAGCTGGTGTGTGCCCGCTCACGGCTCTCTCGATCCTCTGGAGACCTGAAGAGGGAAGAGGAATGCACTCTGTGTGTGGTTAGTGGGCACCGGCTAAACAGCCGGTGGAACATATGCAAACCAAGAATTTTCCACCCGACCCTCTATCGGGGGAAGGAGCGAATCACCGTCTCCTGAAGAGTGATCCTCTGCCAATCCGGGCGGGGCGAGCTGCTGACGACCGGTTCCCCCGCGCTGCCGAGATGGGGTCCGAAGAGGGGAACGGAGGTGGTCGCCGCAGGACGCCGACGGCGAGAGGCAGACTGAGGAACCGGCGTGGTGGTTTTTACCAAGGGCAGCTCTCCTTCGCCGGGGCATGACCACAGAGATCGCCTCAGTCTGCGCAGCGGAGCTGTACGACTCCACGGCCTCGCCGAAGAGGCCGGTCTGTGAGACAGGAGCATTCAAGAAGTTGTTCTCGCCTGCGTCCGTCAGCCAGACACAGCCAAAGGTGGCGATCTTGAACCACTGTCGTGAACATCGCACGACTGAAGGTCGCGGCCTCCCTCGTAAATCCTTGGTGAACCCGTAGCAACGTTATTGCGTGCAGGGCTGAAGCCGCCTCTCCGCATGCCTGACGGACAGCGCCCGTAACCGGACGACTATCTATAAACACGGGAGGGAAGGGTTGGGTGGTCCCTCCAGGAACGCAGCTGCATCGCAACCCCCCGCTCCACTGAAGGGTCCCTGCCCTTAGCGGCTCCATTGGTGAGGGAGGTGAGGGGTGAAAGCTGAAGCTGAACGGCCGGATGGCCGCAAACCACGTCAGCTCTTCGTGCCGTCGGGAAGAAAGGCACAGGAGCAGAGGACCGAGAGGCCCGAGCAGCTCCGAAATACCAATCACGTGGGCGGTACGGTTCGGGCGGAGAGGGGTTAACCCCTCCAACTCTACCGTTACCGCCGCTTGAGCGGGCACGGCCGCCATCTCCGGAACGACTCCACTTCGGAGGAAAATTGGACACCCCTCTGATGCTGCAGAAGTGAACGGGACCAGAAGGAGGTCCAATGGATTCGGCAGACATCGTAGAACACGACTCTGCCGTCTCCACCGGAACCTCAACCGGCTGAGGATGAAAGGCCGGTAGGTGGAAGACGCATCCTCCGTCCTCCTCAGCGTAGTGATGCGAAGAGCGTCATGCGAGCGCTTGACAGTCGCACCATGGCGGTGTCAGCACTGCAAAGACGCGGACAGCATTCCCGTAGAAACGTCAGTCGTCTCCGCAATCCAGGAGGGTTATGCTCTCACAGAGAGAACAAAAACTCTCCACGAGCGCAGCCTCAGAGTGCTTGATGCCCAAGCATGAAGACAGCGCTCGTGACCGTAACTGGAACCCTTATACCTCTCACATCCAAGATCGCACGGACGAAAAGCAATCCTGAAAGGACGCTGATCTCCGAATATACGAGAGAGTGGCTGTCTTTAAAAAGACACAGAGCTCTCACGTATCACTCTTTTAGGGAAATCACTCTTTAGGTGCTCAGCTGATGATGCGCACAGGGAAAGGCAACGCACACACTAAACTCAAAACAAAAAATATGCAGAGCAGTGGAATACTGCGAGCGTCCGCTGTGTTAGTACTGCTTGTCAATCAACTTCAGCAACCGTTCCCAGAAGAGCAGATAGTAGCTTCTCAGTCAGATAAAGCCGGCTTTCGAAGCGAAAAAGCTGATTTCCCTATTTGCACGTGCGCCTTATATACGCACCTGGCGGGGCGGCGCCAGCATTATGCAAATATCTCAATGCCAAGTTCATTGGCGTTTTAGTAGTATTCGAAGCAGATTGGTCTCTCTAAGCGAGTTCCCAATTCGTCGGTCACGACGTGACGTCGTAGTGACCGACTGAAAGGGAACTGCAAGGGAAACCCCACACGCTGGTGAAAACTGGAAAAAAATGTTTTCTTTTGATTCCCTGAGAGAAGATCGATTAGCATTGGGGGGTGGCAAAGAATTGGCAGACCTGGGGGTTGGTGGTTTTTAATTTTTTGATTCTGTGTGAATGGTAGCTGCTAAAACTAGCAGCTTAACCATGTGCAATTAATTACATTTTGGAATTAACTTGCTTCATGTTGTTTTATTTATAAACTGTAAAAATATTTTTTGAATTTGTAAGAAAAGTTAGCATTAAATATCTTTTACAAACTCTTGGATGTTTGTAATTATCATCTTTCAGAAAAGTGGTGCTTGTATTTAGACTTGTGTTTGACGTGATTTAATCAGGAATATTACATTGGTTTCTTTTCAGTGTAGAACAGTTTGTCAACAAAATGCAAAAATATAGTATATTTATAAACATCACTAAAACAAAGTGAATTAAAATGAAAAAAGTAATAAAGTTAAAGCTGCTGATATTTTTGTTTACATTTACTAGCATTTGTGAAAATTGTTTCCTAGCTTTTCTTAAGTAGCCTAAATCCTACTCCAATTTATTTCAGTGTAGGTTTCTCATTTTTATCAGCTTTCTTTTGCTTTTCAAAGGGCCGTCTATCTTTGCTACCGCCAGTGCTTTAAGTGGGCCGGTAGGCGCCAGTACTCAGTACCGTTACTTCCAAATAGCAGCTCTTAAGCGTACCACCACCTCAGCGTGCGCCCGAACGTGCTTTTAGCGTACCGGGACGCTCATTTGCACATCTGTTTAAATCCGATGTTTAATTTAATCATTTGGCTGCACTGCTGCTTTTCAAAGCGCCCTTCACAATGCACGCTTCCTAATTCGTCCCACCGAGAGCAGAGACTACATTACCCATACACCCTTGAGTTTTACTAGTTAAAAGCGCATGCGGCTTGTTCAACTTCATGCGGCTCCGCAAGAATCGACAGCAAGAATCACCAGCCGGATGACGTCAAAGTTTCGCGATAGCGAGACGAAATATGATTTCTTGAATCATTCTTGCGGTCCTTTGACGTCAACCGGCTGTCGGTTAAGTCGAACAAGCCTAGTGTTAACAACGTGGTCTGGAGAGGTGTGTGAAACGCGCAACCTAGCTGCTCGGTTAAAATGAAAATACTATGAACACTTAATATGCCCTCCTGGTTTTAGACTCTGAGTAGTAAAAGAACAAGGTCAGAATCAGAGGACTCGCTGGCTGACATCCCACCAAACCATAATGATATCGCTGCAGGTCAGAAGCAAACTTTTTCCAATACCCTTTTTTGCGTGACAATCTCCGCTGTCGCAGCTGTCAGTTTGGTTCCTCTCGACGCAACTTCGGATTTCCTCACACGATGTACAGAGTAAAAACATTATTGAAATTGTAATATACATTTAGTTTAATTGCTAAACTACAAGTGAATTAAATTTCAATGAATTTGAACGACGCGCACAACTTATAAAAGGATTTATTATTTTACAAGGTTGTCTGTTGACTGCTGTATATAAAACCCCTTCAATATAGGTGGAGTCGAGTCAGCAAAAATAAAAAAATTAATATAGTACCGGGCACCTCTTTTGGGCCACTTAAAGACTGGCTACCGCGGTCTCACTCGCTGTAAACAAGGGTTTTATTTCAGATGCATTGAATGCGCTTGCTCGATTAAAAGCATTTTATGTGTAATTTAATCTATAGATTAAACTCGTTGCGTTTATATTTTGGGTGCATCTGTTTGCGCTTACATGATTTACTAATAATTGTATATTTTAATTGAACTGTCTTAATGGATTAAGCATACATATTTTTTCACGTTATTCCTCGAATATCCCAGGGGGCTAGATGTTTTGCCAACAGTTTGACAATTTGTTAAATGTGCACAAAATACATATGAAGGGTGATTAACAGTTGACTTCTGAAATTAAATAAAAATAACAAGATAAGAGTTTATCTTATAAGAGGTTATCTATGGAGAAATGAGTGCTTGCAGAATATGTCATCTTTTTTTGACGAATGCTTCATTCGAATCAGCATTACTTTTTTGTTTCTTCAGCTTTAAAGATGAATATTCTCCTTTAGAGATGGGCATTTTAGAGATTTTCAGCAATAGCACATTATGTTCAAATTTTTGATTATTTATATGCATTTAATAATAGGCTACCGTTAGATCATAATGTACACACCGTAAAAATGATTCAGTGGCTCTGTAAATATCTCTAAAATAAATGATTAAAGTAACTTTATTTCAGTTAATGTGATTTTTTTTTTTGTTGGACAAACCAAAATAAATTACTAAAAATAGAACAGATATTTTGAGTAAAATGTACATATTTTATTTGATGTATACCCCTAAATAATAAAAGTATTACATTTACAGATTATTTTAATCAATATATTTAAGTTTTTAAAACTGTAATAATTGCACATTTCAAATTAATATTATTTCTATTTAACATCAACTTGTGTAAAAATGTGTAAGTTTTACGCCTAACTTGAAGTATGATTTACTTATATTTTTACATTGATATTATTTGAGTAAATGTAGACAAAAAAAATAAATGAATAAAAAGTAGAACAAATGTTAATTTAAAAAAATCCCATAGCCAACGGTTTTTAATCAGCAACAAAGAAACTGCGCCTTTTGCCGATGACAAACACCTCAGAAACTCCTCAAATTTATGAATATTTACACACACAATATGATTTTATTTCCTTACTACAAAAGTATAACATATTGGACAAATTCTCAGTGAAATTTATTTAACACCATTGCATACTTTTTATCGTGTTGCATACCATGTAAAGGGAAACATGATAATATAAAAAGTAGACTATGTACAGTAATGCAGAAAAGCGCATCACAACCATCTTAAAGCTATTAAAACGTTCAGATGCAAAAATGAACTAAATGTAAAATTAGATAAACTAGTTAATGATATTGCGTAAATGCTCTCTTCAAAGGTCTTCGTGAATTATTTTGTTATAAGACTCAGTTATCATACATCACGTCTCTTCTACTGTAAGTGCACGGAAAAAAATAAGACAAATGATGCGCGTTTGAGTCGGACTTTTATGAAGAATATGTGACTTTTATGTAACTGGCAAAAGAAAACTTCGCCAACGCAATGTATAGTAGCGGAGTGGCCATCGGGAGAGTCGGGACATTATCATCAAAAACTTTTATGACAAAAATTATATTTAAATGAAATATTCTTACAGTTATTAAAAGATGCACATATTATTCCATAGCCTATTACTCCCGTTTATGAGCACGATCATCTCTTGTCTCGCTCTGTTATGTTATAGCTGTTTGATAGCTGCGCATCTCCGTCTTTCAAACAGGTATCATTTTGTGTAGTTACTCATTTAGGAAAATTAGCCATGATTTAATGATTTTATTATTATTATTTTTTTTTTTTTTGCAGATTACGATATGTATTACCCCAGTTTTACTACCAATACGAGACCGTTTTTTGTTTTTACCACGGAGGGCCGGTGGTATACGAAATTTCCCGGTAAATTTTTTGGTCCCACTCCACCCCTGGCAATGTTTGCCAAAAAGCCTGCATTTGTATGACATCAAAGTCTTTCGCCTAAACACTGATAATCCGTGTCATGTTACTTCAATATCATACAGTTTACGCTCAGCATGAAGTTGAGCGCACAAATTGCCGTCAGTATGGTCTACATGAAACACGACTGCCCTCTACAGGTTTTTTTATTTCCAGCGTCCCCCACCGAACACCCATTCTGCAGAATGCCGCAGAATTTCGGAAGTGCTCGCGGCATTCTGCTCTCAGAGACGCGCATTTTTAAAGGGCACATCTGTATGAGGATCCGGCTTACTTCATAGTCGTCATGGAGCGGCCTGATCCTTGCATGACCTTGCATGAGTTTATTAAACTTCAACGAGGTCTGCTGGAATCAACAGCACGCACCCTAATGCGTCAGGCAGTCATGGCTGTAAAACATTGCTTTAAGCATTAGATTTTTCATACTGACCTCCACGCTGGCAACTTCCTGGTGGATAAAAACAACATGCTGCTGAAGCTGATCGACTTTGGGTGCTGTGACCGATTAAGAGACACGGCCTATGCATATGAAGAGTATTTGGGTGAGTTTTTTTTCATACCATAGTGTAGTGAAGCAATCTGCTTGTAGTGACTTATTGATCATGTGACTCTATCACACAACAACTGTCTTGCTTACAGGGGCACCGGCTTATCGGCCACCTGAGGTCCGCAACAGGGGCAGATACCACGCCATGTCAAGCAGTGTCTGGTCTCTGGGAACTCTGCTCTATTATATGGTTAATGGAAACTTGCCCTTTCCCAAATATGGGCCAGTAACTGAAGGCATGATAAACCACGAGAATTACTATTTAACAAAGCGTAAGTAAACGGCACAAACACAATAGGTCAGTTAAGTCTCTGATCAAATGCACAGTATCTGTGAAAGACAGTCAGTAAACATTATCCGAGCATATGCAGGACTCAGTGCAAGGATTATCCCCCTGCCAAATTGTTTCAATATTTTTACTTTCATTGCCAAAACAAACATCCTGTAATATACCAGCAGAAAGATGTGATTCATTACTACTTAGCAGTTAGTTAAACTGACCAGTCAATGGTCATGATAGTTTTATAAAATATGGGCATATTATTAAAGAAACTCTATAAAGTCTCTGATCACATGAACTTAAGGTTACATAGTCTTTTAATTTAAAATGATCACAATAATGTTTCCACATGCCATAACAGTTTATATGAAGATCATCTTCTTTTCACTACTCACATATCTTAGAAACTTAACTTTAGTGATCAACATTAGTGCTCTTGATTAACCAGATTTATCCTAAAACATGCACAGAGATTCAGGATCTGATTGAGAAATGCCTGACCATTGATCCAGCTAAACGACCAACGCTAGACCAGATGTTAGAACATCCCTGGTTTAAAATGGGTGAAGAAGGAGGGATGGTAGGCCATTTAGTCCAACATTACTATGAAATATGAGGTATTGCAGTGGTTCCCCTGTCTGTATTTGGTATAATAACACCTGCTAAATCTGCTTCTTCTAGTCAGCCGAATTCCGTCAGATCATGGATGAACTCAGGCAGAACACTGACAAACCCAGTTAGACCATCAAGAAAGCCAGTTTCCAATAAGGAAGTCAGTAAGACCATTTAGGAAGTCAGTAAGACCATTTAGGAGGTCAGACAGACAAATTATCATTGATGTGTAAATTCTAGAGCAGTGGTCTCCAACCTTTTTGTGAGCAAGGGCTACCACAATGGATAAAACATTGTGTTGGCCCTTCTGGGGGGCTACTTTTTGTTATATTTAAGACTGGCATCACATCAGGTGAGATTGAAGTGGACTGTGTAACTTTAACGCACAGTAATTGTGTGGATTTTTGGCACCTGCAAATGTGATAACCATTTAATGAAGGTCAATAAGGTTTTAAAGTAAAATTGGGTGAATTTTAAGCATTAAAGGCGGAGTCCACAATGTTTGAAAAACGGTTTGGAAAAGGAGACGGGCCGACTACCAAAACACACTTACAGCCAATCTAATCAAATCAAATGCCGGGTTGCGTATGTGTGGGGCGGGTCTATCAACAGAAGTTCCAGATTCTATTGGGGTGGGGGGTGTTTGTTTAGGTGATTTCAAATATCAACATTTGCTTTCAAACATCATGGACTCCGCCTTTAAAGGGCTAGTTCATCCAAAAATGAAAATTCTGTCATCATTTTCTCCTCCTCATGTTGTTCTAAACCTGTATAGACGGTTTCAGCAGTAACAACATAAACACGCGGCTTTCGTGGTCATCACGTAACTAACGGTAAACTCTGCGAAGAATAAATAACAACAAAGTCCTTTTAAAGTAGTTTATTTATATAACAAACAAAATACATTATTTTCGACGAGGTATTTGTTTAAGAGTTCAGTTTCAGCAACTAGTCAGACCATTTAAGAAACAGAAATCGGAAGTAAAGTTCTGACCAGACGCTTATCGCGTCACCGCACGTGCAGTGTGTATTTTTTTCTGATATTTTGAGAAATGATGGTAAGCACACAGCTCATTACAGTAACCATTGACTTCCATTGTAGGGAAAAAACAATCATGAGCCCCATTCACTTCCATAATAGGAGAAAAGAATACTGTAGAAGTGAATGTGGCTCATGAACGGTTTAGTTACACACATTTCTCAAAATATATTCCTTTATGTTAATCAGAACAAAGACATTTATACATGTTTGTAACAAAATGAGAGTGAGAAAATGATGGTAAACTATCCCTTTAAATGATTCTTAACTCGCCCTTTGCAGCAGTTTAGATTAAGATATCTGTGATATAATGCGCTGTCATGCTAAACTCATAGAGAGAGGATGAGAGAGAGCTTTGGAATGAACAATGAATCACTGTTTGTTTGTTTGTTTGTTTGTTTGTTTTTAGGGAAAAAACAGCCAAATCTGTTAAAAGACATTGGGGAAGAAGATAAAGAGCCCCTTTGTTCACTGCTTAGGGAGGAACAAAGTGGTACCTTTCATACCCTCCCCAGAGCTGAAACCGGGGAATCCAGGGAAGGCCAATGATGATCTGGACAAATCACAGATGAAGACCAGTTCCGGGATGAAGACTGATGGTGATATTGCCCATCCCGTGGCACTAATCACCTACAAAGCTTTAAATGGCCTAGCACCCTCAAATCTTGGAGAACTACTATCAACCTGCATTAACGACGACAGTGGGGCCTCCAGCCTTAGTCAAACGGGTTGGCACGTATGGTCGGGTTGTGATTTTGGCACTTTCATGTGTCTTGTGAATACTATGCCATACAGACCCGTTTGCCACTGAACCTGCATTAACGACGACAGTGGGGCCTCCAGCCTTAGTCAAACGGGTTGGCACGTATGGTCGGGTTGCGATTTTGGCACTTTCCTGTGTCTTGTGAATACTATGCCATACAGACCCGATTGCCACTGAACCTGCATTAACGACGACAGAGGGGCCTCCAGCCTTAGTCAAACGGGTTGGCAATATGGTCGGGTTGCAATTTTGGCGCTTTCGTGTTTCTTGCGAATAGTATGCCATACAGACCCGTTTGCCACTGAACCTGCATTAACGACGACAGTGGGGCCTCCAGCCTTAGTCAAACGGGTTGGCAATATGGTCGGGTTGCAATTTTGGCGCTTTCGTGTTTCTTGCGAATAGTATGCCATACAGACCTGTTTGCCACTGAACCTGCATTAACGACGACAGTGGGGCCTCCAGCCTTAGTCAAACGGGTTGGCACGTATGGTCGGGTTGCAATTTTGGCGCTTTCGTGTATCTTGCGAATAGTATGCCATACAGACCCGTTTGCCACTGAACCTGCATTAACGACGACAGTGGGGCCTCCAGCCTTAGTCAAACGGGTTGGCAATATGGTCGGGTTGCAATTTTGGCGCTTTCGTGTTTCTTGCGAATAGTATGCCATACAGACCTGTTTGCCACTGAACCTGCATTAACGACGACAGTGGGGCCTCCAGCCTTAGTCAAACGGGTTGGCACGTATGGTCGGGTTGCGATTTTGGCGCTTTCGTGTGTCTTGTGAATATGCCATACAGACCTGTTTGCCAGTGAACCTGCATTAACGACGACAGAGGGGCCTCCAGCCTTAGTCAAACGGGTTGGCACGTATGGTCGGGTTGCGATTTTGGCGCTTTCGTGTATCTTGCGAATAGTATGCCATACAGACCCGTTTGCCACTGAACCTACATTAACGACGACAGTGGGGCCTCCAGCCTTAGTCAAACGGGTTGGCACGTATGGTCGGGTTGCGATTTTGCCGCTTTCGTGTATCTTGCGAATAGTATGCCATACAGACCCGTTTGCCAGTGAACCTGCATTAACGACGACAGTGGGGCCTCCAGCCTTAGTCAAACGGGTTGGCACGTATGGTCGGGTTGCGATTTTGGCGCTTTCGTGTATCTTGCGAATAGTGTGCCATACAGACCCGTTTGTCACTGAACCTGCATTAACGACGACAGTGGGGCCTCCAGCCTTAGTCAAACGGGTTGGCACGTATGGTCGGGTTGCGATTTTGGCGCTTTCGTGTATCTTGCGAATAGTATGCCATACAGACCCGTTTGCCACTGAACCTGCATTAACGACGACAGAGGGGCCTCCAGCCTTAGTCAAACGGGTTGGCACGTATGGTCGGGTTGCGATTTTGGCGCTTTCGTGTATCTTGCGAATAGTATGCCATACAGACCCGTTTGCCACTGAACCTGCATTAACGACGACAGAGGGGCCTCCAGCCTTAGTCAAACGGGTTGGCACGTATGGTCGGATTGCGATTTTGGCGCTTTTGTGTATCTTGCGAATAGTATGCCATACAGACCCGTTTGCCACTGAACCTGCATTAACGACGACAGAGGGGCTCCAGCCTTAGTCAAACGGGTTGGCACGTATGGTCGGGTTGTGATTTTGGCACTTTCATGTGTCTTGTGAATACTATGCCATACAGAACCGTTTGCCACTGAACCTGCATTAACGACGACAGTGGGGCCTCCAGCCTTAGTCAAACGGGTTGGCACATATGGTCGGGTCGCGATTTTGGCGCTTTCGTGTATCTTGCGAATAGTATGCCATACAGACCCGTTTGCCACTGAACCTGCATTAACGACGACAGTGGGGCCTCCAGCTTCAGTCAAACGGGTTGGCACGTATGGTCGGGTTGCGATTATGGCACTTTCATGTGTCTTGTGAATACTATGCCATACAGACCCGTTTGCCAGTGAACCTGCATTAAGGAACGACAGAGGGGCCTCCAGCCTTAGTCAAACGGGTTGGCACGTATGGTCGGGTTGCGATTTTGGCGCTTTCGTGTATCTTGCGAATAGTATGCCATACAGACCCGTTTGCCAGTGAACCTGCATTAACGACGACAGTGGGGCCTCCAGCCTTAGTCAAACGGGTTGGCAATATGGTCGGGTTGCAATTTTGGCGCTTTCGTGTTTCTTGCGAATAGTATGCCATACAGACCCGTTTGCCACCGAACCTGCATTAACGACGACAGTGGGGCCTCCAGCCTTAGTCAAACGGGTTGGCACGTATGGTCGGGTTGCGATTTTGGCGCTTTCGTGTATCTTGCGAATAGTATGCCATACAGACCCGTTTGCCACTGAACCTGCATTAACGACGACAGAGGGGCCTCCAGCCTTAGTCAAACGGGTTGGCACGTATGGTCGGGTTGCGATTTTGGCGCTTTTGTGTATCTTGCGAATAGTATGCCATACAGACCCGTTTGCCACTGAACCTGCATTAACGACGACAGAGGGGCCTCCAGCCTTAGTCAAACGGGTTGGCACGTATGGTCGGGTTGCGATTTTGGTGCTTTCGTGTATCTTGCGAATAGTATGCCATACAGACCCGTTTGCCACTGAACCTGCATTAACGATGACAGTGGGGCCTCCAGCCTTAGTCAAACGGGTTGGCACGTATGGTCGGGTCGCGATTTTGGCGCTTTCGTGTATCTTGCAAATAGTATGCCTTACAGACCCGTTTGCCACTGAACCTGCATTAACGACGACTGTGGGGCCTCCAGCCTTAGTCAAACGGGTTGGCACATATGGTCGGGTCGCGATTTTGGCGCTTTCGTGTATATTGCGAATAGTATGCCATACAGCCCCGTTTGCCACTGAACCTGCATTAACGACGACAGTGGGGCCTCCAGCCTTAGTCAAACGGGTTGGCACGTATGGTCGGGTTGCGATTTTGGCGCTTTCATGTGTCTTGTGAATATGCCATACAGACCCGTTTTCCACTGAACCTGCATTAACGACGACAGAGGGGCCTCCAGCCTTAGTCAAACGGGTTGGCACGTATGGTTGGGTTGCGATTTTGGCGCTTTCGTGTATCTTGCGAATAGTATGCCATACAGACCCGTTTGCCACTGAACCTGCATTAACGACGACAGAGGGGCCTCCAGCCTTAGTCAAACGGGTTGGCACGTATGGTCGGGTTGCGATTTTGGCGCTTTCGTGTGTCTTGTGAATACTATGCCATAAAGACCCGTTTGCCACTGAACCTGCATTAACGACGACAGAGGGGCCTCCAGCCTTAGTCAAACGGGTTGGCACGTATGGTCGGATTGCGATTTTGGCGCTTTTGTGTATCTTGCGAATAGTATGCCATACAGACCCGTTTGCCACTGAACCTGCATTAACGACGACAGAGGGGCCTCCAGCCTTAGTCAAACGGGTTGGCACGTATGGTCGGGTTGTGATTTTGGCACTTTCATGTGTCTTGTGAATACTATGCCATACAGAACCGTTTGCCACTGAACCTGCATTAACGACGACAGTGGGGCCTCCAGCCTTAGTCAAACGGGTTGGCACGTATGGTCGGGTTGCGATTTTGGCGCTTTCGTGTATCTTGCGAATAGTATGCCATACAGACCCGTTTGCCAGTGAACCTGCATTAACGACGACAGTGGGGCCTCCAGCCTTAGTCAAACGGGTTGGCAATATGGTCGGGTTGCAATTTTGGCGCTTTCGTGTTTCTTGCGAATAGTATGCCATACAGACCCGTTTGCCACTGAACCTGCATTAACGACGACAGTGGGGCCTCCAGCCTTAGTCAAACGGGTTGGCACGTATGGTCGGGTTGCGATTTTGGCGCTTTCGTGTATCTTGCGAATAGTATGCCATACAGACCCGTTTGCCACTGAACCTGCATTAACGACGACAGAGGGGCCTCCAGCCTTAGTCAAACGGGTTGGCACGTATGGTCGGGTTGCGATTTTGGCGCTTTTGTGTATCTTGCGAATAGTATGCCATACAGACCCGTTTGCCACTGAACCTGCATTAACGACGACAGAGGGGCCTCCAGCCTTAGTCAAACGGGTTGGCACGTATGGTCGGGTTGCGATTTTGGTGCTTTCGTGTATCTTGCGAATAGTATGCCATACAGACCCGTTTGCCACTGAACCTGCATTAACGATGACAGTGGGGCCTCCAGCCTTAGTCAAACGGGTTGGCACGTATGGTCGGGTCGCGATTTTGGCGCTTTCGTGTATCTTGCGAATAGTATGCCTTACAGACCCGTTTGCCACTGAACCTGCATTAACGACGACTGTGGGGCCTCCAGCCTTAGTCAAACGGGTTGGCACATATGGTCGGGTCGCGATTTTGGCGCTTTCGTGTATATTGCGAATAGTATGCCATACAGCCCCGTTTGCCACTGAACCTGCATTAACAACGACAGTGGGGCCTCCAGCCTTAGTCAAACGGGTTGGCACGTATGGTCGGGTTGCGATTTTGGCGCTTTCATGTGTCTTGTGAATATGCCATACAGACCCGTTTTACACTGAACCTGCATTAAAGACGACAGACGGGCCTCCAGCCTTAGTCAAACGGGTTGGCACGTATGGTCGGGTTGCGATTTTGGCGCTTTCGTGTATCTTGCGAATAGTATGCCATACAGACCCGTTTGCCACTGAACCTGCATTAAAGACGACAGAGGGGGCTCCATCCTTACTCAAACAGGTTGGGACGTATGGTCGGGTTGCGTTTTTTGGCGCTTTCGTGTGTCTTGTGAATACTATGCCATACAGACCCGTTTTCCACTGAACCTGCATTAACGACGACAGAGGGGCTTCCAGCCTTAGTCAAACGGGTTGGCACGTATGGTCGGGTTGCGATTTTGGCGCTTTCGTGTATCTTGCGAATATGCCATACAGACCCGTTTGCCACTGAACCTGCATTAACGATGACAGTGGGGCCTCCAGCCTTAATCAAACGAGTTGGCACGTATGGTCGGGTTGCGATTTTGGCGCTTTCGTGTGTCTTGTGAATACTATGCCATAAAGACCCGTTTGCCACTGAACCTGCATTAACGACGACAGAGGGGCCTCCAGCCTTAGTCAAACGGGTTGGCACGTATGGTCGGGTTGCGATTTTGGCGCTTTCGTGTATCTTGCGAATATGCCATACAGACCCGTTTGCCACTGAACCTGCATTAACAACGACAGTGGGGCCTCCAGCCTTAGTCAAACGGGTTGGCACGTATGGTCGGGTCGTGATTTTGGCGCTTTCGTGTATCTTGCGAATAGTATGCCATACAGACCCGTTTGCCACTGAACCTGCATTAACGACGACAGTGGGGCCTCCAGCCTTAGTCAAACGGGTTGGCACGTATGGTCGGGTTGCGATTTTGCCGCTTTCGTGTGTCTTGTGAATACTATGCCATAATGACCCATTTGCCACTGAACCTGCATTAACGACGACAGTGGGGCCTCCAGCCTTAGTCAAACAGGTTGGCACTTATGGTCTGGTTGCGATTTTGGCGCTTTCGTGTATCTTGCGAATATGCCATACAGACCCGTTTGCCACTGAACCTGCATTAACAACGACAGTGGGGCTTTCGGCCTTAATCAAACGGGTTGGCACGTATGGTCGGGTCGCGATTTTGGCGCTTTCGTGTATCTTGCGAATAGTATGCTATACAGACCCGTTTGCCACTGAACCTGCATTAACAACGACAGTGGGGCCTCCAGCCTTAGTCAAACGGGTTGGCACGTATGGTCGGGTCGTGATTTTGGTGCTTTCGTGTATCTTGCGAATAGTATGCCATACAAACCCGTTTGCCACTAAACCTGCATTAACGACGACAGTGGGGCCTCCAGCCTTAGTCAAACGGATGGCACATATGGTCGGGTTGCGATTTTGGCGCTTTCGTGTATCTTGCGAATAGTATGCCATACAGACCCGTTTGCCACTAAACCTGCATTAACGACGACAGTGGGGCCTCCAGCCTTAGTCAAACGGGTTGGCACGTATGGTCGGGTTGCGATTTTGCCGCTTTCGTGTGTCTTGTGAATACTATGCCATAATGACCCATTTGCCACTGAACCTGCATTAACGACGACAGTGGGGCTTCAAGCCTTAGTCAAACGGGTCGACAAGTTTCATTATCTCTTAAAGAATGGAAGGTGAACCTTAGTTGCCATATATACCTTCGCATTGGGCCCCTAATTTGCTAAATCCTCGTCTGTTGATAACATAATTATGCCGCAATAGTTATCCTGTCTGGAACGACGACAGTGGGGCCTCCAGCCTTAGTCAAACGGGTTGGCACGTATGGTCGGGTTGCGATTTTGCCGCTTTCGTGTGTCTTGTGAATACTATGCCATAATGACCCATTTGCCACTGAACCTGCATTAACGACGACAGTGGGGCCTCCAGCCTTAGTCAAACAGGTTGGCACTTATGGTCTGGTTGCGATTTTGGCGCTTTCGTGTATCTTGCGAATATGCCATACAGACCCGTTTGCCACTGAACCTGCATTAACAACGACAGTGGGGCTTTCGGCCTTAATCAAACGGGTTGGCACGTATGGTCGGGTCGCGATTTTGGCGCTTTCGTGTATCTTGCGAATAGTATGCTATACAGACCCGTTTGCCACTAAACCTGCATTAACGACGACAGTGGGGCCTCCAGCCTTAGTCAAACGGGTTGGCACGTATGGTCGGGTTGCGATTTTGCCGCTTTCGTGTGTCTTGTGAATACTATGCCATAATGACCCATTTGCCACTGAACCTGCATTAACGACGACAGTGGGGCTTCAAGCCTTAGTCAAACGGGTCGACAAGTTTCATTATCTCTTAAAGAATGGAAGGTGAACCTTAGTTGCCATATATACCTTCGCATTGGGCCCCTAATTTGCTAAATCCTCGTCTGTTGATAACATAATTATGCCGCAATAGTTATCCTGTCTGGAACTAAGCTGATTTAAACCACAACACTGTGTGACACTTGCATTACATGTGAACGGCCCCTACGCTAATATGATTTTGTTTTTCCCTCCCTGTCTCGTCCTCGACCCCGAGGACAGTGAGACAAACAGACCCAGTTCCGGTAAATGTGAAAGTCGGCACACCTCTGATCTACTGGCCGTCCTTCAACGTGATGCCCAGCTGATGCCGGACCAACGATCACCGGCAGAACCCGCTTAATCTCCGCTTAATCTCCTTATCCGTTTATATGTCTGTATATATATATATATATATATCTCCCAAGGGTTTATTCCTCCTAGGACTTTTTTTTATTTCCCCGGCTAAAAAGCCTGGGTTTTTTTTCTCCTAGGGTTTTTTTTAAAGGGGGGGTTTAATGGTATTTCAAGCATTCTGACTTATTAACACAGTTATAGAGTTGTTTCCTCATGCTAAACGTAGGCAAAGTGTCAAAACCGCAGTTGGGCGTGTTTCAGAGTATTTCTGTGCCGAATGCACTTCGCCAGGGTTCGTACAAGTTTCGGCTAGTTTTTTTCGATTACAGTTCAAACTGACGTTTCAGGGGTTTTCGAAACGTATCACTTCTTTATATGGGCTTCCGGCGGAAAACTTCCCACGGAAAACCCCGCCCAGCCGTCGGTCAGCGGGAGACGCTAGAGCTTGCTAACAGCTTATCACGCCACTCAGCTTTGTTTAATTTCAAAAGTCAACAATGGCACAACAAGAAGTGTGTTTTTGGATATAAGGAGAAGACATCCAGCCTTATGGAAACAATGGATATAGTTTATTATCCGGATTAGCAGCGGAGTTTTGCGTGTGTGTTTGATGCTGTGGATTTTCAGAACCGGGTCATGACGAGTTACACGTGGTAAGTAAGACTTCTGTCTTATGTTGGAAATAGGCGGGTGTATATTATATAAATGACACAAACATGTAGTGAATCATAAGTTAAACAGTGTTGTATAGTGTTGCATGACTCGTACTCGCTCCTCCTGCGGTAGTAACTCCTCCTTCTTCATTTTTTCGTACGTTATCGGAAAGATTCGGTAAAGCTAATCTTTCTTTTATAAATCTGATTAAACTAAAGACTCTTCAGAGATATAAAGGATGTCATACTACTCTATAGGTACTCCAGATTAACATCAGAAATGCAGAAACAGCGTGTGTTACGTGAGCTTTAACCCGGGGAGGCAGCCTTTTTGGGCTTAACTTAGCTTCCTCTTCTAGACGTTACATTAGTAATACGCTCGTTTATAATGTTGAGTCATAGCCGCAGCAAATTTCGTCTTGAACTCTGATGCCAGTTCAGCCGAGCCTCAGATGACTGCCATTTATTTGGTCAGCGACGGACAAAAGGTTGATGAAACAGGTGCGTCTACTGTCATTGTTTTCTTTCCTGTGGTTGGAGTTCATTTAATCAATCACAGATTCTAACAGTCAAAGTTTTTGTGTTTTTCATGATCTGTGCTTTTTGATTATAATATTAAAACAGATGAGATGCTTGGGACGAGTGGCTTTACCAGCAGGATGTGCCAAAAAGCCATGAATCTGATGACAAACAGGTAACAAACTTAAATTATCATTGATGTGTAAATTCTAGAGCAGGAGTCTCCAACCTCTTTGTGAGCAAGGGCTACCACAATGGACATAGTGTTAGCCTTTCTGGAGGGCTACTTTTTGATATAGTCTACTCAAAACTTTTTTGTTTATTTTATTTGACTTGTTGATATGTTTTAGTATTGTTTAAAATATTAACATGCGTAAACCAAGACAAGCTAATATTAAAATATCCACCATGTTGGAGCTCTAGAAGTAGTTGCGCAATTATGTCTTATACTGTTTCAGATTAAAACACGCTTGGCGAACAGAATAATGAAAAAAGGGTCATTATATCTTTATCTGGAGCGACAGTTTATGTGCCGTACCCTTCGCTAAGGGCCCTTCAAGGGTGTATGAAAAATGGCCAGATTTTAGATTCTCAAAGCTTGAAAGTTATGTGTAGAATGTCAGGTGAAAAAATAAACTGATATTGTAAGTTATCAAAAATGTTTGTGAAAAGAACATTTGATGTTATATTATTTATTTATGCATTAATGTGTTATAAATATAGATATTTAGTTGATTAAGTGGTTATCGCTGTAAGATTGATAGAAATTTGTAGATATAATATCTATTTGATCTTAATTTCATCAGAAGGCTAACAACAATTCAGATGATGCCAAATTTAAGACTGGCACCATTCCCAAGACAAAGTTTCATTAATCCATATGAACCCAAGGAGAAGACGGACCCCAACCCTGCCAATCCCAAGCCAAAGAAGCCAACCTCATCTACTAGCGGTGAGTCTACTGTCATTGTTCCCTTTCCTGCTGTTGGAGTTCATTTAAATCAATCACAGATTCTAACAGTCAAAGTTTTTGTGTTTTTCATGATCTGTGCTTTCTGATTATAATATTAATACAGATAAGGTGCCCGGGGCGATTGGCTTTACCAGCAGGATGTACCAAAAAAGAGAAGAAACGGGTAACAAACTCAACATTGTGCTCTTTACATAAAAATTTATGTTTACTCAGAACATATGTTAAAAGGGTTAACTGATTGTAGATTCTCAAAGCTTGAAAGTTATGTGCATAGTGTCAGGTGAGAAATAAACTAATATTTTTCATGTTTCTTTCTGTATTTGCAGGTCACCATCAACCAAGTTTCAAAATAAACGTGTAATCTTTGCATTATTATTGTACTATTGGATACATCTCAGAGTTTCCTGCATAACATTTGTTAGTTAAGGTGGTAGGGTTGGGCAAGTGGGCGGGCCAGAGGGCGTGACAATCAAATAGGCGGGGCGTATGCGTCATGATGAGAATTAAAATATTTTTATTTAAAACACTCAAATAAAACTCAATTTCGAAGAAACTATGACAGAAAATGAACACATACTAGATTATTAATGAATTAAATGTTTTAAACAGATACCTCTAATAGGAATAGCTGCGTAATGAAGTGAAACTAAAGGGTTAATCAACACAAACTAAAGCAGATGTTGTAGAATGTCAGGCGAACAATGATAGATGGCGCAAAAATGGTAAAAACTGATTATTTCCTACTATTAATAACATTATCTTAAAGGAGTGTAACTACTGTAGCATCTAAATATTTGCGCATAAATAAAGTGAGCAAGAGCGCTCAACAATTATATCTAATCAACAGGCACGTGAAACCCAGCTAGCAGGTTGCTCAAACAACAAAATCACCAGCTAACTTGCTTTAAATTTGCAAGAACTATAGACTAATACAATAACAGGCTTAAATAAACCCAAAACATAAGTCCTCTTACAGTTCTCACAGACACGCGTTTTATCAACTGGCCATCCTCCAGACATGACGGACCACGTCTTTATCTCATTTCGGCCGCGTGGCACACGTTCACGCTCGCGGTGTGAAGCGCGTCCGCGCTATTCTCCGAGATGTTTTATCAACTGGCTAGTTATCCTCCAGACAGTGACGGTCCGGACCACATCTTTCTCATTTCGTCCGTGTGGCAGGCGTCCCCGCTTGCGTGTATGCGCTATTCTCTGAGATGCACTTGACGGCCTTTTGTGCTGCGAATTTATTATTTTTTATGGACAACCTAGTTAAGGCGGTAGGGTTTCCAAGCTTAGGCGGGCCGCCTGAACTGAAATGTGCTGCGGGAAACCTTGCATCTATACTGATGCTATTTAACTCAGTCACTGACTGTAGTGCATGACTGTAGCTTTTAGCCAGGAGAAGATGTCATCAGGTGGAGTCCAACTTTCACGGGGTGTTTCGACCCTGAACCACAACACCCTCCAGTTGGCGGGTCTGCAGTGGTGGCCAGTCACTGCCCATCTCCTCCTGGCCCCCAGCTCAACTCCTCCCTCCTACTCCAGAGCCAGCACAATGCTCTTTCTGCTGCCTCACCCAACCAACGGACAGCTGCCTTCCTCTCCCTTCCTGCTATACCCAGAGCTGTGAGCGTCTTCCACACAGACCGTGCCGGCAAACCCCTACACCCGACGTCGACCGGGAATAGCCAGGTCTGCCGACCTTTGGCTCATAGGCCTCCTCGCACCCGTCTTCCCATGGGACCATCAGTTCAATCATAATTATCTTACTTGCCTCTTCAGAACATAAGACCATTGTAGCTCCCTGGTTTAATAAATACTGACTCTTCAACTGATGATCCTCAAGCTTTATTCACATGTTCATCATAAATGCCGTGAGATTACTGAAGATCACCGTAAGAGCTTAGACAAAGGGAAAATCAAACAAACACTTGAATAAGTAAACCTTGAAATAAACATACATCAAAACCAAAACTACAAACACAGCAATAACTTAAACATACCCAAATAACAAGCGAATACTTATATCACAATGAAAAATAAATTAAAACATTAACAACAGGTAGCAAGTTACAATACCTTGTTCTCCACTTAAACCATAAGCCTTTGTAAACCGTAAACCTTCGAGGCCACAACCGTTTGCATCTGGGTCTCGTTTCACTCTGAATTGATTAGCACATACTCGTGCTATATGCGGTCATGACCATACATTTCAAAATAAAAGCCTTCCTTTACCATGACAAAAATACAAGTAAATAATGCATCAAAAACATAAATTATACACAAAAAAAACTCAAATTCTTTACAACCATGTCTGGCCTCAGCGGTGTTTGCACAACCTGGGGGAAGACTAGTCTCCTTCCAAGGTCCACCCTCATCTCACAGGATTGTGCTGCTTGCAAGAGGCTCTTTTTACTCGTCTTGGGGTATGGTGGTTTCTCCCCTTCCCTGATGAACTGAATGGATCTCGCTTGCCTTGTACTGGGCTGGTGCTTTTTCTGCCTCTCCCGCTCCAAGATGCCAGCCAGTGCACTAAGAACCTTGTCATGATGCCACCTGTATCTTCCTTGGCTAAGAGCTGTCTTGCATCCTGCCAGTATGTGCGCCATTGTTCCCCTCCCTCTGCATAACCTACACAATGGGTCCTTCCTCATTCCCCATCTGTGGAGGTTTGTTGGGGATGGAAGAGTGTCGTACACTAAACGGAGCAGGAAAGAAATGCGAAAGGGCTCCAGTCTCTAGATCTCAGGCCACGTGATCTTCCGCTTCGACAGGTCCCACTTTGTCAAGGCACCTTGCGCTCCAAGCTCGACAGCCCTAGACCTGCCCCTTCTTCCTCCAGGTGTCGGACCTCGGCTTGGATCATGTCCCTCCTCTGCCTTGGGTCTGCTTTTCCCCACTGCTGGAAGTGGTTGAATCCGAGTCCATGTCTCCCTACACATGGGTTCCCGATGATGTCCTTCAGCTTCAATGCACTTTCAGCTTGCGCCACTGATGTGTCATTTCCACACACTTAATTGGGTTTTCCTCAAGTGATGGATTCGTCTGCCCCTGTACGCGCAACTGGAACTTGCTGGTCACTTTCCCACTTCTGATCACCATGCTTCTTGATTTCCTTGGCTTGAACTTCATCCGGGCCCATGTTGCCACGTCATCAAGAACCTTCAGGATCCATCTTGCTTGCACATGGGTTAAAGTTGTTATAGTAAGGTCATCCATAAAGCCTCTTATTAGAGGTTGGCTGGTGCCAGACTCCATTAGTGGCCCTCTGGATTCCTTTCCTGCAGCTGTTATGAGCAGGTTCATTCCCATGACAAACAGGATGGGGAGATGTTGCAGCCTGTCACAATTCCTTTTTCAAGGTCCTGCCACTGAGTTGTGAAGTGGGCAGTTTTGTATGTTATCAAAACAAGTTTGTGAAAAACATTAATTTATGTAATCTTTTATTTATTTAAATATAGTGCTTATTGCTGTAATTAGAAATTTGTAGACATATATGATATGTATTTTATCTTAATTTTATCAGAAGGCTGACAATAATCCAGGCGATGCCAAATTAAAGACTGGCACCATTCCCAAGGCAAAGGCTGGCACCGGTGTTGGCAATCCAGTTCAAAAACCTATTGTTATTCCATGTAGTATCATAGTGAAGACCTGCGGTTCCCAAGAAGACGGCTCGTTTTCATCCACCTGATACCAAGGTGAAGGCAGACCCCAAACCTGCCATCCCTAAGAAGACAGCTGTAGGTAATCCACATGATACAATGGTGAAAGCAGATAGCGAGTAGGTCGATCCGGCACACAGTGCGTCTACTGTTATGATTACTCTAAATTGGTGGATCTTAATGATGTGTTGATGCCCTCTAATGAATATTATTATATTAATAAATAAAATAGAAATATTATTAAATAAAACACCTTTATTATATTTACATTACTTTGTCTCCTGCTTGCTGTTTTTCCCTTCATCTCTGTATCTGACTCATGGTTGATTTGAAGTATTACCTCACTACAAAGTTAATATTAGAGTATAGATTTAGTCATTTCCTGATGGGGAGAGACATCTAATGACATCTGGACTCTAATTGGATCTATAAGATAGTTAGGATATGAATGTAATATGCTGCGATATTAAAGAGAAAGCAGACAGACACACTCATTGCAGGGTTACTTAGTTTACAGCTAACTTCTGGGTGTGCGTGGAAACCCCATACATAAACAAGTGGGCGTGGCTTAACGTGCCCATCACTCAGCACATCTATTACATTCCTTCACCTTAAGAATTAAACATAATCCCTCCTGCAGTGTGTGCAAACCTCTGTAACTGCAAACAAAGCCTTCTGTACCAAATATTAACATTGATTTTCTCAGGTGTTCAAATACTTATTGTCCTCACTGTATATAAATATGCAAATAGTCCCAGCCTCCATTCTTTCGCACCACCTCAGACAATCCAGCCAAATCAAATGGCAAAAAGTGAAAAATTTATTTTCTGGGATGCACATTGACAAACAATTAACACTTAAAGAATAAAACAACAAACAAATTATTGTAGAAACTTTGGTCTACTCTATATAATAAGGATGCAGCATTAAAAAAAAAAAAAGGTTTTACTTGAAAAGGTTGGTCAAGGCAATGAGGCCATTTTTATAAGACATAAATTAAAAAATTTTTTATAATTTAAAAAAAAAAACGATAAATTTAATATAAAAATTCAATTAATGAAACACACACACACGTATAACAATAAAATAAAAGACATATACACATAAAAGCATTTGGTAAAAAATGTAGAAAAGTTGTTTTGTGGGAGGAATGTTATGCTTCTCTTGTATTTCTGTCAGATTTGGCAACTAGTAATCGGGGTCTGTCTCCTGATGTCTGAATGAGCTCCCTGCCACTGCAAACACACAAACAAAATACATTACAGTGATTTTATTGACACAGAAAATATAACAAAAGTGCTTTATAAATGACTAAGAGTTACAATAATACTTATTAACAAATTGTCAAATCCTAATGCATCACTTGTGCTTTCCTGGTAGAGCATTACACACTGTCAGAAATTAAGGTACAAAACTGTACCTGGCTCAATCTATTTGTAATTTTACTCACGTTTGGTAATCCACCCCAACCAGACTGAGTCCATTCACTGCTAGAATACGATCCCCTGGTCTCAGCCGCTGGGACAAAGCAGCAGGAGATTCCGGCATTACGGATTTGATGTATATTCCATTGACTTTAAATGGTGTTTCCTGTTTAAATAAAGATTACTGTATAATATTTATATAATATTATGACATGCCCACCAAAAATACAATACTAAACAACGAGACATTACCACATATTGTCACTTTTAGTGTTTGATTTCCATAAGCAGTTTTTTGGATGCAAACTTTTAGACATAATATCCTAAAATTGCAAAGTATTTATTGATTCCAATTTATTTTGCTATTAGTCAATAACACAAAACATCTGAAAGTGTATTTTAAAAATATTGCATATAGAGGGATGATGCAAACATTGCCTACTGATCCACTGACCTGTCCATCTACCAATGCCAGACCCAAACCACATGATCCTCTCTGCAACTCCAGCACAAACACATCTTCCTCATCACCCTCACCTTCAAAAACATATTATACACACCAAACACGTGTCACCATTTTAGCATCTTGACCTCATAATGGTTATTTACATTAGATGTATTTAAAAACAATGAAGACAAAATCCTGCTACCTTCTTGTTTGATATCAGTAAGGTATTTGGAGGTCTGATGGTGTGATATCGTCTCCTGCTGGTCTGTTTCAGGATCCATCAGCTCATGGTTTTGCAGTGGGTTTGATGGTGTAAGTAAAAATGGGGCCGAGCGCTCCACACTGCTGGGATGCAACCAGGCCCGGATTGGCCATAGGGAGAACCGGGAGGATTCCCGGTGGGCCGGTCTGTTTTTTTTGGCCACAAGGGCCGGTGTTGTCATGCCACCGGGATGACGCGTATTTGCGGGTGAGAGATGTCCCCGCCGCTTTATGCACAAGTTGATTGTGTCCCGAGTCCCGACCACTTATTGGAAGAATTCTTGCATTAGGGTTCATTGACTTCTAAAACGCATGGGAAACGCAGGACGTGCCGCTGTCTTCTGGTTTTCAAAGCGCTTACTTGAACACGAGTTTTGTTTCAGACGCGTCTATATTGATTGCGCTTGCCGGCCGCGCGTCTATATTTAAAATAAGCTTGAGCGCGTCTTTTGAGTGCGCTTGCCGGCCGCGCGTCTATTATATTTTAAATAAACTTGAGCGCTTGTTTTGTGTGCGCTTGCCGGCCGCTCGTATATATTTTAAATAATCTTGAGCGCGTCTTTTGAGTGCGCTTGCCGGCCGAGCGTCTATTATATTTTAAATAAACTTGAGCGCGTCTTAATACAAACGGGCTGGCCTCTAAACGTATTTTTTTATCCAAGTCATAGATGAATTCTCTATGAATAGTCATTATTCATCGTTTATTGCAAGAGGAACAAAAATCTATTTGATGCAAAACTCATTAGTTTCAAAAGTATATCCATGATGTTTTCTTTTTTTTAACACAATGTAGGCCTACGTTATTTAGCAATAGACATGATCTAAGTACTAAAAAAAAGATACAGATTAGTTCCATTTGTTTCCAATGCATACTTGATAAATCTTGCTTGTGTATTGTATATCAGGGGTTTCCAAACGTTATCAACCCAACAGTTAATCTCAAGACTCACCATTTTTTAGAAATAGAAATATAGAGGAAAATACAAACACATTTGTTTCCTTTAGTTTTTGAATAAGTTTACTTTAGTAATAGTATGGTCTTATGGTAGGGCTGCATAATTATGGCAAAAATTATAATTGTTTACTGCATTTGCACGGAATATGAAATTATATATTTGAAAAATACAGTGAATTGCAAGGCTGCAGAGAACAGTGCACTACTGCAGACTTATACTACTGAGGGTTTAAAGATATTATTTTAATAGTCAGTCGTGAACTAAAGTGGGCCGGTCTAAGGCATGAAACTCCAGGGCTGAAAATGAGTCCCACTCCGGCCCTGGATGCAACCCTTTCATCTGTAACTCGAGATTTTGAAGCTTCTTTGTTAAAATAGTTTCACAAGAGCTCAAATCATTTGTTCCAGCCCAAGGAAAAACTTTCTCCGTGTGCCCAAGTTCAAGATGAGCTGTTGGATGAGCTTCCAGTTTAGTAAATTTGGCTTCTGTTGGTACAGCGGAGACGAACTGTAAAAACACAGAAATAGGCAAATTTATTATTCTGTCATTTACCATAAAGTTTTTGGCTGTGTACAAAATAGCCCCCTTTACTCTCATTCACTACTCCCTAGTACATTACTTCACGAATGTTGTGCACTTAAAGTAGTGAATTTAGACATCGAAACGTTTACAGGACTCCAAGTAATAAAATGGCATCTTTTGGCTGTTCATAACTTCATATACATTTTGGGGCTTTCAAAGTGCATGTTTTTTTAAAACGAAACCATTATCATCTCCATATAAACTTCAAAAGGTGCATTTGTGAAATTGGTGACTTCATGCGTATTACGTGTTCAAACATCGCCAACTACAGGCCTGGTATGGGTAATACAACATGCTCATTTCATGTGAACAGGACTGTTTTGACAGCTTGTACTTCAAACAGTACGCGAAACAAACATTTTATCCACCAGTTTCACAGACAATGCCAGTTCCATTGATTTGTCTCAAGATACACACCAGTAATGTGTTTTTCTAAGGGATGTTTATAAAAGATGCTTAAATATCTTAATTTAACTAAGGCCTAGTCCTGTGGCCGGTTGCATAAAACTTTAAGACTAGTCTTAAAAGTTAGCCATGAATTTTTTTCTTCAAGACTGATCATAATTGTTTTAAGTGTGTTACATAGAAAGGTATTGGTCTAATTTAAATCCAAATAATAAGACTGATTAGCCCTAACTAATTGCTAGTTAGTCAGAATCATTCTTAAGACGCAGTCTTAACGTCACGGCCATGTTTATGCAACCGGCCACTGGTTTCAGCTAAGCCTTGTCTGTGAAATCAGGCCTATATGTTTTTGGTCTTTTTCGAGGGCGCATGATGCAAAGCTCATAAAAACATATATTGAGCCCATCATGTGTGTGGCTCGTCCTATCAAAATATGAGTTTGGCGCGTCATGTGAACCTATGCGCATTAGGGGTGTCCTCGACTAAGGATTTACATTTTCGAATCAGAATTGTCGAATCTTTCCATAGTCGACCGATAGTCGAATCATATCTATGTGTGTGCATGGGTTGGGAGGGGGCCAGACAAGGTACAAATTGGTAACTTTTAATTTCTTTCACAAGCAGCACACATAAACAACTTTCTGTTAAAGTGACCAAAACTGTCTTTCAAGTGATGAACGAAGACAAAACTGACGATGCATTTATATATTTATTTTAAGGTAAAATATATAAGGCAACATTTGCTTATTTATTCCTCATAACATTTTAAAGCCACGATCTACAGAACATCACACAAAAATACATTTTGATAACTAAACCTAAAACAATTCATTAAACGTTATTATAAAACGGGCAGTTCTGGTTCTTCATTCTGATTGGTTGAAACGCGTTCTAAGCCGTGATAAAATACACCGGTAACCTCACGGTTCAGACCACATTACATAAGTATCCCTGCGCCACTGTTGCTGCGTACTGATTTATGAGTATAAACACAACAGTCTTTAATCGTATTTTTAATTTGTCTACAATTGCACAATTAATGGCGATATCCAAATAAATGCCAATAAATACTGTTGAGTCATCTAGTCAATAAAGAGAAAACGTTGTCTGAGGAGTTTATAACTGAAGTTCATACGCCCGCTATTATCCACTGGGTGGCGATCTTTCCCAACTTAAACACTGACGCATTCACTGAAAACACCGTGTAGTAGGGGAGACCGGGGCTGGTTGTCTCATGGGTTGGTTGTCACACTGCTTATTCCAGACATACTACATGGCGCTGTTGTACAATTTTGATATCAATTTGTTAGCCTTTAATAGCTTACTCATTTGCACTTGAAAATTTGCTGAGCAGACAGAAAACATTGAGGTTAGGAGACATTTTTTTATTTTTATGGGTCAGAGTAAATTTTCATGTTGGTGTTGTTTTTGTGTTGAGATCTTGTAGGATATTAGTCATTCAAAAACAAAACACTCATTAAAAAGCCAAAAGTATTAGCTTTATTTTGAGTCATATTTTAGCTATCAAGTTAAAGCCGTGTGGCAGCTAGCTTAGCATGTTTGTCAAGAAGTCGGTTGGGGATGGTTGTCACATAGCTTGCGGGGTTGGTTGTCACATGTGAGTATTGGACATGTAGACCTTTTAAGACTCTTGGTCTGTTTGTTTCTTTTTGTTTGCTGTTAAAATAAAAGAAATAAAGCATGAAATAAAGAGGTTTTAACACTAAAAATTATTTAATTTTATTTCTCAACAAAGTAGACAATAGGCTTTATGCCCAGCTGCACTACTTCCTGAACTTCAGCCAGCTTCCTGTTTCCTGGCTGTCATTATTGGACAAACTGATTAATCCAGGTGTGCAAACTGATCAATCCAGGTGTGCCCGACCCCAGCAGTCACAACAACAATAATCAGACACACCTGGATTAATCAGCCCGTCCAACAATGGCAGACAGGAAACAAGAAGCCGGCCGAAGCTCATAGTGCAGCTGGGTATAAAGCCTATTCAAGTAACTGATCACCCACTTTAATCCCATTGTTTAAACATTATGGGCATTAATAACAACTATCATAGGGGTGGTATTCATATTAAAACATATTTGCAGTTTCTAGCTTAAAAAAAAAATACACATTATCTTTTCAGATCCCAATTTATCACTGAAATCCTATTGAATCACTATAGGGACAACCAACCCCATACCCTGTGACAACCAACCCCATGATGGGGTTGGTTGTCACATTGTGTCAGAGTGTCTTTGATGGTTAATTACTTCCTGATACAATACATTCGAAAAGTAAAGTGTATACACATTTATAGCCAAGACTCCAAAGTTTCATTTCATGTAGGAATTACTGCCGAAAGATTTTTTGAAGATGAGCAATTCATGCATTAGTAAAAATTGTGACAACCAACCACGGTCTCCCCTACTCTTCATGTCTGAATCTGATGATTTCTTACTAAAGTTCTTCACAAAAATGGAATTATCTCCGCTTTTAGCTGAAAATTTGAGAGGTGATAACTGATAAGAGAACAAATTAAGGTAGGATGAAACTTGTTGTTGTTGTTGTTGTTTGAAAGCGGATGGTCTGTTCTTTCATTTTATATTTATGTTTATTTAAAGAAGATAATTTTTCTGTAAGCCATTCAACTAAAACCGGGTGGCAACTTAAAAAAAAACGCTGACGGGGAAAGAGTTCAGCATGCTTACAAGCATATTTGATCATCACTTCAACAGCACAATATAAATGTTAATGTATAAATTAGATGAATGGTGATTTATAAAATAAACACCACCGTCTTTAATCATATTTTCATTGTATCTTTGCTGCGTCTGTGTTGTTTGTGAACTGCGCTCTGTTTCAGTCACACTTGATTCTGAGGAACTACTTTGTTTGGCGGAAGAGTAATATTTATACTAATATAATTACAACTTATTTGTGTTTTATTTTATAAAATCCCGCTAACTTTATGCATATGAAGTAACCGTTTTATAAACGCAATAAGCCCCTCGAAGCGTTGGGTTACCAGTGCATTTTATAACAGCTAAGGGGGTTTAGGCACTCCGCTTCGCGTCGTGCCTAACAACGCCCCTTAGCTGTTATAAAATGCACTGGTAACCCACTGCTTCTTGGGGTTTATTGCTTTAATTTATAACATGAAAAACACTAAAATTAATGATTTTATAGACACTATGCGTTATTATTTAGCACAGAAATACTTGCTTGCTTGCTCTGACTTTGATAATCTCTGTATTCACTTTAGATACAGAAAGACCGGATGATATTATTTATTTCAGGAATCTATTTGCTATCATTTAAAAGTGAACACCAACCAATATTAAATCACAAGAAAGACATTCGTGTCAGGCAGAAATATAGGTTCGGTGCAGATAGTTTCCGTTTCATCACCGAAATTTTAAAAAACGGCTTACCTGTTATGTAGTTTAACTTTTGACAAGATAACCAAAATGTATGATAAATACATTTTAAAAACTTATACCCGTCGAAAAACATCCGTTTTTTAATGTTTAGTTTGATGAACTCCTAAATATGAGACACAGAGCACCTAGCCCGTTCGGCTAAATTACATACGCAAGCATGGCCAGCACGCAATAGCGCAACATCGATACAACGAAAAGCTATCCAAAATGTACAGACTTAAATTAGATCAAAATGTACGTTTATAATAGATACATTTTTTTAATAAAATAAGGTCAGAAGTAACAAAGTGCAGAACAAATGTGCAAAATGCCTCAAGTGCACGAAAACAAAACACAAGCCAAATAGATACATCAGATAACCCAGAGTGATTTATAAATAAAATAAAATAAATTATTAAAAGAATAGAAAAGTATAGCCATAATATAATTGCCAGCTTTGTCTTTTAAATGTAGAAACAAAGAGGCAATGGTTTATTAACGAAGAAACCTCCAGGTGGGGCAAACCCATATTGAAATGTTGGCTGGGGCAGGCTCACCATAGATGTTAAAAATGTGTTTTATTTATATAGCGTATTTTATATAAACATGTTTAGATGTAGAAACTTACCTGATTTAGGATAGGTAACGACAGGGCCGCCTTAACCTAATGTGAGGCCCCGGGGCTAAGAGGTTTTGTAGGCCCCTCTTCCCCTTGATTTATGGTCTATTTTTTGTAAGTGTAATATCTAGGTAATCTACATATCAAAATGCATTAGTTTCTTTCGAGACATACAACAGTGAGTTTTCCCTCTTTGAGCCAGAAAACACCATAATATTGTTAACATATCACTGAGCCCACTTGAGCATAAACACAAGACACTCTATTTAACAACCACACACAGCAACTTGTGGTGATAATAAAACCAAAATGTGTGAAAGTATATATGTTTATAAGCTTTATATTTATATAGTTTTTGGAATATACAAATTTGCAGAAAATTGCACTCACTAACTAAATGCTCACCACAGTTTTAAAAATATAATAAGTTAAAGTTAGTTTTAAAGTGAAAATGCATTAATGATAACAAAAGATAAGTCTTTATAGACAGAATCTTGTTAAATGCATTAATGATAACAAAAGATAAGTCTTTATAGACAGAATCTTGTTAAATGCATTAATGATAACAAAAGATAAGTCTTTATAGACAGAATCTTGTTTTTTAATCATTTATTTATTTTGTAGGCTATTGAAGATATAGTATGCATTGTATTTAGTATTTATGCATAAATAAGCATGTAAAACGAGCAAGTATGAATATGCACAAGACAGACAGGGAACATACCTGTATATAAGATCTTTAGATAATGAGATTATAAATATGAATGGTGCTATCAGGGGATGATCATTTGAGATGGTCTTGTCGCTCTTTACTTTCTAAGACTTGCACCTTTACCGTTGCGTGCGTCTCTTTCTCGTCTTTCTGAAATCAACAGATGTGTGTAATGTGAGCTAACGTCGCGTCAAACTACATCGCTCCAGCTGCGCACGCGTCACTGATATAAACGCGAGTAAACTTAAACTTTATAACAACTAACAGCATTATGTGCGGGAACTCCTTTCTTAATTTAGCGGCACAGTTTCTTGGGCACGTTTGGAGAGACTTCTGCATGCCAGAGACTCAGCTGAACCAGCACAGAGAGCGAACGAGCGAGCGCGCGCACGAAAGAGAGAGAGAGACCTGCACCTCACTAATGCTTATTATGAAATTTCAGAAATTACTCTTTCATTTGTTGGTGGATTATTTCCCGTTTATCTGTCACACTCAGTCTAACGTGCAGGAATGTCAAGTTGACAACGCGCACTTAATTACATTACGCGGAATAAAAAATATGTTACGTCTAACATTTTATTTCACGTTAAGTTACAACGGACCAATCAGCAGCCATGAAACGTGCAATTAGAGTGATTGACAGAAAACCTGACAAGTTACAAAACAATATGACCTTTTCAGCTCATCATGAACGCAAACTTGGGAGGCCCTTGAACTTGGGAGGCCCCTGGGCTTCAGCCCAGGTACGCCCGTGCATTAAGGCGGCCTTGGGTAACGATAAGGATGTCATCCGGGCGGAAAGTAAAGTCCTCGTAGTATTTTAGACATTCAGGAGGGTGCAAGTGAGTTGGGACGAACACCCCTTTATATACAGAGTACAATTCTGCCTCTGTCATTTTCTAAACTACACAAACACTTAGAACAGATCTGAAACGTAAAAATGTAAAATCTGTAATGTAAAACCGTGAACAAGATGTATGAAGATCTCGGTTTATCACATCTGATAGTGATCGAGTAAGGCGCCTTAATCCTCCTCAACTTTTAGAGGTGCAAATAAAAATGCTTTGGTAGTGTAAACCGCGTGGTCGACAGTTTGCCCAAATAAAACGACGCGTAACCTGAAGCACCATTCAGTCCTCCAACACGAGGGTCAACTGATTTAAGGTATGTGCATGAAGAAGCCAGGGTGAGGGTCTGTCTGCGTCCTGGACGACTACAAGAAACGCCCCTATTAAATTCCAGGACTTTCCACGCCCCTCCAAAAAGCACACGAAATTCGTCTGTTTGGTAAAAAAAAGCGTTTTTTTTTTAATTAAAACTTTATATTTATGTTGAAAGTCTTGGGTTTGTAAAAAAAAACCCGTTAATATTAGCTAACATTAATCCTAACTGCTTTATCGATAAGTGGCTAGATTGATGCATACACTGCAAAAATATAAGTGTCGACTGCATGTGCCGTATGACATCAGAACTCCGCGAGAACGGTTCCAGAATATACTGCTCTGTATACTTTCGATTTGCTCTCGCGGTACATTGATGTCATGAGTGACCAGTTTGCGCATCCCTGCATGTAAGCAAAATACGTAATGTAAAAGTATGCGGTGAGGAATGTGCTGAGGGCAAGCCCGTTGAGGGTGTAATCTCCACTGTCACGTGATCCTTCAAATATGCCGATTTACTTCTGCGGAAAAACAGCTGTGTTGCTTCATAGTTTAGTGGGGATTTTTTTAGATAAATAAACATTTACATTGAACAGCGTTATTTGAAACAGAAATCTCTCCCTCTGACAAACAGTGGTGCAAGTTACTATTCAAAGTTAGTGTCTATTAATAATGAATCATGACATAAAACAACTTAAATAACACTAAAATATTTATTAACACAACTGTTTCAACAGTGTTAATAATCGAAAAAGTTTATTGAGCAGCAAATCAGCATATAAAATGATCTTTGAAGGATCATGTGACACTGAAGACTGATGATGCTGAAACATTCACAGGAATAAATGACAGTTTACAATATTGAGACACGTAAAAAAATCTGAACGTGAACCTTTGAACGGCAGTGTAAATTATAGTTATGATGGCCTGTTTCTCACACTTAATGATATTATTGCATATAGTTTGTTCCTTATCCTCAAATTATAGGGACAAATTTACAAAGGGATCCAGAAACAATCTGATGGTGACTGAACCAGATAATTTTTGCTAAATAAGGTCACAAAATTCTTGGTAGTACCCAGGATGTCAAAGTCTCCAAAAGAAGGCAAAGAGTTTTTACATTTTACTCCGTAAGGGTGGATTCACTACAGTTATTCAAGCTGTAGGAATGACAAAATGACTGAAGAAACATTAACAGCAAGATAATGTAAAACTGTCAGTAACAACCAACGGCGGAAATAAGCGCAGTTATGATAGCAAAATATGTGGGAGTGTGTCACAGGTCGGAGCGGACCCAGATGCTATTGAGTCACGCCCCTTCCTAGTTTCCACCTCGAGGATGTTCCCAAAGCCACCCCAATGACCAGACACACAAGGTACAAGTAAAATAGACTTTATTAAATTATTTAAAATAGTATTCAGGGAAGGGGGATTTAAAAACAAGGTTTCTTCTGGCTTCCAGGCAGAGGGGACGGGACTCTGGACTGTCCTTCTTGAACCCGTGGCACCCTCCGCTTCTCCCGGAGGCGGAGTTTAAGAGGGGAAAGACTGCAGTCATGGATTAAAGTGAAAAAAATTCTTCTGAGTGAAATTTTTTTCAGGCCAAGTCATATTCCTTGTAAACAGGCGAGACCAATAGCATTCTAAGGGGAGATGTTTTTTGCCATTAATGCCATATTGAAGTCTACTATGGCATTTATAGGTTTGACAAAATACAGCAGCAGTGCGAGTATGTTTTTTTGTGAATTAACACTTAATTACAACATATGATAGGTTTATTAATAGTTTGTTAATTTACAGCTTTACTTTCCTTTAATTGAACCATTACCTTTAATATATGTCTAAAACAAAACACTTGTGACTTCTGCACTAAGGGTTAAAAACGTTATCCCGTCATGTTAATCTACTTGTGACAAACTAAAAAAATTGATTCTGTAAGATGTAGTTTGCAGGGCATTTCAGATTAAGGTGAAACAGCTAAATAACTCACTATATAAAAAGAAATACTAATATCACCACCTTTAATGAATCTTAATTATTTATTAATTGTAAATCTTATTAATTTTGGCATTTACTTATACATTTTTTTAAATCAAGGTTGAAACTGTTAACATTAGTTAATGCACCATGAACTAACATCAATTACTTTAAGGACATAAACATGAATTAATAAATGCTTATATACTCTATATTTTTCATAGTTTGTTCATGTTATATAATGCATTTAGTAATGTGAACAAATACAACTTTTTTTAAAAGTGGTACAGAAATGTTTATATCATATTATTCAGTGCACATAAACGAAAAATCCAGGGTCTGTACTGCTCACACAACAGCTTACAGTCACAGCTCTAATACAATAACTTTATGTATGAATATAAACCCTGAACGAGCAACTCGAATAAAACTCGTGTACAATTCACACAGGATGCCTGTAATCATAGTGACAGTTGTACATTAAATGACTGTACCCTTTATCAACAAATTATTATTTTACAATAGAGGCAGGGCTGAGGTGCTTTTTATGCGCAATGTTATGCACTTAAAACAACGCATTGTGCGCAACTTGTGTATATTACACAAGAACAAAATTCAAGCTCACTAAGGATAAACAGTCAGTGATGAAATAAGGATAATAAACAATATTTTAGTAAAGGTAAAAAATGTAACTTACCCTTTTTTCTGCTGTTTACTTTCTCCTAAGCCCTAAATGGTCGTGTTTGAGGATACTTGCAAAGACGGGATTTTTGACGCATAACCTTATGTGTATTTAAGGCCAATAAAGCGGCAAAAATACTCACAAGCTCAAAGAGAAGCGAATGCGCGACTGGCTTATTCCCCTCACACAGAAACAGCGCGCACATAAAGACTGTTGTTATTGTTTCAATTTAAAATCACTTGTTTTTGAATGCGGATACATGTACAAACATCAAGATTTCCTGACCACGCGCACATGCAACTGCAAGAACTGACAGGTGGGTGACATCAAAGTACTGCGAGAGCATTTCGGAAGCAGTCTCGTCTAATGAGTTCTCGGTTCACTCTCACGGGATTCTGATGTCATCTGACTGCCTCTTGGTTCTTGTGGCGCCACGTGAAGTTTACCCATGAGTTTAACAAACTCGATGTATTAGCCACTGGTTAGATCAGCGTAGCAGTCAAAAACGATCACGTATGAGACAAATTAATTACCCCCAAAATACAGGACCCTAGGCTTACTGTGCAAAGACACGTAAATTACCTGGCTGTTTGATTTTCTTAGCCCACGAACTGAAAGGCTTGCCAATCTTCCTCATTTCGCTAAGCCAAGTTAATCTCCATTGGTCTTATACACCTTTATCGATGTCCAAAACATCGGATCCTTCCTGCATTACAAGTATGTCCATGCTAGCAGAAATTAAGTTTTACCTCAGCTTAACGTGAGATACAGCCAGAAAACCCGGAGTGGATCTCGTGCGTAGTGATTACAGAACGCTTACAGTGGACTGTGGAGAGAGGAACGTGATTTCGTTCCACTCCAGGCTTTGATCACATTCCACTTAACAAGGTGAATACACAGCGTCTTTATGAAAAGTTAATTTAATAATTTTGCAACTGACGGAAATCCGTCGTAGACTCGCTGCAATCGACGGAAATCCGTCGCTACGACGGAGAACTTTAATCCATGTGCAGTAGGTATTTCTCAGATAACTGACTCGTCGTCTCCTTGTTCACCGGGTACGTACTGTAACACAAGATCACACGTGCACTGTTAACTACGACTTTTCCTCTCTTACAGATGGCTGGTAGCAGTGGATACGGTAGGTACTTCTCAGGTAACTGACTTGTGGTCTCCTTCTTTAGAAGGCTCGTAGCTGAAACACAGAATCAACACTTTCACAACTCACTGTGGCTTTTCTCTCTTACAGGTGGCTGGTAGCAGTGGATACGGTAGGTATTTCTCAGGTAACTGACTCGTGGTCTCCTTCTTTAGAAGGCTCGTAGCTGAAACACAGAATCAACACTTTCACAACTCACTGTGACTTTTCTCTCTTACAGGTGGCTGGTAGCAGTGGATACGGTAGGTATTTCTCAGGTAACTGACTTGTGGTCTCCTTCTTTAGAAGACTCGTAGCTGGAACACAGAATCAACACTTTCACAACTCACTGTGGCTTTTCTCTCTTACAGGTGGCTGGTAGCAGTGGATACGGTAGGTATTTCTCAGGTAACTGACTCGTGGTCTCCTTCTTTAGAAGGCTCGTGGCTATATGTGGCTTTTGGTGGCCTAACGTGTACACAGTAGGTGGGTTTACTCACAGACCTCCCGTGGTAAGATGTTTACTCGTGGTCTTTGCCTCCAAGGCCTCTGTTACGACCGGGGGATTCAGTACTGTCACCGTCGAGCCGAACGCTGCCCTTTCCTCTCCGTACGTGTAGCTCCAGAGATCTGGACAGGGGCGCACCTTTGAAGAGGCTCTGCGACAGGCAAGTTACTACACACTAGGCTTCCACAACAGTGTACTTGTTCCTCACATATGCACTAGCACTCTGAAATTCTACTCACGCAAAGGTCTGGGTCTTCTGTGCAATCCACCACCGGCTCCACACTGTATCGTTGCACAGCATATAATTTTAAAAGCACTTCACCCACCGCACGGCGTCTTCTCTCACGACCGACTCTCTATAATGGCTCCTGACAACAGATACACAGCACTGCACTGCAAGACATCAAGTGTACACACACACTCAGCAAAGTCAAGACTCACCCACGACACACTTCAAGTGACACAAAGTAAGGTCAGGCCATGATCTTCCCGGAGCCGGCTGAGAACCTGCGGGGCGTTGTAGTAGGGGAAAGCTGATGGTTAAATGTAGCTGTCGCAAAGATCTTCCTTCCTGGCAATGCTACGCCGCCGGCTCACCCACCACTCTGCTCCGTGATAGGGCCGCTATCCTAGTTCGCTGGGGGCTCACACACACATTGAACAATACGTTTGCAATAAACACATCCAGCTGTATATTCCTTGTACTCACGGTAAGTTATCACACTTCCTCTCTTTATCTCCGCGATATCCACACTAGCTGGTTTCCTTTACACTGCACGTAATCCAGTCGTACTCATCCGACTATCACACTGAAGATATGCATGTCAATACTCTCACAATATCAAAGACTTCCAATATACTCAGCCACGCTATTATCCTCTTCCTCCGTTTCCAACCAGCGTCTCGTATAGTCCTCCGTTTCCACGCCACAGCAGCACAATATCCACTTCACCACCGGAACTCACGTACCGACTGCAACCAAACAACAACAACCCCTACTGGCTGGTTTTCATGTCCTCTTTATACTCCTTCGCTTCCTTAAGTTCTCCAATCCTTGATCGCTGCGTTTATTTGCCACACCTGTGTTCAATCGGCTTGATTTTGCTCGCGGCGTTTTCCCGGAAGTTCCTGTATTTCTGCTTATCCCGCCGGGTGGAACTCAACCCCGGGCGGAACCAATCTTCTAGAGTTTTGGTTCCGCCCCATGTAATCGTCACCGTGTGACAAGTGCATTGCTAGAATATAAATATATTGTATTGCAATAGGTAACATTAGGTATTAACATTAAATCAAACTAAACAAGAGATTTATAAATGAAAATGTTTAATAACAGTACTGACTTATGGTTACAATTGAAATTGTTTTGGTATAAATGCATCAAAATTTAAATAATACATGTACAATTTACTGTTTCCAATAGAGAACAGAGAAAGAAAGAAAGTTTAGAAGAAAGAGAGTCACCAGCATTGAACTAAAATCTTGGCTAAGGGGTTGTGTAAACCTAAACTTTTAAACGCCGAGCACTTTTTAGCTGTGATACTTGAGCTGTGAGCCAGTTGGTTGTTGTGATACTTGTCCCCGCCCCTCCTCCACTGTGATTAGACGGCTGTGTGAGAACTGACATTGACGATCGGAGCTTTCCACCCAAAGTTGAATCTCTTTCAACTCTTGACGCTCAGCGTCAGCGCGGAAAAACGCTGAGCGCCGGCTTATTTTAAAAACGCAGAGTTTCCATTAAATCAATTAAAAATCTGCGCCGGCCGCGGGCGTAAAACTTTGGTGTCCATGCCCCCTAAGGGGTTGTGCACACCAAAACTTTTAAACACGGCTGAAAACGCCTGGACAACGCCGAATGCCAGCTGTTTCTTTAGCTGAGCGCTTTGGTACCTGTGATACTTTAGCTGTGAGTCGGTTGGTTGCTGTTGTAATGCCCCGCGCCTCCTTTACTGTAATCGGACAGCCGTGTGAGAACTGCCAATGATGAGTGGAGCTTTTCACCCAAAGTTGAATATTTTTCAACTCTCAGAGCTCAGCGCTAAGGGGGCGTGCACACCAAAGCTTTAACGCCTTTTACGCATGGAAGCTCAGCGTTTTTCAAATAAGCCAGCAGCTAGCGGTTTTCTTCCGCGCTGAAAAACTGGTGCCCGGCGGTTTTTCCACGCTCAGCGCTGAGCGCCGAGAGTTGAAAAATGTTCAACTTTGGATGAAAAGCCCCGCTCGTCAATGTCAGTTCTTACACGGCCGTCCAATCACAGTGGAGGAGGGGTGGGGACAAGTATCACAGCAACCAACCGTCTCACAGCTGAAGTATCAGGGGGCGTGCACACCAACGCTTTTACGCCCGCGGCCGGCGCATGTTTTCAATTCATTTCAATGAAAACTCTGCGTTTTTCAAATAAGCCAACAGCTAGTGGGTTTCTTCCGCGCTCAGCACCGAGAGTTGAAAAATGTTCAACTTTGGAAGAAAAGCTCCGCTCGTCAATGTCAGTTCTCACGTGGCCGTCAAATCACAGTGGAGGTGGGGCGGGACAAGTATCACAGCAACCAACTGTCTCACAGCTGACGTATCAGAGCTACCAAAGCGCTTAGCTGAAGAAAGCTTGCACTCAGCTGAAAAACAGCTGGCATTAGACGTTGTCCAGGCTTTTTCAGCCGCGTTTAAAAGCTTTGGTGTGCACGCCCCCTTAATGGCAAGAAAAAGACCATAGAGAATGAACAGAAGAGCAGAGCTCATGGAGACCAGCCCAAAAATGGAAAAATGGAATGGAAAAGGCAGAAAGGCTGAGCATACCCTAACATTATCCCTTCCCTTGACCATGTGACCAAACCCAACATGATACATTCAAACTGACGATTAGAAGACCACCTTTAACCCCCACTGTACTTGACAAACAACTCTGCCAATAGTCAGTGAGCACAGGAATGCAGATGGTAGATTTGGGAATAGGGGTTGTGCCATTAATTCCTGTTTTCCCAGAGTGCACCCTTATTTTCAGCCTTACAACTCTTAAACTCTCCCAGTGTGAATCTAGAAAAAATCCTATCTTTTAGCCAAGCGTTCACATAAAACACCTCTTATTGTTCACTTCTCAAGTAATGAAAGTTAATTTTTTGCTTGAAATAATATGAACAGCAGCTCTGCTAACCCTTCTGCTTTTGCTTTCCTGTTTCTATATCGGGATACCCAATACAGGTTACAGAAGCACAAGTATGGATCCAGCCTCACATGTGAAGACTTCAGATGATGCCAACGCCCCCAAAGACTTCAGATGATGGCAACTATAGATGGACTTAAAAAACTGCCATATTGTAATCACTGCCTCATAGTTTTTATAATAAATAATAATATTTGAATGGACAACGTTTACGCTTTTATATTCCCATTTGTTTGTCCACAATACTCTGCTGGACAATGCAAACTGGTGTGTTTTGCATCATCCAAATATTGTTAATTTACATATATTACAGACATTGTAACAATAGAAAGTGGGTTGAAAGTCTGTAAACTTACTCTATATAATAATAATTGTCTGTTTAACTGAGCATGACTTAAAACACATGACTTGTATTATCTTAGAGCTATTGCTTTATGAATGCATTTTGTTCCTTAATGAGATAAACGCTTACACCTGGTTTTAGAGACAATGCTTAAAGTGTAACTAAACCCCAAACCAACTTTTTTTAGTTAATGATCTGTAAGAATGGGGCTTTATTAGTGCTGTTCGTTGATTTTGATATAAGTTTTTTTTGACATTTGGATATAAAGTGTTTCAATACTGCAATATATGGTGTAAAAACGTCTGAGTGCTTCAGGTTGAACGGTGGCTACTGCAGTTGAATTTTCCTATTGGATGGTGGGTCCAAAAATTGACTCGTGACGTAAGCAGGTTTAAGCTCACCACGCCCTTGTTACGATCTCACCACACACTTATTCGTCCCCTCTATCTCCTTGGGATTTGCCCCCTTTTCTTGCATTTTTCAAATATTGCCAGTGGGTGGAGTCAGGCTCTGACCAGGGGTTTAGTTATGCTTTAAGCTGAGTCCTAGACTACGACACGTTTAGCTGTCCCAACTGAAAATAACTTGCACTGACAGATCTTAAAATGTGCCAGCGTGTTTTAATTTGTTTCAAGATATACACGAGTAACATCTTTCTACGGGATGTTTATTAAAGATGCTTAAACATCTTAATTTAATTTAAATGCCTACACTGTAAAAAAAATGCTGTAATTATGCAGCTGGTTGCCAGTAACTTACTGTAGAAAAAAAGTCTGAAGATGTTTCATGTTCATTTAACTTTGAGCAAACTGTTGCCAGTAATACACAGTAATACTGTAATTTCTAAAGACATTTTTTACAGTAGTTGTGTTTTTAGCTAAGCCTTGTCTATGAAATCAAGCTTTTATGTGGCTTAACACATTAATTAAAATATTAAATTCTGTACACACTTTATTATTAAAACATACTATGCAAGAGCAAGCAGATTAGCCCAGAAAATAAACGCAATGCATTAAAATAACAGTTTGCTTAAAGGTGCAGTGTGTACATTTTAATGGCACCTAGTGGTGAGGTTGCAAATTGCACCCAACAGCTCAGTTCACAGCTCACCCCTTGCTTTTGAAACGCATAGAGAAGCTACAGTAGCCGACACTGGACAAACATGTCATTGTTGGAGACATCTTAATAAAAAGGTTTATCCATTAAGGGCTTCTGTAGAAACATGGCGGCACAAAATGGTGTCTTCCATGTAAGGGGACCCTCTGTGTATGTAGATAAAAACATCTCATTTTAAGATAATAAACACATAACAGTTCATTATGAAAGGTCTTTATACACCACTGATAATATAGTTTTGTATATTATTTTGCATTTCTGTCAAAAGATCTTTCTAAAAATTACACACTGCACCTTTAAAGTATAACATTTTATTAATTAGGTGCATACTCAATTTTATCTTGCCATATCCATTAAGCGGTTTCTGTGGGAGAAAAATGCATTTAATTTAACGCATTGCTTTTATATTTTGGGCACGTCTGCTTGCCCTTACATGATTTAATTACATTTTTTTAATTCAGCTGTTAAAAAAGTTAGTTCTTATTTAAGTTATCGCAAACACTTGATTGCAGTTGTTGCTGCTAAAGGTGGCCCAATAATATTCATTAAAAGCTGTTATGCTTTACTAAACTACATGTTTATAATTGCTGTTAACTATATGATATGACCTGTAGAGATATACCTATAGGCCTGTATACCAGCTGATATATGTGGTCTTAATTTTAAATTGAGCTAAATCAAGTAATATTATTTTAAATAAAGTCATTTTAGCATGCCCAAATAAACGTTAATCAAATAAAACATTGAGAAAACCTAAATAACTTTGGAAAACCACTAGCCACTGTGGCTGGTGAACAAAAAAGTTAATGTCAAGCCCTGTATATAATATAATTACTATTTCACTGTGCACCTGATCATCATGTTTTCTTTGTTTGTTTTTTTCAATAACAACTGACTAGATGTACATTATCTCTTACTTATGTTTTCATATTTGCTCCAACACTCACTGACCCCTCAAAATAGTTATGTGTGCTGTAATGTTATGAATGAAAGTGCTAAATCCCACATTAATTTGAATTTCACATCTTTCGTTTTGTCTTTGTATCCAGCATTAAATCGCTGCTCAAGGGCCTCAGTGAAATGATTCTTCAGTCACCAGCAACTCCCGATAAAGACAAAACCTAGAAAACTTTAATGAATTTTAATGGATACAGCAAAATCATATTCACTTAAAACAATACTTCAAATAGGCTTTTAAGCCAAAAATATGGGTTGTGTTACTGTCATAGTCTGGAATTAATCATTTAATTATTGTTTCATCATCATCATCTGTTCCTCATTTGTTTAACTATTGCTCCACATGTTCTTTGTTATCATCCATGTGTATTTAAGCGTTCTCCCTTTGTCGGATCTCGTGTTGTATACATCTTTGTTACATGTGAGTTTTTCCCCCGGCTGCCAGTTAGTTGTTGTATTATTATATTAAAGTTTATCATTTATCCTAATCTCCATCGTCCTTCCCCGGTCACATACCATGATAGTTACAATTTATATTTCACCTTTCCTCAGAAATTCAGATTTCTTTTGGTCTATGAGATTTGGAGCCAGAGAATAGTTGGACATCTTGTTTTGCTTCATGTTCTTGAAGACACACTGGTTAACTATTTTCTCAATCACTTCTCCGCTTAGTGACTTTCCAAGAAACCAATTTTCTCCTACTGCACGAAAAGAGAGAAACCAAAAAAAATGTGTTTGTATTAGCGAGAGTACAAACAATGACCATGTCCATGTAGTTTCTGGAGTACTTACAGCTATCATCTCTTCATAAAAATTTGCAGCATGGGTTCCTTAGCATTCAGCCATCCTTTCACCCAGATATACTGCCATTTCTCATAAGTTCTTGCTTTATACTTTTAACCTCTGCCTTGCTGAGTTTAATCTCCACCTCCACACAATCATTATCTGCAGCAGCATATTTACTCATTCCCCTCCACCCCCTTGTGCGCTGAAACCCACAAGAAAGAACACTTAAAACCTGCCTTTTGCATTCCACTAGCCAGTTGTAAAATTTCAGATACTATAACTGCCTGTCTGTTACACTCCCAGCTATCTACCTATAATAGGGTAAACCATAGCCATAAGTTCTCCTGTGTAAACTGCCAAGCCATCTGTTAGCCTTTTTGCTATAGCCAAACCCAGTTCTGGTACCACATGTGCCACCCCCACCCTACTATCAGTTCTTTTGGATGCATCTGTAAACATAGTCATACTCTGACTATACTTTTCTGAAATATAACTGTGCACTCTCCATTTGTCTATCTCCTCTTCCTGTTTTTCCTCAAGCAGTCCTAAATCCACTTTAAGTTCTTCATCTGTCTAAGTGGGGACTACAGGTAGCACCACTGTAGGACTTATTTTCAGTGAACTTAATCTCATCTTCACTACCTTGTGTTTTTTTTGTCCATCCAAAGCACACTTGTGAACTTCAGGTGGATGCATGTGATATTGTGTGCGAGGGTGGATCTGTGGCATGTGCAGGAACTGTGATCAAAGAACTTATATTGACAAGAAGTGAAAACCAATAGAACGTACCACTGCAACACCAGCGCCCAGCAATATATAGGCTCCATACATATACACACATATCAGAATTGCTAGAAATGGATTATGTAATCTAAATAATCTCTGTCCAAAAGTGGCAATTAACAGACATGCATCATGTTCTATAAGATTATCATGTTAAAATGGAATTACTCAATAAAGCAAGAAAAAAACTACCTCAAATGTGTATCTATTTAAAACATCAAAATCATCACACGCAAAAAGTCGCTAGAGCAATAGACGGTTTCATCGGATGCACGTGATACACGTCTGGATCCGAACCTTACTTCCGGTTTCGTTTTTTTAATGGTCTGACTAGTTGCTAAACTGATCTCTTGAACAAATGCCTCGTCGAAAATAACAATAAAGTTGTATCCACGTGGACTCGCATTAAGGGTCCCTAAAGTCTGGACTACGTGATGTCATCAAAGTGTGGACTCTGAGGAGGACCACAAGTCCGGAGTGTGCCATTTGGGACAGGACCATAGACTTTAAAAAAAGATGGACAACGCAATGTCGCCTCCCACCATTGTACGCCCTGTCCCAAATGGCACACTCCGGACTTGTGGTCCTCCTCAGAGTCCACACTTTGATGACATCACGTAGTCCAGACTTTAGGGACCCTTGATGCGAGTCCACGTGGGTGCATCGGAGTCGTATTTTGGGACAGACTCGAGCATCACACCGGAAATAGGTAGAGAAGTTGCCCGTCAGTGTGAACTCCTCCCTTCCGTCGTCTGATTGGTCTGATTGCCCTTTCGCAAGGACTTCTGGGTTGGCAAAGTGCGCGAAGCCTGCTGCAGTGCGGGCTTCGCTGAAGATCGCATCAAGGGGGCAAAGGAGGCGCTGATGAGCACACTTCAAAGCGTAAAAATGACAGATGGGACACCCTACGGACTCGTAGACTAAGCGAGAACGCGCAATTTAAGGCCATGAGACCGAAAGTCCACATGAAGTGCGCCATTTGGGACAGGGCCGTAATGAATTGAAGCCAAAAATGTCCGACCACGGTCGCCGCCATGTTAAGTAAAAACGTCAGTTTGGAGCCAAGGCATGCGCAGAAGGAATCGTCCGTGGAGCCAGAGGCGGAGCCACGTTATCAAACTTCCGCCTAAACGCTCGCTCGACCAATTCAACCACGCCACTCATAACAGAAAGCCCCGTTTCTATAGCATCAAATTACTAGCTAAAATGAAACTTACCACAATAAGGAAAACACTTGAACATATATCCGCGTGAAAACAACTACCTGAAAGTACCAAAACCACCTTTTGGAAACTTTTATTGGAAGTGTAAATACTTTTTTTTATTTAGAGCAGAGTCCCATTAGTTTGAATGGAGAGGGCGGGGTTATGACTTGTACTGCAGCCAGCCACCAGGGGGCGATCACAGAGCCAGAGGCTTCACTTTTCAAGGCTTATGAGCAGTGTTGGGAAAGTTCACTTTCTACATGAACTAGTTCAGTTCACAGTTCACAAATTTTAAAATGAACTAGTTCAGTTCATAGCTCATATTTCCAAATTTTGAACTAGTTCACAGTTCCAAAAATGAACTAATTTATTTATAGTTCTTTTTCCCCATATTATTTAAAAAATATATATTGCCATATAGCCCATATAGAACCACAGACAGGAATTATTTTATCAGTTTTAACACTGAAGCTAAATGCATCAGATTTCATATTCATATCCAACTTTAAATCCTTATCCAACCAGGGTTTACGAGCATTGACTGTCTTTTAATTTTTGTATTTGCTTGCACATACCTTGAAAGGCTAGCCGGGTGCTTCAAGGGGGTTTTCCGGGCGAGAAGCGCTGCGAGGCGTTGAGTGTATGACAACTCAGGTATTGCACACCGCACGTGCACGTTAAATAGCGTGAGCTTGTCTATTTCAAGATCCAGAATATGTGTAAGCAGCCTTTGTTAATCGTTAACGATTTAGGACAAATATGATGTTATCTAATGTTAAACTATGCGAGTGGCGCAGCAGGGATTTGGATAGCAGCGTCCAGTCAGTGTTGTTTTGATGACGTATGCAGCCTGGTGGCAGTGTTGCCAGATTGGGTGTTTTTCCGCTACACATTAAGGCCTGTTTACAGTGTGTTTTAGACGCGTTTTCGCCTGGAAGACTCTATAGAAATCTGGCACCCTACTGAATGACGTTAAACTGAGAGAACGTGCCGTTCACAAGCCCCAGAATGAACGAGTTCACCTTGCGTTCATCAGGCAGTAATACAGTACGTTCAGTTCACGTTCGCCCAAAATATGAAGTAGTTCAACACGGCTTATGAGGCACACCCGGACAGGACCTATAAGGTTGCTTAGTTGGCAAGCAACACAGTCACTGAGTTGGCAACACTGCTTCAGCCAATCCCCTTTTTTTAAGCAAGTAAGCCCCGCCCACTTATTAACATTGAATTTGCATACAAGTTGAAAATAAAAATGAACACGAAAATTAAAACGAGAATGAAAAAGAAAAACAGAACATAAAATTAAAACTGAACTTTACATTTTAATTTTGTCCCTATTATTGCTTGGGCATGAATAAAAATCCTTTTAAAAAATGTATTTACAGATTCCTTTTCAAGCTTGTCTTTTAATTTTAATATTGTCAGTCTTGTCTCAAGGTTATATTAAAAATGAACTGTCAAATAATCAATTTAATTTAATTTTTCAATTTGGCCTGAATGATGATTCATCACGTTAAAAATGAAAATGAAATAATTTAATATAATTTTTAAATTTTTATTTTAGCATTTCATTTTCAAATTTGGGACATATTTTGCGATTTTATTTTTTATTTTATAATTTAATTAATTATTTTATAATTTAATTAATTAATTTAAAAAAGTCCAAAACACCTTCCTTAGGTTTCCTCTATGGCCAGCTTAAGGGTGCGGCGCCCCAGCGCCCCCTAGTGACCAGCCGCTACTGGGTGTAAGGGGAAATCCCCTATATGGGGAGGCTGCAGACCGTCTCCATGGAAACGGAGTTGTACACTGACGTCATGGCTATATAAACCGAAGACTCTCGGCGAGCGCTCATTCCTTTGGTTGATCTGAACGACACAGGACGGATTAATTAGCGGTTGCTCTTAACAAAGCGAAAAACTCAAAACTCTACAGATACATTGTTCGAGGACAGAAAGTTTATTCAGTTCATTCAGTTTATTCTGTTTATTCTGTTAAGACCGAGTTTTCACAGTGTGTCTACAATCCACTTGATCGTGTCTTCATCACCGTCTTCTACAGACTTTGGTGGAGGCGTTGAAAAGGTGGATTTCCCCCTACCTATCACCACTGTCAGCATCTCGACTTCATCGTTGTTCGCCAGGTGCATCGATGTAGAAGAAGCTGGAAAAGTGGATTTACCCCCAACTACCTTTCCGGTGAACTACTACTGTCCGCTGTGGGCTTTTTAGGAGGACACGCCGATGTGGTAATTGTTCCGAACGCTGAAACGTCTGTTCAGTACCCTGGACCGTTATCCTTATCAGACGACATAAGCAGCGTTTGGTTACAAACAGAAGGAGAAGAGGAGAGTGTTGTAGCTGCTGAAAACAACATAGCAGGTGAGTCTGAAGTGGACGATGTAACTTTATGCATATTATATAGGCTACACCGTACAGGACATGTTTTATTAATGATAATGATAATGATAACGGTTGATAATAATCCAAAGATGTGGTACATGGATGTGTATTTAAAAGCTAATTGCAAAGCACATATTTTAAGGTGGAACGTTAGAGTTGCTGACAGGAGCAGCGCGCACGTCTTAAATTAGGTCTGCTGTGTTTCCTCTGGGATTTTTCCAGCTTTGGCGGCAGTACATAATCATTTTTAAAACGTAGAATATATACGTGTATTTTATAATTTTCATGCTGTCGTTGGCTTTTCCTTATACTTATACTTATATCCTATGGATTATCTATATTTGATTTAAAATGGATTTTCTAAAAATACGTCCGCATCTTTATTGTGTAACGTTACAAGTTGTGTGTAGCGGAAACACTTGTCTCGTCTGTGTGTAGATTTTTTTTCTTCCAAACGCTGTTGTTGACTTCTGAGATCGTCCAGTCTTCATTCATGCAGTTTTAAAAGTAAAAGTAAATGAATTTAAGCATGAATGACATAACGGGGTGGTTTCCCAGACAGGGATTAGACTAGTTCTAGACTAAAATAAATGTAAGAGCTGCCCAAACTGAAAACAACTTGCACTGACATATCTAAAAATACATCAGTGCCCTTTGTTTTGCCTCAAAATGCATACCAGTGATGATTTTAGTAAGGCATGTTTGTTAAAACTAGTAATATTTCCTATTTAAAGGCCTAGTCCTGGCTTAAGCTAATCCTTGTCCGGGAAACCCCCCCAACATTGTTTAAACTAGAAATGTATATTGTTTATAATAAATACATATATTATATACACATGTAAATGTTTCTATACATTCATGAATGTGTGTATACATGATAATTACACACAGCACACACACATATATTATGCCAAAAATCACTTTTATTGTGTATGCGATTAATCGTGATTAATCGTTTCCCAGCCATTAATAATGTGTTTAATGAGAAAGAAATTGAAAAAGAAGTCTCGCACAAAAAATGGGAAATGCGTCACATCACTTAACTTCTGCGTTAGAAATAAGGTGGATAATTTTTTGTACAAGACATTGTTGATTCCAAAAGTACGATGTGCTTCCTTATACAACTTTTTATTTTACTCGGAAAATATCACATTCATGTGAAAAAATGGATAAAAGCTAAGCCAAAAAAGAAATTAAACATTAGACAAAATCAAGAACAAAAAGCAAGAAAGACCTATGAAGCATTTTGTTACTTTGAATTGTTGTAACTTGCCAATGGCATGAACATTTTTTATTTTACATTTTTATGTACGTTTATTTGTTTTCCACTTGTTGCGAGTTGTATATTTATGTATAAACATTTGTATAATTCTTGCATTTGTGTAATTAAAAAAAAAAAAAGGTAGCACTTGTTTTTAAGACACAGATTAATCTTTGCCAAGGTTGTAAGTGCAGCCAACAGCAGCACGTATTGTTAATCTGTTTTGTAATGATTTTTACAATTTTACAAATGATTTTTGAACAATTTACTGCTGTCATAATAAGCCATTTATCGTTACAGCACTAATTTACCCATAATTTATTTTTACAGCAATGGATTTTGTTCTTCCAAATGGTGTGTTGTCTTCTGAGATTGTTCAGCATCCTGGACCCTCCTCAGAAGCCATAAACAGTGTTTGTTTTGAAGAAGAAGGAGGAGACGAGAACGCTGAAAACATCTCATCAGGTGAGATTGAAGTGGACTGTGTAACTTTAACGCACACGCACAGTAATTGTGTGGATTTTTAGGCACCTGCAAATGTGATGATAACCATTTAATGAAGGTCAATAAGGTTTTAAAGTAAAATTGGGTGATATTAAACAATTAAAGGGATAGTTCATAGAATAATTTTCTCATCCTCATGTTGTTCTAAACCTGTATAAATGTATTTTTTTCTGACCAACACAAAAGAAGATATTTTGAGAAATGATGGTAAGCGCACAGCTCATTACAGTAACCATTGACTTCCATTGTAGGAAAAACAATGATGAGCCCCATTCACTTCCATAATAGGAGAAAAGAATACTATAGAAGTGAATGGGGCTCATGAACGGTTTGGTTACACACATTTCTCAAAATATCTTTCTTCATGTTCATCAAAACAAAGACATTTAGACATGTTTGTAACAACAGCGAGAAAATGATGACAGAATTTTCATTTTTGGGTGAACTATCCCTTTAAATGATTCGCCCTTTGCAGGAGTTTAGATAAAGATATCTGCAATATAACGTGCTTTCTTGCTAAACTCGTCTAGAGAGGATGAGAGAGAGCTTTGGAATGAACAATGAATCACTGTTTGTTTGTTTGTTTGTTTGTTTTTAGGGAAAAAAACAGCAAAATCCATTAAAAGAAGAATTGCAAAATTTTTCCGTACAATGGGGAAGAAGATCAAGAGCCCTTTTGTTCACTGCTTCGGTAGGAACAAAGTGGTATCTTTCGTACCCTCCCCAGAGCTGAATCCGGGGAAGGCCAGTGATGATCTGGTCAAATCAGAGATGAAGACCAGTTCCGGGATGAAGGCTGATGATGATATTGTCCATCCCGTGGCAAAGGCAGACTATGATCTGCTGAATACTACAAAGCCTGAGGATGTATCGTCTGCCCCCCAGCATTTCACTGGTACTTCTTCCGTCAGTATTCCTCAGTTTGTCATCCCGAGGGCAGATACCAGTCTGCATATTGTGGATTTTAGCGAAGACGATTCAGTCGATACTGTGCTGAATGCTCGCACCAATCCTGCCAATCCCAAGCCAAAGAAGCCAACCTCATCTACTACCGGTGAGTCTACTGTCATTGTTTACCTTCCTGCTGTTGTAGTTTATTTAAATCAATCAAAGTTTTTGTGTTTTTCATGATCTGTGCTTTTTGATTATGATACTGATACAGATGAGGTGCTTGGGGCGATTGGCTTTACCAGCAGGATGTACCCAAAAAGCCACGAATCTGATGACAAACGGGTAACAAACTCAAATTATCATTGATGTGTAAATTGTAGAGCAGGGGTCTCCAACGGATAAAACATTTTGGTAACCCTTCTGGAGGGCTACTTTTTGATATAGTTTACTTAAAACTTTTTTGTTTATTTTATTTTACTTGTTGATAAAGGGTTTCATTAATCCATGTGAACCCAAGGAGAAGACGGACACCAACCCTGCCAATCTCAAGCCAAAGAAGCCAACCTCATCTACTAGCGGTGAGTCTACTGTCATTGTTCCCTTTCATGCTGTTGTAGTTTATTTAAATCAATCAAAGTTTTTGTGTTTTTCATGATTTGTGCTTTTTGATTATGATACTGATACAGATGAGATGCTTGGGACGAGTGGCTTTACCAGCAGGATGTACCCAAAAAGCCATGAATCTGATGGCAAACAGGTAACAAACTCAAATTATCATTGATGTGTAAATTCTAGAGCAGGAGTCTCCAACCTTTTTGTGGCAAGGGCTACCACAACGGATAAAACATTGTGTTAGCCCTTCTGAAGGGCTACTTTTTGATATAGTCTACTCAAAACTTTTTTTTATTTTACTTGTTAATAAAGGGTTTCATTAATCCATGTGAACCCAAGGAGAAGACGGACACCATCTCTGCCAATCCCAAGCCAAAGAAGCTAACCTCATCTACTAGCGGTGAGTCTACTGTCATTGTTTACCTTCCTGCTGTTGTTGTTTATTTAAATCAAAGTTTTTGTGTTTTTCATGACCTGTGCTTTCTGATTATAATATTGATTCAGATGAGATGCTTGGGGCGATTGGCTTTACCAGCAAGGTGTACCAAGAAAGAGAAGACTCCGATGGCAAACAGGTAACAAACTCAAATTATCATTGATGTGTAAATTCTAGAGCAGGGGTCTCCAACCTTTTTGTGAGCAAGGGCTACCATAATGGATAAAACATCACAGACTATGTGCCCTTCAAGGGTGCATTGAAAATGCCCAGATTTTAGATTCTCAAAGCTTGAAAGTTATGTGTACAGTGTCGCAAGCATATTTTTCATGTTTTTTTTTTTTGTATTTGCAGGTCGCCATAAAGCAAGTTTGGGAATGGAAACATAATCCTTACACTGATATTGTAAGTTATCAAAACAAGTCTGTGAAAAGATAATTTCTTTATGTAATATTATTTATTTATGCATAAATGTGTTATAAATATATATATTTAGTTGATGAAGTGCTTATCGCTTTAAGATTGGTTGAAACTTGTAGACAGATGATATCTATTTTATCTTAATTTTATCAGAAGGTTAACAACAATTCAAATGATGCCAATTTTAAGACTGGCACCATTCCCAAGACAAAGGGTTTCATTGATCCATATGAACCCAAGGAGAAGATGGACGCCAACCCTGCCAAACCCAAGCCAAAGAAGCCAACCTCATCTACTAGCGGTGAGTCTACTGTCATTGTTCCCTTTCATGCTGTTGGAGTTCATTTAAATTAGGGATCGACCGATATGGATTTTTCAGTGCCGATGCCGATACCGATTTTTGTTTCATCAGCCTTAGCCGATGACCGATACAGGCTGCCGATTTTCTTGAGCCGATATTTGGAGCCGATACTGATTTTGCTCACTCAATTTACATTATAAAAATTATGTAAAAAATGGCATGTTGTTAAAAAGAGATGTTATTAGTTTGCACAGTTCTTACATTTATTGTAGTCTAGGACTAGTCTAATCCCTGTCCAGGAAACCGCCCCATAGAGATGAAAAAAACCCACTTTGTTCAGCTATGATCAGCTGTTAAGCCGAGCTTTCAATGTTGTCGTGAAAAGGTTGGTTGTTCTTAGTCACATGACCTGCAACGCTTGCGGGTTCCAGCACTCTGTCTGTAAATTATACCGGAAAAATCGGCAAACACGGCAGCCATGTATCGGCCGATGCCGATACACATAAAACTCGCAAATATCGGCCCGATATATCGGCCGGCCGATATATCGGTCTATCACTAATTTCAATCAAAAGTTTTTGTGTTTTTCATGATCTGTGCTTTCTGATTATAATATTGATTCAGATGAGGTGGTTGGGGCGATTGGCTTTACCAGCAAGGTGTACCAAGAAAGAGAGGACTCCGATGGCAAACAGGTAACAAACTCAAATTTCTTTCAGCAAACAGTGTGCTCTCTACATAAAGATTTATGTTTACTCAAAACATTAACCGAGTTAACCGATTGTAGATTCTCAAAGCTTGAAAGTTATGTGCAGAGTGTCAGGTGAGAAATAAACTCGCAAGCATATTTTTCATGTTTCTTTCTGTATTTGCAGGTCAACATCAAGCAAGTTTCAAAATGGACCCGTAACCCTTGCATTAATATTGTAAGTTATCAAAACAAGTTTGTGAAAAACATTGTTTTATGTAATTATATTATTTATTTATTTATTTAAATATAGTGCTTATTGCTTTAAATAGAAATGTGTGGACATAATTGATATGTATTTTATCTTAATTTTATCAGAAGGCTGACAATAATCCAGGCAATGCCAAATTAAAGACTGGCACCATTCCCAAGGCAAAGGCTGGCACCGGTGTTGGCAATCCAGTTCGAAAACCTATTGCTATTCCCTGTGGTATCATGGTGAAGGCAGACCCCAAACCTGCCATCCCCAAAAAGACGGCTGTTTTTCATGAGCGTGATAAGAAGGTGAAGGCAGACCCCAAACCTGCCATCCCCAAAAAACCGGCTGTTTTTCATAATCGTGATAAGAAGGTGAAGGCAGACCCCAAACCTGCCATCCCCAAAAAGACGGCTGTTTTTCATAATCGTGATAAGAAGGTGAAGGCAGTAACCAAACCTGCCATTCCAAAGAAGACAGCTGATACCGAGGTGAAAGCATATAGCGAGGAGATCAATGCGGCACACAGTGAGTCTACTGTTATGATTACTCTAAATTGGTGGATCTTAATCGTTTTGATGGCCTCTTATTTTCCACAGAAATATTTGACGGATCCCCTACTCACCATATAGAAATATACAGATGTGTTTTAGCTTATTTCATTGCTTGTTTTATCTTGTTTTAAATCCTTTCAAGTCATCTTATGGCCCCTTTGGAAGTCTTTTGGGCCTGTCCTTTAGAAACAACGCTGTAAGGATGGGTTGCAATAACAAACCCCTGATTTGCTCTGAACTCTGCTTAACTTTATTCTTGTTGGTCAACTCATAAACATGAAATGTGGCATTGTTGCTGTTTGAGTTCTTATACTAAATCAAAGGTTCTAGCAACCGCATACATTTTCATGTTTTCTGTCTGTTTTTCAGGAACCTTGTGTCATGATTATTGTATTGATACAGATAATCCGCTTGGTAAAGGTAGCTTTGGCGCTGTGTTTCCGGGGACCAGTAAAGCCGATGGCAAACCGGTAGGGCACTCAAACTTATTTCAACAAACATTTTGCTCTGTACAGGTTTGATCAAAACATTTGTTAAATCAGTTAACAGATTGTAACTCAGTGGTTTTCTCTATTTGCAGGTTGCTATCAAGTTTGTGAAACGAAGGCAACCAAACCGTTACTTTATCATGGTAAGTTACAGTAGTTGTTTAAGTGCTTATTACTGTAATTAATATAACTGTAGGTTACATGAAGCACAGTTTAACAGACACTAAAATGCTATAAGCACCAAATAATATTAAGATGGAAAGGCTTTATTGTTTATGTTTACAAATATAAAAGCAGTGGAAATTAAGCCTACTGTAGGTACAATACAAAAACAAAATGTTTTTGTCTAAAGAGCAACTTATTAACAACTAATGTTTTTCTTCAGCCTGGATCTGGAATGGTTCTCACAGAACTAGTAGTGTTGCACACATTAAAGGAGGATCCAAACCCTCATGTGATCAAACTTTATGACAGCTATGAGGATCCGGATTACTTCATACTCGTCATGGAGCGGCCTGATCCTTGCATGACCTTGAATGAGTTTATTAAACTTCAACGAGGTCTGCTGGAATCAACAGCACGCATCCTAATGCGTCAGGCAGTCATGGCTGTAAAACATTGCTTTAAGCATGAGACTTTTCATACTGACCTCCACGCTGGCAACTTCCTCGTGGATAAAAACAACATGCTGCTGAAGCTGATCGACTTTGGGTGCTGTGACCGATTAAGAGACACGGCCTATGCATATGAAGAGTATTTGGGTGAGTTTTTTTTCATACCATAGTGTAGTGAAGCAATCTGCTTGTAGTGACTTATTGATCATGTGACTCTATCACACAACAACTGTCTTGCTTACAGGGGCACCGGCTTATCGGCCACCTGAGGTCCGCAACAGGGGCAGATACCACGCCATGTCAAGCAGTGTCTGGTCTCTGGGAACTCTGCTCTATTATATGGTTAATGTAAACTTGCCCTTTCCCAAATATGGGCTAGTAACTGAAGGCATGATAAACCACGAGAATGACTATTTAACAAAAGGTAAGTAAACGGCACAAACACAATAGGTCAGTTAAGTCTCTGATCAAATGCACAGTATCTGTGGAAGTCAGTCAGTAAACATTATCCGAGCATATGCAGGACTCAGTGCAAGGATTATCCCCCTGCCAAATTGTTTCAATATTTTTGCTTTCACTGCTAAAACAAACATCCTGTAATATACCAGCAGAAAGATGTGATTCATTACTACTTAGCAGTTAGTTAAACTGCCCATATTTTATAAAACTATCATGAGCATTGACCGGTCAGTTTAAAGTTCTAAAAAAAGGCTGGATAATATTTGAGCTATACTGAAGATGCATGTTAAGATATACATTATATTAAACATACATTATATTATTAAAGAAATCTGTAACCTTAAGTTCATGTGATCAGAGACTTTATATAGTCTTTTAATTTAAAATGATGACAATAATGTTTCCACATGCCATAACAGTTTATATGAAGATTATTTTCTTTTCACTACTCACATATCTTAGAAGCTTAACTTTAGTGATCAACATTAGTGCTCTTGATTAACCAGATTTATCCTAAAACATGCACAGAGATTCAGGATCTGATTGAGAAGTGCCTGTCCATTGATCCAGCTAAACGACCAACTCTAGACCAGATGTTAGAACATCCCTGGTTTAAAATGGGTGAAGAAGGAGGGATGGTAGGCCATTTAGTCCAACATTATTATGAAATATGAGGTATTGCAGTGGTTCCCCTGTCTGTATTTGGTATAATAACACCTGCTAAATCTGCTTCTTCTAGTCAGCCGAATTCCGTCAGATCATGGATGAACTCACCGACAAAGCCAGTTAGACCATCAAGAAAGCCAGTTAGACCATCAAGAAAGTCAGTAAGACCATTTAGGAAGTCAGACAGACAAATTATCATTGTGTAAATTCTAGAGCAGGGGTCTCCAACCTTTTTGTGAGCAAGAAGGGCTACCACAATGTTTTATCCATTGTGGTAGCCCTTCTGGGGGGCTACTTTTTGATATAGTCTACTCAAAACCTTTTTTTAATTTTATTTTACTTGTTGAGATGTTTTAATTCAATTCAATTTTATTTATATAGTGCTTTCTCAATTGTTAATTGTTTCAATGCAGCTCTTATATATATATATATATATAAATACTATCGGGGTATGTGAACGGGTATATGCTTTGTTTTGGACAAACTAACTATTGCGGGATAAGTACATTTACTGGACATTTTATGTGAATGCTTTGTTAAAGAAGAATGTCTTAAGTTTAGATTTAAATTGATCTACTGGGTCTGATACTCGAACATTATTTGGTAAATCATTCCAGAGCTTAGGGACTAAGTAGGAAAAGGATCTACCACCTTTAGACACTTTTGATATTCTAGGGATAATTAAGTGGCCAGAATTTTGTGATCGCAGTTTACGTGGTGGATTGTATTCTGATTCTTTAATATACAAGGGCGCTAGGCCATTTAAGGCTTTGTAGGTGATTAGTGATATTTTAAATTGTATCTGATATTTGACTGGTAGCCAGTGTAAAGATTCCAGAATTGGACTTATGTGGTCATACTTTTTAGATCGAGTAAGCACTCTTGCGACAGCGTTTTGAACCAGCTGTAACTTGTTTACCTGATTTGCGTGACATCCCCCGAGTAACGAGTTACAATAGTCTATTCTAGAGGTCATAAAAGCGTGGATAAGCTTTTCTGCATCTGATGCAGACATCATATGACGTATTTTTGAAATATTTCTAAGATGGAAGAATGCTGTGTGGCAGACGTTGGAGATATGACTATCGAAAGAGGCATGATGTTCGACAGCAATCTATAAGTTCTTAACCGTGGAAGATGGCCCCACCGTGCAGCCATCTATGGGCAACTTGTAATCTGACATATTATGTTTGGAGCGATTTGGTTCAATATAAAGTATCTCTGTCTTATTGGAGTTTATTATAAGAAAGTTATGTGCCATCCAGTCACTAATATCGCTAATGCAGTCTGTTAGCTTAGAGAGCTGGTGTGTTTCGCTAGGATGTGACGAGATAAAGTAAAGCTGGGTATCATCGGCATAGCAGTGAAAACTTATGTTTCCTGATAATGTCTCCTAGAGGTAACATATATAACAAGAATAGGATAGGACCTAAAACTGATCCCTGTGGTACGCCATACTTAACCGGGGAGTGATATGACTCTTCCTCATTTACATAAACAAAGTGATAGCGATTGGTTAGATACGATCTTAACCAGGCTAACGCCTGACCACTGATGCCAACATAGTTTTCTAGTCTATTGAGTAAGATTGTGTGATCTATTGTGTCAAAGGCTGCACTAAGGTCTAGTTATATAAGGATTGAGATTTCACAACGATCGGATGTTAAAAGGAGGTCATTTGTAACTCTAAGCAGTGCTGTCTCTGTGCTATGGTGGGGCCTGAATCCCGATTGGACCTTTTCATACGTACTATTATTCACTAAAAATGCGCATAGCTGGCTTGCCACTACTTTTTCTAATATTTTAGATAGAAAAGGTAGATTTGAGATTGGTCTAAAGTTATTAAACTCTCCCTGATCAAGGTGTGTTTTTTTAATGAGCGGTCTAATAAATGCTAGTTTGAAAGCTGTTGGAACGTATCCTAATTCTAGCGATGAGTTAAAGATATTTAGTACTGGGTCTGAAACTACATGAAATACCTCTTTAAGTAATTGTGTGGTGACGGAGTCTTACATACAGGACGATGATTTGGATGAGAGCTCTTCTATTGTTGTAGCTTTAAATGACTCAAGATGTTCGTATGGTAATCTAGTGTTAAATGTAAAATCTGCGATATAATGTGCTTTCATGCTAAACTCATCAAGAGAGGATGAGAGAGAGCTTTTGAATGAACAATGAATCATTGTTTGTTTGTTTGTTTGTTTGGTTTTAGGAAAAAACCCATCAAAATCCATTTAAAGAAAAATTACAAAATTTTTCCAGACATTGGGGAAGAAGATAAAGAGCCCCTTTTGTTCACTGCTTCGGTAGGAACAAAGTGGTATCTTTCGTACCCTCCCCAGAGCTGAATCCGGGGAAGGCCAGTGATGATCTGGTCAATTCAGAGATGAAGACCAGTTCCGGGATGAAGGCTGATGATGATATTTCTCATCCCGTGGCAAAGGCAGACTATGATCTGCTGAATACTACAAAGCCTGAGGATGTATCGTCCACCCCCCAGCATTACACTGGCACTTCTTCCGTCAGTATTCCTCAGTTTGTCATCCTGAGGGCAGATACCAGTCTGAATATTGTGGATTTTAGCGAAGACGATTCAGTCGATACTGTGCTGAATGCTCGCACCAATCCTGCCAATCCCAAGCCAAAGAAGCCAACCTCATCTACTAGCGGTAAGTCTACTGTCATTGTTTACCTTCCTGCTGTTGGAGTTTATTTAAATCAATCAAAGTTTTTGTGTTTTTCATGATCTGTGCTTTTTGATTATGATATTGATACAGATGAGCTGTTTGGGGCGATTGGCTTTACCAGCAGGATGTACCCAAAAAGCCATGAATCTGATGGCAAACAGGTAACAAACTCAAATTATCATTGATGTGTAAATTCTAGAGCAGGGGTCTCCAACGGATAAAACATTTTGTTAACCCTTCTGGAGGGCTACTTTTTGATATAGTTTAAACTTTTTTTGTTTATTTTATTTTACTTGTTGATAAAGGGTTTCATTAATCCATTGCCATTTTAAGACTGGCACCATTCCCAAGACAAAGGGTTTTATTAATCCATATGAACCCAAGGAGAAGATGGACACCAACCCTGCCAATCCCAAGCCAAAGAAGCCAACCTCATCTACTAGCAGTGAGTCTACTGTCATTGTTCCCTTTCCTGCTGTTGTAGTTTATTTAAATCAATCAAAGTTTTTGTGTTTTTCATGATCTGTGCTTTCTGATCATAATATTGATACAGATGAGATGCTTGGGGCGATTGGCTTTACCAGCAAGGTGTACCAAGAAAGAGAAGACTCCGATGGCAAACAGGTAACAAACTCAAATTATCATTGATGTGTAAATTCTAGAGCAGGAGTCTCCAACCTCTTAGTGAGCAAGGGCTACCACAATAGATAAAACATCACAGACTATGTGCCGTACCTTTCGCTAAGGGCCCTTCAAGGCTGTATGGAAAATGCCCAGATTTTAGATTCTCAAAGCTTGAAAGTTATGTGTACAGTGTCGCAAGCATATTTTTCATGGGTTTTTTTTGTATTTGCAGGTCGCCATAAAGCAATTTTGGGAATGGAAACATAATCCTTACACTGATATTGTAAGTTATCAAAACAAGTTTGTGAAAAGATAATTTTTTAATGTAATATTATTTATTTATGCATTAATGCTTATCGCTGTAAGATTGGTTGAAATTTGTAGACAGATGATATCTATTTTATCTTAATTTTATCAGAAGGTTAACAACAATTCAAATGATGCCAATTTTAAGACTGGCACCATTCCCAAGACAAAGGGTTTTATTAATCCATATGAACCCAAGGAGAAGATGGACACCAACCCTGCCAATCCCAAGCCAAAGAAGCCAACCTCATCTACTAGCGGTGAGTCTACTGTCATTGTTTACCTTCCTGCTGTTGGAGTTTATTTAAATCAATCAAAGTTTTTGTGTTTTTCATAGGGCTGTCAAAATTAACGCGTTAATAACGCGTTAACGCAAATTCATTTTAACGCCACTAATTTTATTAACGGAGATTAACGCAACGCACAATTTCTGTTTGACCCTTGGTCCAGCCCATAGTTGAATGAACAGAGACGCAGACAAATGTGACTCTCTCTAAATGAGTAAAAGGTTTTCATAGAAATAAGAACATTAAGCAAATCGTCTACCAAATCCAATGCTCTAAATGCTCGTTGGACATCTGATATGATCTTTATTTATACGTCTGAGGTGTAACGTTACCGTCCTCCTAATGCTTAATCTAATACAAAAATGCGTCTCAATTCATTTTGGTTTCGCTTTTATGCATGACTTAGAAAATAGACTGCAGGACTTGCTTGATGTTAAAAGAGTCATTAAGAGAGATAAAGTTCGGTACCTGATTAATGTTAAATAAGAGAAGAAGAAGAAGAAGAAAAAAAGCGATCCCCTCACGCTGACTGACTGATATCTGAAGCGCGTGCACACAGACGCGCGAGTGCGCGACCCGGATATATAGACATCTACACAAAATTACAGTTTTACAAATATCTGTTTTGATAAGAATTCACGCAGGTAGGCTCTATAATCTGTTATGTTTTAAGTAAATGTTTGGTTAACTGTTGGGTAAAACTATCTGATGTGTAACATTATATTAGATCACTTAGATTTTAAGCAGTCTGTCTCAATGATAATCAAACAAAAGGAAAAAAAGTTGAACATACATTGATGATGTTTTTGCTTTGTGTGTGCTAAATCTATTAGTTTTACCAGTGATTTTAAGGTATTGATGTGGTAATATAATGTATGGATGTGGAAATGTTTGTGGTAATTTGACTCTTTCAACTTCAAACACGTGTAGTTCTGTCATATTTTGTTATATTTCAACAAATCATGCATTGTTCTATGTTTTAATAGAGAATGTCAAAATATGAACAACTATTTTTTTTTTAAATTTGCTAATTCCGACTCAATTTGCCAGCACATGTCACAAATGATGCAGCAGCAAACAAAAATGGAGAAAGAAAAATCTTCTAAAAGGAAAATTCATATACAAAACAATGGCTGGTGATTCTGTTAAAATGTAAACAGGCTGTTGTTAACATACATTTGCATAAAGCATCTATATATGTATATATGATTAGAATATTAAAAACCTGAAAAGTGTTAAATTAGGGTAAATTTAGAATGGATAAAAATGTGCGATTAATTTGCGATTAATCGCAGTTAACTCATGAAATCATGCGATTAATCTAGATTAATTTTTTTAATCTATTGACAGCCCTAGTTTTTCATGATCTGTGCTTTTTGATTATGATATTGATACAGATGAGGTGCTTGGGGCGATTGGCTTTACCAGCAGGATGTACCCAAAAAGCCATGAATCTGATGGCAAACAGGTAACAAACTTAAATTATCATTGATGTGTCAATTCTAGTGCAGGGGTCTCCAACCTTTTTGTGGCAAGGGCTACCACAATGGATAAAACATTGTGTTAGCCCTTCTGAAGGGCTACTTTTTGATATAGTCTACTCAAAACTTTTTTTATTTTACTTGTTAATAAAGGGTTTCATTAATCCATGTGAACCCAAGGAGAAGACGGACACCAACTCTGACAGTAGACTCACCGCTAGTAGATGAGGTTGGCTTCTTTGGCTTGGGATTGGCATTGTTCCCTTTCCTGCTGTTGGAGTTCATTTTAAATCAATCAAAGTTTTTGTGTTTTTCATGATCTGTGCTTTTTGATTATAATATTGATACAGATGAGGTGCTTGGGGCGATTGGCTTTACCAGCAGGATGTACCAAAAAAGCCATGAATCTGATGGCAAACAGGTAACAAACTCAAATTATCATTGATGTGTAAATTGTAGAGCAGGGGTCTCCAACGGATAAAACATTTTGTTAACCCTTCTGGAGGGCTACTTTTTGATATAGTTTAAACTTTTTTGTTTATTTTATTTTACTTGTTGATGAAGGGTTTCATTAATCCATTGCCAATTTTAAGACTGGCACCATTCCCAAGACAAAGGGTTTTATTAATCCATATGAACCCAAGGAGAAGATGGACGCCAACCCTGCCAAACCCAAGCCAAAGAAGCCAACCTCATCTACTAGCGGTGAGTCTACTGTCATTGTTCCCTTTCCTGCTGTTGTAGTTTATTTAAATCAATCAAAGTTTTTGTGTTTTTCATGATCTGTGCTTTCTAATTATAATATTGATTCAGATGAGGTGGTTGGGGCGATTGGCTTTACCAGCAAGGTGTATCGAGAAAGAGAGGACTCCGATGGCAAACAGGTAACAAACTCAAATTTCTTTCAGCAAACATTGTGCTCTTTACATAAAGATTTATGTTTACTCAAAACATTAACTGAGTTAACCGATTGTAGATTCTCAAAGCTTGAAAGTTATGTGCAGAGTGTCAGGTGAGAAATAAACTCGCAAGCATATTTTTCATGTTTCTTTCTGTATTTGCAGGTCAACATCAAGCAAGTTTCAAAATGGACCCGTAACCCTTGCATTAATATTGTAAGTTATCAAAACAAGTTTGTGAAAAACATTGTTTTATGTAATTATATTATTTATTTATTTAAATATAGTGCTTATTGCTTTAAATAGAAATGTGTGGACATAATTGATATGTATTTTATCTTAATTTTATCAGAAGGCTGACAATAATCCAGGCAATGCCAAATTAAAGACTGGCACCATTCCCAAGGCAAAGGCTGGCACCGGTTGTTGGCAATCCAGTTCGAAAACCTATTGCTATTCCCTGTGGTATCATGGTGAAGGCAGACCCCAAACCTGCCATCCCCAAAAAGACGGCTGTTTTTCATGAGCGTGATAAGAAGGTGAAGGCAGTAACCAAACCTGCCATTCCAAAGAAGACAGCTGATACCGAGGTGAAAGCATATAGCGAGGAGATCAATGCGGCACACAGTGAGTCTACTGTTATGATTACTCTAAATTGGTGGATCTTAATCGTTTTGATGGCCTCTTATTTTCCACAGAAATATTTGACGGATCCCCTACTCACCATATAGAAATATACAGATATGTTTTAGCTTATTTCATTGCTTGTTTTATCTTGTTTTAAATCCTTTCAAGTCATCTTATGGCCCCTTTGGAAGTCTTTTGGGCCTGTCCTTTAGAAACAACGCTGTAAGGATGGGTTGCAATAACAAACCCCTGATTTGCTCTGAACTCTGCTTAACTTTATTCTTGTTGGTCAACTCATAAACATGAAATGTGGCATTGTTGCTGTTTGAGTTCTTATACTAAATCAAAGGTTCTAGCAACCGCATACATTTTCATGTTTTCTGTCTGTTTTTCAGGAACCTTGTGTCATGATTATTGTATTGATACAGATAATCCGCTTGGTAAAGGTAGCTTTGGCGCTGTGTTTCCGGGGACCAGTAAAGCCGATGGCAAACCGGTAGGGCACTCAAACTTATTTCAACAAACATTTTGCTCTGTACAGGTTTGATCAAAACATTTGTTAAATCAGTTAACAGATTGTAACTCAGTGGTTTTCTCTATTTGCAGGTTGCTATCAAGTTTGTGAAACGAAGGCAACCAAACCGTTACTTTATCATGGTAAGTTACAGTAGTTGTTTAAGTGCTTATTACTGTAATAATATAACTGTAGGTTACATGAAGCACAGTTTAACAGACACTAAAATGCTATAAGCACCAAATAATATTAAGATGGAAAGGCTTTATTGTTTATGTTTATAAATATAAAAGCAGTGGAAATTAAGCCTACTGTAGGTACAATACAAAAACAAAATGTTTTTGTCTAAAGAGCAACTTATTAACAACTAATGTTTTTCTTCAGCCTGGATCTGGAATGGTTCTCACAGAACTAGTAGTGTTGCACACATTAAAGGAGGATCCAAACCCTCATGTGATCAAACTTTATGACAGCTATGAGGATCCGGATTACTTCATACTCGTCATGGAGCGGCCTGATCCTTGCATGACCTTGAATGAGTTTATTAAACTTCAACGAGGTCTGCTGGAATCAACAGCACGCATCCTAATGCGTCAGGCAGTCATGGCTGTAAAACATTGCTTTAAGTATGAGATTTTTCATACTGACCTCCACGCTGGCAACTTCCTCGTGGATAAAAACAACATGCTGCTGAAGCTGATCGACTTTGGGTGCTGTGACCGATTAAGAGACACGGCCTATGCATATGAAGAGTATATGGGTGAGTTTTTTTTCATACCATAGTGTAGTGAAGCAATCTGCTTGTAGTGACTTATTGATCATGTGACTCTATCACACAACAACTGTCTTGCTTACAGGGGCACCGGCTTATCGGCCACCTGAGGTCCGCAACAGGGGCAGATACCACGCCATGTCAAGCAGTGTCTGGTCTCTGGGAACTCTGCTCTATTATATGGTTAATGGAAACTTGCCCTTTCCCAAATATGGGCCAGTAACTGAAGGCATGATAAACCACGAGAATGACTATTTAACAAAGCGTAAGTAAACGGCACAAACACAATAGGTCAGTTAAGTCTCTGATCAAATGCACAGTATCTGTGAAAGTCAGTCAGTAAACATTATTCGAGCATATGCAGGACTCAGTGCAAGGATTATCCCCCTGCCAAATTGTTTCAATATATTTTTGCTTTCACTGCTAAAACAAACATCCTGTAATATACCAGCAGAAAGATGTTCATTACTACTAAGTAGTTAGTTAAACTGCCCATATTTTATAAAACTATCATGAGCATTGACCGGTCAGTTTAAAGTTCTAAAAAAAGGCTGGATAATATTTGAGCTATACTGAAGATGCATGTTGAGATATACATTATATTAAACATACATTATATTATTAAAGAAATCTGTAACCTTAAGTTCATGTGATCAGAGACTTTATATAGTCTTTTAATTTAAAATGATGACAATAATGTTTCCACATGCCATAACAGTTTATATGAAGATTATTTTCTTTTCACTACTCACATATCTTAGAAGCTTAACTTTAGTGATCAACATTAGTGCTCTTGATTAACCAGATTTATCCTAAAACATGCACAGAGATTCAGGATCTGATTGAGAAGTGCCTGTCCATTGATCCAGCTAAACGACCAACTCTAGACCAGATGTTAGAACATCCCTGGTTTAAAATGGGTGAAGAAGGAGGGATGGTATGCCATTTAGTCCAACATTATTATGAAATATGAGGTATTGCAGTGGTTCCCCTGTCTGTATTTGGTATAATAACACCTGCTAAATCTGCTTCTTCTAGTCAGCCGAATTCCGTCAGATCATGGATGAACTCACCGACAAAGCCAGTTAGACCATCAAGAAAGCCAGTTAGACCATCAAGAAAGTCAGTAAGACCATTTAGGAAGTCAGACAGACAAATTATCATTGTGTAAATTCTAGAGCAGGGGTCTCCAACCTTTTTGTGAGCAAGAAGGGCTACCACAATGTTTTATCCATTGTGGTAGCCCTTCTGGGGGGCTACTTTTTGATATAGTCTACTCAAAACCTTTTTTTAATTTTATTTTACTTGTTGAGATGTTTTAATTCAATTCAATTTTATTTATATAGTGCTTTTCTCAATTGTTAATTGTTTCAATGCAGCTCTTATATATATATATATATATATCAGGGCTCAAAATTAACTTTTTTATTTGGGAGCACTGGTGCATTTATTTTTTGCTGCATAAATTCCTAAATGAATACCCAAATGCTGTTGAAATAGTATAGCAGCAATAATAATTTAACAATTACAGGTAACATGATTAAAGGGATACTTCACCGATTTAGCATTCAGCTTTGTATCTGTAGAAACCCGGCAGTATTACTGAATGACCATGTTTCCCTCCATTATTTCCCCCTGAGAGGAGAGATATCTGCATTTTGGTTCTGCAAAAAAGTCCTCCGATGATGCAAAAATCGTCATATTACATCATCGGAGGACTTTTTTGCAGAACCAAAATGCAGATATCTCTCCTCTCAGGGGGAAATGATGGAGGGAAACATGGTCATTCAGTAATACTGCCGGGTTTCTACAGATACAAAGCTGAATGCTAAATCGGTGAAGTATCCCTTTAAGATTACATAGAAAATCTAGCAAACAAGTAAAACACTGATTAATTGTGACATTACAAAAAAGTGACCCTAATATAGAAGGCTAATATATATTGGTATTGATAACTGCATTACCAGGATGCTTTTACTACTAAATAGGCAATGTTTTAAAAAATACAACAAAAACATACCATCAGCATTGTCGTATTCCACAGCAACATGGACCAAAAGGATGTTTGTCGAATGTCCATTCACCAGCGCATGCGCACATACACCATCAAACACACTTTGACAGACAGGTCGGTGTCTCCATCAATAATAAACACATTTGTCATGACACGTCTTATGTATTTGGCACTTTCGCCATGTTTAAGCAAGGTACGTCTGGCGCTTAAAATGTTTTGATTCCGCCATTAACGCCGTTTTACAGAATTTACAGTAAACACAGTAAGTTACATTTTCATAGCAGAGACACTCGAAATCTTTAAGCCACTCTCTCTAAAAGGTTTAACGTCAACTCGTATTTTCCGGTGGTGGAGTTACATTTGAATCCGGATCGTCGTAAAAATACAGTAATAACCTTAGCTGTAATAGGCTCGCTCTCGTCATGCTTGCGACGCGTTCGTCTTTTCACATTTCCGCGCTTCACGGCAACAAGGAATGACTGACGCTCATATTAGCCAATCTGCGGTCTTCATTAAACGCAAGAACTTAATGGTGAAATTTGATTGGTTATGTATCGTTGGAGAGAACACTGAACCTGGGGCAGCGCCAGCACGCAGGATCACAATCAACTCGCGTCACAACAAAATGGGCAGTCGCACAAATGCTCCCAAATATATTTTAAGGTCGCACAGATTAAATTTCGGTCGCATATGCGACCAAAATGGTCGCAATTTCGAGCCCTGTATATATATATATATATATATATATATATATATATATATATATATATATATATATATATATATATATATATATATATATATATATATATATATATATATATATATATATATATATATATATATATATATATATATATAAATACTATCGGGGTATGTGAACGGGTATATGCTTTGTTTTGGACAAACTAACTATTGCGGGATAAGTACATTTACTGGACATTTTATGTGAATGCTTTGTTAAAGAAGAATGTCTTAAGTTTAGATTTAAATTGATCTACTGGGTCTGATACTCGAACATTATTTGGTAAATCATTCCAGAGCTTAGGGACTAAGTAGGAAAAGGATCTACCACCTTTAGACACTTTTGATATTCTAGGGATAATTAAGTGGCCAGAATTTTGTGATCGCAGTGTACGTGATGGATTGTATTCTGATAGTTATTCTTTAATATACGAGGGCGCTAGGCCATTTAAGGCTTTGTAGGTGATTAGTGATATTTTAAATTGTATCTGATATTTAACTGGTAGCCAGTGTAAAGATTCCAGAATTGGACTTATGTGGTCATACTTTTTAGATCGAGTAAGCACTCTTGCGACAGCGTTTTGAAACAGCTGTAACTTGTTTACCTGATTTGCGTGACATCCCCCGAGTAACGAGTTACAATAGTCTATTCTATAGGTCTTAAAAGCGTGGATAAGCTTTTCTGCATCTGATGCAGACATCAAATGACGTATTTTTGAAATATTTCTAAGATGGAAGAATGCTGTGTGGCAGACGTTGGAGATATGACTATCGAAAGAGGCATGATGTTCGACAGCAATCTATAAGTTCTTAACCGTGGAAGATGGCCCCACCGTGCAGCCATCTATGGGCAACTTGTAATCTGACATATTATGTTTGGAGCGATTTGGTTCAATATAAAGTATCTCTGTCTTATTGGAGTTTATTATAAGAAAGTTATGTGCCATCCAGTCACTAATATCGCTAATGCAGTCTGTTAGCTTAGAGAGCTGGTGTGTTTCGCTAGGATGTGACGAGATAAAGTAAAGCTGGGTATCATCGGCATAGCAGTGAAAACTTATGTTTCCTGATAATGTCTCCTAGAGGTAACATATATAACAAGAATAGGATAGGACCTAAAACTGATCCCTGTGGTACGCCATACTTAACCGGGGAGTGATATGACTCTTCCTCATTTACATAAACAAAGTGATAGCGATTGGTTAGATACGATCTTAACCAGGCTAACGCCTGACCACTGATGCCAACATAGTTTTCTAGTCTATTGAGTAAGATTGTGTGATCTATTGTGTCAAAGGCTGCACTAAGGTCTAGTTATATAAGGATTGAGATTTCACAACGATCGGATGTTAAAAGGAGGTCATTTGTAACTCTAAGCAGTGCTGTCTCTGTGCTATGGTGGGGCCTGAATCCCGATTGGACCTTTTCATACGTACTATTATTCACTAAAAATGCGCATAGCTGGCTTGCCACTACTTTTTCTAATATTTTAGATAGAAAAGGTAGATTTGAGATTGGTCTAAAGTTATTAAACTCTCCCTGATCAAGGTGTGTTTTTTTAATGAGCGGTCTAATAAATGCTAGTTTGAAAGCTGTTGGAACGTATCCTAATTCTAGCGATGAGTTAAAGATATTTAGTACTGGGTCTGACACTAGATGAAATACCTCTTTAAGTAATTGTGTGGTGACGGAGTCTTACATACAGGACGATGATTTGGATGAGAGCTCTTCTATTGTTGTAGCTTTAAATGACTCAAGATGTTCGTATGGTAATCTAGTGTTAAATGTAAAATCTGCGATATAATGTGCTTTCATGCTAAAATCATCAAGAGAGGATGAGAGAGAGCTTTTGAATGAACAATGAATCATTGTTTGTTTGTTTGTTTGGTTTTAGGAAAAAACCCATCAAAATCCATTTAAAGAAAAATTACAAAATTATTCCAGACATTGGGGAAGAAGATAAAGAGCCCCTTTGTTCACTGCTTCGGTAGGAACAAAGTGGTACCTTTTGTACCCTCCCCAGAGCTGAAACGGGGAATCCGGGAAGGCCAATGATGATCTGGACAATTCAGAGATGAAGACCAGTTCCGGGATGAAGGCTGATGATGATATTTCTCATCCCGTGGCAAAGGCAGACTATGATCTGCTGAATACTACAAAGCCTGAGGATGTATCGTCCGCCCCCCAGCATTACACTGGCACTTCTTCCATCAGTATTCCTCAGTTTGTCATCCTGAGGGCAGATACCAGTCTGCATATTGTGGATTTTAGCGAAGACGATTCAGTCGATACTGTGCTGAATGCTCGCACCAATCCTGCCAATCCCAAGCCAAAGAAGCCAACCTCATCTACTACCGGTGAGTCTACTGTCATTGTTTACCTTCCTGCTGTTGTAGTTTATTTAAATCAATCAAAGTTTTTGTGTTTTTCATGATTTGTGCTTTTTGATTATGATATTGATACAGATGAGCTGCTTGGGGCGATTGGCTTTAACAGCAGGATGTACCCAAAAAGCCATGAATCTGTAAGATTAAAATTGAAGGAGCTTATTCCTTGGTCAACTTGTCACAACCCCCTGTGCCGATGATCAAAGACTATTGTTACAGCCGTTTATCCAATACAGTGGGGGTTAAAGATGGTCTTCTGATTGGTCAGTTTGAATGTATTATGTTGGGTTTGGTCAAGTACAGTGGGGGTTAAAGGTGATCTTTTGATTGGTCAATTTGAATTTATCAAGTTAGGCTTAGTCACATGGTCAAGAGATAGAGGATAAAGGTCAAGGTTTTTATGAGCTCTGGGCCTTTGCATTTTAGCTTTTGCCTTGCATTGGCCTTTTCCCCTTTCCTTTCTTTCTTCACCTAAGTTCTGAGGTTCGGGCCATCAGGCCTAGATTTCAGTTCTCAAGTGTGAATCTCTTTCTTCTAAACTTTCTTTCTCTGTTCTCTATCTTATCAGGTAATATCTCACATACATTGGAAACAGTCAATTGTTTGTATTATTTACCATTTCATGCATTTATAGTGTAACCATTTCAACTGTAACTTTAAGTCAGTACTGTAATTAAACCTTTTCATTTACAAATCTGTTGTTTAGTTTTGTTTTAAGGTTAACACTTAAACGCTCCATATTTCTATACAATATATTCGTACTCTAGCAACGCTCTCAGACATATTGTGTCCGAAACCCGGGAACGATTGCAGTTTTGTTCTCCTTCCGAAACCTGAGATCCCTTACAGTTTGGTGGCCCGTACGGGGATCCCTTGCGGTGAGTTTTCTGAGTTTTACTCTGATTGATCAACTGAATGAGGACTTTATCACGGTTAATCCTGTGAATGTGTTAAAGGCCTTCTGACCACACAGTGGGTAAGTCTGTTTTCATTGTTTCATGGTATGGTTAGTGAAATCTCCATTTGCATGAATTGTATGAAAATAAGAAGGACCTTAAATATCTTATTTGTTGTACAGTTAGAGATTATTTCAGATTATCTCCTCGGGGATGGAAGGGAATAACTTCAGTAATGATATATTGTTTGATTTATGGAGCGAGAAAGTTGAACCTACACTTTCTAAATTATATAGAAAGGGTCTGGATTACTACGCTACCACTAATGATATTCTCACATGGTGGCGCATGGTTGGTAGTGAACAAAGAAAATCCAAACATGCTGAAATCATTGAGGCTTTGAATTACATGAAGTGCTTGGAGCTACGTAAAATGGATGGACAGGTTAAGTCTATCCTGAATTCTAAGTGTGTTGAATTGAATACCAAAAAAAGCTGAATTACAAAAGTCAGAGGCAAAGATCCAAAATCTTCAAACTCAGATAGATCAACTATCATCTGAGCAGTTAGCCCTGGCCAAACAGTGTGAGAAGTATAAAGACATTATTGCAGATGTAAGGGCTAAACTAATTGTGCGAGACACTAAGTCTCCCCAAACGCTTAACAGCTATGGGACTAAAAATGATGCTACTTGTACTAAAGAGAATGTATTTTCCAGAACCCAGAAAAGTGTTCCTATCTCAGCAATTGGGGTGATGCAACAACATGCTGGAAGAGAACCGCATGTTGTGAAAGAAGCATTAGAGAGTCACAGACCTCCTGAAGCTCCAGGAGAACCAAGCTACAAACCCGATGGCAAAATGAACAGGCTTTGTAGTTCCTGTCATAAAATAGGCCATACAGAGGAGAAATGCTGGTCACTGGGCAGGGGCAGACCTCCACCCTATTATTTAAAATGTAGGAAATCACTTTCTAAGGACAGATGTAAGCAATCTGGTTTTGCAGGTAAAACCATTACTGAGTTAACTGCATTGTTCATGCAAGGACTCCAGCTGTTAACCTCACTTGCTAGTGGCTTAGCAGCCAGTTAGCATGTGTTTAACATTCTCATTGCAATGATCCTGTTTGCATTTTCTGATTTGTAATGCTTGTAATGCATTGTTGTTTCTATAGAACACAAATTATAGTTGTTTGTTGTACTATATGTACACATAGGCTAATGAAGTTAATTTCTTGTAACACTTGACTGTTTCCACTGTAAGTGTTAGACAAAACATTTAAGTGAGAGGTTGTTGAAGCTACATGTATTCTAGACCAGTTGTTTTGTGTTAATGGAATAACTTTTGCTCTTGAAATTGTCTACCAGTTTCAAGTTGTATGTGTTTCTATGTTGAAAGATTTGTCTCCTAAGTGGTAAACTCTGCTATTCCTTGTATAGCTGCAGTAAGACCCTAAAGAGGAGCACAAAAATGACATGTGGCTACATTGTGTTATATAATTGCATTAATGAAAATGTTTTACCTCACAACAGGATCCAGTAGCACTTTTACCATGCTTAACTAAAAACATGGGTGTGAGAAGATTTACAGAGCCAGATTACAATCTCATACTTATAATATCAAATGGCTCTCTGTTTTAACAACAGGACCAAATTTGCATCACAATTTTATCCTCCTCACCTTTGTTGCAGCATGGTATTCACACATAGCCTCAGTTAAATTCAATCACATAGCAAACACAGTTAGCCTCACTTTGGTCATTATTTCAAACGGTCTGATTTTAAGCATCTGTTTTGGTTTCTTTTCAAAAAGTTTGATTAGTTTTATGTCTCAAATACTGAAATCTTGATAAAGAGTTATTTTCTATGTGTAAAAATTTCATTTATTTTGCTATTATGTTTTACATTTAATTTGCTCTTTATGCAAGACATTTAAAACTGTCATGTTCTTTGTTCTCATTTTGTTCATTTAATTTATAATGATTATACTGGAAAATTAAGATCTTAAATATCATGTATTTGGTTACACTATATTGTTGTTGTTGCTTCTAATGACAAACTGGATTGTTAAAAATAACATTTACTAAGTTAAAAAAGCATTTTATTTTGTTTCCAAAAACAAATGTTAGAGCTTTTATTATTTTTTTCCTTTTATTCTCACCTTGACCATGTTTTAATGTATTTGACAGGGATTTAGGCTGAAAACCAATCTGACCATTTAAAACTTCAGTGACAAATGCCATATGCTTTGCTTTTTGTTGTGCCATTTGCTTGATTCACAGGATTCCTGCTGTTTCACATCTTGGGTGTTGCCTCAAAGAGAAAGACAAAAGTGAAACCCCCTTCAGGGCCTGTTCTTGTGAAAGTGTGAAGTATCGATGGACATCTGCATAACTATGAAAGGTGCAGGTCCATTCGATGAAGCGTTTCATGCAGGGCTGAAAGGAGAAGGACGTCTTCAAGTCTCATCAGCAACCAGTTTGGACAATAAGTCTGAAGATGACCACTGCACACAACTGAAAGCATAATCTTATGAACTGTGTCATCATGGATCTTCTTACGTGTGGCCCATGTTGCCAAAGGGCGGATTGTAAGATTAAAATTGAAGGAGCTTATTCCTTGGTCAACTTGTCACAACCCCCTGTGCCGATGATCAAAGACTATTGTTACAGCCGTTTATCCAATACAGTGGGAGTTAAAGATGGTCTTCTGATTGGTCAGTTTGAATGTATTATGTTGGGATTGGTCAAGTACAGTGGGGTTTAAAGGTGATCTTCTGATTGGTCAATTTGAATGTATCAAGTTAGGCATAGTCACATGGTCAAGAGATAGAGGATAAAGGTCAAGGTTTTTATGAGCTCTGGGCCTTTGCATTTTAGCTTTTGCCTTGCATTGGCCTTTTCCCCTTTCCTTTCTTTCTTCACCTAAGTTCTGGGGTTCGGGCCATCAGGCCTAGATTTCAGTTCTCAAGTGTGAATCTCTTTCTTCTAAACTTTCTTTCTCTGTTCTCTATCTTATCAGGTAATATCTCACATACATTGGAAACAGTCAATTGTTTGTACTATTTACCATTTCATGCATTTATAGTTTAACCACTTCAACTGTAACTTTAAGTCAGTACTGTAATTAAACCTTTTCATTTACAAATCTGTTGTTTAGTTTTGTTTTAAGGTTAACACTTAAACGCTCCATATTTCTATACAATATATTCGTACTCTAGCAACGCTCTCAGACATATTGTGTCCGAAACCCGGGAACGATTGCAGTTTTGTTCTCCTTCCGAAACCTGAGATCCCTTACAAATCTGATGGCAAACAGGTAACAAACTCAAATTATCATTGATGTGTCAATTCTAGAGCAGGGGTCTCCAACGGATAAAACATTTTGTTAACCCTTCTGGGTGGCTACTTTTTGATATAGTTTAAACTTTTTTGTTTATTTTATTTTACTTGTTGATAAAGGGTTTCATTAATCCATTGCCAATTTTAAGACTGGCACCATTCCCAAGACAAAGGGTTTTATTAATCCATATGAACCCAAGGAGAAGATGGACACCAACCCTGCCAATCCCAAGCCAAAGAAGCCAACCTCATCTACTAGCGGTGAGTCTACTGTCATTGTTCCCTTTCCTGCTGTTGTAGTTTATTTAAATCAATCAAAGTTTTTGTGTTTTTTATGACCTGTGCTTTCTGATCATAATATTGATACAGATGAGATGCTTGGGGCGATTGGCTTTACCAGCAAGGTGTACCAAGAAAGAGAAGACTCCGATGGCAAACAGGTAACAAACTCAAATTATCATTGATGTGTAAATTCTAGAGCAGGAGTCTCCAACCTCTTAGTGAGCAAGGGCTACCACAATAGATAAAACATCACAGACTATGTGCCGTACCTTTCGCTAAGGGCCCTTCAAGGGTGTATGGAAAATGCCCAGATTTTAGATTATCAAAGCTTGAAAGTTATGTGTAGAATGTCAGGTGAAAAAATAAACTCGCAAGCATATTTTTCATGGTTTTTTTTGTATTTGCAGGTCGCCATAAAGCAATTTTGGGAGTGGAAACATAATCCTTACACTGATATTGTAAGTTATCAAAACAAGTTTGTGAAAAGAGAATTTTTTAATGTAATATTATTTATTTATGCATTGATGCTTATCGCTGTAAGATTGGTTGAAATTTGTAGACAGATGATATCTATTTTATCTTAATTTTATCAGAAGGTTAACAACAATTCAAATGATGCCAATTTTAAGACTGGCACCATTCCCAAGACAAAGGGTTTCATTGATCCATATGAACCCAAGGAGAAGACGGACGCCAACCCTGCCAATCCCAAGCCAAAGAAGCCAACCTCATCTACTAGCGGTGAGTCTACTGTCATTGTTCCCTTTCATGCTGTTGGAGTTCATTTAAATCAATCAAAGTTTTTGTGTTTTTCATGATCTGTGCTTTCTGATTATAATATTGATTCAGATGAGGTGGTTGGGGCGATTGGCTTTAGCAGCAAGGTGTATCGAGAAAGAGAAGACTCCGATGGCAAACAGGTAACAAACTCAAATTTCTTTCAGCAAACATTGTGCTCTTTACATAAAGATTTATGTTTACTCAAAACATTAACCGAGTTAACCGATTGTAGATTCTCAAAGCTTGAAAGTTATGTGCAGAGTGTCAGGTGAGAAATAAACTCGCAAGCATATTTTTCATGTTTCTTTCTGTATTTGCAGGTCAACATCAAGCAAGTTTCAAAATGGACCCGTAACCCTTGCATTAATATTGTAAGTTATCAAAACAAGTTTGTGAAAAACATTGTCTTATGTAATTTTTTATTTAAATATAGTGCTTATTGCTTTAAATAGAAATGTGTGGACATAATTGATATGTATTTTATCTTAATTTTAATCAGAAGGCTGACAATAATCCAGGCAATGCCAAATTAAAGACTGGCACCATTCCTAAGGCAAAGGCTGGCACCGGTGTTGGCAATCCAGTTCGAAAACCTATTGCTATTCCCTGTGGTATCATGGTGAAGGCAGACCCCAAACCTGCCATCCCCAAAAAGACGGCTGTTTTTCATAATCGTGATAAGAAGGTGAAGGCAGTAACCAAACCTGCCATTCCAAAGAAGACAGCTGATACCGAGGTGAAAGCATATAGCGAGGAGATCGATACGGCACACAGTAAGTCTACTGTTATGATTACTCTAAATTGGTGGATCTTAATCGTTTTGATGGCCTCTTATTTTCCACAGAAATATTTGACGGATCCCCTACTCACCATATAGAAATATACAGATATGTTTTAGCTTATTTCATTGCTTGTTTTAAATCCTTTTAAATCTGACATATTATGTTTGGAGTGATTTGGTTCAATAAAAAGTATCTCTGTCTTATTGGAGTTTATTATAAGTAAGTTATGTGCCATCCAGTCACTAATATCGCTAATGCAGTCTGTTAGCTTAGAGAGCTGGTGTGTTTTGCTAGGATGTGACGAGATAAAGTAAAGCTGGATATCATTCGCATAGCAGTGAAAACTTGTTATGTTTCCTGATAATGTCTCCTATAGGTAACATATATAACAAGAATAGGATAGGACCTAAAACTGATCCCTGTGGTACGCCATACTTAACCGGGGAGTGATATGACTCTTCCTCATTTACATAAACAAAGTGATAGCGATTGGTTAGATACGATCTATACCAGGCTAACGCCTGACCACTGATGGCAACATAGTTTTCTAGTCTATTGAGTAAGATTGTGTGATCTATTGTGTCAAAGGCTGCACTAAGGTCTAGTTATATAAGGATTGAGATTTCACAACGATCGGATGTTAAAAGGAGGTAATTTGTAACTCTAAGCAGTGCTGTCTCTGTGCTATGGTGGGGCCTGAATCCTGATTGGAACTTTTCATATGTATTATTATTTTCTACGAATGTGCGTAGCTGGCTTGCCACTACTTTTTCTAATATTTTAGATAGAAAAGGTAGATTTGAGATTGGTCTAAAGTTATTAAGATCTCCCTGATCAAGGTGTGTTTTTTTAATGAGCGGTCTAATAACTGCCTGGAGTCTTACATACAGGACGATGATTGGATGAGAGCTCTTCTATTGTTGTAGCTTTAAATGACTCAAGATGTTTGTATAGTAATCTAGTGTTAAATGTAAAATCTGCGATATAATGTGCTTTCATGCTAAACTCATCAAGAGAGGATGAGAGAGAGATTTTGAATGAACAATGAATCATTGTTTGTTTGTTTGTTTGTTTGGTTTTAGGAAAAAAAACCATCAAAATCTATTAAAAGAAAAATTACAACATTTTTCCAGACATTGGGGAAGAAGATAAAGAGCCCCTTTGTTCACTGCTTCGGGAGGAACAAAGTGGTACCCGTCATACCCAACCTAGAGCTGAAACCGAGGAATTCGGGGAAGGCCAATGATGATCTGGACAAATCAGAGATGAAGATCAGTTCCAGGATGAAGGCTGATGACGATATTGCCCATCCCGTGGCAAAGGCAGACTATGATCTGCCGAATACTACAAAGACTAATGATGTATCGTCCAACCCCCAGCATTACACTGGCACTTTTTTCACCGGTGATGGACTTGGGGCGCACTCACATTATCCAAACCAAACCATGCCCCAGCGCGATTGTCACGCCTCCCTACTCCCCCAGGTGCACGCACTCACACTGTACTTTTTATCGTTCCGAGTCCGGGCGTGCTTTCGTCATTAAGATGCGATTGTTTTGAAAAAAGGAGGAAGTAAAGCTCTCTCTTAACCCTGGAACCCACCGTAATGATAAGTCTGTTCGTTTGGTGTCGTTTGTCGTTTGGTGTGCGATTAAAGACAGCCCTCTCAAATGTCATCATATTGCTTAGTTGATCTGTCACATGCGCAGCGCGTACATTCACGTAACCCCGCTGCGCGCATCAAAAGGTTTGTACGGAGGCAGATGAAGGTGAGTGGTTGCGCAAGTGACGTCTTCACCTTTTGAAAATGAGCCCAAGTGAACCGCACTCCGGCCCACCTCTGCAACCCGGCCGCGGCGCGATTAACCAATCCGCGCCCGGGCGCGGAACAGAGCGATCACACTAGTCAAACAAACCAGGCTTTGGGTGTCAAACGCGCCCGAGCGCGGTTTGGTTTGGATAGTGTGAGTGCGCCCTTAAGGCTACCGATGACCAAGCCTTAATGAAGCTGGGGACAGAGAAACGTCTGACCAATTTCGGCTTGAACTCTGATCCCAGTTCAGCCGAGCCTCAGATGACTGCCATTTATTTGGTCAGCGACGAAACAACCTTTACTATCTTGAGGGCAGACACCAGTCTGCATATTTTGGATTTTTGCGAAGACGATTCGGTCAATACCGTGCTGAATGCTCGCACCAACCCTGCCAATCTCAAGCCAAAGAAGCCAACCTCATCTACTAGCGGTGAGTCTACTGTCATTGTTTACCTTCCTGCTTTTGGAGTTCACTTAAATCAATCAAAGTTTTTGTGTTTTTCATGACCTGTGCTTTCTGATTATAATATTGATACAGATGAGGTGCTTGGGGCGATTGGCTTTACCAGGAGGATGTTCCAAGAAAGAGAAGACTCCGATGGCAAACAGGTAACAAAATCAAATTTCTTTCAGCAAACATTGTGCTCTTTACATAAAGATTTATGTTTATTAAAAACATTAACCGAGTTAACCGATTGTATGAATTTATCAGGTAGATCTTGTCAGCTTTATCATTTTAAAAGTAGATTTAATGTTTATGCTTAAAAAAGTGCATATAGCTGCTAATTGTATTTGTTGTTTGCTGATTTTCAAAAATAAAACTTGTTAAAATGTTTTCAGTGTGTGTATCAGTTCTTTTTGAACATTTCCATCTCAATTTAAGAAAACCATGATAATATTGATAACCGTGATAACTTTGGTCACTATAATCATGATATGAAATTTTCTAACAGTCCCATCCCTACTTGCAAGTATATTTTTCATGTTTCTTTCTGTATTTGCAGGTCACCATCAAGCAAGTTTCAAAATGGACCCGTAACCCTTGCATTGATATTGTAAGTTATCAAAACAAGTTGGTGAAAAACATTATTTTATGTAATTTATTTAAATATAGTGCTTATTGCTTTAAATAGAAATGTGTAGACATATATGTATTTTATCTTAATTTTATCAGAAGTCTGACAATAATCCAGGCGATGCCAAATTAAAGACTGGCACCATTCCCAAGGCAAAGGCTGGCACCGGTGTTGGCAATCCAGTTCGAAAACCTATTGTTGTTCCATGTAGACAGACAACAAACCTGCAGTTCCCAAGAAGACGGCTGGTTTTCATCCACGTGATACCGAGGTGAAAGCAGATAGCGAGGAGGTCGATCCGGCACACAGTGAGTCTACTGTTATGATTACTCTAAATTGGTGGATCTTAATCATTTTGATGGCCTCTTATTTTCCACAGAAATATTTGACAGCTCCTCTACTCACCATATAGAAATATACAGATATGTTTTAGCTTATTTCATTGCTTGTTTTATCTTGTTTTAAATCCTTTCAAGTCATCTTATGGCCCCTTTGGAAGTCTTTTGGGCCTGTCCTTTAGAAACAACGCTGTAAGGATGGGTTGCAATAACAAACCCCTGATTTGCTCTAAACTCTGCTTAACTTTATTCTTGTTGGTCAACTCATAAACATGAAATGTGGCATTGTTGCTGTTTGAGTTCTTATACTAAATCAAAGGTTCTAGCAACCGCATACATTTTCATGTTTTCTGTCTGTTTTTCAGGAACCTTTTGTGATGATTATTGTATTGATACAGATAATCCGCTTGGTAAAGGTAGCTTTGGCACTGTGTTTCCGGGGACCAGTAAAGCCGATGGCAAACCGGTAGGGCACTCAAACTTATTTCAACAAACATTTTGCTCAGTACAGGTTTAAAGAGCAACTTATTAACAACTAATGTTTTTCTTCAGCCTGGATCTGGATTGGTTCTTACAGAACTAGCAGTGTTGCTCAAGTTAAAGGAAAATCCAAACCCTTATGTGATCAAACTTTATGACAGCTACAGATGTGGCCTTTAAAAACGCGTGTTTTCTTCCGCGGCAATTCGTCTCACGGAGTCTCGCAGAATTCTGCAAGTGCTTTCGGGGGGCTACTTTCCCTTTTCCCTTAATGTGTTTCGCTTCACAGAATATCCACCAGGTGGCGCATAAGTGTATGCTTTGTCATTGCGGTTGTTTCCAGAAGTTAATAAGGGCTTTGCTGAATATATAACATTGCTATTAAAACAGCAAAGTGACGTCAACCCCTTCTTGCCAGCATAACAGCGCATACAACTAATAAGACGTGCAATGCGCATTTATACTAAAGTGCAACAGAGACCCTTACGAAAATAAACCATGGGTCTATTGTGGTAAAAGTGTAGTAATCATGTTTTTTTTGGTGTATTGATTACTACGGGTTTACTACACTTACCATGGTACACCTTTATACACCTTTCTGTTTTGTTTAAATTGACAAGCATTTTATTCGCCACTGTCAACACGGTTTGTGATTGATTTACTGATTTATTACAGAAACTTTTCAGAAGCAAAGCTGTTGTACTAAGCATCTTTAAATATATGTTTTGAAGTAAAAAATGTTGTAAAAAATATATTAGCATTCTTATGTATGAAGAATAACAATATGATACATTTATATTGCGCTAAAATGCTTTACATATGGAAAGAGGAATTATTCTCAACCATGGGCGGCGCTAGAGGTGGGCTAGCGGGGCTTGAGCCCCGGACCTATTTTGTAAAGCCCCGATTGTTATAATATGGGCGTCACTAATTTTAATCTGTTAAAATATTTTCTATTACAGCCGAACTGTAAATCTCTCGTCAAGAACTGTCAACTTGCTCGTTTGATTATTTATGTAGACGGTTAAAAACACGTCTTATAGACCTTTCTTTTCCCTTCCAAAGCGCGTGAGAGGTGGCGCGTCTTTCGTTGCTACTGTACGCAACCATGAGCACGCTCTCCGTGACGGCAAGTGACTGAATGCGTGATCGGATTTGAATTGCTCATATTCAGGGAACTACACTGCGACCAAAATGGTCGCATATGCAACCTTTTGAACTGCCGATGCGACCCTAATTTTTAATGGGTCGCAAATGTGCTACCTAATGTTTTAGACAATATGCTATGATTTACTATGAGCATTTATTAAAACAGAAATGTGGATTTTAAGAATACGTTTTATAACGTGCTCTGAGCCTTCAACAAGTTGGCTTCATTTTGCGTGAAAGCACGTTGTGTCTCTCCCTATGAGTCTGCATTCGCATGCGTTCGCGTGCTCTCTGTTTCTCAATGAATTGGGTGTGACGCGAAGCAAGTCAGGCCACGTTTACATGGAAACGATCTGAAAAGAAACCGCAAAAGTGGCGTTGCGTTATCACTTTTTATTCCCCGTTTATATGAGCATTTTGAGAAGGAAATCTGCATGCACATGGTGATGCAAAAGTGTGTGATTTTCGATGTAGTATGCACTCCAGGCGGCTAGGTGGCAATGTGAAGCACTGACACACAATAACACCCAGTCCGTGAACCTGCGTACAACCTTCTTTCTGGTTCTCCCAGGTCTCGTCCAAAGCCGTCTGGTTTGCCTCCGACGAATTGGCGCATCAACAGTTTCACTGAGGTAATTAACGCGCCTTCTCTGATCAGTAATACTTGCTGTGAATAATTCGTACAACTGCTGGAAAGACTTGTATATTTATCAGAGCTGCTATGGCAACTTGAAGGTCCGACGTATGGAAATAATCTGACATGTTTGTTGTTATTTTCCTGAACTGGCGCATGCCTGTGACGTAAACGCGTACGCGACGAGAGCCACCGTGAACAGACTTCTGCGTTTTTACTCTTTAGACGAGAACGGGACGGTAGATCGTTTTTAAGATTTCCACTCTGAAGGGTGGTTTCACTTTTTTGCGTTTTTAAGCCCCCAAAACGCCGTCGCCGTGTAAACGAAAGGCACATCCGATAAAATATTTTTACATTTTCACCCTCGAGCGTTCTCGTGTTAACAGGCCCTCAGTGTCTTCCATGTTTCTGAACTTGAGCAGAGGTCTTTCTTCACTGAGGACGCGGGACCCGTATGGTTCGGGTCCGGTTAGGTCCTAGTTTAATTACTTTGGATACCAAGTCTGATTAATATTGTGTGTATACCGTAAAACTTCAAAGCTTTTATTTTCCCAAACCTATCATCACACCAGGCGTCTAAAAGAGACAGGCGTCTATAAGAGACAGGCTTTTAATTGAATTGTTCCAGCATGACAGCAGGAGGTTACCACATATTACGTTTTATTTTTAATTTGAATGTGTTTAACAAATTAGTTAGTGTAATAACAACAGTCTTAAATTATTGGCAGTATAAATAAAGCAAACAATGATATGTTTTTTTATTGGTTGTTGCGTGAAATCTTACCCAGATACAACAGTGCTATTTTCTGATTGGCTGTTGTGTAGCCTCTTTCTTTTTTTTGTATTGGCTCGCTCGACTAGAACTCTAGGGAAGACGGGCTTGATAGAGAGAGAGAGCAGTGCGGCCAGATACATTTAAGGCGCTGCAGCATATTAAATATGATAAATAGTGTTTCCGCGTGAGAAATACAATGTGTGGCGGGAGTGCATGCATGACAAAAGACTGAAAGCCCGGCTATTATCAGCGGCCCCAAAACACTACCGGCCCGCCGGGAAAAGTCCTGACTCCCTCGATTGCCACTTCGCTACTGTCATCATCACCTCAATTCTGGCGACGAAGCTTGTTGTGTTGTCATAGTGATGAGTAAAGCAACGACTGCGTCTGTCACGTGACATCTACCGGTACATTGCTTTATCTGTTTAAAATTTCTGGCCTCGCCACTGTTTCACATTAATTTGAGGGGTAAAAATGGTTTGAGTTAAGGGTAACTTGGGGTTTCTTTGATTAAAACCAGGATCAGATGAGTGTTGAAGGATCACATCTTACTTTTTGTCAAATCACAGCGACCATATAATGAGGGGGTGGGGCTTGGCCAGGGGGTGGGGCATAAGTAGGGGACCCCCCATAAGCTTTGACATACCGTAAAACTTCAAATAATAGCCGAGTCCCAAATAGACGCATGTCTCTCTTAGACGCCTGGTGTGACGACAGGTTTGGGTAAATAAACGCCTGTCTCAAATAAAGGCCTGGTCTGTTTTTTAGTTTCGGGTTGTATTTAATCTTCTAAAACCCGTCAGATAGTCTGTTTAAGACAGTTCTATGGTGCAGAACGGACCGTTACTCATCACTATGACAACACAACAAGCTTCGTCGCCAGGATTGAGGTGATGATGACAGTAGCGAAGTGGCAATCGAGGGAGTCAGGACTTTTCCCGGTGGGCCGGTAGTGTTTTGGGGCCGCTGATAATAGCCGGGCTTTCAGTCTTTTGTCATGCATGCACTCCCGCCACACATTGTATTTCTCACGCGGAAACACTATTTATCATATTTAATATGCTGCCGCGCCTAAAATGTATCTGGCCGCACTGCTCTCTCTCTCTATCAAGCCCGTCTTCCCTAGAGTTCTAGTCGAGCGAGCCAATACAAAAAAAAGAAAGAGGCTACACAACAGCCAATCAGAAAATAGCACTGTTGTATCTGGGTAAGATTTCACGCAACAACCAATAAAAAACATATCATTGTTTGCTTTATTTATACTGCCAATAATTTAAGACTGTTGTTATTACACTAACTAATTTGTTAAACACATTCAAATTAAAAATAAAACGTAATATGTGGTAACCTCCTGCTGTCATGCTGGAACAATTCAATTAAAAGCCTGTCTCTTATAGACGCCTGTCTCTTTTAGACGCCTGGTGTGATGATAGGTTTGGGAAAATAAAAGCCCGGGCTATTATTTGAAGTTTTACGGTAATTCGAACACTGCCAGTAACTGAAAAAGTTGGTAGCGCAAGTGCCACCAGTGGAAAAGGTTAGTTAATAAAGGTTAGTTCCCTGTGTCATATGCACCACACGTCAATCATATCATTGCCACCATGCAATCAGTTAATCTTGTCGGGACTTTGGAGTTTTCGTCTAGAGAAGATCTGTTACTCTGTCTGTGGGGTTACTCAGCTGTTACTCAAAGAGCTGCGCGGGGTTAGTTCACGCCAAGTCACAGCTTCAATGGCAACACCTCATATACTGTAGAGATGGAGATGTAACACATACTAAACCACGGATTAAAAATAGAGTCATCAGTGCCCATGTTAAGAAAAGAGGAAAGATAAGGAGAAAGGTGCAAAAAATAAAAGACTGTATGCTATGAAGCTCACTCATCTCAATATAAGAATTATATGAAGTATATATCATTATGTTGCTTGCTGTGTCTGTGCTTAAGTTACTCAGAGCAGTAGCCTTATTTATTTTTACAGAGATTGAACATAACCAAGTCAAGTCTGTAACTTAAAAAATCCTAATTAAATCAAAACAGAAACACTACCTGGTTGCAGAAAATGTATAATCATTAATACATTCATACTCAGGAATTTAATGTGTTAGTTTAGTGCCAAGTTTTAATATAAAGTTATTTAAGATAAGGTTAAGAAAATGTTAATACTGTTAAATATACAGTGCAATATAAATAGAAATAATAGAAAAATATGTAATTTACATAAATATTGTGTATTTTATGTAGGGCTGTCAATAGATTCAAATATTTAATCGTGATTAATCGCATGATTTCATGAGTTAACTCGCGATTAATCGCAAATTAATTGCACATTTTTATCTTTTCTAAATTTACCTAAATGTAACGCTTTTCAAGTTTTTAATGCTCTAATCAGCATGGATTTGGATAATATATATGCTATATGCAAATGTATGTCTACAACAGCCTGTTTACATTTTCAACAGAACCATCAGCAGGGCTCTAGAGTGCGCACCTAATTTCTCAATGGTGCGACTTAAAAAAATATCAGGTCGCACTGGAGTTCGAGGGAAAAAGCCATGGTCCAGATCTACGTGTGTGTACGTTTAAAAATGCGTGTGCGCTCCAGTCAGAGAGAGAGAGAGAGAGAGAGGTGAGTCCGTCAGATAAACAGAGTGGATGTTGCCGCAGATGATTAGAGAAGAGGAAAAGAACGATTGACAACTTTTTCGTTAAGAATGTTAAGTTGCCTGATCTGTCCGAAGATCATAACCAATGCTCTGACATCAGCCTCCCGTCACATCAGGTCCGAACCCGAAGACGGAATTAGGTAATGAGCCTCATACAATCGAGTCAGAGCCAAAGCATAATTCTTTTGAAGAAAATTATTTGAACGTAACCCCGAACAGCAATGTCGCTTGCCGTGCGCCAAATTTATAGAAAAAAGGCAGGAGTCAGGACCGCTGTTTTCTTCATAATCTTACTTCCAAATCTAATCCTATAAACTTTTCGGTGTTTGCTGTATCGCTATCACCGCCCTGCCAGACTGTCTTAAATAGAGAAATAAGTTCATTCCTTGATTTGCGTTGTTGATTCATTTATACCCAAGGGTTTAGTTTATGCGCAAAAAGCATTAAAATGAATAGAACATGATGATTACATCTTTCTTTTGTGAAAAAATAATAAAATAAATAAGCCTACATGAAATGTGTTTAACTTAAATATTAGCAAATTAACAAAACGAATTCAAAAGTAGCCTATATGAGTTTATTTATTGTGTGATGCGCTCCAAATCCGATGCAGCACAAATTTTTTTTTATGCAATCTCATCACGCGTTTCATGCCATCACCGGCGCGCGTTTACACAGGGCAGCGAGAAAAATACATTAAACTTTAAACATTTAACATTCTATTTAAGTTTTTTTGGACATCCCTTTGGAATCACTGCAATCATATCATCAATTTAAAAGGTATAAATATAAGCGCAAATTTATGAGTGTTCTAACACTGCTGACCGCTCAGCTGTCAATCTGCCGACCCTCACAAAGTTTCACATTAAATGTTAATATATTTGTCCAGTCATGGTCCTGTGCTTATTTCTGTCAATGTTCTGCATAAAGATCTTTAAAGTTTTCTGCTTACTTCACGATTTGCGGTGCGGCCGGTCGCAGTCTTTATGTAAAACGGGCGGGTATGAAATAAATTGATGCTGGATAAATTGATGTCGGATAACGGGTCAAGTGTTATTTTAATCGCGCAGATGCGGGTTATCAAACAGGACTGCCCACATAGCAATGTTGTTCCGGCCCAGCTCCGGCCCACACAACCAGTTTTCCTCGGCCCACATACAACGAAGAATGATGGCCCTTCAATGGCCCAGCTCTGAATTACAGACAATAGCACATAACTGGCCCAGACCTGGGCCAGAACAGGCCCTACAAACAAGCCTACGATGGCCCTTGCATGGGCAGCCCTTACTTACCCCCAGGAAGCCCTCATGCAGCAAAATCCCCAGAGTTAAATAAACACTGCTGGATGTATATATTGTCCTAATCTTACAGAGTGTTAAAAAGTAACACTGAAGGAGAATTAAAAGCTCTGTTATCCTCTCTCTCACCATCTCTGTCTGAAACCTAAAATTGCATTTTAAATCTTATTTGTAGAGTCATTTTCATACTTTAGGTTTAGATTTTGTTCCATTTAAAGTCACCCTTTTTGTGATTAGTGTTTGTTTTAGTTGAACTTGACTCTTTACTCTTCCCTTATTTAGTTTTTTGATTGCTTTACCTCTGTGTTTTAAGACATATTGTTTACAGCAGGGAAAAGACAATAAAGGCAATTATTTGATTGTGATTAGCACTGTTAATAAAGTCTAAACATCATCATCTAGAAAACGTATGTATTAATTTAATGTTTGAACACTTATCAGAAGCATCTTTCTCTGACAATAAAGTGATACTACAGTATGAATTCCAGCTCTCTCATAGCAGTTTGTTATTCTGAAGAATTTTGAAACACTGACACTTAAAATTAACTGGTTTGTTATGTAGACACACAAACATCAAGAATCAGTGTTTGAATCACAATGATGGTGTTTGTAATTATCATCATTCAGAAAAGTGGTGCTTGTGTTTAGACTTGTGTTTGACGTGATTTAATCAGGAATATTACATTGGTTTCTTTTCAGTGTAGAACAGTTTGTCAACAAAATGCAAAAATATAGTATATTTATAAACATTGCTAAAACAAAGTGAATTAAAATGAAAAAAGTAATAAAGTTAAAGCTGCTGATATTTTTGTTTACATTTACTAGCATTTGTGAAAATTGTTTCCTATCTTTTTTTAAGTAGCCTAAATCCTACTCCAATTTATTTCAGTGTAGGTTTCTCATTTTTATCAGCTTTCTTTTGCTTTTCAAAGGGCCGTCTATCTTTGCTACCGCCAGTGCTTTAAGTGGGCCGGTAGGCGCCAGTACTCAGTACCGTTACTTCCAAATAGCAGCTCTTAAGCGTACCACCACCTCAGCGTGCGCCCGAACGTGCTTTTAGCGTACCGGGACGCTCATTTGCACATCTGTTTAAATCAGATGTTTAATTTAATCATTTGGCTGCACTGCTGCTTTTCAAAGCGCCCTTCACAATGCACGCTTCCTAATTCGTCCCACCGAGAGCAGTCGAACAAGCCTAGTGTTAACAACGTGGTCTGGAGAGGTGTGTGAAACGCGCAACCTAGCTGCTCGGTTAAAATGAAAATACTATGAACACTTAATATGCCCTCCTGGTTTTAGACTCTGAGTAGTAAAAGAACAAGGTCAGAATCAGAGGACTCGCTGGCTGACATCCCACCAAAGAACAAAGAAAAGGGCCGCACTTTGCATATAAAACGTATTTTTTATTGGCACAGACGCGTTTCGGCTTTGCGCCTTCCTCAGTGTGCTTAAGTGAATGAACATTCCAAACTCATTCATATATTCCTACCCTTCCATATACCCACTCAATCGACCAATGATAATGTAGTGTCATCCCATTCATTCAATTAAAACAATTAATACAATCATCATTTTTTGTTTTCTAACACATTGTACACAGAACTACAACAGAAATACACCAAAGTTACTCAGATCAAATGAACCAATAACTATTTTTTTACAAGAAACAAGTCAATGACAATTCTTCATTCATGCCATTAGGTGTGCATGTATTCAAATTAAAAATATACCACGCCTCCCTCTGTAGAAGGCGGTTCTCACGATCTCCTCCTCTAATAAGCCGACTAACTGTTTCTAAACCCATAAACCTAAGTGTGTTAGCATCATGTCCCCAGTAGCAAGACACTTTAACAGCGCAGGACCTTTCGTCATTCTTCCTGATGTTACACTTATGTTCACAAATTCTGATTTTCAATTGCCGTTTAGTTTTGCCCACATACAATAACCCACATGGGCATGTCAGTAAATACACCACGAAGGAAGTTAAACAAGTGATTCTGCCTTTCACTCTGAACGTCCTGTTTGATTTTGGATGCGTAAAAGTTTTTTCAGTGAGCATGTAATTGCATGCCACACAATTAAAGCACTTAAAATTGCCGTCTGGGATTTTGAAAGAAAGACGCAGCGGACTCGGCGCAGGCAAATACGATCGCACCAAACGATCTCTCAAATTAGATGCTCTTTTATAACAAAATCGCGGAGGGTCTTGGAAAGCATGACCGATTGTGGGGTCACTGCTTAAAACGTGCCAGTGTCGTTGAACGATATGTTTTAATGAATGAGATATGTGTCCATAAGTTGACACAAACGTAATTGGAGTATCTGTATGTGGCTTCCGCGCTCTGTCAGTCATTATGTTTGTGCGTTCGATGTTGCGTACCCGCTCAAGGCAATCTCGTAATAATGTATTATTATCATATCCCCTATTTGCGAACGTTTGACATAGCTCTCCTGCCTGTCTTTCAAAAGCCTCTTCACTGTCACAAATACGGCGTACCCTGAGTAACTGACTATACGGTAAACTGCGTTTCAGTGATGGTGGGTGGAAACTCTTGTAATCTAGAAACGCGTTCCGATCTGTATCTTTTCTGTAAATCTCAGTGTGTAGTACATTATCACATTTTTTAACCCATACATCCAAAAAAGCCATGGCATTGGAATCAGAGTTTAAGGTGAATTGAATGGACGGCAGTCTAGTGTTGACATAATCATGAAAAGCTTCCAACTCTTCCATCGTTCCTTTCCATATAAAAAACACATCATCAATATATCTGTACCATACCTTAAGATGTTTTTTGAATTCATTATCGGAATAAACAAAATCATGCTCAAATTTTCCCATAAACAAATTGGCATAATTGGGTGCCATTGGCGAACCCATCGCAGTTCCTTGTGTTTGTAGATAAAATTTATCCTGAAACATGAAATAGTTTTTGGTCAAGACATCATTAGCCAATGAGATTAAAAAGTCAGTGTGTTCCACATGATGGGTCTGCAGATAGTATTTTAAAGATGCTAAACCCGCTTTGTGTGGAATGTTCGTATACAAACTTGTCACATTCATTGTACATAATATATCAGATACATTCACTTCTCCTATACCAGATATTTTTTTCAAAAAATCAGTCGTATCCTTCAAAAAAGATGGCAGTTTATACACAAGATCCTTTATATGGTAATCAATGTATTGTGAAAGAGGCTCTGTTATAGATTGATTGCCAGACACAATAGGACGGCCAGGTGGATCATTTAGCCTTTTGTGAATTTTTGGAAGGGTATAAATGACTGGTCGTACTGGGTTAGTCTGTAAAAAATATTTATACTCTTTGTCATCAATAATTGCGTCATTCAATGCTTTTTTTAATTTAGATTTTATCTCATTGCTAAAATTCGGACTAACCCAGTACGACCAGTCATTTATACCCTTCCAAAAATTCACAAAAGGCTAAATGATCCACCTGGCCGTCCTATTGTGTCTGGCAATCAATCTATAACAGAGCCTCTTTCACAATACATTGATTACCATATAAAGGATCTTGTGTATAAACTGCCATCTTTTTTGAAGGATACGACTGATTTTTTGAAAAAAATATCTAGTATTGGAAGAAGTGAATGTATCTGATATATTATGTACAATGGATGTGACAAGTTTGTATACGAACATTCCACACAAAGCGGGTTTAGCATCTTTAAAATACTATCTGCAGACCCATCATGTGGAACACACTGACTTTTTAATCTCATTGGCTAATGATGTCTTGACCAAAAACTATTTCATGTTTCAGGATAAATTTTATCTACAAACACAAGGAACTGCGATGGGTTCGCCAATGGCACCCAATTATGCCAATTTGTTTATGGGAAAATTTGAGCATGATTTTGTTTATTCCGATAATGAATTCAAAAAACATCTTAAGGTATGGTACAGATATATTGATGATGTGTTTTTTATATGGAAAGGAATGATGGTAGAGTTGGAAGCTTTTCATGATTATGTCAACACTAGACTGCCGTCCATTCAATTCACCTTAAACTCTGATTCCAATGCCATGGCTTTTTTGGATGTATGGGTTAAAAAATGTGATAATGTACTACACACTGAGATTTACAGAAAAGATACAGATCGGAACGCGTTTCTAGATTACAAGAGTTTCCACCCACCATCACTGAAACGCAGTTTACCGTATAGTCAGTTACTAAGGGTACGCCGTATTTGTGACAGTGAAGAGGCTTTTGAAAGACAGGCAGGAGAGCTATGTCAAACGTTCGCAAATAGGGGATATGATAATACATTATTATGAGATTGCCTTGAGCGGGTACGCAACATCGAACGCACAAACATAATGACTGACAGAGCGCGGAAGCCACATACAGATACTCCAATTACGTTTGTGTCAACTTATGGACACATATCTCATTCATTAAAACATATCGTTCAACGACACTGGCACGTTTTAAGCAGTGACCCCACAATCGGTCATGCTTTCCAAGACCCTCCGCGATTTTGTTACAAAAGAGCATCTAATTTGAGAGATCGTTTGGTGCGATCGTATTTGCCTGCGCCGAGTCCGCTGCGTCTTTCTTTCAAAATCCCAGACGGCAATTTTAAGTGCTTTAATTGTGTGGCATGCAATTACATGCTCACTGAAAAAACTTTTACGCATCCAAAATCAAACAGGACGTTCAGAGTGAAAGACAGAATCACTTGTTTAACTTCCTTCGTGGTGTATTTACTGACATGCCCATGTGGGTTATTGTATGTGGGCAAAACTAAACGCCAATTGAAAACCAGAATTTGTGAACATAAGTGTAACATCAGGAAGAATGACGAAAGGTCCCCAGTAGCAAGACACTTTAACAGCGCAGGACATGATGCTAACACACTTAGGTTTATGGGTTTAGAAACAGTTAGTCGGCTTATTAGAGGAGGAGATCGTGAGAACCGCCTTCTACAGAGGGAGGCGTGGTATATTTTTAATTTGAATACATGCACACCTAATGGCTTGAATGAAGAATTGTCATTGACTTGTTTCTTGTAAAAAAAATAGTTATTGGTTCATTTGATCTGAGTAACTTTGGTGTATTTCTGTTGTAGTTCTGTGTACAATGTGTTAGAAAACAAAAAAATGATGATTGTATTAATTGTTTTAATTGAATGATTGAATGAATGGGATGACACTACATTATCATTGGTCGATTGTGTGGCTATATGGAAGGGTAGGAATATATGAATGAGTTTGGAATGTTCATTCACTTAAGCACACTGAGGAAGGCGCAAAGCCGAAACGCATCTGTGCCAATAAAAAATACGTTTTATATGCAAAGTGCGGCCCTTTTCTTTGTTCTTTGAGATTATTTATGAGTTTGGTCAAGCACTCTTATAATATATAATAAATTGAGTGAAGCCTGCTCCTACGGCACAATTGTTTGACATCCCACCAAACCATAATGATATCGCTGCAGGTCGGAAGCAAACTTTTTCCAATACCCTTTTTTGCGTGACAATCTCCGCTGTCGCAGCTGTCAGTTTGGTTCCCCTCGACGCAACTTCGGATTTCCTCACACGATGTACAGAGTAAAAACATTATTGAAATTGTAATATACATTTAGTTTAATTGCTAAACTACAAGTGAATTAAATTTCAAAGAATTTGAACGACGCGCACAACTTATAAAAGGATTTATTATTTTACAAGGTTGTCTTTTGACTGCTGTATATAAAACCCCTTCAATATAGGTGGAGTCGAGTCAGCAAAAATAAAAAAATTAATATAGTACCGGGCACCTCTTTTGGGCCACTTAAAGACTGGCTACTGCGGTCTCACTCGCTGTAAACAAGGGTTTTGTTTCAGATGCATTGAATGCGCTTGCCCGATTAAAAGCATTTTATGTGTAATTTAATCTATAGATTAAACTCGTTGCGTTTATATTTTGGGTGCATCTGTTTGCGCTTACATGATTTACTAATAATTGTATATTTTAATTGAACTGTCTTAATGGATTAAGCATACATATTTTTTCACGTTATTCCTTGAATATCCCAGGGGGCTAGATGTTTTGCCAACAGTTTGACAATTTGTTAAATGTGCACAAAATTCATATGAAGGGTGATTAACAGTTGACTTCTGAAATTAAATAAAAATAACAAGATAAGAGGTTATCTTATAAGAGGTTATCTATGGAGAAATGAGTGCTTGCAGAATATGTACTCTTTTTTTGACTAATGCTTCATTCGAATCAGCATTACTTTTTTGTTTCTTCAACTTTAAAGATGAATATTAGAGATGGGCATTTTAGAGATTTTCAGCAATAGCACATTATGTTCAAATGTTTGATTATTTATATGCATTTAATAATAGGCTACCGTAAAATCATAATGTACACACCGTAAAAATGATTCAGTGGCTTTGTAAATATCTCTAAAATAAATGATTAAAGTAACTTTATTTCAGTTAATGTGATTTTTTTTTTTGTTGGACAAACCAAAATAAATTACTAAAAATAGAACAGATATTTTGAGTAAAATGTACATATATTATTAAGGGGTATACATCAAATAAAATAAGTATTACATTTACAGATTATTTTAATAAATATATAACTCTGACCTTCTTAAATATATTTAAGTTTTTAAAACTGTAATAATTGCACATTTCAAATTAACATTATTTCTATTTAACATCAACTTGTGTAAAAATGTGTAAGTTTTACGCCTAACTTGAAGTATGATTTACTTATATTTTTACATTGATATTATTTGAGTAAATGTAGACAAAAAAATAAATGAATAATAAGTAGAACAAATGTTAATTTAAAAAAATCCCACAGCCAACGGTTTTTAATCAGCAACAAAGAAACTGCGCCTTTTGCCGATGACAAACACCTCAGAAACTCCTCAAATTTATGAATATTTACACACACAATATGATTTTATTTCCTTACTACAAAAGTATAACATATTAGACAAATTCTCAGTGAAATGTATTTAACACCATTGCATACTTTTTATCGTGTTGCATACCATGTAAAGGCAAACATGATAATATAAAAAGTAGACTATGTACAGTAATGCAGAAAAGCGCATCACAACCATCTTAAAGCTATTAAAACGTTCAGATGCAAAAATGAACTAAATGTAAAATTAGATAAACTAGTTAATGATATTGCGTAAATGCTCTCTTCAAAGGTCTTCGCAAATTATTTTGTTATAAGACTCAGTTATCATACATCACGTCTCTTCTACTGTAAGTGCACGGAAAAAAATAAGACAAATGATGCGCTTTTGAGTCGGACTTTTATGAAGAATATGTGACTTTTATGTAACTGGCAAAAGAAAACTTCGCCTACGCAATGTACAGTAGCGGAGTGGCCATCGGGAGAGTCGGGACATTATCATCAAAAACTTTTATGACAAAAATTATATTTAAATGAAATATTCTTACAGTTATTAAAAGATGCACATATTATTCCATAGCCTATTACTCCCATTTATGAGCACGATCATCTCTTGTCTCGCTCTGTTATGTTATAGCTGTTTGATAGCTGCGCATCTCCGTCTTTCAAACAGGTATCATTTTGTGTAGTTACTCATTTAGGAAAATTAGCCATGATTTAATGATTTTATCATTATTATTATTATTATTATTTTTTTGTGGCAGATTACGATTTGTATTACCCCAGTTTTACTACCAATACGAGACCGTTTTTTGTTTTTACCACGGAGGGCCGGTGGTATATGAAATTTCCTGGTAAATTTTTTGGTCCCACTCCGCCCCTGGCAATGTTTGCCAAAAAGCCTGCATTTGTATGACATCAAAGTCTTTCGCCTAAACACTGATAATCCGTGTCATGTTACTTCAATATCATACAGTCTACGCTCAGCATGAAGTCGAGCGCACAAATTGCATTCAGTATGGCCTACATGAAACACGACTGCCCTCTACAGGTTTTTTTATTTCCAGCGTCCCCCACCGAACACCCATTCTGCAGAATGCCGCAGAATTTCGGAAGTGCTCGCGGCATTCTGCTCTCGGAGACGCGCATTTTTAAAGGGCACATCTGTATGAAGATCCGGCTTACTTCATACTCGTCATGGAGCGGCCTGATCCTTGCATGACCTTGCATGAGTTTATTAAACTTCAACGAGGTCTGGAATCAACAGCACGCACCCTAATGCATCAGGCAGTCATGGCTGTAAAACATTGCTTTAAGCATGAGATTTTTCATACTGACCTCCACGCTGGCAACTTCCTGGTGGATAAAAACAACATGCTGCTGAAGCTGATCGACTTTGGGTGCTGTGACCGATTAAGAGACACGGCCTATGCATATGAAGAGTATATGGGTGAGTTTTTTTTCATACCATAGTGTAGTGAGGCAATCTGCTTGTAGTGACTTATTGATCATGTGACTCTATCACACAACAACTGTCTTACTTACAGGGGCACCGGCTTATCGGCCACCTGAGGTCCGCAACAGGGACAGATACCACGCCATGTCAAGCAGTGTCTGGTCTCTGGGAACTCTGCTCTATTATATGGTTAATGGAAACTTGCCCTTTCCCAAATATGGGCCAGTAACTGAAGGCATGATAAACCACGAGAATGACTATTTAACAAAGCGTAAGTAAACGGCACAAACACAATAGGTCAGTTAAGTCTCTGATCAAATGCACAGTATCTGTGGAAGTCAGTCAGTAAACATTATTCGAGCATATGCAGGACTCAGTGCAAGGATTATCCCCCTGACAAATTGTTTCAATATTTTTACTTTCATTGCCAAAACAAACATCCTGTAATATACCAGCAGAAAGATGTGATTCATTACTACTTAGCAGTTAGTTAAACTGACCGGTCAATGCTCATGATAGTTTTATAAAATATGGGCATATTATTAAAGAAACTCTATAAAGTCTCTGATCACATGAACTTAAGGTTACATAGTCTTTTAATTTAAAATGATGACAATAATGTTTCCACATGCCATAACAGTTTATATGAAGATCATTTTCTTTTCACTTCTCACAAATCTTAGAAACTTAACTTTAGTGATCAACATTAGTGCTCTTGATTAACCAGATTTATCCTAAAACATGCACAGAGATTCAGGATCTGATTGAGAAGTGCCTGACCATTGATCCAGCTAAACGACCAACTCTAGACCAGATGTTAGAACATCCCTGGTTTAAAATGGGTGAAGAAGGAGGGATGGTAGGCCATTTAGTCCAACATTACTATGACATATGAGGTATTGCAGTGGTTCCCCTGTCTGTATAATAACACCTGCTAAATCTGCTTCTTCTAGTCAGCCGAATTCCGTCAGATCATGGATGAACTCAGGCAGAACACTGACAAACCCAGTTAGACCATCAAGAAAGCCAGTTTCCAATAAGGAAGTCAGTAAGACCATTTAGGAAGTCAGTAAGACCATTTAGGAAGTCAGACAGACAAATTATCATTGATGTGTAAATTCTAGAGCAGTGGTCTCCAACCTTTTTGTGAGCAAGGGCTACCACAATTGATAAAACATTGTGTTGGCCCTTCTGGGGGGCTACTTTTTGTTATATTTAAGACTGGCATCACATCAGGTGAGATTGAAGTGGACTGTGTAACTTTAACGCACAGTAATTGTGTGGATTTTTGGCACCTGCAAATGTGATAACCATTTAATGAAGGTCAATAAGGTTTTAAAGTAAAATTGGGTGAATTTAAAGCATTAAAGGCGGAGTCCACAATGTTTGAAAAACGGTTTGGAAAAGGAGACGGGCCGACTACCAAAACACACTTATAGCCAATCAAATCAAATCAAATGCCGGGTTGCGTATGTGTGGGGCGTAGGGCTGCACGATTAATCGTTTTAAAACCGAAATCGCGATGTGAATGGATGCGATTTTCGAATCGCAAGAAATGCGATTATTTCGATTCAAAACTATTAAATATAACAATCATCTAGTACGCAGTTTTTGACAGTTCGCTTCATGCGCATTTTACGTTTGATGCAGTTTAGACCAATAGAGTGCATGAACACTGAGGTGCTGACTACACGTCATCACACCATTTGGAAAACATGAGCGCGAGCAGCAGTTCAACTCCTCAACAAAGTGTACGGCCATATGATTTCCGCGATGCGGAAAACACGGACAGAATCGCGAAATGCATACAAATGGAATTAACTGCACAACGCGGAATGTCATGAAGTTGGCAGATTTTGGATTCAGTCATTTTAAAAACGCATTATAACTCATTAACCGGCAAATGAAAGGAAAGAAATGCGCGAAAACATTTCCCTTTTGTGTAATGTTGGACTTAAAGAAAGGTGTATATACGTCCGTTTCTCGTCATGCATCGCAAACAATGACAAGCGCCTCATCAGACTATAAGCAGGTTTCATTAAAGCCGCAGACGACGAAGCAGACGAAACAGGTACATTATACTTTCTTGCATGCGCACATCTGCACCGCTTTGAATATTTACAGGCATGAGGGTTCATGAAGCGCGCACACAGAGAGCAGTCAGCACACGCGTGACCACTAAACTTAAGTTTTCTTTCTTGTCTAAGTGAACATAAACAGCTGGATGTTTATCAGTAGGCTATATTGAAGCAGAGCAGTTTAGCTGTCTTGTGTCTTAAAGTGACAGTAACCTGGTGCTTTCTGTGTCAGAAATGTTTATTACACACCAAAAATTATAATCACTCCTTACTCTTAACTGAACAAGCTTCTTTAAAATCCTACAGTGAGGACTGTGCAGTCTTTTATTTGTATTTTTTGCTTATGTTAAATCATAGATTCTAATAACTAATATATTTACATTTATTACAGATGCCTGACAAGTAAAACAAGATGAGTATAGTCTTATGATTAAAAGAAAAACTAAACATTTGCTTGTCAGATGCATTGTTGTAGTGACAGCCAAAATAAATTGGCCTATATGTTATTTTAAATAAAACTTTCAAAAAAAAAAAAATTTAAATTGTACTTTTTTTAATGTTCTTAGATTAAAAAAAAAGTTTGTCTGCAGAATAGCAAAGTCCTGCAGACAACTTGGTACAATGTTTAAGAGGTTTTAAATAAACAGTAGCACAGCATCTTTCTTTGGTGCTATTAAAACCACCACAACAAACCTGGATGTACCTCTTTTATTATATACTAATGAATCGCACTTTAAATCGCGAATCGCAATTTTGATCAGAAAAATCGCAATTAGATTTTTTCTCCGAATCGTGCAGCCCTAGTGGGGCGGGTCTATCAACAGAAGGTCCAGATTCTATTGGGGTAGGGGCGTGTTTGTTTAGGTGATTTCAAATATCAACATTTGCTTTCAAACATCATGGACTCCGCCCTTAAAGGAATAGTTCATCCAAAAATGAAAATTCTGTCATCATTTTCTCATCCTCATGTTGTTCTAAACCTGTATAGACGGTTTCAGCAGTAACAACATAAACACGCGGCTTTCGTGGTCATCACGTAACTAACGGTAAACTCTGCGAAGAATAAATAACAACAAAGTCCTTTTAAAGTAGTTTATTTATATAACAAACAAAATACACAACACGTAGATTACATAGGAACCCAAAACATTTGTTATTTTCGACGAGGTATTTGTTTAAGAGTTCAGTTTCAGCAACTAGTCAGACCATTTAAGAAACAGAAATCGGAAGTAAAGTTCTGACCAGACGCTTATCGCGTCACCGCACGTGCAGTGTGTATTTTTTTCTGATATTTTGAGAAATGATGGTAAGCACACAGCTCATTACAGTAACCATTGACTTCCATTGTAGGGAAAAACAATCATGAGCCCCATTCACTTCCATAATAGGAGAAAAGAATACTGTAGAAGTGAATGGGGCTCATGAACGGTTTGGTTACACACATTTCTCAAAATATCTTCCTTCATGTTAATCAGAACAAAGACATTTATACATGTTTGTAACAAAATGAGAGTGAGAAAATTATGGTAAACTATCCCTTTAAATGATTCTTAACTCGCCCTTTGCAGCAGTTTAGATTAAGATATCTGTGATATAATGCGCTGTCATGCTAAACTCATAGAGAGAGGATGAGAGAGAGCTTTGGAATGAACAATGAATCACTGTTTGTTTGTTTGTTTGTTTGTTTTTAGGGAAAAAACAGCAAAATCTGTTAAAAGACATTGGGGAAGAAGATAAAGAGCCCCTTTGTTCACTGCTTAGGGAGGAACAAAGTGGTACCTTTCATACCCTCCCCAGAGCTGAAACCGGGGAATCCGGGGAAGGCCAATGATGATCTGGACAAATCACAGATGAAGACCAGTTCCGGGATGAAGACTGATGATGATATTGCCCATCCCGTGGCACTAATCACCTACAAAGCTTTAAATGGCCTAGCACCCTCAAATCTTGGAGAACTACTATCAACCTGCATTAACGACGACAGTGGGGCCTCCAGCCTTAGTCAAACGGGTTGGCACATATGGTCGGGTCGCGATTTTGTCGCTTTCGTGTATCTTGCGAATAGTATGCCATACAAACCCGTTTGCCACTGAACCTGCATTAACGACGACAGTGGGGCCTCCAGCCTTAGTCAAACGGGTTGGCACGTATGGTCGGGTTGCGATTTTGGCGCTTTCGTGTATCTTGCGAATAGTATGCCATACAGACCCGTTTGCCACTGAACCTGCATTAACGACGACAGTGGGGCCTCCAGCCTTAGTCAAACGGGTTGGCACGTATGGTCGGGTTGCGATTTTGGCGCTTTCGTGTATCTTGCGAATAGTATGCCTTACAGACCCGTTTGCCACTGAACCTGCATTAACGACGACAGTGGGGCCTCCAGCCTTAGTCAAACGGGTTGGCACTTATGGTCGGGTCGCGATTTTGGCGCTTTCGTTTATCTTGCGAATAGTATGCCATACAAACCCGTTTGCCACTGAACCTGCATTAACGACGACAGAGGGGCCTCCAGCCTTAGTCAAACAGGTTGGCACGTATGGTCGGGTCGCGATTTTGCCGCTTTCGTGTATCTTGCGAATAGTATGCCATACAGACCCGTTTGCCACTGAACCTGCATTAACGACGACAGAGGGGCCTCCAGCCTTAGTCAAACGGGTTGGCACGTATGGTCGGTTTGCGATTTTGGCGCTTTCGTGTATCTTGCGAATAGTATGCCATACAGACCCATTTGCCACTGAACCTGCATTAACGACGAAAGAGGGGCCTCCAGCCTTAGTCAAACGGGTTGGCACGTATGGTCGGGTTGCGATTTTGGCGCTTTCGTGTATCTCGCGAATAGTATGCCATACAGACCCGTTTGCCACTGAACCTGCATTAACGACGACAGTGGGGCCTCCAGCCTTAGTCAAACGGGTTGGCACATATGGTCGCGATTTTGGCGCTTTCGTGTATCTTGCGAATAGTATGCCATACAGATCCGTTTGCCACTGAACCTGCATTAACGACGACAGTGGGGCCTCCAGCCTTAGTCAAACGGGTTGGCACGTATGGTCGGGTTGCGATTTTGGCGCTTTCGTGTATCTTGCGATTAGTATGCCATACAGACCCGTTTGCCACTGAACCTGCATTAACGACGACAGAGGGGCCTCCAGCCATAGTCAAACGGGTTGGCATGTATGGTCGGGTTGCGATTTTGGCGCTTTCGTGTATCTTGCGAATAGTATGCCTTGCAGACCCGTTTGCCACTGAACCTGCATTAACAACGACTGTGGGGCCTCCAGCCTTAGTCAAACGGGTTGGCACATATGGTCGGGTCGTGATTTTGGCGCTTTCGTGTATCTTGCGAATAGTATGCCATACAGACCTGTTTGCCACTGAACCTGCATTAACGACGACAGTGGGGCCTCCAGCCTTAGTCAAACAAGTTGGCACGTATGGTCGGGTTGCGATTTTGGCTCTTTCATGTGTCTTGTGAATATGCCATACAGACCCGTTTGCCACTGAACCTGCATTAACGACGACAGAGGGGTCTCCAGCCTTAGTCAAACGGGTTTGCACGTATGGTCGGTTTGCGATTTTGGCGCTTTCGTGTATCTTGCGAATAGTATGCCATACAGACCCATTTGCCACTGAACCTGCATTAACGACGAAAGAGGGGCCTCCAGCCTTAGTCAAACGGGTTGGCACGTATGGTCGGGTTGCGATTTTGGCGCTTTCGTGTATCTCGCGAATAGTATGCCATACAGACCCGTTTGCCACTGAACCTGCATTAACAACGACAGTGGGGCCTCCAGCCTTAGTCAAACGGGTTGGCACATATGGTCGCGATTTTGGCGCTTTCGTGTATCTTGCGAATAGTATGCCATACAGATCCGTTTGCCACTGAACCTGCATTAACGACGACAGTGGGGCCTCCAGCCTTAGTCAAACGGGTTGGCACGTATGGTCGGGTTGCGATTTTGGCGCTTTCGTGTATCTTGCGAATAGTATGCCATACAGACCCGTTTGCCACTGAACCTGCATTAACGACGACAGAGGGGCCTCCAGCCATAGTCAAACGGGTTGGCATGTATGGTCGGGTTGCGATTTTGGCGCTTTCGTGTATCTTGCGAATAGTATGCCTTGCAGACCCGTTTGCCACTGAACCTGCATTAACAACGACTGTGGGGCCTCCAGCCTTAGTCAAACGGGTTGGCACATATGGTCGGGTCGTGATTTTGGCGCTTTCGTGTATCTTGCGAATAGTATGCCATACAGACCCGTTTGCCACTGAACCTGCATTAACGACGACAGTGGGGCCTCCAGCCTTAGTCAAACAAGTTGGCACGTATGGTCGGGTTGCGATTTTGGCTCTTTCATGTGTCTTGTGAATATGCCATACAGACCCGTTTGCCACTGAACCTGCATTAACGACGACAGAGGGGTCTCCAGCCTTAGTCAAACGGGTTTGCACGTATGGTCGGGTCGCGATTTTGGCACTTTCGTGTATCTTGCGAATAGTATGCCATACAGACCCGTTTGCCACTGAACCTGCATTAACGACGACAGTGGGGCCTCCAGCCTTAGTCAAACGGGTTGGCACGTATGGTCGGGTTGCGATTTTGGCGCTTTCATGTGTCTTGTGAATATGCCATACAGACCCGTTTGCCACTGAACCTGCATTAACGACGACAGAGGGGCCTCCAGCCTTAGTCAAACGGGTTGGCATGTATGGTCGGGTTGCGATTTTGGCGCTTTCGTGTATCTTGCAAATAGTATGCCATACAGACCCGTTTGCCACTGAACCTGCATTAACGACGACAGTGGGGCCTCCAGCCTTAGTCAAACGGGTTGGCACGTATGGTCGGGTTGCGATTTTGGCGCTTTCGTGTATCTTGCGAATATGCCATACAGACCCGTTTGCCACTGAACCTGCATTAACGACGACAGTGGGGCCTCCAGCCTTAGTCAAACAGGTTGGCACTTATGGTCGGGTTGCGATTTTGGCGCTTTCGTGTATCTTGCGAATATGCCATACAGACCCGTTTGCCACTGAACCTGCATTAACGACGACAGTGGGGCTTTCGGCCTTAGTCAAACGGGTTGGCACGTATGGTCGGGTTGCGATTTTGGAGCTTTCGTGTATCTTGCGAATAGTATGCCATACAGACCCGTTTGCCACTGAACCTGCATTAACGACGACAGTGGGGCTTCAAGCCTTAGTCAAACAGGTCGACAGGTTTCATTATCTGTTAAAGATCGGAAGGTGACCCTTAGTTACCATATATACCTTCGCATTGGGCCCCTAATTTGCTAAATCCTCGTCTGTTGATAACATAATTATGCCACAATAGTTATCCTGTCTGGAACTAAGCTGATTTAAACCACAACACTGTGTGACACTTGCATTACATGTGAACGGCCCCTACGCTAATATGATTTTGTTTTTCCCTCCCTGTCTCGTCCTCGACCCCGAGGACAGTGAGACAAACAGACCCAGTTCCGGTAAATGTGAAAGTCGGCACACCTCTGATCTACTGGCCGTCCTTCAACGTGATGCCCAGCTGATGCCGGACCAACGATCACCGGCAGAACCCGCTTAATCTCCGCTTAATCTCCTTATCCGTTTATATGTCTGTATATATATATATATATATATATATATATATATATATATATATATATATATATATATATATATATCCCAAGGGTTTATTCCTCCTAGGACTTTTTTTATTTCCCCGGCTAAAAAGCCTGGGTTTTTTTTCTCCTAGGGGTTTTTTTAAAGGGGGGATTTAATGGTATTTCAAGCATTCTGACTTATTAACACAGTTATAAAGTTGTTTCCTCATGCTAAACGTAGGCAAAGTGTCAAAACCGCAGTTGGGCGTGTTTCAGAGTATTTCTGTGCCGAATGCACTTCGCCAGGGTTCGTACAAGTTTCGGCTAGTTTTTTTCGATTACAGTTCGAACTGACGTTTCAGGGGTTTTCGAAACGTATCACTTCTTTATATGGGCTTCCGGCGGAAAACTTCCCCCGGAAAACCCCGCCCCGCCGTCAGTCAGCGGGAGACGCTAGAGCTTGCTAACAGCTTATCACGCCACTCAGCTTTGTTTAATTTCAAAACTCAACAAGGCACAACAAGAAGTGTGTTTTTGGATGTAAGGAGAAGACATCCAGCCTCATGGAAACAATGGATATAGTTTATTATCCGGATTAGCAGCGGAGTTTTGCGTGTGTGTTTGATGCTGTGGATTTTCAGAACCGGGTCATGACGAGTTACACGTGGTTAGTAAGACTTCTGTCTTATGTTGGAAATAGGCGCGTGTATATTATATAAATGACACGAACATGTAGTGAATCATAAGTTATAAGTGTTGTATAGTGTTGCATGACTCGTACTCGCTCCTCCTGCGGTAGTAACTCCTCCTTCTTCATTTTTTCGTACGTTATCGGAAAGATTCGGTAAAGCTAATCTTTCTTTTATAAATCTGATTAAACTAAAGACTCTTCAGAGATATAAAGGATGTCATACTACTCTATAGGTACTCCAGATTAACATCAGAAATGCAGAAACAGTGTGTGTTACGTGAGCTTTAACCCGGGGAGGCAGCCTTTTTGGGCTTAACTTAGCTTCCTCTTCTAGACGTTACATTAGTAATACGCTCGTTTATAATGTTGAGTCATAGCCGCAGCAAATTTCGTCTTGAACTCTGATGCCAGTTCAGCCGAGCCTCAGATGACTGCCATTTATTTGGTCAGCGACGGACAAAAGGTTGATGAAACAGGTGAGTCTACTGTCATTGTTTTCTTTCCTGTGGTTGGAGTTCATTTAATCAATCACAGATTCTAACAGTCAAAGTTTTTGTGTTTTTCATGATCTGTGCTTTTTGATTATAATATTAATACAGATGAGGTGCTTGGGGTGATTGGCTTTACCAGCAGGATGTGCCAAAAAGCCATGAATCTGATGACAAACAGGTAACAAACTTAAATTATCATTGATGTGTAAATTCTAGAGCAGGGGTCTCCAACCTCTTTGTGAGTAAGGGCTACCACAATGGACATAGTGTTAGCCTTTCTGGAGGGCTACTTTTTGATATAGTCTACTCAAAACTTTTTTGTTTATTTTATTTGACTTGTTGATATGTTTTAGTATTGTTTAAAATATTAACATGCGTAAACCAAGACAAGCTAATATTAAAATATCCACCATGTTGGAGCTCTAGAAGTAGTTGCGCAATTATGTCTCATACTGTTTCAGATTTAAACATGCTTGGCGAACAGAATAATGAAAAAGGGTCATTATATCTTTATCTGGAGCGACAGTTTATGTGCCGTACCCTTCGCTAAGGGCCCTTCAAGGGTGTATGAAAAATGGCCAGATTTTAGATTCTCAAAGCTTGAAAGTTATGTGTAGAATGTCAGGTGAAAAAATAAACTGATATTGTAAGTTATCAAAACAAGTTTGTGAAAAGAACATTTGATGTTATATTATTTATTTATGCATTAATGTGTTATAAATATATATATTTAGTTGATTAATTGGTTATCGCTGTAAGATTGATAGAAATTTGTAGATATGATATCTATTTGATCTTAATTTCATCAGAAGGCTAACAACAATTCAGATGATGCCAAATTTAAGACTGGCACCATTCCCAAGACAAAGAGTTTCATTAATCCATATGAACCCAAGGAGAAGACGGACCCCAACCCTGCCAATCCCAAGCCAAAGAAGCCAACCTCATCTACTAGCGGTGAGTCTACTGTCATTGTTCTCTTTCCTGTGGTTGGAGTTCATTTAAATCAATCACAGATTCTAACAGTCAAAGTTTTTGTGTTTTTCATGATCTGTGCTTTCTGATTATAATATTAATACAGATAAGGTGCCCGGGGCGATTGGCTTTACCAGCAGGATGTACCAAGAAAGAGAAGAAACAGGTAACAAACTCAACATTGTGCTCTTTACATAAAGATTTATGTTTACTCAGAACATATGTTAAAAGAGTTAACTGATTGTAGATTCTCAAAGCTTGAAAGTTATGTGCATAGTGTCAGGTGAGAAATAAACTAATATTTTTCATGTTTCTTTCTGTATTTGCAGGTCACCATCAACCAAGTTTCAAAATAAACGTGTAATCTTTGCATTATTATTGTACCATTGGATACATCTCAGGGTTTCCTGCATAAAATTTGTTAGTTAAGGTGGTAGGGTTGGGCTAGTGGGCGGGCCAGAGGGCGTGACAATCAAATAGGCGGGGCGTATGCGTCATGATGAGAATTAAAATATTTTTATTTAAAACACTCAAATAAAACTCAATTTCGAAGAAACTATGACAGAAAATGAACACATACTAGATTATTAATGAATTAAATGTTTTAAACAGATACCTCTAATAGGAATAGCTGCGTAATGAAGTGAAACTAAAGGGTTAATCAACACAAACTAAAGCAGATGTTGTAGAACGTCAGGCGAACATTGATAGATGTCGCAAAAATGGTAAAAACTGATTATTTCCTACTATTAATAACATTATCTTAAAGGAGTGTAACTACTGTAGCATGTAAATATTTGCGCATAAATAAAGTGAGCAAGAGCGCTCAACAATTATATCTAATCAACAGGCACGTGAAACCCAGCTAGCAGGTTGCTCAAACAACAAAATCACCAGCTAACTTGCTTTAAATTTGCAAGAACTATAGACTAATACAATAACAGGCTTAAATAAACCCAAAACATAAGTCCTCTTACAGTTCTCACGGACACGCGTTTTATCAACTGGCCATCCTCCAGACATGACGGACCACGTCTTTATCTCATTTCGGCCGCGTGGCACACGTTCACGCTCGCGGTGTGAAGCGCGTCCGCGCTATTCTCCGGGATGTTTTATCAACTGGCTAGTTATCCTCTAGACCAGGGGTCTCCAACCTTTTTTCATTGGAGAGCTACTTTCTAAAAAATAAAAGTGGTCGAGAGCTACTTGTGTCACGTTATACCTAAAACACCGGTCTATTAACTCACTGTGATTTGAACTCTTTCCTGCCAGCATTTTTTTTTTAAAAGGTGTCAGCCAGTGCAAGCATTTTTTTGGTATCTCTTGACATTTTATGTTTAAATATGAGATGATAACCCATTGAACCTGTGACGACGACTGTATTTTCGTTTTATCAAAAATGAATCCGAAAATGACGGCATGCATTTTAACCATAGTGCCTCGACTCGAGATGTGCGCGGATCGTCCGGTTGCCATGGCGCGAGCTTCACAGCGTTGCGCGGATCGTCCGGTTGCCCCGGCGCGGGCTTCATAGTGTTGCGCCTATCGTCCGGTTGCCGCGGCGCGGGCTTCACAGCGTTGCGGAGATCGTCCGGTTGCCGCGGCGCGGGCTTAACTGCGTTGCGCGGATCGTCCGGCGTGGGTGCGCGCACTTATCTGTTTGTTTTTGAATCATAAATGTTAAATTACTGATGTCATATGATACGCCGGTCTACACAGCTCAACGCGACGTCAAACATGTACCCAGTCTTTACTACCACAGGCGCTTGTAACACTAACCAGACATCCAAATGCGGCATAACCACAGAAAATAAATAAATAAATAAACCCGCGAGCGAGCTACCTGCAATTAAGACGCGAGCTACCAGTAGCTCGCGAGCTACCTGTTGGAGACCCCTGCTCTAGACAGTGACGGTCCGGACCACATCTTTCTCATTTCGGCCGTGTGGCACGGGTCCCCGCTTGCGTGTATGCGCTATTCTCTGAGATGCACTTGACGGCATTTTGTGCTGCGAATTTATTATTTTTTATGGACAACCTAGTTAAGGCGGTAGGGTTTCCAAGCTTAGGCCTCCTCGCACCCGTCTTCCCATGGGACCATCAGTTCAATCATAATTATCTTCCTTGCCTCTTCAGAACATAAGACCATGTCTGGCCTCAGTGGTGTTTGCACAACCTGGGGGAAGACTAGTCTCCTTCCCAGGTCCACCCTCATCTCTGCGTGCTGCTTGCAAGAGGCTCTTTTTACTCGTCTTGGGGTATGGTGGTTTCTCCCCTTCCCTGATGAACTGAATGGATCTCGCTGGCCTTGTACTGGGCTGGTGCTTTTTCTGCCTCTCCCGCTCCAAGATGCCAGCCAGTGCACTAAGAACCTTGTCATGATGCCACCTGTATCTTCCTTGGCTAAGAGCTGTCTTGCATCCTGCCAGTATGTGCGCCATTGTTCCCCTCCCTCTGCATAACCTACACAATGGGTCCTCCCTCATTCCCCATCTGTGGAGGTTTGTTGGGGATGGAAGAGTGTCGTACACTAAACAGAGCAGGAAAGAAATGCGAAAGGGCTCCAGTCTCTAGATCTCAGGCCACGTGATCTTCCGCTTCGTCAGGTCCCACTTTGTCCAGGCACCTTGCGCTCCAAGCTCGACAGCCCTAGACCTGCCCCTTCTTCCTCCAGGTGTCGGACCTCGGCTTGGATCATGTCCCTCCTCTGCCTTGGGTCTGCTTTTCCCCACTGCTGGAAGTGGTTGGATCCAAGTCCATGTCTCCCTACGCATGGGTTCCCGATGATGTCCTTCAGCTTCAATGCACTTTCAGCTTGCGCCACTGATGTGTCATTTCCACACACTTAATTGGGTTTTCCTCAAGTGATGGATTCGTCTGCCCCTGTACGCGCAACTGGAACTTGCTGGTCACTTTCCCACTTCTGATCACCATGCTTCTTGATTTCCTTGGCTTGAACTTCATCCGGGCCCATGTTGCCACGTCATCAAGAACCTTCAGGATCCATCTTGCTTGCACATGGGTTAAAGTTGTTATAGTAAGGTCATCCATAAAGCCTCTTATTAGAGGTTGGCTGGTGCCAGACTCCATTAGTGGCCCTCTGAATTCCTTTCCTGCAGCTGTTATGAGCAGGTTCATTCCCATGACAAACAGGATGGGGAGATGTTGCAGCCTGTCACAATTCCTTTTTCAAGGTCCTGCCACCGAGTTGTGAAGTGGGCAGTTTTGTATGTTATCAAAACAAGTTTGTGAAAAACATTAATTTATGTAATCTTTTATTTATTTAAATATAGTGCTTATTGCTGTAATTAGAAATTTGTAGACATATATGATATGTATTTTATCTTAATTTTATCAGAAGGCTGACAATAATCCAGGCGATGCCAAATTAAAGACTGGCACCATTCCCAAGGCAAAGGCTGGCACCGGTGTTGGCAATCCAGTTCAAAAACCTATTGTTATTCCATGTAGTATCATAGTGAAGACCTGCGGTTCCCAAGAAGACGGCTCGTTTTCATCCACCTGATACCAAGGTGAAGGCAGACCCCAAACCTGCCATCCCTAAGAAGATGCCTGTTTTTTATCAGCGTGATACCAAGGTGAAGGCAGTAACCAAACCTGCCATTCCCAAGAAGACAGCTGTAGGTAATCCACATGATACAGAGGTGAAAGCAGATAGCGAGTAGGTCGATCCGGCACACAGTGCGTCTACTGTTATGATTACTCTAAATTGGTGGATCTTAATGATGTGTTGATGCCCTCTAATGAATATTATTATATTAATAAATAAAATAGAAATATTATTAAATAAAACACCTTTATTATATTTACATTACTTTGTCTCCTGCTTGCTGTTTTTCCCTTCATCTCTGTATCTGACTCATGGTTGATTTGAAGTATTACCTCACTACAAAGTTAATATTAGAGTATAGATTTAGTCATTTTCTGATGGGGAGAGACATCTAATGACATATGTGCGCGCTGTTTCTGTGTGAGGGGAATAAGCCAGTCGCGCATTCGCTTCTCTTTGAGCTTGTGAGTATTTTTGGCCTTAAATACACATAAGGTTATGCGTCAAAAATCCCGTCTTTGCAAGTATCCTCAAACACGACCATTTAGGGCTTAGGAGAAAGTAAACAGCAGAAAAAAGGGTAAGTTACATTTTTTACCTTTACTAAAATATTGTTTATTATCCTTATTTCATCACTGACTGTTTATCCTTAGTGAGCTTGAATTTTGTTCTTGTGTAATATACACAAGTTGCGCACAATGCGTTGTTTTAAGTGCATAACATTGCGCATAAAAAGCACCTCAGCTCTGCCTCTATTGTAAAATAATAATTTGTTGATAAAGGGTACAGTCATTTAATGTACAACTGTCACTATGATTACAGGCATCCTGTGTGAATTGTACACGAGTTTTATTCGAGTTGCTCGTTCAGGGTTTATATTCATACATAAAGTTACTGTATTAGAGCTGTGACTGTAAGCTGTTGTGTGAGCAGTACAGACCGTGGATTTTTCGTTTATGTGCACTGAATAATATGATATAAACATTTCTGTACCACTTTTAAAAAAAGTTGTATTTGTTCACATTACTAAATGCATTATATAACATGAACAAACTGTTACAAACTAATTCTAAGCAGGTCTAGAGGTATGAAGTTTTCGTTGAATCTGTAGTAAAGAGACGAGGTCTGAGGTGAGCAGCAGAGAGTTCTGATATATATCAGGGGCCATGAAAGACACTGACACCGAGATGCAGTTCAAACAAAGACCAAAGTTTATTAGACAGGCTTCAGCTTATATAGTGTACAGAAAGGATAGCCTGGGTGCCAGCCGATCTTAGCCCCGCCCACCACGATTTGAAATACGGGGAAGATCGGTCTGGGGATTCACCGTTCAGGAGCTACTATGAGAATATCAAAACAGGCAGACGAATCAAATTGTGAGGGCGGGCTTTATACGATGATTGACAGATAAACGACAGTAACGTAATGAACCACGTCACCAAAGAGCGCGTGTGTTGAATGGCTGCCGCTGTAGAGTTCAGATGTGTGGATTCTGACATTGAGTCTGTTCTAAAAGATATCGACAGAGCATTGATTTTAAAAGAGGAACAGAGAAACGCGAGCAGGGCATTTGTTGATGTTTTTGCCGTCCTTCTTATGGGATTCGGCAAAGGTTGGTCGCAACTGAAATGGACAACCTTATCATGGCGAGGCAACTCTGCGTGCACGACGAGATGGATATAATTAGCGGTCGTTGCCAGCTTCTTTTCGGAAGCCCGGAATCGTGGTTGTCTAATAAGTGGAGGGACATGCTAGGCTCCAATATTTTCAAGCCAACGTAGGGTATCGTCGTGGATGAAGTTCACCTAACGTACAAATGGTAAGAGATAGTCATACTCTATGACTTAGTAAATACTTCATGTTGTGATATAAACGAAATGTTGTAAACATAGTAGGTGTTGATGTACATTCGCTAACTCAGACTTAGTATAATCACCATGTTAGTGTCGTAGCGAAATGACTAGCAGTTCGGTCAGGCTGCAAAGACGTAATTTCAACATACACTCCGTTGCTCTGATTGGTCGTAGGTCTATCCAATTGAGTGCAGAGGCATTTTTCGGTTGAGACACGCCTCATAATTATAGCTCAATGGAGAGGTATCAGACTCAAATTCTGACTAGAATTGAGTATGACAACGTCAGGCTACAGAAAGGAAGCACTGGTCACCTGATAAACATTTGATAATGTCTAGAAGAATCATGTGGGCAGTTATTGAGCGAACATGTCTGGAGAACAATCACATGATTGGTCCCTTCACAGGAACGTCTGGATACGGATACATAAATAATAATGCTTAGACAGTTGTATTGTGTAAACGGGGAAAGGGAGATTATAACAGGGAAGTCTGGTCGTACTTCATGACCTGGACTGACCAGCCCATGTCTAGCGTTTGTGCATAGTCAAGGGAAAATGTTACAACTCAATCTCAACTTAGTAAATGCAAGATAAATGAACCGTATCATTGCTTCATTAAAGGGATAGTTCGGCCAAAAACGATATCAAACCCATGATTCACTCACCCCCAAGCTGTCCGAGTTGCATATGTCCATCGTTTTTCAGACAAACACATTTTCGGATATTTTAGAAAATATTTTAGATATTTCTGTTCATTAAATGCTATGCCACGGGGTCCAGCAACAGTCCACGACCCCCAAGTCCAAAAAAGTGCGTCCACCCCTCACAAACCAAATCCAAACGGCTCCAGGACGACAAACAAAGGTCCCCTGCGGGCAATCCGCGCGGCGTTTTTGTAGAAATATCCATATTTAAAATGTTATTAACTTTATAAACTAGCTTCCGGTAGCGCCGCCATCTTAGACTCAGGAGAGAGGATTAGCGTAGTGTACGCACTTTTCTTAGTGACGTATGACAAATTCGGAGGGCGGGGGCACCGAGCAGCAGCAGAGAAACTCTGTACGCTGCGTAAGCTCTCATCCTGAATGCGCATCACTCCAAAATGGCGGCGCTACCGGAAGCTAGTTTATAAAGTTAATAACATTTTAAATATGGATATTTCTACAAAAACACCGCACGGATTACCCACAGAAGACATTTGTTTATCATCCTGGAGCCGTTTGGATTTAATTTGTGAAGGATGGACGCACTTTTTTGGACTTGAAGGTCGTGGACTATTGCTGGACCCCGTAACATAACATTTAATGAACAGAAATATCTAAAATATTTTCTAAAATATCCGAAAATGTGTTTGTCTGAAAAACGATGGACATATGCAACTCGGACAGCTTGGGGGTGAGTAAATCATGGGTTTAATATTGTTTTTGGCCGAACTATCCCTTTAATCATCCGAGTATAACAATAAAGAAATATACAAGGTTCTATGAAAATATATCAAATATATAAATGTGGGGTGTGGGGGAACATCAATTAAATTCTGACAATGGCCCCTTTGAGACACGTCAGTGGATCACATCTGATCCCACACACCCATATCAAAAAGAAAAATTCCCTTGTGTTTGAAAATAAAATTTTGCATCACAGGTCGTTTGGGTCCACCTTCTATACATCGAGTTATCACTAATCCATTTACTCCAGATACATTATTTATGACATATAACAGGGTTATGGGTCCACATCTGGAAAGCACTGGTTTCATATACTTTAAGAAAATACTTTTCCTAATTGCAGAAATCAAATAGTTACAATTAGTTTATTAAATAGCAATTTCCTAAATAACCCTTATTTTCAAGAAACCAAGAACTTTATTATTATTATTATTTCTATAAACCTTTCAGATCACTATCATTCAAAATAAACATATACCACAGCATATGATCTATAAATTGCTTTTGCAGGGCCAGTTGTGTGATGTGTTCGTTGTCTTCCAATATTCTTTGCTCTGCTTCCACAATGTGCTCGCTGAAGATGATGAAAGCTTTGGTCACAATACATGGTTCGAATCCTCTCGGCAGTGGAGCTTCCATCAAGATATCTCACTCGTTGTTCTCCGTTGTTTTCCATTACTAGTAGTCGTTGTTTGGGTTCGTCTCTGGTGTCCTGATCCGTGGCAGAGTGGTGCTTCAACCCTGAGGCGTGAATCCACTGTAGCTGGTTGTCAATCAGAACTCCCATCTTTGTCACAGCCATCACCTTGTCTGGGCCGAGGTATTTTGGCTCTCATACCCTCGTGGGCTTCAGGCTCCTATTTAGAACAACCTGTCCTGGAGCAAAAATGTAAGTTGGTTTTTCTGAGGGGAGAGACAAAGAAAATTAGCACAGATAGAGTTCAATTTCTCAATTATGGACACCACATAGTCTTCTTGTATCACCTCCAGTCACCTGGGGAAGAAATGCCTGCGCGGCCTTTGACCCACAGGGTGGGGAATGGCCTACCCATTAGTATTTCAAATGAAGACAATTGTTTGGTTGAAGATGGAGTCATTCTTATTTCGTATAATAAAGCAGGTAGCAAATCTACCCATTTTTTTTCCAGTTTCTAACACAGCTTTGGTTATCCTATGTTTAATTTTCGTGTCCGTTCTCTCTATGACAGCTGTTAATTGTAGGTGATGATACGGGATATTAAAATGGCAATTAATAGTCAGCGCTTTAGCTAAGAGCTACATTACTCTAGACACAAAAGGTGTCTCGTCGTCGGATTCAATTGTTTTCGGTATGCTAAAACGAGGAATAATTTCCTTTTGTCAAAATTTTAACTACAGTTTGCGCATCCTCTTTGTGATAAAGATATTTCATCTTTTCCAATCGGCACTATGCGAATGAAGTCAATCTGATAGTGTTAATCACTTGCACAGCCATAGCAAGGTCTGTTTTGACATCATACTCAAATAGTCATTTAATGTGAGCTTGAGCTGCTTCTTTGGCAGCCTCATCTGCTCTTCTTGTTTCCCACAGCCTAGTCATCATTTCCTGATCCATGATCTTTTACTTTCACTATTGCCATTTCAGACGGTAGCTGTACTGCTTTTGTCAACCGTCCTACCAAATATGAATGAGCTATAAGCTTACCATCTGTTGTCTCAAAATCTCGGGCTTCCCCTGTTTTTACAAAATTTAGAGTACATATATTTAGAGTCGTGTAGATTTTGGCTTTTTCCTTTCATTAGCTCACAAGCTCGTAATAGAGTTACCAATTCTGCAGCTTATGCTGAGTTGTAATTTAGAGCAAAGGGTTCAATAACCTCACCAGTATCTGACACCACAGCATAACCACACAGGTAGACACCGTCCGATGGCTTTGTATATGAGCCATCCACATAGATCTGACCCCCCCCATCTAGGGGCGATTCCATTAAATCGGCCCTAGAGGAACAGGAAGTAGTCAATCCAACAATGCAATCATGTTTTAGATCGTGCTCAGTCATGTCTACCAGTCCCAAAACTCCCAGCAAAAGTGGAATTAATGTTAAAAGTGGGCTGGATCGTTACATTTTTGGTTGCCAACAGCGTAGCCTCATACCCATATCGCCTCTGTGCCGTCCTGTGTTGTGTAAAAATGCACCTACTTGATGTGATGTGTAGAGTCATTGACTGTGACAGCACCGTTCTCTCAGCCACCTGTACAAACAGAACATCAGCAGCCACTGCATAAAGACATTTTAGGCATACCTGTTACTACATTATCTAGTTTTCTAGACAGATATGCCACTGGCCTATAAGTGCAACCTTGTTGTTGCCAAAGGATACCCAGAGCCACACCCTTCGCCTCTCACGCATGCAGGTGAAAAGTCCTTGCATAGTTCGGATGGCCCAGAGTTGGGGCCGTAGTAATGGCGTGTTTCAGTGCCATGAAATGAGTCTCTGCTTCATCAGTCCAGCATATCAGTGATGCAGGCGATGCCTTGTGATCAATCGTGCTCCGCAAATGTCCGTCATGGGCAGCACACTCAGGTTTCCATGAGCGACAACAGTTTATTAACCCCAGAAAACTTTGGAGCTGTTACACAGTTTGTGTGAATTACATCTTCCGGATCAGTTCAACCTGATCTGTGGAGGTTTTTTTTTTCGAACACCTGGCATTATGACGTGACCCAGGTACGAGAACTTTTGCTTGACCCACCGAACTTTTCTTTTGATGCTTTGAAACCAGCGTCCACCAAAATATTGCAGACGATAATGGAGGCTTCCTCACAGTTCTTTTCAGTCAGAGCAGAGACCATGATGTCATCGGCATACAGCAGACAGCAAACCCGAAAACAGCAAGTTGATCTTTTTTTTCTCAATGTCTTTTTTCACCGCAGCGGAGAGGACGGATGGTGAGTCAACATACCCTTCTTAGTTTTTGCACCGCCTATCCTATAAGGCTAGCAGTGGCTGTGTGTCTGGATGCACTGGAACAGAGAAACAAAAGCAGCACACAAATCAATGACAGAAATACTTATGTGTGCATGGTATAAAATTTATAACAGTCGGCACATCTGGAACAATCAGAGACAGAGGAATTATCAGTTTATTGAGTGCTCTTAAATCTTGTGTAAGACATTATGTCTTTCCATCAGCATTCACCACCGGGTTAATCGGTGTGTTGTATGGCGAGTAGGTACGAGGACACCCTGTTAAACAAAATGGTGAATAATAGGTTTAATGCCATCTTCCTTTTCTTTTGACAAAGGATATTGTTTGATGTACACAGGTTTAAGTTTAACTTTGTATGGTTTCATATCAATGAAACCTGTATCATTGTTTGACTGAGTTCATAGGCATGGGTTAATCAAGGTTTCTACATCATGTGGTATGCGGGCGACTACTGGGTCTTGGTCGGCCTTCTCACTTCCTCCCCCCATAGGCAGAGGATCACTGTATGTCTGTAAACATGACATAAAAGAGAAAACAACATGAGAATCATGAAATTCCATTTTTAACTTATGCATAATGTCTCGCCCGAGCAAATTAAGACAAACATCTGGTATGATTTGAAATTTGTGAAGAAAAAATGGTTTGACACCTGGAGCTCTTACCTCCAGAGGTGGTGTAATGGGTCAGAACATTTCATTGTGTTTTGTTATGCCAGTTTGTCTGGTAATTACTGTCAGATAGTTTCTGATGCACTTGCTTTGGCTGTTGCATTGACTGTCTACGTGGTGGCGCCCTTGGAATAAAATTGCACCCCCCTTTGAACGACAGTCACATTTCATGTGGCCCCTTTGTCCACATAATAACACATTATATCAAATCTTCCTTTCCGGTGCTTAAGCAAGCTTTTTCCCGTTCGATGAGACTTGCACTGAAAACATAGCATGTTCACCAGATGCATCAGACTCACAAATCAGTCTATTCACATTCATATTCAACAGATTTCACTTACCGGTACCTACGATTCATATTGTTCAACAGCATATTTGTAACAGCGCACTCAGACTTTGTCAATCGGTAATCTAGAATAAACTCATAATACTTTAAAACGTGTGCATAATTCAGAGGCAGTTTCATTTGGCTTTATCTTTCCGTTTAATGCAAATGATAAATACTGGCAAATGCCAAACCGTTTATCTAGAAAAACGCGCAGCTGATCAAAAAAGCATATCATGATATTCATGATCTTCCCGTGTGAATGGATTGCGAGAGGCTGCAGTCCCCTCACCTCCAGTCACATGGTTTTCCCGAATCAGACAGCGGCACGTATCAGTTATGTTTTTTTTTTTTTGTTTTCCGCTAAGTGACGTACAGTTCAACATAAAAACCTTTATTATTTGTATACATAAATTCATCAGGCTTTTGCCTGGCCGTGGCAGAATCACCCATCTTCAACACAATGTAAACAAATAATAGCAGCAATAACAAGCAAACAGCAATAAGCACAAATAAGCAATTGACAAACACCCGGGTTTTCTGTGCTCCTCTACTCAGCCTCAATACATTTACGTATCGTTTCGTTCTTTAGAAGTTATATATTAGTTTGGCAAATTATTTGAAATTTGCAAAAATCCAGTTTTCATAAAATGTCATAAATGTTATTCATATAGTTTTAATAAATTTCTTTGATAGTGGGCAATGCTCGTTTTATATTCAATTCAACGTTTCGTTGATGATTACTCAACAATAACGAATAACAATAACACCGCGATCTCAAATATACAGCGAGCTCTAACTGTATATTTGACCTCGCTCCGTACGCAGTCAATGCTGCATGTGCTGGTAATCTCGATTACCGCACCCGTGAAATTTAATTGACAAGAAATCACTCGTTGTCAATTTATTTCTTTCTTTTACTCGTGAGCGACTATCACTTCGTTACTAGCAATTAATTCGTAAATCAATTAGCCAACGGTGGCGATTTCTGGGCCACCTGCCCCACGTGGGCCGAGTGAAACTGACCGATCTTGTCTCGAGCACAAGATATGGGTCCTACTGGGACTCTACAGGGGTAAGCGCTGTATTTCAAATTTATTAGAAATATTGCGACACTTACCCCTTTCTGTGGGTCCTCCCCGATCTGCGGTGTTCGAATTTCGGTCTCCGGTTCTGTCGGGAGGAGGCTCACCCCCCTGTCGCCGGACGAGCCCCCAACTGTTAGAATCTAATTCTAAGCAGGTCTAGAGGTATGAAGTTTTCGTTGAATCTGTAGTAAAGAGACGAGGTCTGAGGTGAGCAGCAGAGAGTTCTGATATATATCAGGGGGCATGAAAGACACTGACACCGAGATGCAGTTCAAACATAGACCAAAGTTTATTAGACAGGCTTCAGCTTATATAGTGTACAGAAAGGAAGCACTGGTCACCTGATAAACATTTGATAATGTCTAGAAGAATCATGTGGGCAGTTATTGAGCAAACATGTCTGGAGAACAATCACATGATTGGTCCCTTCACAGGAACGTCTGGATACGGATACATAAATAATAATGCTTAGACAGTTGTATTGTGTAAACGGGGAAAGGGAGATTAGAACAGGGAAGTCTGGTCGTACTTCATGACCTGGACTGACCAGCCCATGTCTAGCTTTTGTGCATAGTCAAGGGAAAATGTCACAACTCAATCTCAACTTAGTAAATGCAAGATAAATGAACCGTATCATTGCTTCATTAATCATCCGAGTATAACAATAAAGAAATATACAAGGTTCTATGAAAATATATCAAATATATAAATGTGGGGTGTGGGGGAACAACAATTAAATTCTGACACAAACTATGAAAAATATAGAGTATATAAGCATTTATTAATTCATGTTTATGTCCTTAAAGTAATTGATGTTAGTTCATGGTGCATTAACTAATGTTAACAGTTTCAACCTTGATTTAAAAAAATGTATAAGTAAATGCCAAAATTAATAAGATTTACAATTAATAAATAATTAAGATTCATTAAAGGTGGTGATATTAGTATTTCTTTTTATATAGTGAGTTATTTAGCTGTTTCACCTTAATCTGAAATGCCCTGCAAACTACATCACAGAATCATTTTTTTTAGTTTGTCACAAGTAGATTAACATGACGGGATAACGTTTTTAACCCTTAGTGCAGGAGTCACAAGTGTTTTGTTTTAGACATATATTAAAGGTAATGGTTCAATTAAAGGAAAGTAAAGCTGTAAATTAACAAACTATTAATAAACCTATCATATGTTGTAATTAAGTGTTAATTCACAAAAAAACATACTCGCACTGCTGCTGTATTTCATAGTGACAGTTGTCAAACCTATAAATGCCACAGTAGACTTCAATATGGCATTAATGGCAAAAAACATCTCCCCTTAGAATGCTATTGGTCTCGCCTGTTTACAAGGAATATGACTTGGCCTGAAAAAAATTTCACTCAGAAGAATTTTTTTCACTTTAATCCATGACTGCAGTCTTTCCCCTCTTAAACTCTGCCTCCGGGAGAAGCGGAGGGCGCCACGGGTTCAAGAAGGACAGTCCAGAGTCCCGTCCCCTCTGCCTGGAAGCCAGAAGAAACCTTGTTTTTAAATCCCCCTTCCCTGAATACTATTTTAAATAATTTAATAAAGTCTATTTTAATTTTACTTGTACCTTGTGTGTCTGGTCATTGGGGTGGCTTTGGGAACATCCTCGAGGTGGAAACTAGGAAGGGGCGTGACTCAATAGCATCTGGGTCCGCTCCGACCTGTGACACACTCCCACATATTTTGCTATCATAACTGCGCTTATTTCCGCCGTTGGTTGTTACTGACAGTTTTACATCATCTTGCTGTTAATGTTTCTTCAGTCATTTTGTCATTTCTACAGCTTGAATAACTGTAGTGAATCCACCCTTACGGAGTAAAATGTAAAAACTCTTTGCCTTCTTTTGGAGACTTCGACATCCTGGGTACTACCAAGAATTTTGTGACCTTATTTAGCAAAAATTATCTGGTTCAGTCACCATCAGATTGTTTCTGGATCCCTTTGTAAATTTGTCCCTATAATTTGAGGATAAGGAACAAACTATATGCAATAATATCATTAAGTGTGAGAAACAGGCCATCATAACTATAATTTACACTGCCGTTCAAAGGTTCACGTTCAGATTTTTTTACGTGTCTCAATATTGTAAACTGTCATTTATTCCTGTGGTTAATGTTTCAGCATCATCAGTCTTCAGTGTCACATGATCCTTCAGAGATCATTTTATATGCTGATTTGCTGCTCAAGAAACTTTTTCGATTATTAACACTGTTGAAACAGTTGTGTTAATAAATATTTTAGTGTTATTTAAGTTGTTTTATGTCATGATTCATTATTAATAGACACTAACTTTGAATAGTAACTTGCACCACTGTTTGTCAGAGGGAGAGATTTCTGTTTCAAATAACGCTGTTCAATGTAAATGTTTATTTATCTAAAAATCCCCACTAAACTATGAAGCAACACAGCTGTTTTTCCGCAGAAGTAAATCGGCATATTTGAAGGATCACGTGACAGTGGAGATTACACCCTGAACGGGCTTGCCCTCAGCACATTCCTCACCGCATACTTTTACATTACGTATTTTGCTTACATGCAGGGATGCGCAAACTGGTCACTCATGACATCAATGTACCGCGAGAGCAAATCGAGAGTATACAGAGCAGTGTATTCTCGAGCCGTTCTCGCGGAGTTCTGATGTCATACGGCACATGCAGTCGACACTTATATTTTTGCAGTGTATGCATCAATCTAGCCACTTATCGATAAAGCGGTTAGGATTAATGTTAGCTAATATTAACGGGTTTTTTTTACAAACCCAAGACTTTCAACATAAATATAAAGTTTTAATTAAAAAAAACGCTTTTTTTACCAAACAGACGAATTTCGTGTGCTTTTTGGAGGGGCGTGGAAAGTCCTGGAATTTAATAGGGGCGTTTCTTGTAGTCGTCCAGGACGCAGACAGACCCTCACCCTGGCTTCTTCATCCACATACCTTAAATCAGTTGACCCTCGTGTTGGAGGACTGAATGGTGCTTCAGGTTACGCGTCGTTTTATTTGGGCAACCTGTCGACCACGCGGTTTACACTACCAAAACATTTTTATTTGCACCTCTAAAAGTTGAGGAGGATTAAGGCGCCTTACTCGATCACTATCAGATGTGATAAACCGAGATCTTCCTTACATCTTGTTCACGGTTTTACATTACAGATTTTACATTTTTACGTTTCAGATCTGTTCTAAGTGTTTGTGTAGTTTAGAAAATGACAGAGGCAGAATTGTACTCTGTATATAAAGGGGTGTTCGTCCCAACTCACTTGCACCCTCCTGAATGTCTAAAATACTACGAGGACTTTACTTTCCGCCCGGATGACATCCTTATCGTTACCCAAGGCCGCCTTAATGCACGGGCTTACCTGGGCTGAAGCCCAGGGGCCTCCCAAGTTCAAGGGCCTCCCAAGTTTGCGTTCATGATGAGCTGAAAAGGTCATATTGTTTTGTAACTTGTCAGGTTTTCTGTCAATCACTCTAATTGCACGTTTCATGGCTGCTGATTGGTCCGTTGTAACTTAACGTGAAATAAAATGTTAGACGTAACATATTTTTTATTCCGCGTAATGTAATTAAGTGCGCGTTGTCAACTTGACATTCCTGCACGTTAGACTGAGTGTGACAGATAAACGGGAAATAATCCACCAACAAATGAAAGAGTAATTTCTGAAATTTCATAATAAGCACAAGCACTAGTGAGGTGCAGGTCTCTCTCTCTTTCGTGCGCGCGCTCGCTCGTTCGCTCTCTGTGCTCGTTCAGCTGTCTGAGTCTCTAGCATGCAGAAGTCTCTCCAAACGTGCGCAAGAAACTGTGCCGCTAAATTAAGAAAGGAGTTCTCGCACATAATGCTGTTAGTTGTTATAAAGTTTAAGTTTACTCGCGTTTATATCAGTGACGCGTGCGCAGCTGGAGCGATGTAGTTTGACGCGACATTAGCTCACATTACACACATCTGTTGATTTCAGAAAGACGAGAAAGAGACGCACGCAACGGTAAAGGTGCAAGTCTTAGAAAGTAAAGAGCGACAAGACCATCTCAAATGATCATCCCCTGATAGCACCATTCATATTTACAATCTCATTATCTAAAGATCTTATATACAGGTATGTTCCCTGTCTGTCTTGTGCATATTCATACTTGCTCGTTTTACATGCTTATTTATGCATAAATACTAAATACAATGCATACTATATCTTCAATAGCCTACAAAATAAATAAATGATTAAAAAACAAGATTCTGTCTATAAAGACTTATCTTTTGTTATCATTAATGCATTTAACAAGATTCTGTCTATAAAGACTTATCTTTTGTTATCATTAATGCATTTTCACTTTAAAACTAACTTTAACTTATTATATTTTTAAAACTGTGGTGAGCATTTAGTTAGTGAGTGCAATTTTCTGCAAATTTGTATATTCCAAAAACTATATAAATATAAAGCTTATAAACATATATACTTTCACACATTTTGGTTTTATTATCACCACAAGTTGCTGTGTGTGGTTGTTAAATAAAGTGTCTTGTGTTTATGCTCAAGTGGGCTCAGTGATATGTTAACAATATTATGGTGTTTTCTGGCTCAAAGAGGGAAAACTCACTGTTGTATGTCTCGAAAGAAACTAATGCATTTTGATATGTAGATTACCTAGATATTACACTTACAAAAAATAGACCATAAATCAAGGGGAAGGGGGGCCTACAAAACCTCTTAGCCCCGGGGCCTCACATTAGGTTAAGGCGGCCCTGTCGTTACCTATCCTAAATCAGGTAAGTTTCTACATCTAAACATGTTTATATAAAATACGCTATATAAATAAAACACATTTTTAACATCTATGGTGAGCCTGCCCCAGCCAACATTTCAATATGGGTTTGCCCCACCTGGAGGTTTCTTCGTTAATAAACCATTGCCTCTTTGTTTCTACATTTAAAAGACAAAGCTGGCAATTATATTATGGCTATACTTTTCTATTCTTTTAATAATTTATTTTATTTTATTTATAAATCACTCTGGGTTATCTGATGTATCTATTTGGCTTGTGTTTTGTTTTCGTGCACTTGAGGCATTTTGCACATTTGTTCTGCACTTTGTTACTTCTGACCTTATTTTATTAAAAAAATGTATCTATTATAAACGTACATTCTGATCTAATTTAAGTCTGTACATTTTGGATAGCTTTTCGTTGTATCGATGTTGCGCTATTGCGTGCTGGCCATGCTTGCGCATGTAATTTAGCCGAACAGGCTAGGTGCTCTGCGTCTCATATTTAGGAGTTCATTAAACTAAACATTAAAAAACGGATTTTTTTCGACGGGTATAAGTTTTTAAAATGTATTTATCATACATTTTGGTTATCTTGTCAAAAGTTAAACTACATAACAGGTAAGCCGTTTTTTAAAATTTCGGTGATGAAACGGAAACTATCTGCACCGAACCTATATTTCTGCCTGACACGAATGTCTTTCTTGTGATTTAATATTGGTTGGTGTTCACTTTTAAATGATAGCAAATAGATTCCTGAAATAAATAATATCATCCGGTCTTTCTGTATCTAAAGTGAATACAGAGATTATCAAAGTCAGAGCAAGCAAGCAGGTATTTCTGTGCTAAATAATAACGCATAGTGTCTATAAAATCATTAATTTCAGTGTTTTTCATGTTATAAATTAACGTTTAATAAATTGTTTTAGGTTTAGTTATCAAAATGTATTTTTGTGTGATGTTCTGTAGATCGTGGCTTTAAAATGTTATGAGGAATAAATAAACAAATGTTGCCTTATATATTTTACCTTAAAAAAAATAAATATATAAATGTCACAGGTGATGTTTTGAACCAACGACGGGCGGAACCCGTCTTCCACATCCTTGGTTGAACCGACGACGGGCGGAACCCGTCTTCCACATTTCATTTCCGGGGTTTCCCCAAAGTCAAAATTAAGCCTGATTGCGCAGGTGGGGATAATTTACACAGCGGTTGCTAATAGGCTGACAAGGAGAAGAGTCAGTGTATAAAAACACCTTTGAAGACTTCAAACGGGGTGCTGGTGGTATACTTTGTGTACGCTGTGTTGCTGCTTTGCAGACGGACCACGCTGGTCGGATCGCTCTCCTGGGGAAGAGAGGAAGAGACAATCAGCTGACGAAGGAATATTGTGGAGTCTCAGTGAGAAAGAGTGGACACAGAGCCATCAAGAGCGCAGTGAACAGAGGTTATTGGCAACAAAGCGTGAGTAACCGCTGTGGTACTTATCTGTACATAACTTGTATGAAGAGTTGTCCTGGTGTGTGCTTTTTGTGTTTCTTGAGGTCCCTGGCCCCACTGGAGAGGAAAGCGTGGGTGAGCCGCGGGTTGACCGGAAGCACGGACGAAGCACCGTTCACCAGTAAGCCAGTGGCCCTGTGGGAAAAAAGGAAGTACAGGTGAGCCAGGGGAGTGATAACCAACACGCCGGGCCTGTGAATATCACACATCTCTCCCTCATTTGTGATCCAGTTGTTGCCCAACCATCCTCTCGAGGTCGTCGTAGTCAGGTGGCAAGGACGATCTAAAATTCACGTGAAATTGTATAAGAGTGCTGTGGGTGAGTTTCACTGATTGATGGTGTTTACGCTTTACTTGCTGCGTGTATGCTGTGCTTGTAGCGTTCAAACTGCCGAGCCTCCGACGAGTCACGAGATGACGACATCCGTTGTGGCCTGAGTCCTACAGAGAGAGAGAAAACCAAGCCCGGTGCCCGGGGTGTGACAACGAGAGCTTCGTTTGTACACAGAACAGACAGTGGTAAAACACAGTGAGTAGTATCAAGTGTGTACCGTGCGGATTGTGGGTCGTAACGGTGTGTGTACTGACCTCTTCAACAGAAGCTTGTGGTGAACGGAGCCCCGACGAAAGTTCGCCCCAGCTCGTGACCCCGGTCGTGGAAGAAGGAGGGGGAGTTTGGGAAGCGTTCGGCTCCGGTCATCGGACCCACTAGTCCCTACGACGCCCGGACAGCCAAACTGGAGGGGCGAAGGAATACGGTACACTGACACTGTAGCGAAATCCACTGTATATAGCAACTACCTACCTGAACCAGTGAAGCTCTGTGTGGGAACGAGGATCCCCCGGCACTGTGAGTAACGCAACCTGTGAAATAAACCTGTTCTGTGCTTATAGCAACTACCTACCTGAAACCAGTGAAGCTTTGTGTGGGAACGAGGATCCCCCGGCACTGTGAGTAACGCAACCTGTGAAATAAATCTGTTCTGTGCTTATAGCAACTACCTACCTGTACCAGTGAAGCTTTGTGTGGGAACGAGGATCCCCCGGCACTGTGAGTAACGCAACCTGTGAAATAAACCTGTTCTGTGCTTATAGCAACTACCTACCTGAAACCAGTGAAGCTTTGTGTGGGAACGAGGATCCCCCGGCACTGTGAGTAACGCAACCTGTGAAATAAATCTGTTCTGTGCTTATAGTAACTACCTACCTGCACCAGTGAAGCTTTGTGTGGGAACGAGGATCCCCCGGCACTGTGAGTAACGCAACCTGTGAAGTAACCCTGTTCTGTGCTTATAGCAACTACCTACCTGCACCAGTGAAGCTTTGTGTGGGAACGAGGATCCCCCGGCACTGTGAGTAATGCAACCTGTGAAATAAACCTGTGCTGTGCTTATAGCAACTACCTACCTGAACCAGCGAAGCTCTGTGTGGGAACGAGGATCCCCCGGCATTGTGAGTAACGCCACCTGTGAACTAAACCTGTACTGTGCTTATAGCAACTATCTACCTGAACCAGTGAAGCTCTGTGTGGGAACGAGGATCCCCCGGCACTGTGAGTAACGCAACCTGTGGGATAAACCTGTGCTGTGCTTATGGCAACTACCTACCTGCATCAGTGAAGCTCTGTGTGGGAACGAGGATCCCCCAGTACTGTGAGTAGCAAAGGAGTACTTACCCTGGTCTGACTGTGTTTGATTCTGCCTCCAGGAGAAACGGAGCGCGCCACGGATTGCTGGGCCAGAGCCCCGGTCCCCAGTCTTTTCCCCAAGTGGCCCTGGAGGCAAAGAAGAGCCATATTAGTTTTAAATTTCCCTTTTTCCCTTCCCCCTTTTCCCTTTTTAAATATTTAATAAAGTTTGTTTTAATTATAGTATACTCCTCTGTCTGGTCATTGGGGTGGTCTTGGGAAACACCTCGAGGTGGAAGGGTTAAGAGGGGTGTGACCCTTTAGTCTATTTGGGTCCGCCCCGGGGTGTGACAGATTTGGCGTAGTCGGCAGGGTTCCACCTCGAGTTGAGCGACCAAGGGCCTCCAATGGCCGACGACGAGTTGCCCGAAGCCCCGCCCCGTGTTGTGCCTGAAAGGCCAGAAACCCCACCCCGTGTTGTGCCTGAAAGGCCGGAAACACCACCCCGTGTCATGCCCGTGTTCCTGGGAAACCCCTGGGTGCAGAAGTATACTGGGGTCGAGTCCGAGGTTCATTTAACTGAGTGGAGGGCCCAGATTGAGTATTTGGCCGGCCTTCAGGGGCTGAGCGCCAGTCAACAACAGCAATTCGTATTAAACTCACTAGGAGGAGAAGCCCGGCGAGAAGTACAAGCTGCCCCCGAAGCCGTTTGAGCCACCGCCCAGACCATATTCCACTTCCTCACCGAGCAGTATGGTGATACCACCCCTGTGGCCGTCCTGAGGTCGCAGTTCTTTAATTGCAAGCAGGGCCCACATCAGTCTGTTCGAGCCTTTGCCCTGAAGCTGCGCGAGCAGTATACGCGCCTACAGCGACGACGAGATCATGGGTTGGGAGATGAGGAGACCCTGCTAAGGGACCAGTTCCTGTTAGGGCTACGGGAGGGCCCCCTACGTCAAAACCTCCGAGTACAGTTTAGAAGAGACCCTGAACTTACGTTTGATGATCTGAAGAAGGAGGCTATGGCCTTGGAAGGTGACCAAGCAGAAGTAAAGGAGGCCCCCGTATGTGCAGCAGTGAGTGGCCCGGCGGCAGCCTCGGAGGTGTCAGACTGGAAACAAACATTGAAGATGGAGCTCCTAAAAGACGTGCGAGATCAGATGGCCGAGCTAACTAAGGCCCTGGTAGGGGAACTGCGCCTAGGGCCGGGAAGGAGAGAAGAAGGGCCCGCCCCCCGAGAACGGACGCGCTCTGATCGGGGCCGAGATGGGATGAGGCGGCCCTGGCAGACGAGTCGGCCCAGGTTCGAGTGGGACGAGCAAGGGAGGCCCATTTGCAATCGGTGTGGGACCGCAGGGCATGTGAGTAGGCAGTGCGGACCACGAAGAGCCTCCGAGGGGGGTTTTTAAGACGACCGGCCACAGTGGGTCATGTGGTCGGCGCCCCCCAAAGTGACCCCCATAGAAGAATGGAACCCAAGGATGGGATGATTGGGCTTAGCCCAACAGTGGAGGCCCAGGTATGTGGCACCACGGTGCGCTGTCTCGTTGACACTGGTTCCCAGGTCACCTTATTCTCCGAGAGCTTGTCCCATGAGCTATTTGGGGCCTACCCCGCACACAAGGCTGAAGCGCCCTGGCTTACCCTGAAGGGGGCGAACGGCTTAGAGATCCCCTACATCGGCTATCGACTTACCGACTTCGAATTGTATGGAGTACGAGTTCCGCAGAAGGGGGTCATCATCGTACAGGACCACTGCCTCGGCCGTCATCGAGCCCTCCTGGGTATGAATGTTCTCTCGGAGTGTTGGGAGGAGCTATTTCGGGCTAGGCCCGTTCAGACAATACCGAGGGCCGAGCGGCCAGGCTGGGAACGAGTAGTGGCCGACTGCAGGCGAGTGCAGCTGGCTAAGAACCAAGATGGCCGAGAAGAGGTTGGTCGAGTAGCATGTCGATTTGCATTGTCAGTACCAGCAGAAAGTGAAGCCATAGTGTGGGCCAGGGTGCCACAACAGCGTCGAGGCTCTGAGAGCTGGGTGTTGGTTGAACCTCACGAAGACTGCACACAGGTGAGGATGGCCCGAGGACTGACGGTGGTGCGACGAGGCCGAGTGCCGGTAAAGGTCTGTAACGAAAACCCCTACCCAGTACACTTACACAAGCACCAGCGGCTGGTGACGGTGACGTCGGTCGAGGGACATCAGGTGCGGGATAAGGAAGATGTGAGTTTCCGGCGAGTGCACCCTGCAGTTGTTGAGGTAGCACTAACGCAAGCAGAAGGAGCGTCTAGGACGAGGGAGAAAAAGGTACCGGCCCATTTGACAGGGGACTCCTTACGAGGAGAGGACCTGGAACAGGAACAGGCAGAAGAGCTGCGGAAGTTACTGGAGAGATGTCAACACGTGTTTTCTACCCATGATGAAGACTATGGTTGTACGACGGTAATACGACACAGTATCCCTACGGGAGAAGCTGCACCGAGTCGGGAGCGGTATCGGCCGATACCCCCCACCTTATACACAGAAGTGAGAACTCTCCTACAAGGTATGCTGGAGCAGGGGATTGTGCGGGAAAGCAGCAGCCCATGGGCGGCACCTATAGTACTGGTCCAGAAAAAGACGGGGGCATGGAGGTTCTGTGTGGACTATAGGAAGCTGAACCAACTGACCAAGAAAGATGCGTTCCCCCTGCCTCGTATTGAGGACTCGCTGACAAGCCTGACCAAGTCTGCATGGTATTCCACCTTGGATTTGGCCAGCGGGTACTGGCAGGTACCGGTTGAGGAACGGGACCGAGAGAAGACCGCCTTTACCACGCCATTTGGTCTTTTTGAGTGGGACCGGATGCCCTTCGGTCTTTGCAACGCTCCCGCCACCTTCCAGAGACTGATGCAACGATGCTTGGGAGGTCAGTTGATGGAATCTGTACTAGTATACCTTGATGATGTGATTGTGTATTCCCCAGACTTCGAGACTCACCTGCAACACCTGGAAAAGGTGTTTCGAGAGATGGAGAGGTACGGGCTGAAATTACAACCAGAAAAGTGCCACCTGCTGCGCCGTAAGGTGCAGTTCTTGGGACACGTGGTGAGTGCGGCTGGCGTGGCCGTTGACCCCGGGAAGGTATCTGCAGTTCGGGACTGGGAGGCCCCTAGGACGGTAAGGCAAGTGAGATCGTTCCTAGGCTTTGTAGGGTACTACCGGTGATTTATCAAGGGGTTTTCAAAGATTGCCAAACCCTTGAACCAGTTACTGGTCGGGACCGGGCGACCACGAGGGCGAGGATCCCCTACGGTGGAGTGGACCACAGAGTGTGAGACGGCCTTTAGGGTTCTGAAGCAAGAATTATTACAAGCCCCGATTTTGGCATATGCTGACTTCTCCCAACCATTCTTACTTTATACAGATGCCAGCAACCTGGGCCTGGGAGCGGTGCTCGCACAGAAACAGGATGGAGTGGAACGGGTGATCGCCTACGCTAGTCGGAGTCTCCACCCTGCTGAAAGAAATGATGCCAATTACAGTTCCTTCAAGCTTGAACTGCTGGCGCTAAAATGGGCCTTGAGTGAGAAATTCAAGGATTACCTCTGGGGAGCCAAGGTAACCGTGGTCACTGATAATAACCCTCTGGTACATTTGCAGACGGCCCGGTTGGGAGCAGTGGAACAGCGATGGGTGGCACAGCTGGCAAACTACGACTACCAGCTGCAGTACCGTCCGGGGCGGGAGCACACCAATGCCGATGCCCTTTCCCGGTTGCCAGCAAGGGAAGACTCGAGGGGCCCGGCCCCACTCGAAGGAGAACAAGCAGAAGAAGGACTGATGATTGGAGTAGTGGAGGCGCCTGGGAGCCAACAGGAGGCAGCGCCCGTAAGTTGGGGATGGGACCCCCAGCGTTGGAAGGCTAGGCAGCAGGAGGATCAGGAGCTGCGGAATCTGGGCGAGTGGCTTAGGCAGGCTCGGCGAACGACCCCCGCCGAGAGACAAGCCCAGACAGAGGTGGGTCGAAAAATACTGGGACAGTGGGAGAGATTGACATTGAGAGAAGGTGTGTTGTGTAGGAACATTCGGGACCCAGGGACCGATGAGGAGGTTAGCCAGATTGTGGTACCGGCCAGCCAAGTTCGGGCACTGCTGGAGGCATACCACGACCAGATGGGACATCAGGGGCAGGAGCGCACCGTGTCGTTGCTACGCCGACACTTCTATTGGCCAGGGATGGAGATTTCTGTGAGTACGTTCATTCAAGCATGTCCCCGATGCACTCTGTTTAAATCCCGGCAGGAACCTCGAGCACCGATGGTCCCGATTCACGCAAAGGCCCCCCTCCACATTGTGGCGATGGACTATCTGACCCCGAGTCGTCCCAAGGACCGTTACCAGAACATCTTAGTCGTGACTGACTTGTTTACCAAGTACGCCTGGGCTATTCCCACTCTCGACCAGACGGCAAGTACCACGGCCACGGCGCTATGGCGGGCGGTCTTTCAGCCATTTGGGTGCCCTGAGTTCCTGCACTAGGATCAGGGCCCAAATTTCGAGTCCCGTATAATCCGAGAACTATGCCAGCTGTACGGGTGTATAAAGACCCATACGACCTCGTACCACCCCCAAGGAAACGGAGGATGTGAGCGCTTCAACCAGACCCTGTTGAACCTGCTGGGAACTCTGGACCAGAGACGCCAGGATGATTGGGTGAGTGCTTTACCTAACTTGCTACAAGCCTATAATAACAGCGTACACAGTACAACGGGGTATGCCCCCACGTACTTAATGTTTGGGAGACACATTCGCTTGCCCACAGATCTCCTATTGGGAACATCGGGAGGTGAGAGAGAAGGGAACGTGACCGAGTGGGTGGGACGACACCACCACCGTCTCCACTTTGCCTACGAACAGGTCAATAAGAGGATCCAGGCAGCCGGGGAGAAGAACAAGAGGTTGTATGATAGGACGGCGCGGGATGCTCCCCTGCTCCCTGGAGAAAGGGTACTAGTCCGGGACAATCGGCGACTAGGTGGAGGCAAGCTGAGTGATCGGTGGGAGGCGAGGCTGTACATTGTGCAACGGCAGCAGAGACCGGGGCAGCCGGTATACACGATCCGGCCAGAAGGGAAGCCTGGACCGGATCGGGTGGTTCACCGGAACATGATCCGCCCTTGTCTAAACTATCCCCCACTAGCCACAGAGGTGGCTCCTAAGGAGCCGGAGACTGCTACCCCCTGGTATGAAGGGTGGGTCATCTTTCCAAGAGGCCCGGCGGAGGGGCCGGCCCGAGTGGCCCCAAGGGAGCCTGAGAACTTACCTGTCGTAGTGGGTCCAGTGAACGACGTAGCCCCAGAGGCTCCAGGAGAGCCGGACAACTTACCTGCTGAAGGAGCCCCAGAGCCCCTACCACAGCGCCCCCAGCGGGAAACCCGGGGGCGGCCGCCCATCCAGTATGGAGAGTGGGTCACAGGAAGCGGTTCTAGGGACTAGAACCATTTCGGCGGGGGAGGATGTCACAGGTGATGTTTTGAACCAACGACGGGCGGAACCCGTCTTCCACATCCTTGGTTGAACCGACGACGGGCAGAACCCGTCTTCCACATTTCATTTCCGGGGTTTCCCCAAAGTCAAAATTAAGCCTGATTGCGCGCAGGTGGGGATAATTTACACAGCGGTTGCTAATAGGCTGACAAGGAGAAGAGTCAGTGTATAAAAACACCTTTGAAGACTTCAAACGGGGTGCTGGTGGTATACTTTGTGTACGCTGTGTTGCTGCTTTGCAGATGGACCACGCTGGTCGGATCGCTCTCCTGGGGAAGAGAGGAAGAGACAATCAGCTGACGAAGGAATATTGTGGAGTCTCAGTGAGAAAGAGTGGACACAGAGCCATCAAGAGCGCAGTGAACAGAGGTTATTGGCAACAAAGCGTGAGTAACCGCTGTGGTACTTATCTGTACATAACTTGTATGAAGAGTTGTCCTGGTGTGTGCTTTTTGTGTTTCTTGAGGTCCCTGGCCCCACTGGAGAGGAAAGCGTGGGTGAGCCGCGGGTTGACCGGAAGCACGGACGAAGCACCGTTCACCAGTAAGCCAGTGGCCCTGTGGGAAAAAAAGGAAGTACAGGTGAGCCAGGGGAGTGATAACCAACACGCCGGGCCTGTGAATATCACACATCTCTCCCTCATTTGTGATCCAGTTGTTGCCCAACCATCCTCTCAAGGTCGTCGTAGTCAGGTGGCAAGGACGATCTAAAATTCACGTGAAATTGTATAAGAGTGCTGTGGGTGAGTTTCACTGATTGATGGTGTTTACGCTTTACTTGCTGTGTGTATGCTGTGCTTGTAGCGTTCAAACTGCCGAGCCTCCGACGAGTCACGAGATGACGACATCCGTTGTGGCCTGAGTCCTACAGAGAGAGAGAAAACCAAGCCCGGTGCCCAGGGTGTGACAACGAGAGCTTCGTTTGTACACAGAACAGACAGTGGTAAAACACAGTGAGTAGTATCAAGTGTGTACCGTGCGGATTGTGGGTCGTAACGGTGTGTGTACTGACCTCTTCAACAGAAGCTTGTGGTGAACGGAGCCCCGACGAAAGTTCGCCCCAGCTCGTGACCCCGGTCGTGGAAGAAGGAGGGGGAGTTTGGGAAGCGTTCGGCTCCGGTCATCGGACCCACTAGTCCCTACGACGCCCTGACAGCCAAACTGGAGGGGCGAAGGAATACGGTACACTGACACTGTAGCGAAATCCACTGTATATAGCAACTACCTACCTGAACCAGTGAAGCTCTGTGTGGGAACGAGGATCCCCCGGCACTGTGAGTAACGCAACCTGTGAAATAAACCTGTTCTGTGCTTATAGCAACTACCTACCTGAAACCAGTGAAGCTTTGTGTGGGAACGAGGATCCCCCGGCACTGTGAGTAACGCAACCTGTGAAATAAATCTGTTCTGTGCTTATAGCAACTACCTACCTGTACCAGTGAAGCTTTGTGTGGGAACGAGGATCCCCCGGCACTGTGAGTAACGCAACCTGTGAAATAAACCTGTTCTGTGCTTATAGCAACTACCTACCTGAAACCAGTGAAGCTTTGTGTGGGAACGAGGATCCCCCGGCACTGTGAGTAACGCAACCTGTGAAATAAATCTGTTCTGTGCTTATAGTAACTACCTACCTGCACCAGTGAAGCTTTGTGTGGGAACGAGGATCCCCCGGCACTGTGAGTAACGCAACCTGTGAAGTAACCCTGTTCTGTGCTTATAGCAACTACCTACCTGCACCAGTGAAGCTTTGTGTGGGAACGAGGATCCCCCGGCACTGTGAGTAATGCAACCTGTGAAATAAACCTGTGCTGTGCTTATAGCAACTACCTACCTGCACCAGTGAAGCTCTGTGTGGGAACGAGGATCCCCCGGCACTGTGAGTAACGCAACCTGTGGGATAAACCTGTGCTGTGCTTATGGCAACTACCTACCTGCATCAGTGAAGCTCTGTGTGGGAACGAGGATCCCCCAGTACTGTGAGTAGCAAAGGAGTACTTACCCTGGTCTGACTGTGTTTGATTCTGCCTCCAGGAGAAACGGAGCGCGCCACGGATTGCTGGGCCAGAGCCCTGGTCCCCAGTCTTTTCCCCAAGTGGCCCTGGAGGCAAAGAAGAGCCATATTAGTTTTTTAATTTCCCTTTTTCCCTTCCCCCTTTTCCCTTTTTAAATATTTAATAAAGTTTGTTTTAATTATAGTATACTCCTCTGTCTGGTCATTGGGGTGGTCTTGGGAAACCCCTCGAGGTGGAAGGGTTAAGAGGGGTGTGACCCTTTAGTCTATTTGGGTCCGCCCCGGGGTGTGACATAAATGCATCGTCAGTTTTGTCTTCGTTCATCACTTGAAAGACAGTTTTGGTCACTTTAACAGAAAGTTGTTTATGTGTGCTGCTTGTGAAAGAAAATAAAAGTTACCAATTTGTACCTTGTCTGGCCCCCTCCCAACCCATGCACACACATAGATATGATTCGACTATGGAAAGATTCGACAATTCTGATTCGAATATGTAAATCCTTAGTCGAGGACACCCCTAATGCGCATAGGTTCACATGACGCGCCAAACTCATATTTTGATAGGACGAGCCACACACATGATGGGCTCAATATATGTTTTTATGAGCTTTGCATCATGCGCCCTTGAAAAAGACCAAAAACATATAGGCCTGATTTCACAGACAAGGCTTAGCTGAAACCAGTGGCCGGTTGCATAAACATGGCCGTGACGTTAAGACTGCGTCTTAAGAATGATTCTGACTAACTAGCAATTAGTTAGGGCTAATCAGTCTTATTATTTGGATTTAAATTAGACAAATCCACCTTTCTATGTAACACACTTAAAACAATTATGATCAGTCTTGAAGAAAAAAATTCATGGCTAACTTTCAAAACAGTCCTGTTCACATGGATCAACAAAAATGAGCATGTTGTATTACCCATACCAGGCCTGTAGTTGGCGATGTTTGAACACGTAATACGCATGAAGTCACCATTTTCACAAATGCACCTTTTTGTAGTTTATATGGAGATGATAATGGTTTAGTTTTAAAAAACATGCACTTTGAAAGCCCCAAAATGTATATGAACAGCCAAAAGATGCCATTTTATTACTTGGAGTCCTGTAAACATCCCTTCAGTGTCCAAATTCACTACTTTAAGTGCACAACATTCGTGAAGTAATGTACTAGGGAGTAGTGAATGAGAGTAAAGGGGGCTATTTTGTACACAGCCAAAAACTTTATGGTAAATGACAGAATAATAATAAATTTGCCTATTTCTGTGTTTTTACAGTTCGTCTCCGCTGTACCAACAGAAGCCAAACTTACTAAACTGGAAGCTCATCCAACAGCTCATCTTGAACTTGGGCACACGGAGAAAGTTTTTCCTTGGGCTGGAACAAATGATTTGAGCTCTTGTGAAACTATTTTAACAAAGAAGCTTCAAAATCTCCAGTTACAGATGAAAGGGTTGCATCCCAGCAGTGTGGAGCGCTCGGCCCCATTTTTACTTACACCACCAAACCCACTGCAAAACCTTGAGCTGATGGATCCTGAAACAGACCAGCAGGAGACGATATCACACCATCAGACCTCCAAATACCTTACTGATATCAAACAAGAAGGTAGCAGGATTTTGTCTTCCTTGTTTTTTAAATACACCGAATGTAAAAAACCATAATGAGGTCAAGATGCTAAAATGGTGACACGTGTTTGGTGTGTATAATATGTTTTTGAAGGTGAGGGTGATGAGGAAGATGTGTTTGTGCTGGAGTTGCAGAGAGGATCATGTGGTTTGGGTCTGGCATTGGTAGATGGACAGGTCAGTGGATCAGTAGGCAATGTTTGCATCATCCCTCTATATGCAATATTTTTAAAATACACTTTCAGATGTTTTGTGTTATTGACTAATAGCAAAATAAATTGGAATCAATAAATACTTGGCCATTTTAGGATATTATGTCTAAAAGTTTGCATCCAAAAAACTGCTTATGGAAATCAAACACTAAAAGTGACAATATGTGGTAATGAATATGTAACAAATTCTTACTGTCTCGTTGTTTAGTATTGTATTTTTGGTGGGCATGTCATAATATTATATAAATATTATACAGTAATCTTTATTTAAACAGGAAACACCATTTAAAGTCAATGGAATATACATCAAATCCGTAATGCCGGAATCTCCTGCTGCTTTGTCCCAGCGGCTGAGACCAGGGGATCGTATTCTAGCAGTGAATGGACTCAGTCTGGTTGGGGTGGACTACCAAACGTGAGTAAAATGACTATAGATTGAGCCAGTTACAGTTTTTTACCTTAATTTCTGACAGTGTGTAATGCTCTACCAGGAAAGCACAAGTGATGCATTAGGATTTGACAATTTGTTAATAAGTATTATTGTAACTCTTAGTCATTTATAAAGCATTTTTGTTATATTTTCTGTGTCAATAAAATCACTGTAATGTATTTTGTTTGTGTGTTTGCAGTGGCAGGGAGCTCATTCAGACATCAGGAGACAGACCCCGATTACTAGTTGCCAAATCTGACAGAAATACAAGAGAAGCATAACATTCCTCCCACAAAACAACTTTTCTACATTTTTTTACCAAATGCTTTTATGTATATGTCTTTTATTTTATTGTTATACGTGTGTCTGTGTGTGTGTTTCATTAATTGAATTTTGAGATTAAATGTATCGATGTTTTTTTGAAATGATAAAACATTTGTTAATGTATGTCTTATACAAATGGCCTCATTGCCTTGACCAACTAAGTAAAACCTTTTTTTTTTAAATGCTGCATCCTTATTGCATAGACCAAAGTTTCTACAATAATTTGTTTTATTCTTTAAGTGTTAATTGTTTGTCAATGTGCATCCCAGAAAATAAATTTTTCACTTTTTGCCATTTGATTTGGCTGGATTGTCTGAGGTGGTGCGAAAGAGTGGAGGATGGGACTATTTGCATATTTATATACAGTGAAGACAATAAGTATTTGAACACCTGAGAAAATCAATGTTAATATTTGGTACAGAAGGCTTTGTTTGCAGTTACAGAGGTTTGCACACACTGCAGGAGGGATTTTGTCCCACAAAAGATGTTTAATTCTTAAGGTGAAGGAATGTAATAGATGTGCTGAGTGATGGGCACGTTAAGCCACGCCCACTTGTTTATGTATGGGGTTTCCACGCACACCCGGAAGTTAGCTGTAAACTAAGTAACCCTGCAATGAGTGTGTCTGTCTGCTTTCTCTTTAATATCGCAGCATATTACAGTCATATCCTAACTATCTTATAGATCCAATTAGAGTCCAGATGTCATTAGATGTCTCTCCCCATCAGGAAATGATGGAAACGACTAAATCTATACTCTAATATTAACTTTGTAGTGAGGTAATACTTCAAATCAACCATGAGTCAGATACAAAGATGAAGGGAAAAACAGCAAGCAGGAGACAAAGTAATGTAAATATAATAAAGGTGTTTTATTTAATAATATTTCTATTTTATTTATTAATATAATAATATTCATTAGAGGGCATCAACACATCATTAAGATCCACCAATTTAGAGTAATCATAACAGTAGTGTGCCGGATCGACCTACTCGCTATCTGCTTTCACCTCTGTATCATGTGGATTACCTACAGCTGTCTTCTTGGGAATGGCAGGTTTGGTTACTGCCTTCACCTTGGTATCACGCTGATAAAAAACAGGCATCTTCTTAGGGATGGCAGGTTTGGGGTCTGCCTTCACCTTGGTATCAGGTGGATGAAAACGAGCCGTCTTCTTGGAAACCGCAGGTCTTCACTATGATACTACATGGAATAACAATAGTTTTTTGAACTGGATTGCCAACACCGGTGCCAGCCTTTGCCTTGGGAATGGTGCCAGTCTTTAATTTGGCATCGCCTGGATTATTGTCAGCCTTCTGATAAAATTAAGATAAAATACATATCATATATGTCTACAAATTTCTAATTACAGCAATAAGCACTATATTTAAATAAATAAAAGATTACATAAATTAATTTTTTTCAGAAACTTGTTTTGATAACATACAAAACTGCCCACTTCACAACTCGGTGGCAGGACCTTGAAAAAGGAATTGTGACAGGCTGCAAAATCTCCCCATCCTGTTTGTCATGGGAATGAACCTGCTCATAACAGCTGCAGGAAAGGAATCCAGAGGGCCACTAATGGAGTCTGGCACCAGCCAACCTCTAATAAGAGGCTTTATGGATGACCTTACTATAACAACTTTAACCCATGTGCAAGCAAGATGGATCCTGAAGGTTCTTGATGACGTGGCAACATGGGCCCGGATGAAGTTCAAGCCAAGGAAATCAAGAAGCATGGTGATCAGAAGTGGGAAAGTGACCAGCAAGTTCCAGTTGCGCGTACAGGGGCAGACAAATCCATCACTTGAGGAAAACCCAATTAAGTGTGTGGAAATGAAACATCAGTGGCGCAAGCTGAAAGTGCATTGAAGCTGAAGGACATCATCGGGAACCCATGCGTAGGGAGACATGGACTCGGATCCAACCACTTCCAGCAGTGGGGAAAAGCAGACCCAAGGCAGAGGAGGGACATGATCCAAGCCGAGGTCCGACACCTGGAGGAAGAAGGGGCAGGTCTAGGGCTGTCGAGCTTGGAGCGCAAGGTGCCTGGACAAAGTGGGACCTGTCGAAGCGGAAGATCATGTGGCCTGAGATCTAGAGACTGGAGCCCTTTCGCATTTCTTTCCTGCTCTGTTTAGTGAACGACACTCTTCCATCCCCAACAAACCTCAACAGATGGGGAATGAGGGAGGACCCATTGTGTAGGTTATGCAGAGGGAGGGGAACAATGGCGCACATACTGGCAGGATGCAAGACAGCTCTTAGCCAAGGAAGATACAGGTGGCATCATGACAAGGTTCTTAGTGCACTGGCTGGCATCTTGGAGCGGGAGAGGCAGAAAAAGCACCAGCCCAGTACAAGGCCAGCGAGATCCATTCAGTTCATCAGGGAAGGGGAGAAACCACCATACCCCAAGACGAGTAAAAAGAGGCTCTTGCAAGCAGCACAATCCTGTGAGATGAGGGTGGACCTTGGAAGGAGACTAGTCTTCCCCCAGGTTGTGCAAACACCGCTGAGGCCAGACATGGTTGTAAAGAATTTGAGTTTTTTATGTGTATAATTTATGTTTTTGATGCATTATTTACTTGTATTTTTGTCATGGTAAAGGAAGGCTTTTATTTTGAAATGTATGGTCATGACCGCATATAGCACGAGTATGTGCTAATCAATTCAGAGTGAAACGAGACCCAGATGCAAACGGTTGTGGCCTCGAAGGTTTACGGTTTACAAAGGCTTAGTTCCTGGTTTAAGTGGAGAACAAGGTATTGTAACTTGCTACCTGTTGTTAATGTTTTAATTTATCTTTCATTGTGATATAAGTATTCGCTTGTTATTTGGGTATGTTTAAGTTATTGCTGTGTTTGTAGTTTTGGTTTTGATGTATGTTTATTTCAAGGTTTACTTATTCAAGTGTTTGTTTGATTTTCCCTTTGTCTAAGCTCTTACGGTGATCTTCAGTAATCTCACGGCATTTATGATGAACATTTGAATAAAGCTTGAGGATCATCAGTTGAAGAGTCAGTATTTATTAAACCAGGGAGCTACAATGGTCTTATGTTCTGAAGAGGCAAGGAAGATAATTATGATTGAACTGATGCTCCCATGGGAAGACGGGTGCGAGGAGGCCTATGAGCCAAAGGTCGGCAGACCTGGCTATTCCCGGTCGACGTCGGGTGTAGGGGTTTGACGGCACGGTGTGTGTGGAAGACGCTCACAGCTCTGGGTATAGCAGGAAGAGAGAGGAAGGCAGCTGTCCGTTGGTTGGGTGAGGCAGCAGAAAGAGCATTGTGCTGGCTCTGGAGTAGGAGGGAGGAGGTGAGCTGGGGGCCAGGAGGAGATGGGCAGTGACTGGCCACCACTGCAGACCCGCCAACTGGAGGGTGTTGTGATTCAGGGTCGAAAGTTGGACTCCACCTGATGACATCTTCTCCTGGCTGAAAGCTACAGTCATGCACTACAGTCAGTGACTGAGTTAAATAGCATCAGTATAGATGCAAGGTTTCCCGCAGCACATTTCAGTTCAGGCGGCCCGCCTAAGCTTGGAAACCCTACCGCCTTAACTAGGTTGTCCATAAAAAATAAGAGAATATCTCAGAGAATAGCGCGTACACGCAAGCGGGGACGCGTGCCACACGGCCGAAATGAGAAAGATGTGGTCCGGACCGTCACTGTCTGGAGGATAACTAGCCAGTTGATAAAACATCTCGGAGAATAGCGCGGACGCGCTTCACACCACGAGCGTGAACGCGTGCCACGCGGCCGAAATGAGATAAAGACGTGGTCCGTCATGTCTGGAGGATAGCCAGTTGATAAAACGCGTGTCCATGAGAACTGTAAGAGGACTTATGTTTTGGGTTTATTTAAGCCTGTTATTGTATTAGTCTATAGTTCTTGCAAATTTAAAGTAAGTTAGCTGGTGATTTTGTTGTTTGAGCAACCTGCTAGCTGGGTTTCACGTGCCTGTTGATTAGATATAATCTTAATATATAATATAATAATCTTGCTCACTTTATTTATGCGCAAATATTTACATGCTACAGTAGTTACACACCTTTAAGATAATGTTATTAATAGTAGGAAATAATCAGTTTTTACCATTTTTGCGCCATCTATCATTGTTCGCCTGACGTTCTACAACATCTGCTTTAGTTTGTGTTGATTAACCCTTTAGTTTCAATTCATTACGCAGCTATTCCTATTAGAGGTATCTGTTTAAAACATTTAATTCATTAATAATCTAGTATGTGTTCATTTTCTGTCATAGTTTCTTCGAAATTGAGTTTTATTTGAGTGTTTTAAATAAAAAAAAATTAATTCTCATCATGACGCATATGCCCCGCCTATTTGATTGTCACGCCCTCTGGCCCGCCCACTTGCCCAACCCTACCACCTTAACTAACAAATTTTATGCAGGAAACCCTGAGATGTATCCAATAGTACAATAATAATGCAAAGATTACACGTTTATTTTGAAACTTGGTTGATGGTGACCTGCAAATACAGAAAGAAACATGAAAAATATTAGTTTATTTCTCAGCTGACACTATGCACATAACTTTCAAGCTTTGAGAATCTACAATCAGTTAACTCTTTTAACATATGTTCTGAGTAAACATAAATCTTTATGTAAAGAGCACAATGTTGAGTTTGTTACCTGTTTCTTCTCTTTCTTGGTACATCCTGCTGGTAAAGCCAATCGCCCCGGGCACCTTATCTGTATTAATATTATAATCAGAAAGCACAGATCATGAAAAACACAAAAACTTTGACCGCTAGAATCTGTGATTGATTTAAATGAACTCCAACCACAGGAAAGAGAACAATGACAGTAGACTCACCGCTTGTAGAAGAGGTTGGCTTCTTTGGCTTGGGATTGGCAGGGTTGGGGTCCGTCTTCTCCTTGGGTTCATATGGATTAATGAAACTCTTTGTCTTGGGAATGGTGCCAGTCTTAAATTTGGCATCATCTGAATTGTTGTTAGCCTTCTGATGAAATTAAGATCAAATAGATATTATATCTACAAATTTCTATCAATCTTACAGCGATAACCACTTAATAAACTAAATATATATATTTATAACACATTAATGCATAAATAAATAATATAACATCAAATGTTCTTTTCACAAACTTGTTTTGATAACTTACAATATCAGTTTATTTTTTCACCTGACATTCTACACATAACTTTCAAGCTTTGAGAATCTAAAATCTGGCCATTTTTCATACACCCTTGAAGGGCCCTTAGCGAAGGGTACGGCACATAAACTGTCGCTCCAGATAAAGATATAATGACCCTTTTTTTATTATTCTGTTCGCCAAGCGTGTTTTAATCTGAAACAGTATGAGACATAATTGCGCAACTACTTCTAGAGCTCCAACATGGTGGATATTTTTATATTAGCTTGTCTTGGTTTACGCATGTTAATATTTTAAACAATACTAAAACATATCAACAAGTCAAATAAAATAAACAAAAAAGTTTTGAGTAGACTATATCAAAAAGTAGCCCTCCAGAAAGGCTAACACTATGTCCATTGTGGTAGCCCTTGCTCACAAAGAGGTTGGAGACTCCTGCTCTAGAATTTACACATCAATGATAATTTAAGTTTGTTACCTGTTGGTCATCAGATTCATGGCTTTTTGGCACATCCTGCTGGTAAAGCCACTCACCCCAAGCACCTCATCTGTATTAATATTATAATCAAAAAGCACAAATCATGAAAAACACAAAAACTTTGACTGTTAGAATCTGTGATTGATTAAATGAACTCCAACCACAGGAAAGAAAACAATGACAGTAGACTCACCTGTTTCATCAACCTTTAGTCCATCGCTGACCAAATAAATGGCAGTCATCTGAGGCTCGGCTGAACTGGCATCAGAGTTCAAGATGAAATTGGTCAGACGTTTCTCTGCCCCCAGCTTGGTTAAGGCTTGGTCATCGGTAGCCTTAAGTCCATTACCGATGGAATAAGTGCCAGTGTAATGCTGAGGGGCGTCTGAGACATCATCAGTCTTTGTAGTATTCGGCAGATCACTGTCTGCCTTTCAATTCAATTCAATTTTATTTATATAGCGCTTTAACTCGTCATGACCCGGTTCTGAAAATCCACAGCATCAAACACACATGGAAAACTCCGCTGCTAATCCGGATAATAAACTATATCCATTGTTTCCATAAGGCTGAATGTCTTCTCCTTACATCCAAAAACACACTTCTTGTTGTGCCATTGTTGACTTTTGAAATTAAACAAAGCTGAGTGGCGTGATAAGCTGTTAGCAAGCTCTAGCGTCTCCCGCTGACTGACGGCTGGGCGGGGTTTTCCGGGGGAAGTTTTCCGCCGGAAGCCCATATAAAGAAGTGATACGTTTCGAAAACCCCTGAAACGTCAGTTCGAACTGTAATCGAAAAAAACTAGCCGAAACTTGTACGAACCCTGGCGAAGTGCATTCGGCACAGAAATACTCTGAAACATGCCCAACTGCGGTTTTGACACTTTGCCTACGTTTAGCATGAGGAAACAACTCTATAACTGTGTTAATAAGTCAGAATGCTTGAAATACCATTAAACCCCCCCTTTAAAAAAAACCCTAGGAGAAAAAAACCCAGGCTTTTTAGCCGGGGAAATAAAAAAAGTCCTAGGAGGAATAAACCCTTGGGAGATATATATATATATATATATATATATATATATATATATATATATATATACAGACATATAAACGGATAAGGAGATTAAGTGGAGATTAAGCGGGTTCTGCCGGTGATCGTTGGTCCGGCATCAGCTGGGCATCACGTTGAAGGACGGCCAGTAGATCAGAGGTGTGCAGACTTTCACATTTACCGGAACTGGGTCTGTTTGTCTCACTGTCCTCGGGGTCGAGGACGAGACAGGGAGGGAAAAACAAAATCATTTTAGCGTAGGGGCCGTTCACATGTACAGTAATGCAAGTGTCACACAGTGTTGTGGTTTAAATCAGCTTAGTTCCAGACAGGATAACTATTGCGGCATAATTATGTTATCAACAGACGAGGATTTAGCAAATTAGGGGCCCAATGCGAAGGTATATATGGTAACTAAGGGTCACCTTCCAATCTTTAAGAGATAATGAAACCTGTCGACCCCTTTGACTAAGGCTTGAAGCCCCACTGTCGTCGTTAATGCAGGTTCAGTGGCAAACGGGTCATTATGGCATAGTATTCACAAGACACACGAAAGCGGCAAAATCCCAACCCGACCATACGTGCCAACCCGTTTGACTAAGGCTGGAGGCCCCACTGTCGTCGTTAATGCAGGTTTAGTGGCAAACGGGTCTGTATGGCATACTATTCGCAAGATACACGAAAGCGCCAAAATCACGACCCGACCATACGTGCCAACCCGTTTGACTAAGGCTGGAGGCCCCACTGTCGTTGTTAATGCAGGTTCAGTGGCAAACGGGTCTGTATGGCATACTATTCGCAAGATACACGAAAGCGCCAAAATCGCAACCCGACCATACGTGCCAACCCGTTTGACTAAGGCTGGAGGCCCCACTGTCGTCGTTAATGCAGGTTCAGTGGCAAACGGGTCTGTATGGCATATTCGCAAGATACACGAAAGCGCCAAAATCGCAACCCGACCATAAGTGCCAACCCGTTTGACTAAGGCTGGAGGCCCCACTGTCGTCGTTAATGCAGGTTCAGTGGCAAACGGGTCTGTATGGCATATTCGCAAGATACACGAAAGCGCCAAAATCGCAACCCGACCATACATGCCAACCCGTTTGACTAAGGCTGGAGGCCCCTCTGTCGTCGTTAATGCAGGTTCAGTGGCAAACGGGTCTTTATGGCATAGTATTCACAAGACACACGAAAGCGCCAAAATCGCAACCCGACCATACGTGCCAACCCGTTTGACTAAGGCTGGAGGCCCCACTGTCGTCGTTAATGCAGGTTCAGTGGCAAACGGGTCTGTATGGCATATTCGCAAGATACACAAAAGCGCCAAAATCGCAACCCGACCATACGTGCCAACCCGTTTGACTAAGGCTGGAGGCCCCTCTGTCGTCGTTAATGCAGGTTCAGTGGCAAACGGGTCTTTATGGCATAGTATTCACAAGACACACGAAAGCGCCAAAATCGCAACCCGACCATATGTGCCAACCAGTTTGACTAAGGCTGGAGGCCCCACTGTCGTCGTTAATGCAGGTTCAGTGGCAAACGGGTCTGTATGGCATATTCACAAGACACACGAAAGCGCCAAAATCGAGACACCACCATATCTTCGAACCCGTTAAAATAATGCAGTAGGCCCCACTGTCGTCGTGAAGGCCGCTTCAGTGGCAAACGGGTCTGTAAGGCATACTATTCGCAAGATACACGAAAGCGCCAAAATCGCGACCCGACCATATGTGCCAACCCGTTTGACTAAGGCTGGAGGCCCCACTGTGGTCGTGACTGCTGGTTCAGTGGCAAACGGGTCTGTATGGCATATTCAAAAGACACACGAAAGCGCCAAAATCGTGACCCGACCATACGTGCCAACCCGTTTGACTAAGGCTGGAGGCCCCACTGTCGTCGTTAATGCAGGTTCAGTGGCAAACGGGTTTGTATGGCATACTATTCGCAAGATACACGAAAGCGACAAAATCGCGACCCGACCATATGTGCCAACCCGTTTGACTAAGGCTGGAGGCCCCACTGTCGTCGTTAATGCAGGTTGATAGTAGTTCTCCAAGATTTGAGGGTGCTAGGCCATTTAAAGCTTTGTAGGTGATTAGTGCCACGGGATGGGCAATATCATCATCAGTCTTCATCCCGGAACTGGTCTTCATCTGTGATTTGTCCAGATCATCATTGGCCTTCCCCGGATTCCCCGGTTTCAGCTCTGGGGAGGGTATGAAAGGTACCACTTTGTTCCTCCCTAAGCAGTGAACAAAGGGGCTCTTTATCTTCTTCCCCAATGTCTTTTAACAGATTTTGCTGTTTTTTCCCTAAAAACAAACAAACAAACAAACAGTGATTCATTGTTCATTCCAAAGCTCTCTCTCATCCTCTCTCTATGAGTTTAGCATGACAGCGCATTATATCACAGATATCTTAATCTAAACTGCTGCAAAGGGCGAGTTAAGAATCATTTAAAGGGATAGTTTACCATCTTTTTCTCACTCTCATTTTGTTACACACATGTATAAATGTCTTTGTTCTGATTAACATGAAGGAAGATATTTTGAGAAATGTGTGTAACCAAACCGTTCATGAGCCCCATTCACTTCTACAGTATTCTTTTCTCCTATTATGGAAGTGAATGGGGCTCATGATTGTTTTTTCCCTACAATGGAAGTCAATGGTTACTGTAATGAGCTGTGTGCTTACCATCATTTCTCAAAATATCAGAAAAAAACACACTGCACGTGCGGTGACGCGATAAGCGTCTGGTCAGAACTTTACTTCCGATTTCTGTTTCTTAAATGGTCTGACTAGTTGCTGAAACTGAACTCTTAAACAAATACCTCGTCGAAAATAACAAACGTTTTGGGTTCCTATGTAATCTACGTGTTGTGTATTTTGTTTGTTATATAAATAAACTACTTTAAAAGGACTTTGTTGTTATTTATTCTTCGCAGAGTTTACCGTTAGTTACGTGATGACCACGAAAGCCGCGTGTTTATGTTGTTACTGCTGAAACCGTCTATACAGGTTTAGAACAACATGAGGATGAGAAAATGATGACAGAATTTTCATTTTTGGATGAACTATCCCTTTAAAGGCGTAGTCCATGATGTTTGAAAGCAAATGTTGATATTTGAAATCACCTAAACAAACACGCCCCTACCCCAATAGAATCTGGACCTTCTGTTGATAGACCCGCCCCACACATACGCAACCCGGCATTTGATTTGATTTGATTGGCTATAAGTCGGCCCGTCTCCTTTTCCAAACCGTTTTTCAAACATTGTGGACTCCGCCCTTAATGCTTTAAATTCACCCAATTTTACTTTAAAACCTTATTGACCTTCATTAAATGGTTATCACATTTGCAGGTGCCAAAAATCCACACAATTACTGTGCGTTAAAGTTACACAGTCCACTTCAATCTCACCTGATGTGATGCCAGTCTTAAATATAACAAAAAGTAGCCCCCCAGAAGGGCCAACACAATGTTTTATCCATTGTGGTAGCCCTTGCTCACAAAAAGATTGGAGACCACTGCTCTAGAATTTACACATCAATGATAATTTGTCTGTCTGACTTTCTAAATGGTCTTACTGACTTCCTAAATGGTCTTACTGACTTCCTTATTGGAAACTGGCTTTCTTGATGGTCTAACTGGGTTTGTCAGTGTTCTGCCTGAGTTCATCCATGATCTGACGGAATTCGGCTGACTAGAAGAAGCAGATTTAGCAGGTGTTATTATACCAAATACAGACAGGGGAACCACTGCAATACCTCATATTTCATAGTAATGTTGGACTAAATGGCCTACCATCCCTCCTTCTTCACCCATTTTAAACCAGGGATGTTCTAACATCTGGTCTAGAGTTGGTCGTTTAGCTGGATCAATGGACAGGCACTTCTCAATCAGATCCTGAATCTCTGTGCATGTTTTAGGATAAATCTGGTTAATCAAGAGCAATAATGTTGATCACTAAAGTAAAGTTTCTAAGATATGTGAGTAGTGAAAAGAAAATGATCTTCATATAAACTGTTATGGCATGTGGAAACATTATTGTCATCATTTTAAATTAAAAGACTATGTAACCTTAAGTTCATGTGATCAGAGACTTTATAGAGTTTCTTTAATAATATGCCCATATTTTATCATGAGCATTGACCGGTCAGTTTAACTAACTGCTAAGTAGTAATGAATCACATCTTTCTGCTGGTATATTACAGGATGTTTGTTTTGGCAATGAAAGTAAAAATATTGAAACAATTTGTCAGGGGGATAATCCTTGCACTGAGTCCTGCATATGCTCGAATAATGTTTACTGACTGACTTCCACAGATACTGTGCATTTGATCAGAGACTTAACTGACCTATTGTGTTTGTGCCGTTTACTTACGCTTTGTTAAATAGTCATTCTCGTGGTTTATCATGCCTTCAGTTACTGGCCCATATTTGGGAAAGGGCAAGTTTCCATTAACCATATAATAGAGCAGAGTTCCCAGAGACCAGACACTGCTTGACATGGCGTGGTATCTGTCCCTGTTGCGGACCTCAGGTGGCCGATAAGCCGGTGCCCCTGTAAGCAAGACAGTTGTTGTGTGATAGAGTCACATGATCAATAAGTCACTACAAGCAGATTGCCTCACTACACTATGGTATGAAAAACAACTCACCCAAATACTCTTCATATGCATAGGCCGTGTCTCTTAATCGGTCACAGCACCCAAAGTCGATCAGCTTCAGCAGCATGTTGTTTTTATCCACGAGGAAGTTGCCAGCGTGGAGGTCAGTATGAAAAATCTCATACTTAAAGCAATGTTTTACAGCCATGACTGCCTGACGCATTAGGGTGCGTGCTGTTGATTCCAGCAGACCTCGTTGAAGTTTAATAAACTCATTCAAGGTCATGCAAGGATCAGGCCGCTCCATGACGAGTATGAAGTAAGCCGGATCCTCATACAGATGTGCCCTTTAAAAATGCGCGTCTCTGAGAGCAGAATGCCGCGAGCACTTCCGAAATTCTGCGGCATTCTGCAGAATGGGTGTTCGGTGGGGGACGCTGGAAATAAAAAACCTGTAGAGGGCAGTCGTGTTTCATGTAGGCTATACTGACGGCAATTTGTGCGCTCGACTTCATGCTGAGCGTAAACTGTATGATATTGAAGTAACATGACACGGATTATCAGTGTTTAGGCGAAAGACTGTGATGTCATACAAATGCAGGCTTTTTGGCAAACATTGCCAGGGGCGGAGTGGGACCAAAAAATTTACCGGGAAATTTCGTATACCACCGGCCCTCCGTGGTAAAAACAAAAAACGGTCTCGTATTGGTAGTAAAACTGGGGTAATACATATCGTAATCTGCAAAAAAAAAAATAATAATAATAATAAAATCATTAAATCATGGCTAATTTTCCTAAATGAGTAACTTCACAAAATGATACCTGTTTGAAAGACGGAGATGCGCAGCTATCAAACAGCTATAACATAACAGAGCGAGACAAGAGATGATCGTGCTCATAAACGGGAGTAATAGGCTATGGAATAATATGTGCATCTTTTATTAACTGTAAGAATATTTCATTTAAATATAATTTTTGTCATAAAAGTTTTTGATGATAATGTCCCGACTCTCCCGATGGCCACTCCGCTACTGTACATTGCGTAGGCGAAGTTTTCTTTTGCCAGTTACATAAAAGTCACATATTCTTCATAAAAGTCCGACTCAAAAGCGCATCATTTGTCTTATTTTTTTCCATGCACTTACAGTAGAAGAGACGTGATGTATGATAACTGAGTCTTATAACAAAATAATTTGCGAAGACCTTTGAAGAGAGCATTTACGCAATATCATTAACTAGTTTATCTAATTTTACATTTAGTTCATTTTTGCATCTGAACGTTTTAATAGCTTTAAGATGGTTGTGATGCGCTTTTCTGCATTACTGTACATAGTCTACTTTTTATATTATCATGTTTCCCTTTACATGGTATGCAACACGATAAAAAGTATGCAATGGTGTTAAATAAATTTCACTGAGAATTTGTCTAATATGTTATACTTTTGTAGTAAGGAAATAAAATCATATTGTGTGTGTAAATATTCATAAATTTGAGGAGTTTCTGAGGTGTTTGTCATCGGCAAAAGGCGCAGTTTCTTTGTTGCTGATTAAAAACCGTTGGCTGTGGGATTTTTTTAAATTAACATTTGTACTTATTATTCATTTATTTTTTTGTCTACATTTACTCAAATAATATCAATGTAAAAATATAAGTAAATCATACTTCAAGTTAGGCGTAAAACTTACACATTTTTACACAAGTTGATGTTAAATAGAAATAATATTAATTTGAAATGTGCAATTATTACAGTTTTAAAAACTTAAATATATAACTCTGACCTTCTTAAATATATTGATTAAAATAATCTGTAAATGTAATACTTATATTATTAAGGGGTATACATCAAATAAAATATGTACATTTTACTCAAAATATCTGTTCTATTTTTAGTAATTTATTTTGGTTTGTCCAACAAAAAAAAATCACATTAACTGAAATAAAGTTACTTTAATCATTTATTTTAGAGATATTTACAAAGCCACTGAATCATTTTTACGGTGTGTACATTATGATCTTACGGTAGCCTATTATTAAATGCATATAAATAATCAAAAATTTGAACATAATGTGCTATTGCTGAAAATCTCTAAAATGCCCATCTCTAAAGGAGAATATTCATCTTTAAAGTTGAAGAAACAAAAAAGTAATGCTGATTCGAATGAAGCATTAGTCAAAAAAAGATGACATATTCTGCAAGCACTCATTTCTCCATAGATAACCTCTTATAAGATAAACTCTTATCTTGTTATTTTTATTTAATTTCAGAAGTCAACTGTTAATCACCCTTCATATGTATTTTGTGCACATTTAACAAATTGTCAAACTGTTGGCAAAACATCTAGCCCCCTGGGATATTCAAGGAATAACGTGAAAAAATATGTATGCTTAATCCATTAAGACAGTTCAATTAAAATATACAATTATTAGTAAATCATGTAAGCGCAAACAGATGCGCACAAAATATAAACGCAACGAGTTTAATCTATAGATTAAATTACACATAAAATGCTTTTAATCGGGCAAGCGCATTCAATGCATCTGAAACAAAACCCTTGTTTACAGCGAGTGAGACTGCGGTAGCCAGTCTTTAAGTGGCCCAAAAGAGGTGCCCGGTACTATATTAATTTTTTTATTTTTGCTGACTCGACTCCACCTATATTGAAGGGGTTTTATATACAGCAGTCAACAGACAACCTTGTAAAATAATAAATCCTTTTATAAGTTGTGCGCGTCGTTCAAATTCTTTGAAATTTAATTCACTTGTAGTTTAGCAATTAAACTAAATGTATATTACAATTTCAATAATGTTTTTACTCTGTACATCGTGTGAGGAAATCCGAAGTTGCGTCGAGGGGAACCAAACTGACAGCCACGACAGCGGAGATTGTCACGCAAAAAAGGGTATTGGAAAAAGTTTGCTTCTGACCTGCAGCGATATCATTATGGTTTGGTGGGATGTCAAACAATTGTGCCGTAGGAGCAGGCTTCACTCAATTTATTTTATATTATAAGAGTGCTTGACCAAACTCATAAATAATCTCAAAGAACAAAGAAAAGGGCCGCACTTTGCATATAAAACGTATTTTTTATTGGCACAGACGCGTTTCGGCTTTGCGCCTTCCTCAGTGTGCTTAAGTGAATGAACATTCCAAACTCATTCATATATTCCTACCCTTCCATATACCCACACAATCGACCAATGATAATGTAGTGTCATCCCATTCATTCAATCATTCAATTAAAACAATTAATACAATCATCATTTTTTGTTTTCTAACACATTGTACACAGAACTACAACAGAAATACACCAAAGTTACTCAGATCAAATGAACCAATAACTATTTTTTTTACAAGAAACAAGTCAATGACAATTCTTCATTCAAGCCATTAGGTGTGCGTGTATTCAAATTAAAAATATACCACGCCTCCCTCTGTAGAAGGCCGTTCTCACTTAAAATTGCCGTCTGGGATTTTGAAAGAAAGACGCAGCGGACTCGGCGCAGGCAAATACGATCGCACCAAACGATCTCTCAAATTAGATGCTCTTTTATAACAAAATCGCCGAGGGTCTTAGAAAGCATGACCGATTGTGGGGTCACTGCTTAAAACGTGCCAGTGTCGTTGAACGATATGTTTTAATGAATGAGATATGTGTCCATAAGTTGACACAAACGTAATTGGAGTATCTGTATGTGGCTTCCGCGCTCTGTCAGTCATTATGTTTGTGCGTTCGATGTTGCGTACCCGCTCAAGGCAATCTCGTAATAATGTATTATCATATCCCCTATTTGCGAACCTTTGACATAGCTCTCCTGCCTGTCTTTCAAAAGCCTCTTCACTGTCACAAATACGGCGTACCCTTAGTAACTGACTATACGGTAAACTGCGTTTCAGTGATGGTGGGTGGAAACTCTTGTAATCTAGAAACGCGTTCCGATCTGTATCTTTTCTGTAAATCTCAGTGTGTAGTACATTATCACATTTTTAAACCCATACATCCAAAAAAGCCATGGCAGTCTAGTGTTGACAAAATCATGAAAAGCTTCCAACTCTTCCATCGTTCCTTTCCATATAAAAAACACATCATCAATATATCTGTACCATACCTTAAGATGTTTTTTGAATTCATTATCGGAATAAACAAAATCATGCTCAAATTTTCCCATAAACAAATTGGCATAATTGGGTGCCATTGGCGAACCCATCGCAGTTCCTTGTGTTTGTAGATAAAATTTATCCTGAAACATGAAATAGTTTTTGGTCAAGACATCATTAGCCAATGAGATTAAAAAGTCAGTGTGTTCCACATGATGGGTCTGCAGATAGTACTTTAAAGACGCTAAACCCGCTTTGTGTGGAATGTTCGTATACAAACTTGTCACATCCATTGTACATAATATATCAGATACATTCACTTCTATACTAGATATTTTTTTCAAAAAATCAGTCGTATCCTTCAAAAAAGATGGCAGTTTATACACAAGATCCTTTATATGGTAATCAATGTATTGTGAAAGAGGCTCTGTTATAGATTGATTGCCAGACACAATAGGACGGCCAGGTGGATCATTTAGCCTTTTGTGAATTTTTGGAAGGGTATAAATGACTGGTCCTACTGGGTTAGTCTGTAACAAATATTTATACTCTTTGTCATCAATAATTGCGTCATTCAATGCTTTTTTTAATTTAGATTTTATCTCATTGCTAAATTTCATAGTCGGATCAGCAGATAAACACTTGTATGCATTTTCATCACCAAGTTGTCTCTCTATCTCTGCAACATAAGACAACTTGTCCTGGATGACAATAGATCCACCCTTATCAGCAGGTTTAATCACAATATCATTGTCCAGCATCAACTGTTTTAAAGCCTCTTTTTCATAAATTAAAAGGTTGGGCCTAATTGAATAGTCCTCTCTTCTCACATGGCTAAATGTGTCTTGTTCCACCAATCGACAAAACGTCTCTAGTGAGGGATTGTTAACCGGAGGAAGAAAAGTACTTCTTTGTTTAAACACAGTCTTTTTTGCGACAGGGGTGCATTCCTGGGTTAGCGTCTCTTGTTGAGTATACAGTCTATCCGTCCCTTTCAAATAAAACGCCCTCAGGCGAATGGATCTAAAAAACTTAAACATTTCTACTTTCAAAGTGAAAGGGTCATTTACCTTTACAGGAACAAATGAGAGGCCCTTGGATAGCACGGAAAGTTGGTCTTCACTTAACTGTTTAGATGAGATGTTAATGACGTTGGTACTGTCACTTACTATCTTCGCGTGTTTATGTTTCTTCTTCCCCCTCCGCGTCTTGCGGCTGTGTGTTGGTCTGTTACTGGGGCTGCCATGGGAGGCGGGCGCCGATTGCGTAAAAAACTGGTAGTGACGTATGAGTCGGTGTCGGTGCACAAATCCCCAGATGAGGCAGTGCTGGGTGCTCTACGCTGTCTTTGAATGACTCTGCTAGGGCCTTGTTTTCCTTGAAGCCAGGGATACACAGTATTGTTCCCATAATCCATCGTATCTCTCCGGTATTTGTCCATTTTAATGCGCTGTGTTTCAGTTTTATATGTATTTATTTGCGCTTCACACTTATCCAAAAGTTCTTTGAGCTGTGCCGAAGAAAACTTGCTCTTAAGTTGTGTCTCGAGATCGGCAATCTCCTCACGAACAATGATAAGCAGCATCAGATCAAGGGAACATTTGTTAAGTATATCGCACCACTTGTTGCAGAAATCTGGATCATCACGACCCAAAGTGGGTTCCTTCATGATGCATAATCCTCTCGGTATACGTTTGTTGCGCCAGTATTGTGAAAGTACGCTACCATGGAGCAGTGCTCTTGTTTCTTTCTTTCTGAGATTTTCCAGCAGATTATATTGCATCTCCCAGGTGTCATTCGGCATTTCCATAGTAGTAAGAGGGAAGAGAATTTGTGTAGAATCCTGATCGGTGTATGCGAAGGTACTGGCTCTCACATTAGTGAGGCGTTCAACTTCTTCATATGACATAGTTGGAGGAGCTCCGCTCAATAATTTCTCAAACAATTGTGCCGTAGGAGCAGGCTTCACTCAATTTATTATATATTATAAGACCAAACTCATAAATAATCTCAAAGAACAAAGAAAAGGGCCGCACTTTGCATATAAAACGTATTTTTTATTGGCACAGACATGATGACTTTTCTTCCTCCGGTTAACAATCCCTCACTAGAGACGTTTTGTCGATTGGTGGAACAAGACACATTTAGCCATGTGAGAAGAGAGGACTATTCAATTAGGCCCAACCTATTAATTTCTGAAAAAGAGGCTTTAAAACAGTTGATGCTGGACAATGATATTGTGATTAAACCTGCTGATAAGGGTGGATCTATTGTCATCCAGGACAAGTTGTCTTATGTTGCAGAGATAGAGAGACAACTTGGTGATGAAAATGCATACAAGTGTTTATCTGCTGATCCGACTATGAAATTTAGCAATGAGATAAAATCTAAATTAAAAAAAGCATTGAATGACGCAATTATTGATGACAAAGAGTATAAATATTTGTTACAGACTAACCCAGTAGGACCAGTCATTTATACCCTTCCAAAAATTCACAAAAGGCTAAATGATCCACCTGGCCGTCCTATTGTGTCTGGCAATCAATCTATAACAGAGCCTCTTTCACAATACATTGATTACCATATAAAGGATCTTGTGTATAAACTGCCATCTTTTTTGAAGGATACGACTGATTTTTTGAAAAAAATATCTAGTATAGAAGTGAATGTATCTGATATATTATGTACAATGGATGTGACAAGTTTGTATACGAACATTCCACACAAAGCGGGTTTAGCATCTTTAAAATACTATCTGCAGACCCATCATGTGGAACACACTGACTTTTTAATCTCATTGGCTAATGATGTCTTGACCAAAAACTATTTCATGTTTCAGGATAAATTTTATCTACAAACACAAGGAACTGCGATGGGTTCGCCAATGGCACCCAATTATGCCAATTTGTTTATAGGAAAATTTGAGCATGATTTTGTTTATTCCGATAATGAATTCAAAAAACATCTTAAGGTATGGTACAGATATATTGATGATGTGTTTTTTATATGGAAAGGAATGATGGTAGAGTTGGAAGCTTTTCATGATTATGTCAACACTAGACTGCCGTCCATTCAATTCACCATAAACTCTGATTCCAATGCCATGGCTTTTTTGGATGTATGGGTTACAAAATGTGATAATGTACTACACACTGAGATTTACAGAAAAGATACAGATCGGAACGCGTTTCTAGATTACAAGAGTTTCCACCCACCATCACTGAAACGCAGTTTACCGTATAGTCAGTTACTAAGGGTACGCCGTATTTGTGACAGTGAAGAGGCTTTTGAAAGACAGGCAGGAGAGCTATGTCAAAGGTTCGCAAATAGGGGATATGATAATACATTATTACGAGATTGCCTTGAGCGGGTACGCAACATCGAACGCACAAACATAATGACTGACAGAGCGCGGAAGCCACATACAGATACTCCAATTACGTTTGTGTCAACTTATGGACACATATCTCATTCATTAAAACATATCGTTCAACGACACTGGCACGTTTTAAGCAGTGACCCCACAATCGGTCATGCTTTCCAAGACCCTCCGGGATTTTGTTATAAAAGAGCATCTAATTTGAGAGATCGTTTGGTGCGATCGTATTTGCCTGCGCCGAGTCCGCTGCGTCTTTCTTTCAAAATCCCAGACGGCAATTTTAAGTGCTTTAATTGTGTGGCATGCAATTACATGCTCACTGAAAAAACTTTTACGCATCCAAAATCAAACAGGACGTTCAGAGTGAAAGGCAGAATCACTTGTTTAACTTCCTTCGTGGTGTATTTACTGACATGCCCATGTGGGTTATTGTATGTGGGCAAAAACTAAATGCCAATTGAAAACCAGAATTTGTGAACATAAGTGTAACATCAGGAAGAATGACGAAAGGTCCCCAGTAGCAAGACACTTTAACAGCGCAGGACATGATGCTAACACACTTAGGTTTATGGGTTTAGAAACAGTTAGTCGGCTCATTAGAGGAGGAGATCGTGAGAACCGCCTTCTACAGAGGGAGGCGTGGTATATTTTTAATTTGAATACATGCACACCTAATGGCTTGAATGAAGAATTGTCATTGACTTGTTTCTTGTAAAAAAAATTGTTATTGGTTAATTTGATCTGAGTAACTTTGGTGTATTTCTGTTGTAGTTCTGTGTACAATGTGTAAGAAAACAAAAAATGATGATTGTATTAATTGTTTTAATTGAATGATTGAATGAATGGGATGACACTACATTATCATTGGTCGATTGTGTGGGTATATGGAAGGGTAGGAATATATGAATGAGTTTGAATTTTAATTCACTTAAGCACACTGAGGAAGGCGCAAAGCCGAAACGCATCTGTGCCAATAAAAAATACGTTTTATATGCAAAGTGCGGCCCTTTTCTTTGTTCTTTGGTGGGATGTCAGCCAGCGAGTCCTCTGATTCTGACCTTGTTCTTTTACTACTCAGAGTCTAAAACCAGGAGGGCATAAGTGTTCATAGTATTTTCATTTTAACCGAGCAGCTAGGTTGCGCGTTTCACACACCTCTCCAGACCACGTTGTTAACACTAGGCTTGTTCGACTTAACCGACAGCCGGTTGACGTCAAAGGACCGCAAGAATGATTCAAGAAATCATATTTCGTCTCGCTATCGCGAAACTTTGACGTCATCCGGCTGGTGATTCTTGCTGTCGATTCTTGCGGAGCCGCATGAAGTTGAACAAGCCGCATGCGCTTTTAACTAGTAAAACTCAAGGGTGTATGGGTAATGTAGTCTCTGCTCTCGGTGGGACGAATTAGGAAGCGTGCATTGTGAAGGGCGCTTTGAAAAGCAGCAGTGCAGCCAAATGATTAAATTAAACATCGGATTTAAACAGATGTGCAAATGAGCGTCCCGGTACGCTAAAAGCACGTTCGGGCGCACGCTGAGGTGGTGGTACGCTTAAGAGCTGCTATTTGGAAGTAACGGTACTGAGTACTGGCGCCTACCGGCCCACTTAAAGCACTGGCGGTAGCAAAGATAGACGGCCCTTTGAAAAGCAAAAGAAAGCTGATAAAAATGAGAAACCTACACTGAAATAAATTGGAGTAGGATTTAGGCTACTTAAAAAAAGCTAGGAAACAATTTTCACAAATGCTAGTAAATGTAAACAAAAATATCAGCAGCTTTAACTTTATTACTTTTTTCATTTTAATTCACTTTGTTTTAGTGATGTTTATAAATATACTATATTTTTGCATTTTGTTGACAAACTGTTCTACACTGAAAAGAAACCAATGTAATATTCCTGATTAAATCACGTCAAACACAAGTCTAAACACAAGCACCACTTTTCTGAATGATGATAATTACAAACATCCAAGAGTTTGTAAAAGATATTTAATGCTAACTTTTCTTACAAATTCAAAAAATATTTATACAGTTTATAAATAAAACGACATGAAGCAAGTTAATTCCAAAATGTAAATATAGCTGTAGACAGCGATACGGGGCCAAGCAACAATGGTCCTGCAACACGCAACGAAGCTGAAAGGACATGCAATTGAAGAATGCAATGTAGCAGATATGTATGGGAACTATCAGCACACAGGACTCAGAGATGAGAATGAACATAATGAAAAAATAAAAATTTTGAAGTATAATATTTATTTGCATGCTGAAAGAAGGACCGATTAGTCCAATGCTGACCTAGAAAACAATTGAACCACCAAAGCATCATACATGTTACACATGAGACTTAAACCAAAAGAGCACAAACGAAATAATACCTGTAAAAATAATAAAGTAAAATACAAATAATGAATTGAAGCTTTTGACTCTAAAGTAAGAGACTTTAATTTCTGCCCTAGCCAGGACTTGAACCCATGATCTCCAGGTTTCATGCCTGTCACTCATCTGGTTGAGCTACAGGGGAGACATACATACAGACAGCTGCTTAAGCTAGATTGCTGTAGTGACAATGTGTATGTTCAAGTTTGGGGAGATTTTTCTCAAGAACAGAATATTTTTTTAAATCCCCTGTAGGTAGTCAAACCTGTTCAAACATTTAACTCTACATGATATATCATTTGTATGAACCATACTAATTGCTGCCCTACGCTGGATTTGAACCCGCAACCTCTGGATTTCATGCCCATCACGCATTTGGTTGAGCTACTGGTAAGGCATAGATTACCCCATCAAATATTCTCCATAGAAGTTTAGTTGATTAAATGGTTTAAAAGTTATTCCTATTGACAAATGTATTACTTTTGAACAAAGATAAATATCAAAATTCTGTTTGGTCATTTCTATGTGGCTCGGTCCAAAGATAATCTGAGCCAAATTGTGTAACAATTCAACAAACACTGCAAAAGTAGTAGCAAAAAAACTGAATACTGTACTTTTCAAAATGGCCGCTACTGCATTTTTGAACCGGTGATGATGCTTGGCCACCAAATTGCAAGCCGTGCAGAACATGGAAAACAGACTGGTTGAGAATAAAAGGTGAGAATAAACTCAAAACAAATATAAATAGAAAAACATAACACATGCATCAGACGGGATTCGAACCCTTAACCTCTGAGTTTTGATGCATGCGATTTAATAGACTGAGCTACACAGGCAGTGTAGCTAGCCAAGGTTTTCAGAGCTGCAAGCAATCAAATGGAGGAAGGAAGGTGCAGACATGACATTGCAGAGCAGAAATAACAAAATTACAATTTATATGAGAATCAGATAGTTTAAGTGAGAAGAGTTAAAGTTTAAGTCAAGAAAAACATGTTGTATAGGAATGCACAACATGTTATAATGCAGTCATAATAATTTAATATGACGAAGAGACAATGTCACAGGGACAGTCAACTTTGGACAGGTATTTCTCGGGAATGGCAGAGAATATAAAAAATGTGTTTGGTCATTTCTGTGCGGATTGCTCCAAAGTTTATGTGAGCAGAGCCTGACATAAAATAGACTTAATTTGCAAAAGTAGTAGCGAAAAAACTACTTCACATATGCTATGAAATAAGATATGAACAGAATGTTGAAAACTGACAAATGAGATATCGTTGCAATCGACATAAACCAGTGAATAAAAATTCACAAAGAAAATGAATATCAGACAAAGTTTTCAGAAGTTATGGGCTGTTTTATATAGTTTATGAACCCTAGGTGGCGCTGTCTTCAGATTTCCCAAGTACCTTCAGGACATCATACCGGATGCTTCCTACCGATTTTTGTGCCGATACATTATATAGAATAATAGTTATCCCAATTTAAAACAAAATTCAAAATAGTGGACAGGCGGTTTGGTCATTTCCGGCATAATATATATCGACAGATTGGTTATGAGCCAAGGAATCCATAGACACTAAGATCATAATTTTCTATCAAACATTTCAATAGTTATGGGCAAAAATGGCCATTTTTCATATCTCATGACCCATAGGTGGCGCTGTCCTCAAATTTGGCATGGTACCCCAGTTCATGGTCCTTATGAAGGGTACCAAGTTTCATTTCAATTGATCAAAGAATGACAGAGATAATGACTCAGAACGAATTTTGGGTTGACATCGATAAATGTACGCAATTATTTCTTTTGAACAAAGATAAATATCAAAATTCTGTTTGGTCATTTCTATGTGGCTCGGTCCAAAGATAATCTGAGCCAAATTGTGTAACAATTCAACAAACACTGCAAAAGTAGTAGCAAAAAAACTGATTACTGTACTTTTCAAAATGGCCGCTACTGCATTTTTGAACTGGTGATGATGCTTGGCCACCAAATTGCAAGCCGTGCAGAACATGGAAAACAGACTGGTTGAGAATAATAGGTGAGAATAAACTCAAAACAACAAATATTAATAGAAAAACATAACACATGCATCAGACGGGATTCGAACCCTTAACCTCTGAGTTTTGATGCATGCGATTTAATAGACTGAGCTACACAGGCAGTGTAGCTAGCCAAGGTTTTCAGAGCTGCAAGCATTCAAATGGAGGAAGGAAGGTGCAGACATGACATTGCAGAGCAGAAATAACAAAATTACAATTTATATGAGAATCAGATAGTTTAAGTGAGAAGAGTTAAAGTTTAAGTCAAGAAAAACATGTTGTATAGGAATGCACAACATGTTATAATGCAGTCATAATAATTTAATATGACGAAGAGACAATGTCACAGGGACAGTCAACTTTGGACAGGTATTTCTCGGGAATGGCAGAGAATATAAAAAATGTGTTTGGTCATTTCTGTGCGGATTGCTCCAAAGTTTATGTGAGCAGAGCCTGGCATAAAATAGACTTAATTTGCAAAAGTAGTAGCGAAAAAACTACTTCACATATGCTATGAAATAAGATATGAACAGAATGTTGAAAACTGACAAATGAGACATCGTTGCAATCGACTTAAACCAGTGAATATAAATTCACAAAGAAAATGAATATCAGACAAAGTTTTCAGAAGTTATGGGCTGTTTTATATAGTTTATGAACCCTAGGTGGCGCTGTCTTCAGATTTCCCAAGTACCTTCAGGACATCATACCGATGCTTCCTACCGATTTTTGTGCCGATACATTATATAGAATAATAGTTATCTCAATTTAAAGCAAAATTCAAAATAGTGGACAGGCGGTTTGGTCATTTCCGGCATAATATATATCGACAGATTGGTCATGAGCCAAAGAATCCATAGACACTAAGATCATAATTTTCTATCAAACATTTCAATAGTTATGGGCAAAATTATCCATTTTTCATATCTCATGACCCATAGGTGGCGCTGTCCTCAAATTTGGCATGGTACCACCGTTCATGGTCCTAATGAAGGGTACCAAGTTTCATTTCAATTGATCAAAGAATGACCGAGATAATGACTCAGAACGAATTTTGGGTCGACATCAATAAATGTACGCGATTATTACTTTTGAACAAAGATAAAAATCAAAATTCTGTTCGGTCATTTCTCTGCGGCTCGGTCCAAAGATTCTCTGTGCCAAATTGCGTAACAATGCAATGAACGCTGCAAAAGTAGTAGCGAAAAAACTAAATACTGTACTTTTCAAAATGGCCGCTACTGTAATGGGTGGAGTCTTAATGTAAGGTGGTCATTGTAATGAGCGTGAGGAGAGGAATCAGATGTAGTAGGTAGAGTTTTGTTGATCAAATGATTCTACAGTTATAACCATTTGAATATTGAATTTTTGAAGTGTTGGTGGCGCTATAGAGTTAATGCTAGAGACCCCATAGTTGGTCACATGACTATTTAGGACCACCACTACAAGTGTGCCAAATTTGTTTCATTTTCCTATGTACGGTTCATAGGGCTGCCATAGACTCCCATTGGGGAAGAAGAAATATAATAATAATAATAATAATAAATATAGCTGCAAGCAGCGATACGGGGCCAAGCACCATCAGCGCAATGAGCACCCAAAGCACAGCAAGAAACATACAACATATCAATCACCCAGGGCGCATTGAGCACCCAAGGTGCATCAAGAACACAAGGCGCCGCAAAGAACCCAAAGCGTAGCAATGACAGAGCAGAACCACCGCAGTGCAGAGCAGCAACAGAAAACATGGCAAAAATAGAACATATGTGAACTACAGACAGGTCAAGAAGAATAGGTGGGAAAGAACAAAACTTTAATAGAAGAAATTAACATCTGCCTCAGGCGGGATTCAAACCCATGAACTCAGGATCTCAATGCATACAACTTAACAGATGCGCCACTCAGTAGACACAGCTCAAGGGGCAGCAGAAAAAAGCTTACATGCCATACAAAGAATTCAGAAGTTATAAGCAGTTCTATAAGAACTGTTATAGTTTATAACCCCTAGGTGGCGCTGTTCTCTGATTTCCTCAGGACGTAATGCCGAAGCTCCCTACCGATTTTTGCGCCGATATATCCGATACTTCAAAAGTTATAGCAATTTATCAGAAATTTCAAAATGGCGGACAGGCGGTTCGGTCAATCCCGGCATAATACATATCGACAGATGCGGCATGAGCCAAGGAATCCGTAGACACCAAGATCATAATTTTCTGACAAACGATTCAGAAGTTATGCGCAAAAATAGCCTTTTTTCCTATCTCATGACCCTTACGTGGCGCTGTCACCAAATTTGGCATGGACCCCCATTTCATGGTCGACATGAAGCGTACCAAATTTCATCTCGATTGATCAAAGAATGACCGAGATACAGCTTCAGAACCAATTTTGCGTCAATCTCGTTAAGTTCACGCATTAATTACTTTTGAATAAAGAAAAATATCAAAATTCTGTTCAGTCATTTCTATGCGGCTCACTCCAAAGATCACATGTGCCAAATCTCATAAGAATTGAACCAAATTTGAAGGAGGAGTAGCGAAAAAACAAAATACTGTACATTTCAAAATGGCCGATACTGTAAAGGGAGGAGTCTTACTGTAAAGTATCAAATTCAATAAGCGGGTTGAGAGCAATCATGTGTACTAAGTAGAATTCTCATAGATCTAATGGATCACTAGTTATAACTATTTGAACATTGAATATTTGAGCTGATGGTGGCGCTATAGAGTTACTGCTAGAGACTCCATTTTTGGCCACATGAATATTTATGACCAACATTACAACTGTGCAAAATTTCATCATTTTCTTACATTCGGTTCATAGGGCTGCCATAGACTTCCATTGGGGAAGAAAAATTTACTAACAGAAACAATGACCAATATAGCTGCAAGCAGCAACACGGGGTCAAGCACCTTCGGCGCAATGCACACACAGCACAGCAAGCACACAAAGCACAGCAAGCTCACAATGCACAGCAAGCACACAAAGCACAGCAATTACACAAATCACAGCAGGCACACAAAGCACAGCAAGCTCACAAAGCACAGCAAGCACACAAAGCACAGCAAGCACACAAAGCACAGCAAGCTCACAATGCACAGCAAGCACACAAAGCACAGCAATTACACAAATCACAGCAGGCACACAAAGCACAGCAAGCTCACAAAGCACAGCAAGCACACAAAGCACAGCAAGCACACAAAGCACAACAAGCACACAAAGCATAGCAAGAACACAAAGCACAGCAATTACACAAATCACAGCCGGCACACAAAGCACAACAAGCTCACAAAGCACACAAAGCACAGCAAGCACACAAAGCACACAAAGCACAGCAAGCACACAAAGCACAGCAGGCACACAAAGCACAGCAAGTTCACAAAGCACACAAAGCACAGCAAGTTCACAAAGCACAGCAATTACACAAATCACAGCAGGCACACAAAGCACAGCAAGCTCACAAAGCACAGCAAGCACACAAAGCACAGCAAGCACACAAAGCACAACAAGCACACAAAGCATAGCAAGAACACAAAGCACAGCAATTACACAAATCACAGCCGGCACACAAAGCACAGCAAGCTCACAAAGCACACAAAGCACAGCAAGCTCACAAAGCACAGCAAGCACACAAAGCACAGCAAGCACACAAAGCACAGCAAGCACACAAAGCACAGCAAGAACCACCATAATGCAGAGCAACAACAGCAAACATGGAAAAATAGAACACATGTGAACTACAGACAGGTTGAGAAGAATGGATGAGGAAGAACAAAACGTCATGACTCAGGTGGGATTTGAACCCAGGAACTCAGAATCTCAATGCATATGATTAACTAGATGCACCACTCAGTTGACACAGTTCATGAAGCAGCAGACAAGAGATTAGAGAGCTGAAAGGATTAACATATGTCAATCACCAAAGATGCAGGAAAGACACAGCAGAAGCACCACAATGCAGAGCAACAACAGCAAACATGGAAAAATAGAACACATGTGAACTACAGACAGGTTGAGAAGAATTGATGAGAAAGAACAAAACATCATGACTCAGGTGGGATTCGAACCCAGGAACTTAGAATCTAAATGCAATTGGTTAACTAGATGCGCCACTCAGTTCACACAGTTCATGAGGCAGCAGACAAGAGATTAGAGAGCTGAAAGGATTAACATGTCAATCACCAAAGATGCAGAATTGACACAGCAGAAGTAGAAATAACAGAAATACAATGTACATTAGTTCAAGTGAAATTGAAGACAAGCAGATCATTATGTATAGTGATGCTATACAATGTAATATACAGTCACATTCATTTATTACTATGACAAATAGACAACGTCACAGGCACGGTGAACTTTAGAGTGGTATTTCTAAGAAAGAGAACAGAATATCAAAAATCTGTTCGGTCACATCTGTGCGGATTGCTCCAAACATTATACGAGCAGAACCTGACATAAAATACACAAAATTTGTAAAAGGAGTAGCGAAAAAATCATTTACCAAATGCCTTACAATAACACCTGAACATAATGTTGGAAAATGACAAACAAGGTATCGTTGCAATCGGCATAAAACAGTGAATACAATTTCACAAAGAAAATGTATATCAGACAATGTATTCAGAAGTTATAAGCAGTTCAATAAGAACTGTTATAGTTTATAACCCCTAGGTGGCGCTGTACTCTGACTTCCCATGTACCTTCAGGACACCATGTCGAAGCTCCTTACCATTTTTTGCGCGGATATGTCCAATAGTTCAAAAAATATAACAATTTATTTGAAATTTCAAAATGGCGGACAGGGGGTTTGGTCAAACCCGGCATAATTCACATCGACAGATGCGGCATGAGGTAAGCAATCCATAGACATCAAGATCATAATTTTCTTACAAACAGTTCAGAAGTTATGGGCAATAATAGCCTATTTTTCTATCTCATGACCCATAGGTGGCGCTGTCACCAAATTTGGCATGGACCCCAAGTTCATGGTCCACATGAAGTGTACCAAATTTCATTTCAATTGATCAAAGAATGACTGAGCTACAGCTTCAGAACCATTTTTGCGTCAACCTCGTTAAGTTTGCGCATTTATTACTTTTGAACAAAGATCAATATCAAAATTCTGTTCGGTCATTTCTATGCGGCTCACTCCAAAGATCATCTGTGCCAAATCTCATAAGAATTGAACCGCATTTGAAGAAGGAGTAGCGAAAAAACGAAATACTGTACATTTCAAAATGGCCGCTACTGTAATGGGTGGAGTCTTACTGTAAAGTATCAAATTCAATAAGCACGATGAGAGCAATCACGTGTACTAAGTAGAATTTTCATAGATCAAATGGTTCAGCAATTATAACAGTTTGAACATTGATTTTTTGGACTATTGGTGGCGCTATAGAGTTACTGCTAAAGACCCCATTTTTGGTCACATGACTATTTATGACCACCTCTACAACTGTGCCAAATTTCATCATTTTCCTATGTACGGTTCATAGGGCTGCCATAGACTCCCATTGGGGAAAAATAATAATAATAATAATAATAATACTAACAAAAACAATAGGTGTCTCAGCACCTTCGGTGCTTGACCCCTAAATATAGCTGCAAGCAGCGATTTGGGGCCAAGCAGCTTTAGCGAAATGAGCACCCAAAGCACAGCAAGCAACATAGAAGGTATCAATCACCCAATGCGCATTGAGCACCCAATCAAAAACACAAGGCCCAGCAAGTACCCAAAACGTAGCAATCACAGATCAGAACCACTGCAGTGCAGAGCAGCAATAGAAAACATGATGAAAATAGAACATATGTGAAATACAGACAGGTTGAGAAGAATAGGTGAGAAAGAACAAAACTTTAATTTAACAAATTAATACTTGCCTCAGGCGGGTTTCGAACCCAAGAACTCAGAATCTCATTGCATGTGACTAACCAGATACGCCACTCAGTAGACACAGTTCATGGGACAGCAGACAGAGCTGACAGAGATGCCAGCATTGACATATGCCAATCACCAAAGATGCAAAAATGATACCACAGATCAGAAATAACAGAAATACAATGTATATGAGAATTAAAAAGCTCAAATGAGATTGAAAACAAGAAGAACATTCTGTACAGTAATGCTATAAAATGTAATATACAGTAATTCACTAGGCCGAATAGACAATGTCACAGGCAGGGTCAATTTTGGAGCGGTATATCAAAGAAAGAGAACCAAATATCAAAAATCTGTTCGGTCATTTCTGTGCGGATTGCTCCAAACATTATACGAGCAGAACCTGGCATAAAATAAACAAAATTTCTAAAAGGAGTAGCGAAAAAATCATCTACCATATGCCTTTCAATAACACATGAACAGAATGTTGGAAAATGACAAACGAGGTATCATTGCGATCGGCATACACCAGTGAATCCAATTTCACAAAGAAAATGTATATCAGACAAAGTATTCAGAAGTTATAAGCAGTTCGATAAGAACTGTTATAGTTTACAACCCCTAGGTGGCGCAGTACTCTGATTTCCCAGGTACCCTCAGGACATCATGCCAAAGCTCCCTACCGATTTTTGCGCCGATATATCCGATACTTCAAAAGTTATAGCAATTTATCACAAATTTCAAAAATGGCGGACAGGCGGTTTGGTCAAAGCCGGCATAATACATATCGACAGATGCGGCATGAGACAAGGAATCCGTAGACACCACAATCATAATTTTCTGACAAACAGTTCAGTAGTTATGGGCAAAAATAGCCTTTTTTCATATCTCATGACCCATAGGTGGCGCTGTGCTCAAATTTGGCATGGACCCCCTGTTCATGGTCGACATGACGAGTACCAAATTTCATTTCGATTGATTAAAGAATGACCGAGATACAGCATAAGAAACAATTTTGCGTAACCTCGTTAAGTTTACACATTTATTACTTTTGAATGAAGATAAATATCAAAATTCTGTTTGGTCATTTCGATGCGGCTATCTCCAAAGATCACCTGTGCCAAATTTCATGACAATTGAACCAACATTAAAGGAGGAGTAGCGAAAAAACAAAATACTGTACATTTCAAAATGGCCGCTACTGTAATGGGAGGAGTCTTACTGTAAAGTATCAAATTCAATAAGCGGGATGCGAGCAATTACATTGACAAAGAAGAATTTTCATAGATCTAATGGATGACCAGTTATAACCATTTGAACATTGAGATTTTGAGCTGATGGTGGCGCTATAGAGTTACTGCTAGAGACCCCATTTTTGGCCACATGACTATTTATGACCACCACTACAACTGTGCCAAATTTAATCATTTTCCTAAATACGGTTCATAGGGCTGCCATAGACTCCCATTGGGGAAGAAATAGCAGAATAATAATAATAATAATAAATATAGCTGCAAGCAGCAACACGGGGTCAAGCACCTTCGGCGCAATGCACACAAAGCATAGCAAGCACACAAAGCACAGCAAGCTCACAATGCACAGCAAGCACACAAAGCACAGCAATTACACAAATCACAGCAGGCACACAAAGCACAGCAAGCTCACAAAGCACAGCAAGCACACAAAGCACAGCAAGCACACAAAGCACAGCAAGCTCACAATGCACAGCAAGCACACAAAGCACAGCAATTACACAAATCACAGCAGGCACACAAAGCACAGCAAACTCACAAAGCACAGCAAGCACACAAAGCACAGCAAGCACACAAAGCACAACAAGCACACAAAGCATAGCAAGAACACAAAGCACAGCAATAACACAAATCACAGCCGGCACACAAAGAACAGCGAGCTCACAAAGCAAAGCAAGCACAGCAAGCACACAAAGCACAGCAAGCACACAAAGCACAGCAAGCACAGCAAGTACACAAATCACTGCAGGCTCACCAAGGACACCAAGCTCCGATCGCACTCACAGCACAGCAAGCACACAAAGCATAGCAAGCTCACAAAGCACAGCAAGCACACAAAGCACAGCAAGCTCACAAAGCACAGCAAGAACCACCATAATGCAGAGCAACAACAGCAAACATGGAAAAATAGAACACATGTGAACTACAGACAGGTTGAGAAGAATTGATGAGGAAGAACAAAATGTCATGACTCAGGTGGGATTCGAACCCAGAAACTCAGAATCTCAATGCATGTGGTTTAACTAGATGCGCCACTCAGTTGACACAGTTCATGAGGCAGCAGACAAGAGATTAGAGAGCTGAAAGGATTAACATGTCAATCACCAAAGATGCAGAATTGACACAGCAGAAGTAGAAATAACAGAAATACAATGTACATGAGTTCAAGTGAAATTGAAGACAAGCAGACCATTATGTATAGTGATGCTATACAATGTAATATACAGTCACATTAATTTATTACTATGACAAATAGACAACGTCACAGGCACGGTAAACTTTAGAGTGGTATTTCTAAGAAAGAGAACAGAATATCAAAAATCTGTTCGGTCACATCTGTGCGGATTGCTCCAAACATTATACGAGCAGAACCTGACATAAAATACACAAAATTTGTAAAAGGAGTAGCGAAAAAATCATTTACCATATGCCTTACAATAACACCTGAACATAATGTTGGAAAATGACAAACAAGGTATCGTTGCGATCAGCATAAAACAGTGAATACAATTTCACAAAGAAAATGTATATCAGACAATGTATTCAGAAGTTATAAGCAGTTCAATAAGAACTGTTATAGTTTATAACCCCTAGGTGGCGCTGTACTCTGACTTCCCAGGTACCTTCGGGATATCATGTCGAAGGTCCTTACCATTTTTTGCGCGGATATGTCCAATAGTTCAAAAAATATAACAATTTATTTGAAATTTCAAAATGGCGGACAGGCGGTTTGGTCAAACACGGCATAATTCACATCGACAGATGCGGCATGAAGTGAGCAATCCATAGACATCAAGATCATAATTTTCTGACAAACAGTTCAGAAGTTATGGGCAAAAATAGCCTATTTTATTATCTCATGACCCATAGGTGGCGCTGTCACCAAATTTGGCATGGACCCCAAGTTCATGGTCCACATGAAGTGTACCAAATTTCATTGCAATTGATCAAAGAATGACTGAGCTACAGCTTCAGAACCATTTTTGCGTCAACCTCGTTAAGTTTGCGCATTTATTACTTTTGAACAAAGATCAATATCAAAATTCTGTTCGGTCATTTTTATGCGGTTCACTCCAAAGATCATTTGTGCCAAATATCATAAGAATTGAACCGCATTTGAAGGAGGAGTAGCGAAAAAACGAAATACTGTACATTTCAAAATGGCCGCTACTGTAATGGGTGGAGTCTTACTGTAAAGTATCAAATTCAATAAGCACAATGAGAGCAATCACGTGTACTAAGTAGAATTTTCATAGATCAAATGGTTCACCAATTATAACAGTTTGAACATTGATTTTTTGGACTACTGGTGGCGCTATAGAGTTACTGCTAAAGACCCCATTTTTGGTCACATGACTATTTATGACCACCTCTACATCTGTGCCAAAATTCATCATTTTCCTATGTACGGTTCATAGGGCTGCCATAGACTCCCATTGGGGAAAAATAATAATAATAATAATAATAATAATAATAATAATACTAACAAAAACAATAGGTGTCTCAGCACCTTCGGTGCTTGACCCCTAATAATAATAATAATAATACTAACAATTCCAATAGGTGCCATAGCACCATAGGTGCTTGGCCCCTAATAAATATAGCTGCAAGCAGCGATACGGGGTCAAGCACCATCAGCGCAATGAGCACCAAAAGCACAGCAAGAAAGATACAACGTATCAATCACCCAGGGCGCATTGAGCACCCAAGGTGCATCAAAAACACAAGGCTCAGCAAAGAACCCAAAGCGTAGCAATGACAGAGCAGAACCACCGCAGTGCAGAGCAGCAACAGAAAAAATGCAAAAATAGAACATATGTGAACTACAGACAGGTCGAGACAAATAGGTGGGAAAGAACAAAACTTTAATAGAACAAATTAACACCTGCCTCAGGCGGGATTCGAACTCATGAACTCATGATCCCAATGCATACGACTTAACAGATGCGCCACTCAGTAGACACAGCTCAAGGGGCAGCAGAAAAGAGCTTACATGCCATACAAAGATTCAGAAGTTATAAGCAGTTCTATAAGAACTGTTATAGTTTATACCCCTAGGTGGCGCTGTTCTCTGATTTCATCAGGACGTCATGCCGAAGCTCCCTACCGATTTTTGCGCCGATATATCCGATACTTCAAAAGTTATAGCAATTTATCACAGATTTCAAAATGGCGGACAGGCGGTTCGGTCAATCCCGGCATAATACATATCGGCAGATGCGGCATGAGCCAAGGAATCCATAGACACCAAGATCATAATTTTCTGACAAACGATTCAGAAGTTATGCGCAAAAATAGCCTTTTTTCCTATCTCATGACCCTTACGTGGCGCTGTCACCAAATTTGGCATGGACCCCCATTTCATGGTCGACATGAAGCGTACCAAATTTCATCTCGATTGATCAAAGAATGACCGAGATACAGCTTCAGAACCAATTTTGCGTCAATCTCGTTAAGTTCACGCATTAATTACTTTTGAATAAAGAAAAATATCAAAATTCTGTTCAGTCATTTCTATGCGGCTCACTCCAAAGATCACATGTGCCAAATCTCATAAGAATTGAACCAAATTTGAAGGAGGAGTAGCGAAAAAACAAAATACTGTACATTTCAAAATGGCCGATACTGTAAAGGGAGGAGTCTTACTGTAAAGTATCAAATTCAATAAGCGGGTTGAGAGCAATCATGTGTACTAAGTAGAATTCTCATAGATCTAATGGATCACCAGTTATAACTATTTGAACATTGAATATTTGAGCTGATGGTGGCGCTATAGAGTTACTGCTAGAGACTCCATTTTTGGCCACATGAATATTTATGACCAACATTACAACTGTGCAAAATTTCATCATTTTCTTACATTCGGTTCATAGGGCTGCCATAGACTTCCATTGGGGAAGAAAAATTTACTAACAGAAACAATGACCAATATAGCTGCAAGCAGCAACACGGGGTCAAGCACCTTCAGCGCAATGAGCACCCAAAGCACAGCAAAAACCGCACAACGCAGCAAATGCACAAAGCGCAGAAAGCGCGCAATACAGAGCCCGAACCCGAAGCAAAGCAAATGCAGAGCAGAACCACTGCAGTGCGGAGCAACAACAGTAAAGATGGCAAAAATATAATATCAGACAAAGTATTCAGAAGTTATAAGCAGTTCCATAAGAACTGTTATAGTTTATAACCCCTAGGTGGCGCTGTACTCTGACTTCCCAGGTACCTTCAGGACATCATGTCGAAGCTCCATACTAATTTTTGCGCGGATATGTCCAATAGTTAAAAACAATATAACAAATGATGTGAAATTTCAAAATGGCGGACAGGCGGTTCGGTCAAACCCGGCATAATACACATCGACAGATGCGGCATGAGGTAAGCAATCCATAGACATCAAGATCATAATTTTCTGACAAACAGTTCAGAAGTTATGGGCAAAAATAGCCTATTTTATTATGTCATGACCCATAGGTGGCGCTGTCACCAAATTTGGCATGGACCCCAAGTTCATGGTCCACATGAAGTGTACCAAATTTCATTTCAATTGATCAAAGAATGACTGAGCTACAGCTTCAGAACCATTTTTGCGTCAACCTCGTTAAGTTTGCGCATTTATTACTTTTGAACAAAGATAAAAATCAAAATTCTGTTTGGTCATTTCTATGCGGCTCACTCCAAAGATCATCTGTGCCAAATCTCATAAGAATTGAACCACATTTGAAGGAGGAGTAGCGAATAAACGGAATACTGTACGTTTCAAAATGGCCGCTACTGTAATGGGTGGAGTTTTACTGTAAGGTATTAAAAACAAATATAGCTGCAAGCAGCGATACGGGGTCAAGCACCTTCAGCGCAATGAGCACCCAAAGCACAGCAAAAACCGCACGACGCAGCAAATGCGCAAAGCGCAGAAAGCCCGCAATACAGAGCCCGAACCCGAAGCAAAGCAAATGCAGAGCAGAACCACTGCAGTGCGGAGCAACAAGAGTAAAGATGGCAAAAATATAATATCAGACAAAGTATTCAAAAGTTATAAGCAGTTCCATAAGAACTGTTATAGTTTATAACCCCTAGGTGGCGCTGTACTCTGACTTCCCAGGTACCTTCAGGACATCATGTCGAAGCTCCTTTCTATTTTTTGTGCGGATATGTCCAATAGTTAAAAAAATATAACATATTATGTGAAATTTCAAAATGGCGGACATGCGGTTCGGTCAAACCCGGCATAATACACATCAACAGATGCGGCATGAGGTAAGCAATCCATAGACATCAAGATCATAATTTTCTGACAAACAGTTTAGAAGTTATGGGCAAAAATAGCCTATTTTATTATCTCATGACCCATAGGTGGCGCTGTCACCAAATTTGGCATGGACCCCATGTTCATGGTCCACATGAAGTGTACAAAATTTCATGTCAATTGATCAAAGAATGACTGAGCTACAGCTTCAGAACCATTTTTGTGTCAACCTCGTTAAGTTTGCGCATTTATTATTTTTGAACAAAGATAAAAATCAAAATTCTGTTCGGTCATTTCTATGCAGCTTACTCCAAAGATCATCTGTGCCAAATCTCATAAGAATTGAACCACATTTGAAGGAGGAGTAGCGAAAAAACGGAATACTGTACATTTCAAAATGGCAGCTACTGTAATGGGTGGAGTTTTACTGTAAGGTATTAAAAACAACAAGCATGAGGAGAGCAATCACGTGTACTAAGTAGAATTTTCATAGATCAAGCGGATCAGCAGTTATAACCATTTGAACATTGAATTTTTGAGCTGATGGTGGCGCTATAGAGTTACTTCTAGAGACCCCATTTTTGGTCACTTGACTTTTCAGGACCACCTCTACAACTGTGCCAAATTTCATCATTTTCCTATGTACGGTTCATAGGGCTGCCATAGACACCAATGGCTAAGAAGAGGAAGCAGAATAATAATAATAATAATACTAACAATTCCAATAGGTGTCACAGCACCTTCGGTGCTTGACCCCTAAATATAGCTGCAAGCAGCAATTGCGGGGCCAAGCACCTTCAGCGCAATGAGCACCCAAAGCACAGCAAAAACCACACGACGCAGCAAATACGCAAAGCGCAGAAAGCGCGCAATACAGAGCCCGAACCCAAAGCAAAGCAAATGCAGAGCAGAACCACTGCAGTGCGGAGCAACAACAGTAAAGATGGCAAAAAATATAACACGTGTGGAAAACCAGACAGGTCGAGAAGAACGTGTTAAAGGGAACACAAAGGGAAATCTCAATAAGTGAAAGTAAGAGCTGGGATTCAAACCCATGACCTCAGGTTCCCAAAGCACGGCACTAACCGCATGCACCATTGAGTAAATGATTAAACCACTGAGTTGGTGTGTCCAAGCTATAGAATAGAGCTTAAGAGCTGTAAACATTGATATCCAGCATTTACCAAAAGTGCAGAAATGACAACAGAGAGCACAAATAACTGAAATACAATGTATGGTATGAAAATCACAAAACTTAAGTGGGAAAAAAAGTTAAGACAAAAAACCACTGCACATGGGATTCGAAGCCATGAACTCAGGTTCCCAAAGCACAGCAGTTATCGCATGCGCCACTGAGTAATCATGGTTTGAAAGGTTGTGGAAAAGAGGCTTCAAAGCTGCAAACATTGACATGCCAATCACTGAAAGTGCAGAAATAACACAACAAAGCAAAAATAAACAGAAATACAAAGTGTAGGGCAATCAGATAACTTAAATGGCACTAAATTCGTGAAGAACATTTTGTACAATAATGAACAACATGGGCAAATTTTGTCAGATTCTTTTTAATATGACAAAGGGACAGCATGACAGGCACGGTCCGCTTTACAGAGGTATTTCTCAAAAATTTGACACGCAGCAGAAAAATCTGTTCAGTCACGTCTGTGCGGATTGCTCCAAACATTATACTAGCAGAACCTGGCATAAAATAAACAAAATTTGTAAAAGGAGTAGCGAAAAAATCATTTACCATATGCCTTACAATAACACATGAACAGAATGATGGAAAATGACAAACAAGGTATTGTTGCGATCGGCAAAAACCAGTGAATAAAATGTCACAAAGAAAATGTATATCAGACAAAGTATTCTGAAGATATAAGCAGTTCTATAAGAACTGTTATAGTTTATAACCCCTAGGTGGCGCTGTACTCTGACTTCCGAGTTACCTTCAGGACATCATGCCGAAGCTCCCTGACTATTTTTGCACGAATATGTCCAATAGTTCAAAAGATATAACAATTTATGATCAATTTCAAAATGGCAGACAGGTGGTGTGGTCAAACCCAACATAATACATATTGACAGATTCGGCATGAGCCAAGGAATCCGTAAACACCAACATCATAATTTTCTGACAAACAATTCAGTAGTTATGGGCAAAAAAAGCAATTTTTCATATCTCATGACCCATAGGTGGCGCTGTCACCAAATTTGGCATGAACCCCAAGTTCATGGTCCACATGAAGTGTACCAAATTTCATTTCAATTGATCAAAGAATGACCGAGCTACAGCTTCAGAACCATTTTTGCGTCAACCTCGTTAAGTTTGCGCATTTATTACTTTTGAACAAAGATAAATATCAAAATTCTGTTTGGTCATTTCTGTGCGGCTCACTCCAAAGTTCACATGTGCCAAATTTCATAACAATTGAACCAAATTTGAAGGAGGAGTAGCGAATAAACGGAATACTGTACATTTCAAAATGGCCGCTACTGTAATGGGTGGAGTTTTACTGTAAGGCATTAAAAACAATAAGCACGAGGAGAGCAATCACGTGTACTAAGTAGAATTTTCATAGATCAAGCGGATCAGCAGTTATAACCATTTGAACATTGAATTTTTGCACTGCTGGTGGCGCTATAGAGTTAGTGCTAGAGACCCCATTTTTGGTCACGTGACTTTTTAAGACCACCACTACAACTGTGCCAAATTTCATCATTTTCCTATGTACGGTTCATAGGGCTGCCATAGACGCCTATGGCTAAGAAGAAGAAGAAACAGCAGAATAATAATAATACTGACAATTCCAATAGGTGTCTCAGCACCTTCGGTGCTTGACCCCTAAATATAGCTGCAAGCAGCGATTTGGGGCCAAGCAGCTTTAGCGAAATGAGCACCCAAAGCACAGCAAGCAACATAGAAGGTATCAATCACCCAATGCGCATTGAGCACCCAATCAAAAACACAAGGCCCAGCAAGTACCCAAAACGTAGCAATCACAGATCAGAACCACTGCAGTGCAGAGCAGCAATAGAAAACATGATGAAAATAGAACATATGTGAAATACAGACAGGTTGAGAAGAATAGGTGAGAAAGAACAAAACTTTAATTTAACAAATTAATACTTGCCTCAGGCGGGTTTCGAACCCAAGAACTCAGAATCTCATTGCATGTGACTAACCAGATACGCCACTCAGTAGACACAGTTCATGGGACAGCAGACAGAGCTGACAGAGATGCCAGCATTGACATATGCCAATCACCAAAGATGCAAAAATGATACCACAGATCAGAAATAACAGAAATACAATGTATATGAGAATTAAAAAGCTCAAATGAGATTGAAAACAAGAAGAACATTCTGTACAGTAATGCTATAAAATGTAATATACAGTAATTCACTAGGCCGAATAGACAATGTCACAGGCAGGGTCAATTTTGGAGCGGTATATCAAAGAAAGAGAACCAAATATCAAAAATCTGTTCGGTCATTTCTGTGCGGATTGCTCCAAACATTATACGAGCAGAACCTGGCATAAAATAAACAAAATTTCTAAAAGGAGTAGCGAAAAAATCATCTACCATATGCCTTTCAATAACACATGAACAGAATGTTGGAAAATGACAAACGAGGTATCATTGCGATCGGCATACACCAGTGAATCCAATTTCACAAAGAAAATGTATATCAGACAAAGTATTCAGAAGTTATAAGCAGTTCGATAAGAACTGTTATAGTTTACAACCCCTAGGTGGCGCAGTACTCTGATTTCCCAGGTACCCTCAGGACATCATGCCAAAGCTCCCTACCGATTTTTGCGCCGATATATCCGATACTTCAAAAGTTATAGCAATTTATCACAAATTTCAAAAATGGCGGACAGGCGGTTTGGTCAAAGCCGGCATAATACATATCGACAGATGCGGCATGAGACAAGGAATCCGTAGACACCACAATCATAATTTTCTGACAAACAGTTCAGTAGTTATGGGCAAAAATAGCCTTTTTTCATATCTCATGACCCATAGGTGGCGCTGTGCTCAAATTTGGCATGGACCCCCTGTTCATGGTCGACATGACGAGTACCAAATTTCATTTCGATTGATTAAAGAATGACCGAGATACAGCATAAGAAACAATTTTGCGTAACCTCGTTAAGTTTACACATTTATTACTTTTGAATGAAGATAAATATCAAAATTCTGTTTGGTCATTTCGATGCGGCTATCTCCAAAGATCACCTGTGCCAAATTTCATGACAATTGAACCAACATTAAAGGAGGAGTAGCGAAAAAACAAAATACTGTACATTTCAAAATGGCCGCTACTGTAATGGGAGGAGTCTTACTGTAAAGTATCAAATTCAATAAGCGGGATGCGAGCAATTACATTGACAAAGAAGAATTTTCATAGATCTAATGGATGACCAGTTATAACCATTTGAACATTGAGATTTTGAGCTGATGGTGGCGCTATAGAGTTTCTGCTAGAGACCCCATTTTTGGCCACATGACTATTTATGACCACCACTACAACTGTGCCAAATTTAATCATTTTCCTAAATACGGTTCATAGGGCTGCCATAGACTCCCATTGGGGAAGAAATAGCAGAATAATAATAATAATAATAATAATAATAATAATAATAAATATAGCTGCAAGCAGCAACACGGGGTCAAGCACCTTCGGCGCAATGCACACAAAGCACAGCAAGCTCACAATGCACAGCAAGCACACAAAGCACAGCAAGCTCACAAAGCACAGCAAGCACACAAAGCACAGCAATTACACAAATCACAGCAGGCACACAAAGCACAGCAAGCTCACAAAGCACAGCAAGCTCACAAAGCACAGCAAGCTCACAAAGCAAAGCAAGCACACAAAGCACAGCAAGCACACAAAGCACAGCAAGCACACAAAGCACAGCAAGAACACAAAGCACAGCAATTACACAAATCACAGCAAGCTCACAAAGCACAGCAAGCTCACAAAGCACAGCAAGCACACAAAGCACAGTAAGCACACAAAGCACAGCAATTACACAAATCACAGCAGGCACACAAAGCACAGCAAGCTCACAATGCACAGCAAGCACACAAAGCACAGCAAGCACACAAAGCACAGCAAGCTCACAATGCACAGCAAGCACACAAAGCACAGCAATTACACAAATCACAACAGGCACACAAAGCACAGCAAGCTCACAAAGCACAGCAAGCACACAAAGCACAGCAAGCACAGCAATTACACAAATCACAGCAGGCACACAAAGCACAGCAAGCTCACAAAGCACACAAAGCACAGCAAGCACACAAAGCACAGCAAGCACACAAAGCACAGCAATTACACAAATCACAGCAGGCACACAAAGCACAGCAAGCTCACAAAGCACAGCAAGCACACAAAGCACAGCAATTACACAAATCACAGCAGGCACACAAAGCACAGCAAGCTCACAATGCACAGCAAGCACACAAAGCACAGCAATTACACAAATCACAGCAGGCACACAAAGCACAGCAAGCTCACAAAGCACAGCAAGCACACAAAGCACAGCAAGCTCACAAGGCACAGCAAGCACACAAAGCACAGAAATTACACAAATCACAGCAGGCACACAAAGCACAGCAAGCTCACAAAGCACAGCAAGCACACAAAGCACAGCAAGCACACAAAGCACAACAAGCACACAAAGCATAGCAAGAACACATAGCACAGCAATTACACAAATCACAGCCGGCACACAAAGCACAGCAAGCTCACAAAGCACAGCAATCACACAAAGCACAGCAAGCACACAAAGCACAGCAAGCACAGCAATTACACAAATCACAGCAGGCACACAAAGCACAGCAAGCTCACAAAGCACACAAAGCACAGCAAGCACACAAAGCATAGCAAGCTCACAAAGCACAGCAAGCACACAAAGCACAGCAAGCTCACAAAGCACAGCAAGAACCACCATAATGCAGAGCAACAACAGCAAACATGGAAAAATAGAACACATGTGAACTACAGACAGGTTGAGAAGAATTGATGAGGAAGAACAAAACGTCATGACTCAGGTGGGATTTGAACGCAGAAACTCAGAATCTCAATGCATATGATCAACTAGATGCGCCACTCAGTTGACACAGTTCATGAAGCAGCAGACAAGACATTAGAGAGCTGAAAGGATTAACATATGTCAATCACCAAAGATGCAGGAAAGACACAGCAGAAGCACCACAATGCAGAGCAACAACAGCAAACATGGAAAAATAGAACACATGTGAACAACAGACAGGTTGAGAAGAATTGATGAGGAAGAACAAAACATCATGACTCAGGTGGGATTCGAACCCAGGAACTTAGAATCTAAATGCAATTGGTTAACTGGATGCGCCACTCAGTTTACACAGTTCATGAGGCAGCAGACAAGAGATTAGAGAGCTGAAAGGATTAACATGTCAATCACCAAAGATGCAGAATTGACACAGCAGAAGTAGAAATAACAGAAATACAATGTACATGAGTTCAAGTGAAATTGAAGACAAGCAGATCATTATGTATAGTGATGCTATACAATGTAATATACAGTCACATTAATTTATTACTATGACAAATAGACAACGTCACAGGCACGGTAAACTTTAGAGTGGTATTTCAAAGAAAGAGAACAGAATATCAAAAATCTGTTCGGTCACATCTGTGCGGATTGCTCCAAACATTATACGAGCAGAACCTGACATAAAATACACAAAATTTGTAAAAGGAGTAGCGAAAAAATCATTTACCATATGCCTTACAATAACACCTGAACATAATGTTGGAAAATGACAAACAAGGTATCGTTGCGATCGGCATAAAACAGTGAATACAATTTCACAAAGAAAATGTATATCAGACAATGTATTCAGAAGTTATAAGCAGTTCAATAAGAACTGTTATAGTTTATAACCCCTAGGTGGCGCTGTACTCTGACTTCCCATGTACCTTCAGGACATCATGTCGAAGCTCCTTACCATTTTTTGCGCGGATATGTCCAATAGTTCAAAAAATATAACAATTTATTTGAAATTTCAAAATGGCGGACAGGCGGTTTGGTCAAACCCGGCATAATTGACATCGACAGATGCGGCATGAGGTAAGCAATCCATAGACATCAAGATCATAATTTTCTGACAAACAGTTCAGAAGTTATGGGCAATAATAGCCTATTTTTCTATCTCATGACCCATAGGTGGCGCTGTCACCAAATTTGGCATGGACCCCCATTTCATGGTCGACATGAAGCGTACCAAATTTCATTTCAATTGATCAAAGAATGGCTGAGCTACAGCTTCAGAACCATTTTTGCATCAACCTCGTTAAGTTTGCGCATTTATTACTTTTGAACAAAGATAAATATCAAAATTCTGTTCGGTCATTTCTATGCGGCTCACTCCAAAGATCACATGTGCCAAATCTCATAAGAATTGAACCGCATTTGAAGGAGGAGTAGCGAAAAAACGAAATACTGTACATTTCAAAATGGCCGTTACTGTAATGGGTGGAGTCTTACTGTAAAGTATCAAATTCAATAAGCGAGATGAGAGCAATCACGTGTACTAATTAGAATTTTCATAGATCAAATGGTTCACTATTTATAACAGTTTGAACATTGATATTTTGCACTGCTGGTGGCGCTATAGAGTTATTGCTAGACACCCCATTTTTGGTCACATGACTATTTATGATCATCAGTACAACTGTGCCAAATTTCATCATTTTCCTATGTACGGTTCATAGGGCTGCCATAGACTCCCATTGCGGAAAAATAATAATAATAATAATAATAATAATACTAACAAAAACAATAGGTGTCTCAGCACCTTCGGTGCTTGACCCCTAATAATACTAACAATTCCAATAGGTGCCATAGCACCATAGGTGCTTGGCCCCTAATAAATATAGCTGCAAGCAGCGATACGGGGTCAAGCACCATCAGCGCAATGAGCACCAAAAGCACAGCAAGAAAGATACAACGTATCAATCACCCAGGGCGCATTGAGCACCCAAGGTGCATCAAAAACACAAGGCTCAGCAAAGAACCCAAAGCGTAGCAATGACAGAGCAGAACCACCGCAGTGCAGAGCAGCAACAGAAAAAATGCAAAAATAGAACATATGTGAACTACAGACAGGTCGAGACAAATAGGTGGGAAAGAACAAAACTTTAATAGAACAAATTAACACCTGCCTCAGGCGGGATTCGAACTCATGAACTCATGATCCCAATGCATACGACTTAACAGATGCGCCACTCAGTAGACACAGCTCAAGGGGCAGCAGAAAAGAGCTTACATGCCATACAAAGATTCAGAAGTTATAAGCAGTTCTATAAGAACTGTTATAGTTTATACCCCTAGGTGGCGCTGTTCTCTGATTTCATCAGGACGTCATGCCGAAGCTCCCTACCGATTTTTGCGCCGATATATCCGATACTTCAAAAGTTATAGCAATTTATCACAGATTTCAAAATGGCGGACAGGCGGTTCGGTCAATCCCGGCATAATACATATCGGCAGATGCGGCATGAGCCAAGGAATCCATAGACACCAAGATCATAATTTTCTGACAAACGATTCAGAAGTTATGCGCAAAAATAGCCTTTTTTCCTATCTCATGACCCATAGGTGGCGCTGGCACCAAATTTGGCATGGACCCCCATTTCATGGTCGACATGAAGCGTACCAAATTTCATCTCGATTGATCAAAGAATGACCGAGATACAGCCTCAGAACCAATTTTGCGTCAATCTCGTTAAGTTCACGCATTATTTACTTTTGAATAAAGTAAAATATCAAAATTCTGTTCAGTCATTTCTATGCGGCTCACTCCAAAGATCACATGTGCCAAATCTCATAAGAATTGAACCAAATTTGAAGGAGGAGTAGCGAAAAAACGAAATACTGTACATTTCAAAATGGCCGCTACTGTAATGGGTGGAGTCTTACTGTAAGGTATTAAAAACAATAAGCATGAGGAGAGCAATCACGTGTACTAAGTAGAATTTTCATAGAGCAAATGAATCACCAGTTATAACCATTTGAACATTGATTTTTTGAGATGATGGTGGCGCTATAGAGTTACTGCTAGAGACCCCATTTTTGGCCAAATGACTATTTATGACCACCACTACAACTGTGCCAAATTTCATCATTTTCCTACATACGGTTCATAGGGCTGCCATAGACTCCCATTGGGGAAGAAGAAAAATTTACAGAAACAATGACCAATATAGCTGCAAGCAGCAACACGGGGTCAAGCACCTTCGGCGCAATGCACACACAGCACAGCAAGCACACAAAGCACAGCAATTACACAAATCACAGCAGGCACACAAAGCACAGCAATTACACAAATCACAGCAGGCACACAAAGCACAGCAAGCTCACAAAGCACAGCAAGCACACAAAGCACAGCAAGCACACAAAGCACAGCAAGCACACAAAGCACAGCAAGCTCACAATGCACAGCAAGCACACAAAGCACAGCAATTTCATAAATCACAGCAGGCACACAAAGCACAGCAAGCACACAAAGCACAGCAAGCACACAAAGCACAGCAAGCACACAAAGCACAGCAAGCACACAAAGCACAGCAAGCACACAAAGCACAGCAAGAACACAAAGCACAGCAAGCACACAAAGCACAGCAAGAACACAAAGCACAGCAATTACACAAATCACAGCAGGCACACAAAGCACAGCAAGCTCACAAAGCACAGCAAGCACACAAAGCACAGCAAGCACACAAAGCACAGCAATTACACAAATCACAACAGGCACACAAAGCACAGCAAGCTCACAAAGCACAACAAGCACACAAAGCACAGCAAGCACACAAAGCATAGCAAGCTCACAAAGCACAGCAAGCACAAAAAGCACAGCAAGCTCACAAAGCACAGCAAGCTCACAAAGCACAGCAAGAACCATCATAATGCAGAGCAACAACAGCAAACATGGAAAAATAGAACACATGTGAACTACAGACAGGTTGAGAAGAATTGATGAGGAAGAACAAAACATCATGACTCAGGTGGGATTCGAACCCAGGAACTCAGAATCTCAATGCATACGATTAACTAGATGCGCCACTCAGTTGACACAGCTCATGGGGAAGCAGAAAAGAGATTAGAGAGCTACAAGGATTACCATGTGTCAAATTAGTTTATAAACCCATAGGTGGCGCTGTACTCTGACTTCCACGGTAACTTCAGGACATCATGTCAAAGTTTCTTACCAATTTTTGCGCGGATATCTCGAATAGTTCAAAAAATATAACAATTTATGTAAAATTTCAAAATGGCGGATAGGCGGTTTGGTCAAACCCGGCATAATACATATCGACAGATGCGGCATGAGGTAAGCAATCCATAGACATCAAGATCATAATTTTCTGACAAACAGTTCAGAAGTTATGGGCAAAAATAGCCTATTTTCCTATCTCATTACCCATAGGTGGCGCTGTTACCAAATTTGGCATGGACCCCAAGTTCATGGTCCACATGAAGTGTACCAAATTTCATTTCAATTGATCAAAGAATGACCGAGCTACAGCTTCAGAACCATTTTTGCGTCAACCTCGTTAAGTTTGCGCATTTATTACTTTTGAACAAAGATAAATATCAAAATTCTGTTCAGTCATTTCTATGCGGCTCACTCCAAAGATCACCTGTGCCAAATCTCATAAGAATTGAACCACATTTGAAGGAGGAGTAGCGAAAAAACAAAATACTGTACATTTCAAAATGGCCGTTACTGTAATGGGTGGAGTCTTACTGTAAAGTATCAAATTCAATAAGCGGGATGAGAGCAATCACGTGTACTAATTAGAATTTTCATAGATCAAATGGTTCACTATTTATAACAGTTTGAACATTGATTTTTTGCACTGCTGGTGGCGCTATAGAGTTATTGCTAGAGACCCCATTTTTGGTCACATGACTATTTATGACCACCTCTACAACTGTGCCAAATTTCATCATTTTCCTATGTACGGTTCATAGGGCTGCCATAGACTCCCATGGGACGATAATAATAATAATAATAATAATAATAATACTAACAATTACAATAGGTGTCTCAGCACCTTCGGTGCTTGACCCCTAAATATAGCTGCAAGCAGCGATACGGGGCCAAGCACAATCAGCGCAATGAGCTCCCAAAGCACAGCAAGAAAGATACAACTTATCAATCACTCAGGGCGCATTGAGCACCCAAGGTGCATCAAGAACACAAGGCTCAGCAAAGAACCCAAAGCGTAGCAATGACAGAGCAGAACCACCGCAGTGCAGAGCAGCAACAGAAAACATGGCAAAAATAGAAGATATGTGAACTACAGACAGGTCAAAAAGAATAGGTGAGAAAGAACAAAACTATAATAGAAGAAATTAACACCTGGCTCAGGTGGGATTTGAACCCATGAACTCAGGATCTCTATGCAAACAACTTAACAGATGCGCCACTCAGTAGACACAGCTCAAAGGGCAGCAGAAAAGAGCTTACATGCCATACAAAGAATTCAGAAGTTATAAGCAGTTCTATAAGAACTGTTATAGTTTATACCCCTAGGTGGCGCTGTTCTCTGATTTCCTCAGGACGTCATGCCGAAGCTCCCTACCGATTTTTGCGCCGATATATCCGATACTTCAAAAGTTATAGCAATTTATCACAGATTTCAAAATGGCGGACAGGCGGTTCGGTCAATCCCGGCATAATACATATCGGCAGATGCGGCATGAGCCAAGGAATCCGTAGACACCAAGATCATAATTTTCTGACAAACGATTCAGAAGTTATGCGCAAAAATAGCCTTTTTTCCTATCTCATGACCCATAGGTGGCGCTGTCACCAAATTTGGCATGGACCCCCATTTCATGGTCGACATGAAGCGTACCAAATTTCATCTCGATTGATCAAAGAATGACCGAGATACAGCCTCAGAACCAATTTTGCGTCAATCTAGTTAAGTTTGCGCATTAATTACTTTTGAATAAAGTAAAATATCAAAATTCTGTTCAGTCATTTCTATGCGGCTCACTCAAAAGATCACATGTGCCAGATCTCATAAGAATTGAACCAAATTTGAAGGAGGAGTAGCGAAAAAACGAAATACTGTACATTTCAAAATGGCCGATACTGTAATGGGTGGAGTCTTACTGTAAGGTATTAAAAACAATAAGCATGAGGAGAGCAATCACGTGTACTAAGTAGAATTTTCATAGAGCAAATGGATCACGAGTTATAATCATTTGAACATTGAATTTTTGAGATGATGGTGGCGCTATAGAGTTACTGCTAGAGACCCCATTTTTGGCCAAATGACTATTTATGACCACCACTACAACTGTGCCAAATTTCATCATTTTCCTATATACGGTTCATAGGGCTGCCATAGACTCCCATTGGGGAAGATTAAGATTAAGATTAAGAAGAAATATAGCTGCAAGCAGCGATACGGGGCCAAGCACCATCAGCGCAATGAGCACCAAAAGCACAGCAAGAAACAAACAACGTATCAATCACCCAGGGCGCATTGAGCACCCAAGGTGCATCAAAAACACAAGGCTCAGCAAAGAACCCAAAGCGTAGCAATGACAGAGCAGAACCACCGCAGTGCAGAGCAGCAACAGAAAACATGGCAAAAATAGAACATATGTGAACTACAGACAGGTCGAGACAAATAGGTGGGAAAGAACAAAACTTTAATAGAACAAATTAACACCTGCCTCAGGCGGGGTTCGAAGCCATGAACTCATGATCTCAATGCATACGACTTAACAGATGCGCCACTCAGTAGACACAGCTCAAGGGCAGCAGAAAAGAGCTTACATGCCATACAAAGAATTCAGAAGTTATAAGCAGTTCTATAAGAACTGTTATAGTTTATACCCCTAGGTGGCGCTGTTCTCTGATTTCCTCAGGACGTCATGCCGAAGCTCCCTACCGATTTTTGCGCCGATATATCCGATACTTCAAAAGTTATAGCAATTTATCACAGATTTCAAAATGGCGGACAGGCGGTTCGGTCAATCCCGGCATAATACACATCGGCAGATGCGGCATGAGGTAAGCAATCCATAGACATCAAGATCATAATTTTCTGACAAACAGTTCAGAAGTTATGGGCAAAAAGAGCCTATTTTCATATCTCATGACACATAGGTGGCGCTGTAACCAAATTTGGCATGAACCCCAAGTTCATGGTCCACATGAAGTGTACCAAATTTCATTTCAATTGATCAAAGAATGACCGAGCTACAGCTTCAGAACCATTTTTGCGTCAACCTCGTTAAGTTTGCGCATTTACTACTTTTGAACAAAGATAAAAATCAAAATTCTGTTCGGTCATTTCTGTGCGGCTCACTCCAAAGTTCACCTGTGCCAAATTTCATAACAATTGAACCAAATTTGAAGGAGGAGTAGCGAATAAACGGAATACTGTACATTTCAAAATGGCCGCTACTGTAATGGGTGGAGTTTTACTGTAAGGTATTAAAAACAACAAGCATGAGGAGAGCAATCACGTGTACTAAGTAGAATTTTCATAGATCAAGCGGATCAGCAGTTATAACCATTTGAACATTGAATTTTTGCACTGCTGGTGGCGCTATAGAGTTTGGACTAGAGACCCCATTTTTGGTCACATGACTTTTTAAGACCACCACTACAACTGTGCCACATTTCATCATTTTCCTACGTACGGTTCATAGGGCTGCCATAGACTCCCATTGGGGAAGAAGATGAAGAATAATAATACTGACAGTTCCAATAGGTGCCTCAGCACCTTCGGTGCTTGGCCCCTAAATATAGCTGCAAGCAGCAATTGCGGGGTCAAGCACCTTCAGCGCAATGAGCACCCAAAGCACAGCAAAAACCACACGACGCAGCAAATGTGCAAAGCGCAGAAAGCACGCAATACAGAGCCCGAACCCGAAGCAAAGCAAATGCAGAGCAGGATCACTGCAGTGCGGAGCAACAACAGTAAAGATGGCAAAAATATAACACGTGTGGAAAACCAGACAGGTCGAGAAGAACGTGTTAAAGGAAACGCAAAAGGAAATCTCAATAAGTGAAAGTGAGAGCTGGGATTCAAACCCATGACCTCAGGTTCCCAAAGCATAGCAGTTAACGCATGCGCCACTGAGTAAACGGTTAAACCACTGAGTTGGTTTGTCCAAGCTATAGAATAGAGATATAGAGCTGTAAACATTGATATCCAGCAATTACCAAAAGTGCAGAAATGACAACAGAGAGCACAAATAACTGAAATACAATGTATTGTATGAAAATCACAAAACTTAAGTGAGAAAAAAAAGTTAAGACAAAAACCACTGCACATGGGATTTGAACTCATGAACTCAGGTTCCCAAGGCACAGCAGTTACCGCATACGCCACTGAGTAAACGACTAAACCACTGACTTGGTGTGTCCAACCTATGGAATAGAAATATAGAGCTGTAAACATTTATATCCAGCAATTACCAAAAGTGCAGAAATGACAACAGAGAGCACAAATAACTGAAATACAATGTATTGTATGAAAATCAATAAACTTAAGTGAGAAAAAAGTTAAGACAAAATATTACTGTACATGGGATTCGAACCCATGACCTCAGGATCTCATGGCATCTGGTTAACCAGATGCGCAACTCAGTTAACACAGCCCAAAGGGCAGCAAAAAACAGCTTAGGTGCTGCAAGGATTGACATATGCCAATCAACACAGATGCAGAACTGACAGTGCAGAGCAGAACTAACAGAAATACAATGTATATGAGAATCAAAAAGATCAAGTGAGATTGAAGACAAGAAGATCATTCTGTATAGTAATGCTATACAATGTAACATACAGTCACATTAATTTACTATGACAAATAGACAACGGCACAGGCACAGTCAACTTTGGAGTGGTATTTCTAAGAAAGAGAACAGAATATCAAAAATCTGTTCGGTCATTTCTGTGCGGATTGCTCCAAACATTATACGAGCAGCACCTGGCATAAATAAAACAAAATTTGTAAAAGGAGTAGCGAAAAAATCATGTTCCAAATGCTTTACAATAACACATGAACAGAATGTTGGAAAATGACAAACGAGGTATCGTTGCAATCGGCATAAACCAGTGAATACAATTTCACAAAGAAATTAATATCAGACAAAGTATTCAGAAGTTATAAGCAGTTCCATAAGAACTGTTATAGTTTATAACCCCTAGGTGGCGCTGTACTCTGACTTCCCAGGTACCTTCAGGACATCATGTCGAAGCTCCTTACTAATTTTTGCGCGGATATGTCCAATAGTTAAAAAAATATAACGAATTATGTGAAATTTCAAAATGGCGGACAGGCGGTTCGGTCAAACCCGGCATAATACACATCGACAGATGCGGCATGAGGTAAGCAATCCATAGACATCAAGATCATAATTTTCTGACAAACAGTTCAGAAGTTATGGGCAAAAATAGCCTATTTTATTATCTCATGACCCATAGGTGGCGCTGTCACCAAATTTGGCATGGACCCCAAGTTCATGGTCCACATGAAGTGTACCAAATTTCATTTCAATTGATCAAAGAATGACTGAGCTACAGCTTCAGAACCATTTTTGCGTCAACCTCGTTAAGTTTGCGCATTTATTACTTTTGAACAAAGATCAATATCAAAATTCTGTTCGGTCATTTCTATGCGGCTCACTCCAAAGATCATCTGTGCCAAATCTCATAAGAATTGAACCGCATTTGAAGGAGGAGTAGCGAAAAAACGAAATACTGTACATTTCAAAATGGCCGCTACTGTAATGGGTGGAGTCTTACTGTAAAGTATCAAATTCAATAAGCACGATGAGAGCAATCACGTGTACTAAGTAGAATTTTCATAGATCAAGCGGATCACCAGTTATAACCATTTGAACATTGAATTTTTGCACTGCTGGTGGCGCTATAGAGTTAGTGCTAGAGACCCCATTTTTGGTCACTTGACTTTTCAGTACCACCTCTACAACTGTGCCAAATTTCATCATTTTCCTATGTACGGTTCATAGGGCTGCCATAGACTCCCATTGCGGAAAAATAATAATAATAATACTGACAATTCCAATAGGTGTCTCAGCACCTTCGGTGCTTGACCCCTAAATATAGCTGCAAGCAGCAACACGGGGTCAAGCACCTTCGGCGCAATGCACACAAAGCACAGCAAGCACACAAAGCACAGCAAGCTCACAATGCACAGCAAGCACACAAAGCACAGCAAGCACACAAAGCACAGCAAGCACACAAATCACAGCAGGCACACAAAGCACAGCAAGCTCACAAAGCACAGCAAGCTCACAAAGCACAACCAGCACACAAAGCACAGCAATCACACAAATCACAGAAAGCTCACAAATCACAGCAAGCACACAAAGCACAGCAAGTACACAAAGCACAGCAAGCTCACAATGCACAGCAAGCACACAAAGCACAGCAAGTACACAAAGCACAGCAAGCTCACAATGCACAGCAAGCACACAAAGCACAGCAATTACACAAATCACAGCAGGCACACAAAGCACAGCAAGCTTACAAAGCACAGCAAGCACACAAAGCACAGCAAGCACACAAAGCACAGCAAGCACACAAAGCACAACAAGTACACAAAGCACAGCAAGCTCACAATACACAGCAAGCACACAAAGCACAGCAATTACACAAATCACAGCAGGCACACAAAGCACAGCAAGCTCACAAAGCACAGCAAGCACACAAAGCACAGCAAGCACACAAAGCACAGCAAGCACAGCCAGGACAGAAAGCACAGCAAGCTCACAAAGCACAGCAAGCTCACAAAGCACAGCAAGCACACAAAGCACAGTAAGCTCACAAAGCACAGCAAGCTCACAATGCACAGCAAGCTCACAATGCACAGCAAGCACAGCAATCACAGAAAGCACAACAAGCACACAAAGCACAGCAAGCACACAAATCACAGCAGACACAAAAATCACAGCAAGCTCACAAAGCACAGCAAGCACACAAAGCACAGCAAGCTCACAATGCACAGCAAGCACACAAAGCACAGCAAGCACACAAAGCACAGCAAGCACACAAAGCACAGCAAGCACACAAATCACAGCAGGCACACAAAGCACAACCAGCACACAAAGCACAGCAAACTCCCAAAGCACAGTAAGGACACAAAGCACAGCAAGCACACAAAGCACAGCAAGAACCACCACAATGCAGAGCAACAACAGCAAACATGGAAAAATAGAACACATGTTAACTACAGACAGGTTGAGAAGAATTGATGAGGAAAAACAAAACGTCATGACTCAGGTGGGATTCGAACCCAGGAACTCAGAATCTCAATCCATGTGGTTAACTAGATGCGCCACTCAGTTGACACAGTTCATGAGGCACCAGACAAGAGATTAGAGAGCTGAAAAGATTAATAAATGTCAATCACCAAAGATGCAGGAAAGACACAGCAGAAGCATCACAATGCAGAGCAACAACAGCAAACATGGAAAAATAGAACACATGTGAACTACAGACAGGTTGAGAAGAATTGATGAGGAAGAACAAAACATCATGACTCAGGTGGGATTCGAACCCAGGAACTTAGATTCTAAATGCAATTGGTTAACTAGATGCGCCACTCAGTTTACACAGTTCATGAGGCAGCAGACAAGAGATTAGAGAGCTGAAAGGATTAACATGTCAATCACCAAAGATGCAGAATTGACACAGCAGAAGTAGAAATAACAGTAATACAATGTACATGAGTTCAAGTGAAATTGAAGACAAGCAGATCATTATGTATAGTGATGCTATACAATGTAATATACAGTCACATTAATTTATTACTATGACAAATAGACAACGTCACAGGCACAGTAAACTTTAGAGTGGTATTTCTAAGAAAGAGAACAGAATATCAAAAATCTGTTCGGTCACATCTGTGCGGATTGCTCCAAACATTATACGAGCAGAACCTGACATAAAATACACAAAATTTGTAAAAGGAGTAGCGAAAAAATCATTTACCATATGCCTTACAATAACACCTGAACATAATGTTGGAAAATGACAAACAAGGTATCGTTGCGATCGGCATAAAACAGTGAATACAATTTCACAAAGAAAATGTATATTAGACAATGTATTCAGAAGTTATAAGCAGTTCAAAAAGAACAGTTATAGTTTATAACCCCTAGGTGGCGCTGTACTCTGACTTCCCAGGTACCTTCAGGATATCATGTCGAAGCTCCTTACCATTTCTTGCGCGGATATGTCCAATAGTTCAAAAAATATAAACATTTATTTGAAATTTCAAAATGGCGGACAGGCGGTTTGGTCAAACCCGGCATAATTCACATCGACAGATGCGGCATGAGGTAAGCAATCCATAGACATCAAGATCATAATTTTCTGACAAACAGTTCAGAAGTTATGGGCAAAAATAGCCTATTTTATTATCTCATGACCCATAGGTGGCGCTGTCACCAAATTTGGCATGGACCCCAAGTTCATGGTCCACATGAAGTGTACCAAATTTCATTTCAATTGATCAAAGAATGACCGAGTTACAGCTTCAGAACCATTTTTGCGTCAACCTCGTTAAGTTTGCGCATTTATTACTTTTGAACAAAGATCAATATCAAAGTTCTGTTCGGTCATTTCTATGCGGCTCACTCCAAAGATCATCTGTGCCAAATCTCATAAGAATTGAACCGCATTTGAAGGAGGAGTAGCGAAAAAACGAAATACTGTACATTTCAAAATGGCCGCTACTGTAATGGGTGGAGTCTTACTGTAAAGTATCAAATTCAATAAGCGGGATGAGAGCAATCACGTGTACTAAGTAGAATTTTCATAGATCAAATAGTTCACCAATTATAACAGTTTGAACATTGAATTTTTGGACTACTGGTGGCGCTATAGAGTTACTGCTAAAGACCCCATTTTTGGTCACATGACTATTTATGACCATCTCTACAACTGTGCCAAATTTCATCATTTTCCTATGTACGGTTCATAGGGCTGCCATAGACTCCCATTGGGGAAAAATAATAATAATAATAATAATATAGCTGCAAGCAGCAACACGGGGTCAAGCACCTTCGGCGCAATGCACACACAGCACAGCAAGCACACAAAGCACAGCAATCTCACAATGCACAGCAAGCACACAAAGCACAGCAATTACACAAATCACAGCAGGCACACAAAGCACAGCAAGCTCACAAAGCACAGCAAGCTCACAAAGCACAGCAAGCACACAAAGCACAACAAGCACACAAAGCACAGCAAGCTCACAATGCACAGCAATTACACAAAGCACAGCAGGCACACAAAGCACAGCAAGGTCACAAAGCACAGCAAGCACACAAAGCACAGCAAGCACACAAAGCACAGCAAGCACAACAATTACACAAATCACAGCAGGCACACAAAGCACAGCAAGCTCACAAAGCACACAAAGCACAGCAAGCTCACAAAGCACAGAAAGCACAGCAAGCACACAAAGCATAGCAAGCTCACAAAGCACAGAAAGCACACAAAGCACAGCAAGCTCACAAAGCACAGCAAGAACCACCATAATGCAGAGCAACAACAGCAAACATGGAAAAATAGAACACATGTGAACTACAGACAGGTTGAGAAGAATTGATGAGGAAGAACAAAACATCATGACTCAGGTGGGATTCGAACCCAGGAACTTAGAATCTAAATGCAATTGGTTAACTAGATGCGCCACTCAGTTTACACAGTTCATGAGGCAGCAGACAAGAGATTAGAGAGCTGAAAGGATTAACATGTCAATCACCAAAGATGCAGAATTGACACAGCAGAAGTAGAAATAACAGAAATACAATGTACATTAGTTCAAGTGAAATTGAAGACAAGCAGATCATTATGTATAATGATGCTATACAATGTAATATACAGTCACATTAATTTATTACTATGAGAAATAGACAACGTCACAGACACGGTAAACTTTAGAGTGGTATTTCTAAGAAAGAGAACAGAATATCAAAAATCTGTTCGGTCACATCTGTGCGGATTTCTCCAAACATTATATGAGCAGAACCTGACATAAAATACACAAAATTTGTAAAAGGAGTAGCGAAAAAATCATTTACCATATGCCTTACAATAACACCTGAACATAATGTTGGAAAATGACAAACAAGGTATCGTTGCGATCGGCATAAAACAGTGAATACAATTTCACAAAGAAAATGTATATCAGACAATGTATTCAGAAGTTATAAGCAGTTCAATAAGAACTGTTATAGTTTATAACCCCTAGGTGGCGCTGTACTCTGACTTCCCATGTACCTTCAGGACATCATGTCAAAGCTCCTTACCATTTTTTTGCGCGGATATGTCCAATAGTTCAAAAAATATAACAATTTATTTGAAATTTCAAAATGGCGGACAGGTGGTTTGGTCAAACCTGGCATAATTCACATCGACAGATGCGGCATGAGGTAAGCAATCCATAGACATCAAGATCATAATTTTCTGACAAACAGTTCAGAAGTTATGGGCAATAATAGCCTATTTTTCTATCTCATGACCCATAGGTGGCGCTGTCACCAAATTTGTCATGGACCCCAAGTTCATGGTCCACATGAAGTGTACCAATTTTCATTTCAATTGATCAAAGAATGACTGAGCTACAGCTTCAGAACCATTTTTGCGTCAACCTTGTTAAGTTTGCGCATTTATTACTTTTGAACAAAGATCAATATCAAAATTCTGTTCGGTCATTTCTATGCGGCTCACTCCAAAGATCATCTGTGCCAAATCTCATAAGAATTGAACCGCATTTAAAGGAGGAGTAGCGAAAAAATGAAATACTGTACATTTCAAAATGGCCGCTACTGTAATGGGTGGAGTCTTACTGTAAAGTATCAAATTCAATAAGCACGATGAGAGCAATCATGTGTACTAAGTAGAATTTTCATAGATCAAATGGTTCACCAATTATAACAGTTTGAACATTGATTTTTTGGACTACTGGTGGCGCTATAGAGTTACTGCTAAAGACCCCATTTTTGGTCACATGACTATTTATGACCACCTCTACATCTGTGCCAAATTTCATCATTTTCCTATGTATGGTTCATAGGGCTGCCATAGACTCCCATTGCGGAAAAATAATAATAATAATAATAATAATAATACTAACAAAAACAATAGGTGTCTCAGCACCTTCGGTGCTTGACCCCTAACTAACAGAAACAATAGGTGTCTCAGCACCTTCGGTGCTTGACCCCTAATAATAATAATAATAAGAAAACCATCAAACGCAATAGTGGCCTGCCGCCCTGCGGGCTTGGCCCCTAATTAATTGCACATGGTTAAGCTGCTAGTTTTAGCAGCTACCATTCACACAGAATCAAAAAATTAAAAACCACCAACCCCCAGGTCTGCCAATTCTTTGCCACCCCCCAATGCTAATCGATCTTCTCTCAGGGAATCAAAAGAAAAACGTTTTTTCCAGTTTTCACCAGCGTGTGGGGTTTCCCTTGCAGTTCCTTTGTTTAAATGCTATTTAAGCATATCTACTACATATGCTGTAAGTTATTTCAATTGAATGTTTATAACTTATAAAATTAAGTGTATATCGGGTTACTTAATTTGACATATGTTGATATAACCTGGGCTCTCAAGTCCCACGCATTCGCCGAACATGAGACACACGCATTTCTGTCAGTTCACATTTTTTGTCTCATCAATTTATTTATCTTTATTATTCATATGAAGTCTGTTATTTGTTATCCTTTTAACTGATGGTAAAGTTAAGTTACTCGCATGTCCGAACTAAGAAGGACGCAAGTCCAAACTTGGCGTACTTGGTATTGAGAAACGGCCATTGTTTACAGAAGCCGGAGCGCGAGCTACAAACTACAGAGGGAGATCGCGGCTGCACAATGGTGAAGAGCAACACACGATGTAAATAACTAAACCGGTGCTCGCAGTACTGACACTTTATATTTTTGCGTACCTTCACTTTCTTTTGTGTGCCACCACTTCTCATGTTGCTGGTACTTTGCTGTAAATAGTCAAAGGGCGTTTCTATGTGGCGCTGCGCAGACAGTTCGGCAGCGAAGACATCAAAGTACCGGAAGAGCAAGTCGAAATGTTACAAAATGGTCCGACTTTATCTTTGCTCTCGCGGTACTCTGATGTCATACGCCGATCAGTCAGCACCGCACCGTATAAAGTCGAACACACAAAGCGTCAAGGTCTGGAGTAAAAGCAGACCTGCCCGGATCCCACGCACGCAGATACCCTCAGAAAACGGCAGATTTATTAACCTTCACCCGCGTGTCCATGTTTGTAAGTAGTAGAAGCCTGCGTGATGTTTGATATTTGACGTCTATAAACAATAATATATTTATATACACAATAAAGTTATGGTCATGACTTGCTTTAGTTTAAGTGCTTATTTGGTTTGGTGTATTTTGAGTGTGGCAGTCATTCTATTAGCCCCAATCAAACACAAATCATCACTTCTCCAATTTCTTAGTAGGTGAACTGAATCAAATCTGCTGTCATCTGCAGTTATATATATTTTACAGAGAACAGTATTCATTAGATTTTAAGATCTTTTTTGCCACTTTTAAAACTGTAAAACTAAATAAAAAATATCATATGATATGCCGAATGAGCATGTAAGCATATGTTTTCTTGTTCGCTCCACGGGTTTAAACGCCGTTTTTTTCTAAAGAATAATGTTTATTAAACTTTATTAGTGGTGGTTGAGAACAGGGGCGGTTCTAGGGTCAGTGGATATCCGGGGCTTAGCCCAAAGACATCCAAGCATGTGTCAAAAATACACTTTTAATAGGTAAAACATGATAAACATTTTCTAAGTGGTATTATTTTTGCCAGATTAACTTTGTAATAGTGTTCATTAAAATAACAATGTTCCACTGAGTTAAACTGAGAACACTTTACACTGATATCAAAGTAGTTGTTCACCTCAAAATGAAAATTCTGTCATCTTTTACTCCACTACTTTTTATTTTAAACCTGTATGACTTTTGCAGAACACAAAATAATATATTTTGAAAAATATTGGTAACCCTAACACTACTCCCCCATGACTTTGACTAATGTAAGTCAAAGGGGGGCCAACAGTTTTTTTTCCATATTGGCTCTTTTTTTACTCTCCACTTAATTCATTGTTCCTTTATTTTATCCACAACTGTTCTCTCTTTAATATACATCTTAATTTTTCTTGTTGGATTTCTTTTTAATGAAGAGAAAAACGGATACGCACATCCAAAAAAGTCTTGACCAGGTGCCAGATCAAAAATGAATCAAAGAACAGAAAAAGATCTGCACACTGTAAAAAGTCCCTTTATTTAAGAAGTAAAACTGCAACGTTTCGGTCAAAGACCTTCGTCAGGCAAACACACACACACACACACACACACACACACACAAACAAGGATCATTATTAAACAAGAGTTCACAGGCTCAAACAGTTTCAATTAATGACACCTGTTAACAATCAAGGTCACTCAAGTAAGCAGCTAAAGTAGTCACATTAAAGTAACACCTCAAAACATCATATAACACCCAAACATTCTCCCATCATCTTTTTGATATATTTTTCAAATAAGATTAATCAATACTTAAATCACATGAAAAAAACCCTCACTCTTACATGTAGGTACAAAAGATATCAATTAGAAACATGAATTAAAATCAAGTTCTAAATTCAATCCCTTAGGAGAAAGAGTATTTAGTGCGTAAATGTAGTAAGCTTCTCTTTTTAATAGGAGATTGTTAACATCACCACCTCTTCTGGGCGCTTGGACATGTTCAATTCCAATATATCTAAGTGTGGAAAGATTATGTCTTTTTGAATTAAAATGTACTGCTACTGGGTTTTTTTGATCATTTGTGCGTATACTACTTCGATGTTCTGCAATTCTAGTTTTTAAAGCTCGTTGTGTCTTACCAATATACGCCAACCCGCATGGACATTTAATCATGTAAATAACATTTTTGGTGGTACAAGTGATGACACCCTTAATTTCAAACTCCTTCCCTGAATGGGGATGAGAGAAGACCTTTGTTTTGATGGTAAAATTACACTGGGCACAACGACCACAGCTGTAATTACCCGAAGGGATAGATAAAAAGTGAGTGGGTCGTTCAGGTAAACTGACATCAGCCCTTACAAGATGATCACGTATATTGGGAGAGCGTTTATACACAAATCTTGGTGTTTTTTCAAAGATATCACTAAGGGGAGGATCAGATTTTAGGATGTACCAATGTTTGTTAATAATCTTTTTTATATCTGGACAAATAGGAGAATATTGAACGGTACATACAATTGATTTGTTTTCTGATTTTAGCCGTTTTTTATTTAGAGAGGTTTCTTGAGTTTCATTTTCAAATCTCCTAACTGCAGACTGTATCCAATCTTCATTATAACCCCGCTCTCTAAATCTATTAACCAGATCAGTACTTTGTTGTGTACATGACTGTTCAGTACTACAAATTCGACGTATCCGGTTAAATTGACTAATGGGCAAGCTACGTTTCAAAGTTGTAGGATGGTAGCTCTGTCCATGCAAAAGTGTATTACGGTCAGTGGGTTTTCTATAGAGATATGTGATGATTTTATTGCCATTCTTAATAATACGGATGTCCAAAAAACTGACACACAAATCATCATAATTCAGAGTAAAACGCGAGTGTTCATCGTAGGTGTTAAGGAGACTGTGAAATTGAAGCAACTGATTTTCAGTACCTGACCATAACATAAAAATATCATCAATGTACCTTCTCCAAATAACAATATTTGACAAAAAGTGATTCTTTAGACCATTAAAAATGAATTTCTGTTCAAAAAGGCCCACATACAAGTTAGCATAATTTGGGGCCATGGTGCTACCCATGGCAGTGCCCTTAATCTGAAGAAAGAAATCATCTTTGTATCTAAAAATGTTTTTAGTCAACACCATTTTGGCTAATGTTTTAATGCAATCAACACTAGGGTTTGTGTCTTGATGTAGGTCTCTAAGAAAGACTTCTATTGCCTCTATCCCTCCTTCATGTGGAATGTTAGTGTATAAAGACTCAACATCGAATGTTACAAACAATATTTCATCAGGTAAATCAATCGTTTTTAAAATTTTTATCATATCGATAGAGTCTTTCACAAAAGAGGGCAGTGTGGATACAACTGGCTTTGAGAAAAAATCCACAAATGTTGACATTTTCTCAGTAAGAGACCTGATTCCAGATATAATCGGTCTTCCTGGAGGGTTAGTAAGGTCTTTATGTATCTTAGGAAGAATGTAAATGACCGGTGTAATTGGATAATCAACCTTCATGAAACTAAACTCCTGTTTTGTGATTTCACCAACATCCACCAAATTTTGAAGGTATTCCAGAATTTCATTCTTAAAAACCAAGGTGGGGGCAGTACTCAATTTCTTATAGAAGACATCATCATTTAATTGTCTTTCAACTTCTAGATCATAGTTAGTAAAATTCATAATCACAATGGAACCACCTTTATCTGCTGGTTTGACTATAATGGTCTTATCCTTTTTCAAATCAGATAGAGCACTTCGTTCATCCTTAGTTAAATTATTAAAAACCTTGTTAGAAAATACCTCCCGTACATCCCCCTCTACAAGACGACAAAACGTTTCTAAAGAGGCATTTCTGTTCTTAAAAGGAACAAATGATGATTTACCTCGAAAGTTTGTAGAGATTCTTGTTGTTTCAGAAGGGGGAGGATGATCATGAGAAGCATCTTCAACACTAGAAAGGGTATTCAAAGGTTCCACAGAAGATCTATTACCAAAAAATTCTTTAATACATAAAGTTCTAAAAAAATTTTGAAGGTCCACATAGGTATTGAATTCGTCATAATTAGTTGTAGGGACAAAAGACAGTCCTTTACTCAAGGCAGTTAAGCCTGCAGGAGAGATAGTTTTATCAGACAAATTGATCACATTGGATATTTCCTGCTCCGAGTGTAATTATTGACGGGGAGAAAAGTCTCTTCTTCTTACTCCTCCTACATTTTCTCCTTTTCTTCCTCTCACATGGCCTCTTGATGTTAGTCGCCTTTGAGGTATTGTGTCGTCTAAAAAAGAAGATGAAGAGGAAGCCGTACTCAACTGAGTTTCAGAATCTGATTCAAACTCAGTTGAGTACGGCTTCCTCTTCATCTTCTTTTTTAGACGACAACTAATTATGACGAATTCAATACCTATGTGGACCTTCAAATTTTTTTTAGAACTTTATGTATTAAAGAATTTTTTGGTAATAGATCTTCTGTGGAACCTTTGAATACCCTTTCTAGTGTTGAAGATGCTTCTCATGATCATCCTCCCCCTTCTGAAACAACAAGAATCTCTACAAACTTTCGAGGTAAATCATCATTTGTTCCTTTTAAGAACAGAAATGCCTCTTTAGAAACGTTTTGTCGTCTTGTAGAGGGGGATGTACGGGAGGTATTTTCTAACAAACGTGAGCACAAGGTTTTTAATAATTTAACTAAGGATGAACGAAGTGCTCTATCTGATTTGAAAAAGGATAAGACCATTATAGTCAAACCAGCAGATAAAGGTGGTTCCATTGTGATTATGAATTTTACTAACTATGATCTAGAAGTTGAAAGACAATTAAATGATGATGTCTTCTATAAGAAATTGAGTACTGACCCCACCTTGGTTTTTAAGATTGAAATTCTGGAATACCTTCAAAATTTGGTGGATGTTGGTGAAATCACAAAACAGGAGTTTAGTTTCATGAAGGTTGATTATCCAATTACACCGGTCATTTACATTCTTCCTAAGATACATAAAGACCTTACTAACCCTCCAGGAAGACCGATTATATCTGGAATCGGGTCTCTTACTGAGAAAATGTCAACATTTGTGGATTTTTTCTTAAAGCCAGTTGTATCCACACTGCCCTCTTTTGTGAAAGACTCTATCGATATGATAAAAATTTTAAAAACGATTGATTTACCTGATGAAATATTGTTTGTAACATTCGATGTTGAGTCTTTATACACTAACATTCCACATGAAGGAGGGATAGAGGCAATAGAAGTCTTTCTTAGAGACCTACATCAAGACACAAACCCTAGTGTTGATTGCATTAAAACATTAGCCAAAATGGTGTTGACTAAAAACATTTTTAGATACAAAGATGATTTCTTTCTTCAGATTAAGGGCACTGCCATGGGTAGCACCATGGCCCCAAATTATGCTAACTTGTATGTGGGCCTTTTTGAACAGAAATTCATTTTTAATGGTCTAAAGAATCCCTTTTTGTCAAATATTGTTATTTGGAGAAGGTACATTGATGATATTTTTATGTTATGGTCAGGTACTGAAAATCAGTTGCTTCAATTTCACAGTCTCCTTAACACCTACGATGAACACTCGCGTTTTACTGTGAATTATGATGATTTGTGTGTCAGTTTTTTGGACATCCGTATTATTAAGAATGGCAATAAAATCATCACATATCTCTATAGAAAACCCACTGACCGTAATACACTTTTGCATGGACAGAGCTACCATCCTACAACTTTGAAACGTAGCTTGCCCATTAGTCAATTTAACCGGATACGTCGAATTTGTAGTACTGAACAGTCATGTACACAACAAAGTACTGATCTGGTTAATAGATTTAGAGAGCGGGGTTATAATGAAGATTGGATACAGTCTGCAGTTAGGAGATTTGAAAATGAAACTCAAGAAACCTCTCTAAATAAAAAACGGCTAAAATCAGAAAACAAATCAATTGTATGTACCGTTCAATATTCTCCTATTTGTCCAGATATAAAAAAGATTATTAACAAACATTGGTACATCCCAAAATCTGATCCTCCCCTTAGTGATATCTTTGAAAAAACACCAAGATTTGTGTATAAACGCTCTCCCAATATACGTGATCATCTTGTAAGGGCTGATGTCAGTTTACCTGAACGACCCACTCACTTTTTATCTATCCCTTCGGGTAATTACAGCTGTGGTCGTTGTGCCCAGTGTAATTTTACCATCAAAACAAAGGTCTTCTCTCATCCCCATTCAGGGAAGGAGTTTGAAATTAAGGGTGTCATCACTTGTACCACCAAAAATGTTATTTACATGATTAAATGTCCATGCGGGTTGGCGTATATTGGTAAGACACAACGAGCTTTAAAAACTAGAATTGCAGAACATCGAAGTAGTATACGCACAAATGATAAAAAAAAAACCAGTAGCAGTACATTTTAATTCAAAAAGACATAATCTGTCCACACTTAGATATATTGGAATTGAACATGTCCAAGTGCCTAGAAGAGGTGGTGATGTTAACAATCTCCTATTAAAAAGAGAAGCTTACTACATTTACACACTAAATACTCTTTCTCCTAAGGGATTGAATTTAGAACTTGATTTTAATTCATGTTTCTATTTGATATCTTTTGTACCTACATGTAAGAGTGAGGGTTTTTTTCATGTGATTTAAGTATTGATTAATCTTATTTGAAAAATATATCAAAAAGATGATGGGAGAATGTTTGGGTGTTATATGATGTTTTGAGGTGTTACTTTAATGTGACTACTTTAGCTGCTTACTTGAGTGACCTTGATTGTTAACAGGTGTCATTAATTGAAACTGTTTGAGCCTGTGAACTCTTGTTTAATAATGATCCTTGTTTGTGTGTGTGTGTGTGTGTGTGTGTGTGTGTTTGCCTGACGAAGGTCTTTGACTGAAACGTTGCAGTTTTACTTCTTAAATAAAGGGACTTTTTACAGTGTGCATTTCTTTTTAATGTCATATTTTTCCCCCTTTCACACTCATCTCTTAATTCATCCAGGATAAATAAAAATTTCATCCAGGATATGTTCCTGGATCTCAAACTCAAACCCAAGATTGACATCTCGTTTCAGGGCTGCAAAGCTATTTTAACATAAAATTAGGGCTGTCAAAATAAATGCGTAAATAACGCGTTAACGCAAATTAATTTTAACGGCACTCATTTTATTAACGCGTGATTAACGCAACACACAATTTCTGTTTGACCCACAGCTGGATGAATTGAGAAGCAGCAAGTAACCGGCGCTGTCTAGATGAGTCGGATCTTTTCATAAAAATAAGAACATTAAGGTCTCGTCTAGCAAATCCAATGCTGTAAATGGTCATTAAACGTCTAAAATGATCTTTATCTGCACGTTTTCTGTGAGGTGTACCGTCCCAAATCCATATAAAGCAAAGATGCGTCTTCTTTCACTTTTTAGGTTCGTTTTTAAAGCTTTCAGAAATTATAGAAAATAGACTGCAGGACTTTCTTGATGTTAAAATAATTATTAAGAGAAATAAAGTTCGGGATCTGATTGATGTTAAAAGAGTTATTAAGAGTGACAAGACTCAAAAGCGATGTCTGACGCAGACGTCTGAAGCGCATGCACACAAACACACGAGTGCGTGACCCCGAAATAGACATCTAACACAAAATTACAGTTTTAAAAATATCTGTTTTGACAAGAATTCACGCAGGTATGACCTATAATCTGTTATATCTGAAGTGAATGTTTGGTTAACTGTTAAGGAAAAGTATCTGTTGTGTCATTATATTAAACCCTTGTATTATCCTACAGTATCTTAAAGCGGTCTGTCTCAATGTCAAAATTAAACAATAAAAGAAAAACATATATGTAACATATATTGATATTGTTTTTGCTCTGCATTAACAGGTATAGTTCTGTCATGCTTTGTCAGATTCCAACAATTGTTTTGAAGTTTTTTAATAGAGAATGTTAAAATATAAATGACACATTTTTTAAAATTTGCTCATCCCTACTCAATTTGCCAGCACAGGTCACAAATGATGCAGCAGCAAACAGAAATGGAGAAAGAACAAGGTCTTCTAAAGGCAAAAACATTTATAAAACTATGACTGAATGGTTCTGTTGAAAATGTAAACAGGCTGTTGTAGACATACATTTGCATATAGCATATATATTATCCAAATCCATGCTGATTAGAGCATTAAAAACTTGAAAAGTGTTACATTTAGGTAAATTTAGAAAAGATAAAAATGTGCGATTAATTTGCGATTAATCGCGAGTTAACTCATGAAATCATGCGATTAATCACGATTAAATATTTGAATCTATTGACAGCCCTACATAAAATACACAATATTTATGTAAATTACATATTTTTCTATTATTTCTATTTATATTGCACTGTATATTTAACAGCATTAACATTTTCTTAACCTTATTTTAAATAACTTTATATTAAAACTTGGCACTAAACTAACACATTAAATTCCTGAGTATGAATGTATTAATGATTATACATTTTCTGCAACCAGGTAGTGTTTCTGTTTTGATTTAATTAGGATTTTTTAAGTTACAGACTTGACTTGGTTATGTTCAATCTCTGTAAAAATAAATAAGGCTACTGCTCTGAGTAACTTAAGCACAGACACAGCAAGCAACATAATGATATATACTTCATATAATTCTTATATTGAGATGAGTGAGCTTCATAGCATACAGTCTTTTATTTTTTGCACCTTTCTCCTTATCTTTCCTCTTTTCTTAACATGGGCACTGATGACTCTATTTTTAATCCGTGGTTTAGTATGTGTTACATCTCCATCTCTACAGTATATGAGGTGTTGCCATTGAAGCTGTGACTTGGCGTGAACTAACGCCACGCAGCTCTTTGAGTAACAGCTGAGTAACCCCACAGACAGAGTAACAGATCATCTCTAGACGAAAACTCCAAAGTCCCGACAAGATTAACTGATTGCATGGTGGCAATGATATGATTGACGTGTGGTGGATATGACACAGGGAACTACACTAACCTTTTCCACTGGTGGCACTTGCGCTACCAACTTTTTCAGTTACTGGCAGTGTTCGAATTATGTCTAAGCTTATGGGGGGTCCCCTACTTATGCCCCACCCCCTGGCCAAGCCCCACCCCCCTCATTATATGGTCGCTGTGATTTGACAACAAGTAAGATGTGATCCTGGATCAACAATCATCTAATCCTGGTTTTAATCAAAGAAACCCCAAATTACCCTTAACTCAAACCATAAACGGTTTTTACCCCTCAAATTAGTGTGAAACCCTGCAAGGCCAGAAATTTTAAACAGAATAGGGGTGAAATAGGGTGGACCTCAATGCCTACTCTCAAATTACATATTTTTACTAGTAGTAGTTAAATGGATTACATTGCGTTTTTTAAATCATAGATCAAATAATTTTCGGATCAGCAAAACTGGGGCTAGGAATATAAAATAAGAACAAATTAAGAAATGATTAGCATATAAAAATAGAAAAAAACAAAGTTACAAATAAATATCTAACAGTAGCATTTAGGTACATAAATATAATCAAATGAATAATAACACTGTCTTCTTCATCGTATAAATTAAATATAATTAATCTTTTTAAAGATACAGAAGTGATTTTCCTTTTTTTTTTTATTAATATAAATGACAGAAACACAAGCAGATAAGAACACAGATTTGACTTCTTTCTGAACTGTTTGCACTTACTTTAAGACATAATTGAATGTTTTTATGAGAATAGGTGCCAAGACTGTGGTATTTCAAAATAATTTTGTGTTTGCATGCTTTAGAAATGTGCGTCTCCGTGCGTCCGCTTATGAGTGTGCGTCCATTTGAGTATGTGTGCGCGTCATTGCCTGTGCACACACAAAACAGCTGAGCTTACTTTAACATCTTGCGCTCAAATTGTTTAAAATCGCTTGCATGTTAACACTTGCAAGGTTTAAAACCACACATGCAAAAAATAAGCTTTCTATAAATAGTTATTTATTTCTGAATGATGCGTATTTGAGCGATTCGTTTTAAAAAGACACTAGGCTAATTTATTATCATTTATGTGTGATTTCTTCTGCTTTCCCAATAAAATATTTTGTGTTTCTTTTGACTTGGTGGACCAGCTGTCAATTTGATTGTGTAGTCTCGCCACTGTTATGAAATAATAGTTTGAGAAGAATATTTATTTATTTATTCAGACTGAAATCATTTGAATTAGTTTATTGTAAAATTGGGACAAATAACGGACAGCAGCCTATCGCTTTGTGACAGCGCAACATGAGAATTTTAAATTCACGTTGTATATTAATTTTAATAAAAAACAGGGGACCCCCCTAATTTATATTTTTGTGGTTTATGGGGGGTCCCTCGAGGCTTATGGCAGGTCCAGGACCCCCCCAGACCCCCTTCAATTCGAACACTGATTACTGGCGCAAAATATGATTTGGTCGCACATATTTTTTCAAGTTACATCAAGGCGCTCTGGATAATAATGAACAATAATGAAACTGTATTGCATACAGATATGCTTTTTATTTTACTTGCCATATTTTAAACCACATGCCTTCTTGTTTTCTTAAACGTTGCAGTGTTTCCCACAGATCTGAAATTTACTTGTGGTGGTAGCCGGTGAAAAGGGCAATCATTAACCACTGACAAATAATGGTCTACTACTATACATGTGACGAAGAACTAATAATGTGTGACACAACACAATACTTTGATTTATTGAAAATTAATATTAATTTCACATTAAATTTCATTAAATTTTCCTAAATTTCATTTCATTAGTCTGCTCACGGTGGCTCTCGTCGCGTACGCGTTTACGTCACAGGCATGCGCCAGTTCAGGAAAATAACAACAAACATGTCAGATTATTTCCATACGTCGGACCCTCAAGTTGCCATAGCAGCTCTGATAAATATACAAGTCTTTCCAGCAGTTGTACAAATTATTCACAGCAAGTATTACTGATCAGAGAAGGCGCGTTAATTACCTCAGTGAAACTGTTGATGCGCCAATTCGTCGGAGGCAAACCAGACGGCTTTGGACGAGACCTGGGAGAACCAGGAAGAAGGTTGTACGCAGGCTCACGGACTTGGTGTTGCTGTGTTTCAGTGCTTCACATTGCCATCTAGCCATCTGGAGTGCATACTACATCGAAAATCACACACTTTTGCGTCACCATATGCACGCAGATTTCCCCCTAAAAATGCTTGTATAAACGCGGAATAAAAAGTGATAACCCAACGCCACTTTTGCGGTTTCTTTTCAGATCGTTTCCATGTAAACGTGGCCTGAGCTTGCTTCGCGTCACACCCAATTCATTGAGAAACAGAGAGCACGCGAACGCATGCGAATGCAGACTCATAGGGAGAGACACAACGTGCTTTCACGCAAAATGAAGCCAACTTGTTGAAGGCTCAGAGCACGTTATAAAACGTATTCTTAAAATCCACATTTCTGTTTTAATAAATGCTCATAGTAAATCATAGCATATTGTCTAAAACATTAGGTAGCACATTTGCGACCCATTAAAAATTAGGGTCGCATCGGCAGTTCAAAAGGTTGCATATGCGACCATTTTGGTCGCAGTGTAGTTCCCTGAATATGAGCAATTCAAATCCGATCACGCATTCAGTCACTTGCCGTCACGGAGAGCGTGCTCATGGTTGCGTACAGTAGCAACGAAAGACGCGCCACCTCTCACGCGCTTTGGAAGGGAAAAGAAAGGTCTATAAGACATGTTTTTAACCGTCTACATAAATAATCAAACGAGCAAGTTGACAGTTCTTGACGAGAGTTTACAGTTCGGCTGTAATAGAAAATATTTTAACAGATTAAAATTAGTGACGCCCATATTATAACAATCGGGGCTTTACAAAATAGGTCCGGGGCTCAAGCCCCGCTAGCCCACCTCTAGCGCCGCCCATGGTTGAGAATAATTCCTCTTTCCATATGTAAAGCATTTTAGCGCAATATAAATGTATCATATTGTTATTCTTCATACATAAGAATGCTACTATATTTTTTACAACATTTTTTACTTCAAAACATATATTTAAAGATGCTTAGAACAACAGCTTTGCTTCTGACAAGTTTCTGTAATAAATCAGTAAATCAATCACAAACCGTGTTGACAGTGGCGAATAAAATGCTTGTCAATTTAAACAAAGCAGAAAGGTGTATAAAGGTGTACCATGGTAAGTGTAGTAAACCCGTAGTAATCAATACACCAAAAAAAACATGATTACTACACTTTTACCACAATAAACCCATGGTTTATTTTCGTAAGGGTCTCTGTTGCACTTTAGTATAAATGCGCATTGCACGTCTTATTAGTTGTATGCGCTGTTATGCTGGCAAGAAGGGGTTGACGTCACTTTGCTGTTTTAATAGCAATGTTATATATTCAGCAAAGCCCTTATTAACTTCTGGAAACAACCGCAATGACAAAGCATACACTTTTATGCGCCACCTGGTGGATATTCTGTGAAGCGAAACACATTAAGGGAAAAGGGAAAGTAGCCCCCCCGAAAGCACTTGCAGAATTCTGCGAGACTCCGTGAGACGAATTGGCGAATGCCGCGGGAGAAAACACGCGTTTTTAAAGGCCACATCTGTAGCTGTCATAAAGTTTGATCACATAAGGGTTTGGATTTTCCTTTAACTTGAGCAACACTGCTAGTTCTGTAAGAACCAATCCAGATCCAGGCTGAAGAAAAACATTAGTTGTTGGTGGGTTGCTCTTTGGATCTGTGCAGAGCGGAGTGTTTGTTGAGGTGGGTTTGGGTGCCCTGCCGGTTTGCCGTCGGCTTTGCTGGTCCCCGGAAACACAGTGCCAATGCCTTTGCCAGGCGGGTTATCTGTATCAATACAATAATCATCACAAAAGGTTCCTGAAAAACAGACAGAAAACATGAAAATGTATGCGGTTGCTAGAACCTTTGATTTAGTATAAGAACTCAAACAGCAACAATGCCACATTTCATGTTTATGAGTTGACCAACAAGAATAAAGTTAAGCAGAGTTTAGAGCAAATCAGGGGTTTGTTATTGCAACCCATCCTTACAGCGTTGTTTCTAAAGGACAGGCCCAAAAGACTTCCAAAGGGGCCATAAGATGACTTGAAAGGATTTGGAGCAGGATAGAACAAGCGATGAAATGAGCTGGAACATATCTGTGTGTTTCTATATGGTGAGTGGGGGATCCGTCAAATATTTCTGTGGAAAATAAGAGGGCATCAAAACGATTAAGATCCACCAATTTAGAGTAATCATAACAGTAGACTCACTGTGTGCCGGATCGACCTCCTCGCTATCTGCTTTCACCTCGGTATCACGTGGATGAAAACCAGCCGTCTTCTTGGGAACTGCAGGTTTGTTGTCTGTCTACATGGAACAACAATAGGTTTTCGAACTGGATTGCCAACACCGGTGCCAGCCTTTGCCTTGGGAATGGTGCCAGTCTTTAATTTGGCATCGCCTGGATTATTGTCAGACTTCTGATAAAATTAAGATAAAATACATATATGTCTACACATTTCTATTTAAAGCAATAAGCACTATATTTAAATAAATTACATAAAATAATATGTTTTTCACCAACTTGTTTTGATAACTTACAATATCAATGCAAGGGTTACGGGTCCATTTTGAAACTTGCTTGATGGTGACCTGCAAATACAGAAAGAAACATGAAAAATATACTTGCAAGTAGGGATGGGACGGTTAGAAAATTTCATATCATGATTATAGTGACCAAAGTTATCACGGTTATCAATATTATCATGGTTTTCTTAAATTGAGATGGAAATGTTCAAAAAGAACTGACACACACTGAAAACATTTTAACAAGTTTTATTTTTGAAAATCAGTAAATAACAAATACAATTAGCAGCTATATGCACTTTTTTAAGCATAAACATTAAATCTACTTTTAAAATGATAAAGCTGACAAGATCTACCTGATAAATTCATACAATCGGTTAACTCGGTTAATGTTTTTAATAAACATAAATCTTTATGTAAAGAACACAATGTTTGCTGAAAGAAATTTGATTTTGTTACCTGTTTGCCATCGGAGTCTTCTCTTTCTTGGAACATCCTCCTGGTAAAGCCAATCGCCCCAAGCACCTCATCTGTATCAATATCATAATCAGAAAGCACAGGTCATGAAAAACACAAAAACTTTGATTGATTAAAATGAACTCCAACAGCAGGAAAGAGAACAATGACAGTAGACTCACCGCTAGTAGATGAGGTTGGCTTCTTTGGCTTGGGATTGGCAGGGTTGGTGCGAGCATTCAGCACGGTATTGACTGAATCGTCTTCGCAAAAATCCAAAATATGCAGACTGGTGTCTGCCCTCAAGATAGTAAAGGTTGTTTCGTCGCTGACCAAATAAATGGCAGTCATCTGAGGCTCGGCTGAACTGGGATCAGAGTTCAAGCCGAAATTGGTCAGACGTTTCTCTGTCCCCAGCTTCATTAAGGCTTGGTCATCGGTAGCCTTAAGGGCGCACTCACACTATCCAAACCAAACCGCGCTCGGGCGCGTTTGACACCCAAAGCCTGGTTTGTTTGACTAGTGTGATCGCTCTGTTCCGCGCCCGGGCGCGGATTGGTTAATCGCGCCGCGGCCGGGTTGCAGAGGTGGGCCGGAGTGCGGTTCACTTAGGCTCAGGCGCGGAAGGCTGTGGTGTGAGCGCAATCGCGCCTGAGCGCGATTCAAAATGTGAAGACGTCACTTGCGCGACCACTCACCTTCATCTGCCTCCGTACAAACCTTTTGATGCGCGCAGCGGGGTTACGTGAATGTACGCGCTGCGCATGTGACAGATCAACTAAGCAATATGATGACATTTGAGAGGGCTGTCTGTAATCGCGCACCAAACGACAAACGACACCAAACGAACAGACTTATCATTACGGTGGGTTCCAGGGTTAAGAGAGAGCTTTACTTCCTGCTTTTTTCAAAACAATCGCATCTTAATGACGAAAGCACGCCCGAACTCGGATCGATAAAAAGTACAGTGTGAGTGCGTGCACCTGGGGGAGTAGGGAGGCGTGACAATCGCGCTGGGGCATGGTTTGGTTTGGATAATGTGAGTGCGCCCTAAGTCCATCACCGGTGAAATAAGTGCCAGTGTAATGCTGGGGGTTGGACGATACATCATTAGTCTTTGTAGTATTCGGCAGATCATAGTCTGCCTTTGCCACGGGATGGGCAATATCGTCATCAGCCTTCATCCTGGAACTGATCTTCATCTCTGATTTGTCCAGATCATCATTGGCCTTCCCCGAATTCCTCGGTTTCAGCTCTAGGGTGGGTATGAAAGGTACCACTTTGTTCCTCCCGAAGCAGTGAACAAAGGGGCTCTTTATCTTCTTCTCCAATGTCTGGAAAAATGTTGTAATTTTTCTTTTAATGGATTTTGATAGTTTTTTCCTAAAAACAAACAAACAAACCAACAAACAATGATTCATTGTTCATTCAAAATCTCTCTCTCATCCTCTCTTGATGAGTTTAGCATGAAAGCACATTATATCGCAGATTTTACATTTAACACTAGATTACCATACGAACATCTTGAGTCATTTAAAGCTACAACAATAGAAGAGCTCTCATCCAAATCATCGTCCTGTATGTAAGACTCCGTCACCACACAATTACTTAAAGAGGTATTTCATGTAGTGTCAGTCCCAGTACAAAATATCTTTAACTCATCGCTAGAATTAGGATACGTTCCAACAGCTTTCAAACTAGCATTTATTAGACCGCTCATTAAAAAAACACACCTTGATCAGGGAGATCTTAATAACTTTAGACCAATCTCAAATCTACCTTTTCTATCTAAAATATTAGAAAAAGTAGTGGCAAGCCAGCTACGCACATTCGTAGAAAATAATAATACATATGAAAAGTTCCAATCAGGATTCAGGCCTCACCATAGCACAGAGACAGCGCTGCTTAGAGTTACAACTGACCTCCTATTAACATCCGATCGTGGTGAAATCTCAATCCTTATATAACTAGACCTTAGTGCAGCCTTTGACACAATAGATCACACAATCTTACTCAATAGACTAGAAAACTATGTTGGCATCAGTGGTCAGGCGTTAGCCTGGTATAGATCGTATCTAACCAATCGCTATCACTTTGTTTATGTAAATGAGGAAGAGTCATATCACTCCCCGGTTAAGTATGGCGTACCACAGGGATCAGTTTTAGGTCCTATCCTATTCTTGTTATATATGTTACCTCTAGGAGACATTATCAGGAAACATAAGTTTTCACTGCTATGCGAATGATACCCAGCTTTACTTTATCTCGTCACATCCTAGCAAAACACACCAGGGGCTCTATCTTACACCCGGCGCAATGCAGCGCAATGCGCGACGCAAGTGTCTTTCGCTAGTTTCCACCCTAATTTTCACGTTTAGCGCCGCGTTGTTTTATTAAATAGCAAATGCATTTGCGCCCCCTTTGCGCCCATGGGCGTTCTGGTCTGAAAAACGAGGTGTGTTCAGGCGCATTGTTGGCGCGTTGCTATTTTGAGGAAACTAAAATAGACTACGCCATTGACCAACAAAAACCTGGTCTAAAGTCTAAAGTCAATGGCGCAATATGTTTTATGTTATTTAAAGAGCGCATTAGTAATAATATGCGCCTATAAACGGGAGGACAACGCGGGTTTGCTTATCACAAAGTACATAAATGCGCAGCAGCACCAACATGCTTTTAAATATGAAAGATTAAAGGATTGAATTTAAGAGATTATTATTGAGTCTCTTGGACATATTTATAAATGAGGACTGATTATAAGACGTTAGAAGGCGCAAAGAGCTGCTTTACCTGTAGCCTGATAAGTAAATAAATGCTTTGCTTTAAACAAATGCATCTGTTTTTAAATGTTTTTTTTAATGCTACCTCACGGATTTATTGTATATGATGTACCTGTGGATATGGCGAGATGAGAAACATTTGTAAGTAATGCTTAAAAAAACTCTTTGCTAAAAAAAACGCTGTCCAAAGTGCTGAAACGTGAGGAGAGCCGTTTGTAATTTCTTTATCTCCTGTTTGTTACAAATAAAGTATTTTTAGAGTGCAAACCTTATCTTACATACTTGTAAATAATTTTTTGATGATATTGGATAGCCATACATTTAAAGCAATTACAAGCCTGCTTTTTACTTCCATGACTAAAAGGAAACGGGTTTTAAAAGGTTTTAATAAAAAAATAACAATTTCAATATAAGGGAAAAACAACACAATTATTTAATATTAATCTTAAACTGGGGATCTTCTACCTCCGCTTAGTTTTTCAGTTTACAAAGTCCGTCATCTAAATAGGGATTAGACATAGCGCCAGCGCAACTTGCTTTTAAAGGGAATGAGAGCTGTGACTCTCATTGGTTTACTGCACGTTACGCCCAAAATACTCCCATTACAATAGGACCAACCCTTTTCGACCATGCGCTCGGCGCAAAAACAATTTTTCCCGTCGTTAAATTAGCAAAAGTGGATTCGGACACGCCCATTTAGACGTTGCGCTGTGCGCTTTAGACAATGCGCTTAGATCGTTAAAATAGGGCCCTAGCTCTCTAAGCTAACAGACTGCATTAGCGATATTAGTGACTGGATGGATCATAACTTTCTTATAATAAACTCCAATAAGACAGAGATACTTTATATATTGAACCAAATCGCTCCAAACATAATATGTCAGATTATACAACAGTTCTTTCTGGTTCTCGAATCTGATTGGCTAAGAGCCATACGATATTGTGCTGATAACAGCACTGTAGCCGCTTCACCTTTAGTATTATTCCGCCACCTAGTGAATGGAGGTCCTAAGCAGGCTCATCTCTGAATGGAAAAACACAAACGCGCTGTTTGAATCACTCTCCGTGTATCTCATTAGTTTACTAGCTCATAAATCAGTCTGAATTCCCAATCTGAAGTTATTAGTCAAAGATCGGCGCTCTTGGATGTTACGTTACAGTTAATGGGAGAAATGTCTTGTCACATCGTGTGGATTATTAACACTTGGAAAGAGGAATATAAACACTCGTTTTTTTTCTGGAGCTATATTTCTTATCAGAACGCGAAAACACCGTGAAACAGCAGGTAAGCACCGCAGCTTTTAAATGTGGACATTGATCATTTACTTTATCGTGACGTGACTATTAAAACATGTTATGAGATATCGCCACTGGTATATTTATAAGCAGCATGCAAAAACATATCTCTGACACTTATAAAAAACAGTTTTATATAGTACTGACAAGAACAAAGTTTAATAATAATAATCGAGTGCTCGTATCACGTTAAGAATAAATGAGAAAGCAATAGTAACGTTATACAAATAGTTTTATTAACTTTTACCTCGCGCCAAAACAATAACAACACAAAAGACACTAAATATGAATTAAAAAACAAGTAATAGTTTGATCATGACACCAAATACTGCTGATTTGATCTCATTTTGCTTATAGCATTTTAGTGTCTGTTAAACTGTGCTTCATGTAACCTACAGTTATATTAATTACAGTAATAAGCACTTAAACAACTACTGTAACTTACCATGATAAAGAAACGGTTTGGTTGCCTTCGTTTCACAAACTTGATAGCAACCTGCAAATAGAGAAAACCACTGAGTTACAATCTGTTAACTGATTTAACAAATGTTTTGATCAAACCTGTACAGAGCAAAATGTTTGTTGAAATAAGTTTGAGTGCCCTACCGGTTTGCCATCGGCTTTACTGGTCCCCGGAAACACAGTGCCAAAGCTACCTTTACCAAGCGGATTATCTGTATCAATACAATAATCATCACAAAAGGTTCCTGAAAAACAGACAGAAAACATCAAAATGTATGCGGTTACTAGAACCTTTGATTTAGTATAAGAACTCAAACAGCAACAATGCCACATTTCATGTTTATGAGTTGACCAACAAGAATAAAGTTAAGCAGAGTTTAGAGCAAATCAGGGGTTTGTTATTGCAACCCATCCTTACAGCGTTGTTTCTAAAGGACAGGCCCAAAAGACTTCCAAAGGGGCCATAAGATGACTTGAAAGGATTTAAAACAAGCAATGAAATAAGCTAAAACATATCTGTATATTTCTATATGGTGAGTAGGGGATCCGTCAAATATTTCTGTGGAAAATAAGAGGCCATCAAAACGATTAAGATCCACCAATTTAGAGTAATCATAACGGTAGACTCACTGTGTGCCGCATCGATCTCCTCGCTATCTGCTTTCACCTCGGTATCAGCTGTCTTCTTTGGAATGGCAGGTTTGGTTACTGCCTTCACCTTCTTATCACGATTATGAAAAACAGCCGTTTTTTTGGGGATGGCAGGTTTGGGGTCTGCCTTCACCATGATACCACAGGGAATAGCAATAGGTTTTCAAACTGGATTGCCAACACCGGTGCCAGCCTTTGCCTTGGGAATGGTGCCAGTCTTTAATTTGGCATTGCCTGGATTATTGTCAGCCTTCTGATAAAATTAAGATAAAATACATATCAATCCACACATTTCTATTTAAAGCAATAAGCACTATATTTAAATAAAAAATTACATAAAACAATGTTTTTCACAAACTTGTTTTGATAACTTACAATATTAATGCAAGGGTTACGTGTCCATTTTGAAACTTGCTTGATGTTGACCTGCAAATACAGAAAGAAACATGAAAAATATGCTTGCGAGTTTATTTCTCACCTGACACTCTGCACATAACTTTCAAGCTTTGAGAATCTACAATCGGTTAACTCAGTTAATGTTTTGAGTAAACATAAATCTTTATGTAAAGAGCACACTGTTTGCTGAAAGAAATTTGCTCTAGAATTTACACATCAATGATAATTTGAGTTTGTTACCTGTTTGCCATCGGAGTCTTCTCTTTCTCGATACACCTTGCTGGTAAAGCCAATCGCCCCAACCACCTCATCTGAATCAATATTATAATCAGAAAGCACAGGTCATGAAAAACACAAAAACTTTGATTGATTTAAATAAACTACAACAGCAGGAAAGGGAACAATGACAGTAGACTCACCGCTAGTAGATGAGGTTGGCTTCTTTGGCTTGGGATTGGCAGGGTTGGTGTCCGTCTTCTCCTTGGGTTCATATGGATTAATAAAACCCTTTGTCTTGGGAATGGTGCCAGTCTTAAAATTGGCATCATTTGAATTGTTGTTAACCTTCTGATAAAATTAAGATAAAATAGATATCATCTGTCTACAAGTTTCAACCAATCTTAAAGCGATAAGCACTTCATCAACTAAATATATATATTTATAACACATTTATGCATAAATAAATAATATTACATAAAGAAATTATCTTTTCACAAACTTGTTTTGATAACTTACAATATCAGTGTAAGGATTATGTTTCCATTCCCAAAATTGCTTTATGGCGACCTGCAAATACAAAAAAACCCATGAAAAATATGCTTGCGAGTTTATTTTTTCACCTGACATTACACATAACTTTCAAGCTTTGATAATCTAAAATCTGGGCATTTTCCATACACCCTTGAAGGGCCCTTAGCGAAAGGTATGGCACATAGTCTGTGATGTTTTATCTATTGTGGTAGCCCTTGTTCACTAAGAGGTTGGAGACTCCTGCTCTAGAATTTACACATCAATGATAATTTGAGTTTGTTACCTGTTTGCCATCAGATTCATGGCTTTTTGGGCACATCCTGCTGGTAAAGCCAATCGCACCAAGTACCTCATCTGAATCGATATCATAATCAAAAAGCACAGATCATGAAAAACACAAAAACTTTGATTTAAATGAACTCCAACAGCATGAAAGGGAACAATGACAGTAGACTCACCGCTAGTAGATGAGGTTGGCTTCTTTGGCTTGGGATTGGCAGGGTTGGTGTCCGTCTTCTCCTTGGGTTCATATGGATTAATAAAACCCTTTGTCATGGGAATGGTGCCAGTCTTAAAATTAACATCATTTGAATTGTTGTTAACCTTCTGATAAAATTAAGATAAAATAGATATCATCTGTCTACAAATTTCAACCAATCTTACAGCGATAAGCATTAATGCATAAATAAATAATATTACATTAAAAAATTATCTTTTCACAAACTTGTTTTGATAACTTACAATATCAGTGTAAGGATTATGTTTCCATTCCCAAAATTGCTTTATGGCGACCTGCAAATACAAAAAAAAACATGAAAAATATGCTTGCGACACTGTACACATAACTTTCAAGCTTTGAGAATCTAAAATCTGGGCATTTTCCATACAGCCTTGAAGGGCCCTTAGCGAAAGGTACGGCACATAGTCTGTGATGTTTTATCCATTATGGTAGCCCTTGTTCACTAAGAGGTTGGAGACTCCTGCTCTAGAATTTACACATCAATGATAATTTGAGTTTGTTACCTGTTTGCCATCAGATTCATGGCTTTTTTGGCACATCCTGCTGGTAAAGCCAATCGCACCAAGTACCTCATCTGAATCGATATTATAATCAGAAAGCACAGATCATGAAAAACACAAAAACTTTGATTGATTTAAATAAACTACAACAGCAGGAAAGGGAACAATGACAGTAGACTCACCGCTAGTAGATGAGGTTGGCTTCTTTGGCTTGAGATTGGCAGGGTTGGGGTCCGTCTTCTCCTTGGGTTCATATGGATCAATGAAACCCTTTGTCTTGGGAATGGTGCCAGTCTTAAATTTGGCATCATCTTAATTGATGTAAGTCTTCTGATAAAATTAAGATCAAATAGATATCATATCTGTCAACAAATTTCTATCAATCTTACAGCGATAAGCACTTCATCAACTAAATATATATATTTATAACACATTTATGCATAAATAAATAATATTACATAAAGAAATTATCTTTTCACAGACTTGTTTTGATAACTTACAATATCAGTGTAAGGATTATGTTTCCATTCCCAAACTTGCTTTATGGCGACCTGCAAATACAAAAAAAAAAACATGAAAAATATGCTTGCGACACTGTACACATAACTTTCAAGCTTTGAGAATCTAAAATCTGGGCATTTTCCATGCACCCTTGAAGGGCACATAGTCTGTGATGTTTTATCCATTATGGTAGCCCTTGCTCACTAAGAGGTTGGAGACTCCTGCTCTAGAATTTACACATCAATGATAATTTGAGTTTGTTACCTGTTTGCCATCGGAGTCTTCTCTTTCTTGGTACACCTTGCTGGTAAAGCCAATCGCCCCAAGCATCTCATCTGTATCAATATTATGATCAGAAAGCACAGGTCATAAAAAACACAAAAACTTTGATTTAAATAAACTACAACAGCAGGAAAGGGAACAATGACAGTAGACTCACCGCTAGTAGATGAGGTTGGCTTCTTTGGCTTGGGATTGGCAGGGTTGGTGTCCATCTTCTCCTTGGGTTCATATGGATTAATAAAACCCTTTGTCTTGGGAATGGTGCCAGTCTTAAAATTGGCAATGGATTAATGAAACCCTTTATCAACAAGTAAAATAAAATAAACAAAAAAGTTTAAACTATATCAAAAAGTAGCCCTCCAGAAGGGTTAACAAAATGTTTTATCCGTTGGAGACCCCTGCTCTAGAATTTACACATCAATGATAATTTGAGTTTGTTACCTGTTTGCCATCAGATTCATGGCTTTTTGGGTACATCCTGCTGGTAAAGCCAATCGCCCCAAGCAGCTCATCTGTATCAATATCATAATCAAAAAGCACAGATCATGAAAAACACAAAAACTTTGATTGATTTAAATAAACTCCAACAGCAGGAAGGTAAACAATGACAGTAGACTCACCGGTAGTAGATGAGGTTGGCTTCTTTGGCTTGGGATTGGCAGGATTGGTGCGAGCATTCAGCACAGTATCGACTGAATCGTCTTCGCTAAAATCCACAATATGCAGACTGGTATCTGCCCTCAGGATGACAAACTGAGGAATACTGACGGAAGAAGTGCCAGTGTAATGCTGGGGGGCGGACGATACATCCTCAGGCTTTGTAGTATTCAACAGATCATAGTCTGCCTTTGCCACATGATGAGAAATATCATCATCAGCCTTCATCCCGGAACTGGTCTTCATCTCTGAATTGTCCAGATCATCATTGGCCTTCCCGGATTCCCCGGTTTCAGCTCTGGGGAGGGTACGAAAGGTACCACTTTGTTCCTACCGAAGCAGTGAACAAAAGGGGCTCTTTATCTTCTTCCCCAATGTCTGGAAAAATGTTGTAATTTTTCTTTAAATGGATTTTGATGGGTTTTTTCCTAAAACCAAACAAACAAACAAACAATGATTCATTGTTCATTCAAAAGCTCTCTCTCATCCTCTCTTGATGAGTTTAGCATGAAAGCACATTATATTGCAGATTTTACATTTAACACTAGATTACCATACGAACATCTTGAGTCATTTAAAGCTACAACAATAGAAGAGCTCTCATCCAAATCATCGTCCTGTATGTAAGACTCCGTCACCACACAATTACTTAAAGAGGTATTTCATGTAGTGTCAGACCCAGTACTAAATATCTTTAACTCATCGCTAGAATTAGGATACGTTCCAACAGCTTTCAAACTAGCATTTATTAGACCGCTCATTAAAAAAACACACCTTGATCAGGGAGATCTTAATAACTTTAGACCAATCTCAAATCTACCTTTTCTATCTAAAATATTAGAAAAAGTAGTGGCAAGCCAGCTATGCGCATTTTTAGTGAATAATAGTACGTATGAAAAGGTCCAATCGGGATTCAGGCCCCACCATAGCACAGAGACAGCACTGCTTAGAGTTACAAATGACCTCCTTTTAACATCCGATCGTTGTGAAATCTCAATCCTTATATAACTAGACCTTAGTGCAGCCTTTGACACAATAGATCACACAATCTTACTCAATAGACTAGAAAACTATGTTGCCATCAGTGGTCAGGCGTTAGCCTGGTTAAGATCGTTTCTAACCAATCGCTATCACTTTGTTTATGTAAATGAGGAAGAGTCATATCACTCCCCGGTTAGGTATGGCGTACCACAGGGATCAGTTTTAGGTCCTATCCTATTCTTGTTATATATGTTACCTCTAGGAGACATTATCAGGAAACATAAGTTTTCACTGCTATGCGGATGATACCCAGCTTTACTTTATCTCGTCACATCCTAGCGAAACACACCAGTTCTCTAAGCTAACAGACTGCATTAGCGATATTAGTGACTGGATGGCACATAACTTTCTTATAATAAACTCCAATAAGACAGAGATACTTTATATTGAACCAAATCGCTCCAAACATAATATGTCAGATTACAAGTTGCCCATAGATGGCTGCACGGTGGGGCCATCTTCCACGGTTAAGAACTTAGGCATGATGTTCGACAGCAATCTATCTTTCGATAGTCATATCTCCAACGTCTGCCACACAGCATTCTTCCATCTTAGAAATATTTCAAAAGACGTCATTTGATGTCTGCATCAGATGCAGAAAAGCTTATCCACGCTTTTATGACCTCTAGAATAGACTATTGTAACTCGTTACTCGGGGGATGTCACGCAAATCAGGTAAACAAGTTACAGCTGGTTCAAAACGCTGTCGCAAGAGTGCTTACTCGATCTAAAAAGTATGACCACATAAGTCCAATTCTGGAATCTTTACACTGGCTACCAGTTAAATATCAGATACAATTTAAAATATCACTAATCACCTACAAAGCCTTAAATGGCCTAGCGCCCTTGTATATTAAAGAACTACTATCAGAATACAATCCACCACGTAAACTGCGATCACAAAATTCTGGCCACTTAATTATCCCTAGAATATCAAAAATGTCTAAAGGTGGTAGATCCTTTTCCTACTTAGTCCCTAAGCTCTGGAATGATTTACCAAATAATGTTTGACTATCAGACCCAGTCGATCAATTTAAATCTAAACTTAAGACATTCTTCTTTAACAAAGCATTCACATAAAATGTCCAGTAAATGTACTTATCCCGCCATAGTTAGTTTGTCCAAAACAAAGCATATACCCGTTCACATACCCCGATAGTATATATATATATATATATATATATATATAAGAGCTGCTTTGAAACAATTAACAATTGAGAAAAGCACTATATAAATAAAATTGAATTGAATTAAAACATCTCAACAAGTAAAATAAAATAAAAAAAGGTTTAGAGTAGACTATATCAAAAAGTAGCCCCCCAGAAGGGCTACCACAATGTTTTATCCATTGTGGTAGCCCTTGCTCACAAAAAGGTTGGAGACCCCTGCTCTAGAATTTACACAATGATAATTTGTCTGTCTGACTTCCTAAATGGTCTTACTGACTTTCTTGATGGTCTAACTGGCTTTCTTGGTGGTCTAACTGGCTTTGTCGGTGAGTTCATCCATGATCTGACGGAATTCGGCTGACTAGAAGAAGCAGATTTAGCAGGTGTTATTATACCAAATACAGACAGGGGAACCACTGCAATACCTCATATTTCATAGTAATGTTGGACTAAATGGCCTACCATCCCTCCTTCTTCACCCATTTTAAACCAGGGATGTTCTAACATCTGGTCTAGCGTTGGTCGTTTAGCTGGATCAATGGACAGGCACTTCTCAATCAGATCCTGAATCTCTGTGCATGTTTTAGGATAAATCTGGTTAATCAAGAGCACTAATGTTGATCACTAAAGTAAAGTTTCTAAGATATGTGAGTAGTGAAAAGAAAATGATCTTCATATAAACTGTTATGGCATGTGGAAACATTATTGTTATCATTTTAAATTAAAAGACTATATAAAGTCTCTGATCACATGAAGGTTACAGATTTCTTTAATAATATAATGTATGTTTAATATAATGTATATCTCAACATGCATCTTCAGTATAGCTCAAATATTATCCAGCCTTTTTTTAGAACTTTAAACTGACCGGTCAATGCTCATGATAGTTTTATAAAATATGGGCAGTTTAACTAACTGCTAAGTAGTAATGAATCAGATCTTTCTGCTGGTATATTACAGGATGTTTGTTTTAGCAGTGAAAGCAAAAATATTGAAACAATTTGGCAGGGGGATAATCCTTGCACTGAGTCCTGCATATGCTCGGATAATGTTTACTGACTGTCTTTCACAGATACTGTGCATTTGATCAGAGACTTAACTGACCTATTGTGTTTGTGCCGTTTACTTACGCTTTGTTAAATAGTCATTCTCGTGGTTTATCATGCCTTCAGTTACTGGCCCATATTTGGGAAAGGGCAAGTTTACATTAACCATATAATAGAGCAGAGTTCCCAGAGACCAGACACTGCTTGACATGGCGTGGTATCTGCCCCTGTTGCGGACCTCAGGTGGCCGATAAGCCGGTGCCCCTGTAAGCAAGACAGTTGTTGTGTGATAGAGTCACATGATCAATAAGTCACTACAAGCAGATTGCTTCACTACACTATGGTATGAAAAAAAACTCACCCAAATACTCTTCATATGCATAGGCCGTGTCTCTTAATCGGTCACAGCACCCAAAGTCGATCAGCTTCAGCAGCATGTTGTTTTTATCCACGAGGAAGTTGCCAGCGTGGAGGTCAGTATGAAAAGTCTCATGCTTAAAGCAATGTTTTACAGCCATGACTGCCTGACGCATTAGGATGCGTGCTGTTGATTCCAGCAGACCTCGTTGAAGTTTAATAAACTCATTCAAGGTCATGCAAGGATCAGGCCGCTCCATGACGAGTATGAAGTAATCCGGATCCTCATAGCTGTCATAAAGTTTGATCACATGAGGGTTTGGATCCTCCTTTAATGTGTGCAACACTACTAGTTCTGTGAGAACCATTCCAGATCCAGGCTGAAGAAAAACATTAGTTGTTAATAAGTTGCTCTTTAGACAAAAACATTTTGTTTATGTATTGTACCTACAGTAGGCTTAATTTCCACTGCTTTTATATTTATAAACATAAACAATAAAGCCTTTCCATCTTAATATTATTTGGTGCTTATAGCATTTTAGTGTCTGTTAAACTGTGCTTCATGTAACCTACAGTTATATTATTACAGTAATAAGCACTTAAACAACTACTGTAACTTACCATGATAAAGTAACGGTTTGGTTGCCTTCGTTTCACAAATTTGATAGCAACCTGCAAATAGAGAAAACCACTGAGTTACAATCTGTTAACTGATTTAACAAATGTTTTGATCAAACCTGTACAGAGCAAAATGTTTGTTGAAATAAGTTTGAGTGCCCTACCGGTTTGCCATCGGCTTTACTGGTCCCCGGAAACACAGCGCCAAAGCTACCTTTACCAAGCGGATTATCTGTATCAATACAATAATCATGACACAAGGTTCCTGAAAAACAGACAGAAAACATGAAAATGTATGCGGTTGCTAGAACCTTTGATTTAGTATAAGAACTCAAACAGCAACAATGCCACATTTCATGTTTATGAGTTGACCAACAAGAATAAAGTTAAGCAGAGTTCAGAGCAATTCAGGGGTTTGTTATTGCAACCCATCCTTACAGCGTTGTTTCTAAAGGACAGGCCCAAAGACTTCCAAAGGGGCCATAAGATGACTTGAAAGGATTTAAAACATAAAACAAGCAATGAAATAAGCTAAAACATATCTGTATATTTCTATATGGTGAGTAGGGGATCCGTCAAATATTTCTGTGGAAAATAAGAGGCCATCAAAACGATTAAGATCCACCAATTTAGAGTAATCATAACAGTAGACTCACTGTGTGCCGCATTGATCTCCTCGCTATATGCTTTCACCTCGGTATCAGCTGTCTTCTTTGGAATGGCAGGTTTGGTTACTGCCTTCACCTTCTTATCACGATTATGAAAAACAGCCGTCTTTTTGGGGATGGCAGGTTTGGGGTCTGCCTTCACCTTCTTATCACGCTCATGAAAAACAGCCGTCTTTTTGGGGATGGCAGGTTTGGGGTCTGCCTTTAACTTCTTACCACGCTCATGAAAAACAGCCGTCTTTTTGGGGATGGCAGGTTTGGGGTCTGCCTTCACCATGATACCACAGGGAATAGCAATAGGTTTTCGAACTGGATTGCCAACAACGGTGCCAGCCTTTGCCTTGGGAATGGTGCCAGTCTTTAATTTGGCATTGCCTGGATTATTGTCAGCCTTCTGATAAAATTAAGATAAAATACATATCAATTATGTCCACACATTTCTATTTAAAGCAATAAGCACTATATTTAAATAAATAAATAATATAATTACATAAAACAATGTTTTTCACAAACTTGTTTTGATAACTTACAATATTAATGCAAGGGTTACCGGTCCATTTTGAAACTTGCTTGATGTTGACCTGCAAATACAGAAAGAAACATGAAAAATATGCTTGCGAGTTTATTTCTCACCTGACACTCTGCACATAACTTTCAAGCTTTGAGAATCTACAATCGGTTAACTCGGTTAATGTTTTGAGTAAACATAAATCTTTATGTAAAGAGCACACTGTTTGCTGAAAGAAATTTGAGTTTGTTACCTGTTTGCCATTGGAGTCTTCTCTTTCTTGGTACACCTTGCTGGTAAAGCCAATCGCCCCAACCACCTCATCTGAATCAATATTATAATCAGAAAGCACAGATCATGAAAAACACAAAAACTTTGATTTAAATGAACTCCAACAGCATGAAAGGGAACAATGACAGTAGACTCACCGCTAGTAGATGAGGTTGGCTTCTTTGGCTTGGGTTTGGCGTCCATCTTCTCCTTGGGTTCATATGGATTAATAAAACCCTTTGTCTTGGGAATGGTGCCAGTCTTAAAATTGGCATCATTTGAATTGTTGTTAACCTTCTGATAAAATTAAGATAAAATAGATATCATCTGTCTACAAATTTCAACCATTCTTAAAGCGATAAGCACTTCATCAACTAAATATATATATTTATAACACATTTATGCATAAATAAATAATATTACATAAAGAAATTATCTTTTCACAGACTTGTTTTAATAACTTACAATATCAGTGTAAGGATTATGTTTCCATTCCCAAACTTGCTTTATGGCGACCTGCAAATACAAAAAAAAAAAAAAAAAACATGAAAAATATGCTTGCGACACTGTACACATAACTTTCAAGCTTTGAGAATCTAAAATCTGGGCATTTTCAATGCACCCTTGAAGGGCACATAGTCTGTGATGTTTTATCCATTATGGTAGCCCTTGCTCACAAAAAGGTTGGAGACTCCTGCTCTAGAATTTACACATCAATGATAATTTGAGTTTGTTACCTGTTTGCCATCGGAGTCTTCTCTTTCTTGGTACACCTTGCTGGTAAAGCCAATCGCCCCAAGCATCTCATCTGTATTAATATTATGATCAGAAAGCACAGGTCATGAAAAACACAAAAACTTTGATTTAAATAAACAACAACAGCAGGAAGGTAAACAATGACAGTAGACTCACCGCTAGTAGATGAGGTTAGCTTCTTTGGCTTGGGATTGGCAGAGATGGTGTCCGTCTTCTCCTTGGGTTCACATGGATTAATGAAACCCTTTATTAACAAGTAAAATAAAAAAAGGTTTGAGTAGACTATATCAAAAAGTAGCCCTTCAGAAGGGCTAACACAATGTTTTATCCATTGTGGTAGCCCTTGCCACAAAAGGTTGGAGACCCCTGCTCTAGAATTTACACATCAATGATAATTTGAGTTTGTTACCTGTTTGCCATCAGATTCATGGCTTTTTGGGTACATCCTGCTGGTAAAGCCAATCGCCCCAAGCACCTCATCTGTATCAATATTATAATCAAAAAGCACAAATCATGAAAAACACAAAAACTTTGATTGATTTACATAAACTACAACAGCATGAAAGGGAACAATGACAGTAGACTCACCGCTAGTAGATGAGGTTAGCTTCTTTGGCTTGGGATTCGCAGGGATGGTGTCCGTCTTCTCCTTGGGTTCACATGGATTAATGAAACCCTTTATCAACAAGTAAAATAAACAAAAAAGTTTTAAGTAAACTATATCAAAAAGTAGCCCTCCAGAAGGGTTACCAAAATGTTTTATCCGTTGGAGACCCCTGCTCTACAATTTACACATCAATGATAATTTGAGTTTGTTACCTGTTTGCCATCAGATTCATGGCTTTTTTGGTACATCCTGCTGGTAAAGCCACTCGTCCCAAGCATCTCATCTGTATCAGTATCATAATCAAAAAGCACAAATCATGAAAAACACAAAAACTTTGATTGATTTACATAAACTACAACAGCATGAAAGGGAACAATGACAGTAGACTCACCGCTAGTAGATGAGGTTAGCTTCTTTGGCTTGGGATTGCCAGGGATGGTGTCCGTCTTCTCCTTGGGTTCACATGGATTAATGAAACCCTTTATTAACAAGTAAAATAAAAAAAGTTTTGAGTAGACTATATCAAAAAGTAGCCCTTCAGAAGGGCTAACACAATGTTTTATCCGTTGTGGTAGCCCTTGCCACAAAAAGGTTGGTGACCCCTGCTCTAGACTTTACACATCAATGATAATTTGAGTTTGTTACCCGTTTGTCATCAGATTCGTGGCTTTTTGGGTACATCCTGCTGGTAAAGCCAATCGCCCCAAGCACCTCATCTGTATCAATATCATAATCAAAAAGCACAGATCATGAAAAACACAAAAACTTTGATTGATTTAAATAAACTCCAACAGCATGAAGGTAAACAATGATAGTAGACTCACCGGTAGTAGATGAGGTTGGCTTCTTTGGCTTGGGATTGGCAGGATTGGTGCGAGCATTCAGCACAGTATCGACTGAATCGTCTTCGCTAAAATCCACAATATGCAGACTGGTATCTGCCCTCGGGATGACAAACTGAGGAATACTGACGGAAGAAGTGCCAGTGAAATGCTGGGGGGCAGACGATACATCCTCAGGCTTTGTAGTATTCAGCAGATCATAGTCTGCCTTTGCCACGGGATGAGAAATATCATCATCAGCCTTCATCCCGGAACTGGACTTCATCTCTGATTTGACCAGATCATCACTGGCCTTCCCCGGATTCAGCTCTGGGGAGGGTACGAAAGATACCACTTTGTTCCTACCGAAGCAGTGAACAAAAGGGCTCTTGATCTTCTTCCCCATTGTACAGAAAAATTTTGCAATTCTTCTTTTAATGGATTTTGCTGTTTTTTTCCCTAAAAACAAACAAACAAACAAACAATGATTCATTGTTCATTCAAAAGCTCTCTCTCATCCTCTCTAGACGAGTTTAGCATGAAAGCACGTTATATTGCAGATATCTTTATCTAAACTCCTGCAAAGGGCGAATCATTTAAAGAGATAGTTCACCCAAAAATGAAAATTCTGTCATCATTTTCTCGCTGTTGTTACAAACATGTCTAAATGTCTTTGTTTTGATGAACATGAAGAAAGATATTTTGAGAAATGTGTGTAACCAAACCGTTCATGAGCCCCATTCACTTCTATAGTATTCTTTTCTCCTATTATGGAAGTGAATGGGGTTCATCATTTTTTTTCCTACAATGGAAGTCAATGGTTACTGTAATGAGCTGTGCGCTTACCATCATTTCTCAAAATATCTTCTTTTGTGTTGGTCAGAAAAAAATACATTTATACAGGTTTAGAACAACATGAGGATGAGAAAATTATTCTATGAACTATCCCTTTAATGGTTTAATATCACCCAATTTTACTTTAAAACCTTATTGACCTTCATTAAATGGTTATCATCACATTTGCAGGTGCCTAAAAATCCACACAATTACTGTGCGTGTGCGTTAAAGTTACACAGTCCACTTCAATCTCACCTGATGAGATGTTTTCAGCGTTCTCGTCTCCTCCTTCTTCTTCAAAACAAACACTGTTTATGGCTTCTGAGGAGGGTCCAGGATGCTGAACAATCTCAGAAGACAACACACCATTTGGAAGAACAAAATCCATTGCTGTAAAAATAAATTATGGGTAAATTAGTGCTGTAACGATAAATGGCTTATTATGACAGCAGTAAATTGTTCAAAAATCATTTGTAAAATTGTAAAAATCATTACAAAACAGATGAACAACACGTGCTGCTGTTGGCTGCACTTACAACCTTGGCAAAGATTAATCTGTGTCTTAAAAACAAGTGCTACCTTTTTTTTTTTTAATTACACAAATGCAAGAATTATACAAATGTTTATACATAAATATACAACTCGCAACAAGTGGAAAACAAATAAACGTACATAAAAATGTAAAATAAAAATGTTCATGCCATTGGCAAGTTACAACAATTTAAAGTAACAAAATGCTTCATAGGTCTTTCTTGCTTTTTGTTCTTGATTTTGTCTAATGTTTAATTTCTTTTTTGGCTTAGCTTTTATCCATTTTTTCACATGAATGTGATATTTTCCGAGTAAAATAAAAAGTTGTATAAGGAAGCACATCGTACTTTTGGAATCAACAATGTCTTGTACAAAAAATTATCCACCTTATTTCTAACGCAGAAGTTAAGTGATGTGACGCATTTCTCATTTTTGTGCGAGACTTCTTTTTCAACTTCTTTCTCATTAAACACATTATTAATGGCTGGGAAACGATTTATCGCGATTAATCGCATACACAATAAAAGTGATTTTTGGCATAATATATGTGTGTGTGCTGTGTGTAATTATCTTGTATACACACATTCATGAATGTATAGAAACATTTACATGTGTATATAATATATGTATTTATTATAAACAATATACATTTCTAGTTTAAACAATGTTGGGGGGGTTTCCCGGACAAGGATTAGCTTAAACCAGGACTAGGCCTTTAAATAGAAAATATTACTAGTTTTAACAAACATGCCTTACTAAAATCATCACTGGTATGCATTTTGAGGCAAAACAAAGGGCACTGATGTATTTTAAGATATGTCAGTGCAAGTTGTTTTCAGTTTGGGCAGCTCTTACATTTATTTTAGTCTAGAACTAGTCTAATCCCTGTCTGGGAAACCACCCCGTTATGTCATTCATGCTTAAATTCATTTACTTTTACTTTTAAAACTGCATGAATGAAGACTGGACGATCTCAGAAGTCAACAACAGCGTTTGGAAGAAAAAAAATCTACACACAGACGAGACAAGTGTTTCCGCTACACACAACTTGTAACGTTACACAATAAAGATGCGAACTGAGCTGCAAACGTATTTTTAGAAAATCCATTTTAAATCAAATATAGATAATCCATAGGATATAAGTATAAGTATAAGGAAAAGCCAACGACAGCATGAAAATTATAAAATACACGTATATATTCTACGTTTTAAAAATGATTATGTACTGCCGCCAAAGCTGGAAAAATCCCAGAGGAAACACAGCAGACCTAATTTAAGACGTGCGCGCTGCTCCTGTCAGCAACTCTAACGTTCCACCTTAAAATATGTGCTTTGCAATTAGCTTTTAAATACACATTCATGTACCACATCTTTGGATTATTATCAACCGTTATCATTATCATTATTATTAATAAAACATGTCCTGTACGGTGTAGCCTATATAATATGCATAAAGTTACATCGTCCACTTCAGACTCACCTGCTATGTTGTTTTCAGCAGCTACAACACTCTCCTCGTCTCCTTCTGTTTGTAACCAAACGCTGCTTATGTCGTCTGATAAGGATAACGGTCCAGGGTACTGAACAGACGTTTCAGCGTTCGGAACAATTACCACATCGGCGTGTCCTCCTAAAAAGCCCACAGCGGACAGTAGTAGTTCACCGGAAAGGTAGTTGGGGGTAAATCCACTTTTCCAGCTTCTTCTACATCGATGCACCTGGCGAACAACGATGAAGTCGAGATGCTGACAGTGGTGATAGGGAGGGGGAAATCCACCGTTTCAACACCTCCACCAAAGTCTGTAGAAGACGGTGATGAAGACACGATCAAGTGGATTGTAGACACACTGTGAAAACTCGGTCTAAACAGAATAAACAGAATAAACTGAATGAACTGAATAAACTTTCTGTCCTCGAACAATGTATCTGTAGAGTTTTGAGTTTTTCGCTTTGTTAAGAGCAACCGCTAATTAATCCGTCCTGTGTCGTTCAGATCAACCAAAGGAATGAGCGCTCGCCGAGAGTCTTCGGTTTATATAGCCATGACGTCAGTGTACAACTCCGTTTCCATGGAGACGGTCTGCCGCCTCCCCATATAGGGGATTTCCCCTTACACCCAGTAGTGGCTGGTCACTAGGGGGCGCTGGGGCGCCGCACCCTTAAGCTGGCCATAGAGGAAACCTAAGGAAGGTGTTTTGGACTTTTTAAAATTAATTAATTAAATTATAAAATAATTAATTAAATTATAAAATAAAAAATAAAATCGCAAAATATGTCCCAAATTTGAAAATGAAATGCTAAAATAAAAATTAAAACATTATATTAAATTATTTCATTTTCATTTTTAACGTGATGAAGCATCATTCCGGCCAAATTGAAAAATTAAATTAAATTGATTATTTGACAGTTCATTTTCAATATAACCTTGAGACAAGACTGAAAATATTAAAATTAAAAGGCAAGCTTGAAAAGGAATCTGTAAATACATTTTTTAAAAGGCTTTTAATTCATGCCCAAGCAATAATAGGGACAAAATTAAAATGTAAAGTTCAGTTTTAATTTTATGTTCTGTTTTTCTTTTTCATTTTCGTTTTAATTTTCGTGTTCATTTTTATTTTCAACTTGTATGCAAATTCAATGTTAATAAGTGGGCGGGGCTTACTTGCTTAAAAAAAGGCGATTGGCTGAAGCAGTGTTGCCAACTCAGTGACTGTGTTGCTTGCCAACTAAGCAACCTTATAGGTCCTGCCCGGGTGTGCCTCATAAGCAGTGTTGAACTACTTCATATTTTGGGCGAACGTGAACTGAACGTACTGTATTACTGCCTGATGAACGCAAGGTGAACTCGTTCATTCTGGGGCTTGTGAACGGCACGTTCTCTCACTTTAACGTCATTCAGTAGGGTGCCAGATTTCTATAGAGTCTTCCAGGCGAAAACCCGTCTAAAACACACTGTAAACAGGCCTTAATGTGTAGCGGAAAAAAACACCCAATCTGGCAACACTGCCACCAGGCTGCATACGTCATCAAAACAACACTGACTGGACGCTGCTATCCAAATCCCTGCTGCGCCACTCGCATAGTTTAACATTAGATAACATAACATCATATTTGTCCTAAATCGTTAACGATTAACAAAGGCTGCTTACACATATTCTGGATCTTGAAATAGACAAGCTCACGCTATTTAACGTGCACGTGCGGTGTGCAATACCTGAGTTGTCATACACTCAACGCCTCGCAGCGCTTCTCGCCCGGAAAACCCCCTTGAAGCACCCGGCTAGCCTTTCAAGGTATGTGCAAGCAAATACAAAAATTAAAAGACAGTCAATGCTCGTAAACCCTGGTTGGATAAGGATTTAAAGTTGGATATGAATATGAAATCTGATGCATTTAGCTTCAGTGTTAAAACTGATAAAATCATTCCTGTCTGTGGTTCTATATGGGCTATATGGCAATATATTTTTTTTAATAATATGGGGAAAAAGAACTATAAATAAATTAGTTCATTTTTGGAACTGTGAACTAGTTCAAAATTTGGAAATATGAGCTATGAACTGAACTAGTTCATTTTAAAATTTGTGAACTGTGAACTGAACTAGTTCATGTAGAAAGTGAACTTTCCTAACACTGCTCATAAGCCTTGAAAAGTGAAGCCTCTGGCTCTGTGATCGCCCCCTGGTGGCTGGCTGCAGTACAAGTCATAACCCCGCCCTCTCCATTCAAACTAATGGGACTCTGCTCTAAATAAAAAAGTATTTACACTTCCAATAAAAGTTTCCAAAAGGTGGTTTTGGTACTTTCAGGTAGTTGTTGACTTTAGGGACCCTTAATGCGAGTCCACGTGGATACAACTTTATTGTTATTTTCGACGAGGCATTTGTTCAAGAGATCAGTTTAGCAACTAGTCAGACCATTAAAAAAACGAAACCGGAAGTAAGGTTCGGATCCAGACGTGTATCACGTGCGTCCGATGAAACCGTCTATTGCTCTAGCGACTTTTTGCGTGTGATGATTTTGATGTTTTAAATAGATACACATTTGAGGTAGTTTTTTTTCTTGCTTTATTGAGTAATTCCATTTTAACATGATAATCTTATAGAACATGATGCATTGCTATGTCTGTTAATTGCCACTTTTGGACAGAGATTATTTAGATTACATAATCCATTTCTAGCAATTCTGATATGTGTGTATATGTATGGAGCCTATATATTGCTGGGCGCTGGTGTTGCAGTGGTACGTTCTATTGGTTTTCACTTCTTGTCAATATAAGTTCTTTGATCACAGTTCCTGCACATGCCACAGATCCACCCTCGCACACAATATCACATGCATCCACCTGAAGTTCACAAGTGTGCTTTGGATGGACAAAAAAAACACAAGGTAGTGAAGATGAGATTAAGTTCACTGAAAATAAGTCCTACAGTGGTGCTACCTGTAGTCCCTACTTGGACAGATGAAGAACTTAAAGTGGATTTAGGACTGCTTGAGGAAAACCAGGAATAGGAGATAGACAAATGGAGAGTGAACATTTATATTGCAGAAAAGTATAGTCAGAGTATGACTATGTTCACAGATGCATCCAAAAGAACTGATAGTAGGGTGGGGGTGGCACATGTGGTACCAGAACTGGGTTTGGCTATACTGGGTTTGGCTATAGCAAAAAGGCTAACAGATGGCTTGGCAGTTTACACAGGAGAACTTATGGCTATGGTTTACCCTATTATAGGTAGATAGCTGGGAGTGTAACAGACAAGCAGTTATAGTATCTGAAATTTTACAACTGGCTAGTGGAATGCAAAAGGCAGGTTTTAAGTGTTCTTTCTTGTGGGTTTCAGCGCATAAGGGGGTGGAGGGGAATGAGTAAATATGCTGCTGCAGATAATGATTGTGTGGAGGTGGAGATTAAACTCAGCAAGGCAGAGGTTAAAAGTATAAAGCAAGAACTTATGAGAAATGGCAGTATATCTGGGAGAAAGGAGCATCTGGGAGGTATTTATTACTTTCAACCTAATGTGAGGAATAACATAGACTAAGTGTAAGCACTAAAAGATCCAGACATGAGGAAGTGGCAATTTCGGTGGAAAAAGTGGAATTTCTGAAAAACACTTTGGAAAAGTCAGGCCGACTACCAAAACACACTTGTAGCCAATCACCAGTAAGGGGCGTGTATTCTAACCAACATTGTTGCCTGGGTTGCGTATGTGTGGGGCGGGTCTATCAAAAAAAGTCCAGATTCTATTGGGGTAGGGGCGTGATTGTTTAGGTGATTTCAAATATCAACACTGGCTTTCAAACATTGTGCACTATGCCTTTAAAGCTCAGGTAGAGGCAAATTAAGTTGTTTTTGAATTGAGAAACATTTTACAGAAAAAAAACTGTAAAAATTTGTTTTGTTTTTTTTGTTTTCCTTTTTAAGGGTTACAGGGCTTCTAAAAAGAATTTAATTTATAGTAAAACTGCGATTCCTGTTCCACCCTCCAGTCCAGCTGTTGCGGTAATACACCTAGTAGAGTCAACTGCCAATTAAAAACTAAAGAAGAAGAAGTTGTTGACAGTTGTGTTGGATTGAACGCAGTGTGATGGCGAAGAAAACATTCACTAACAAACTCGTACTGGCCGGGCGGCGGGCCCTGGAGGCGTGTCTATGTGTTTCTGTACTTTGTTTAACATCAAACATTCAATCAACAATCATAAACTTTGCATTATTTGAAAGCTTAAACACTCAAGATTCATGTTCTGAGCTTGTTTTTGCAATCAATACACTGGAGTGAAAAGGGTTAAATGAAATGCAGACGACCGCATATAAATAGGGATATCGGTACTCACATTTCTTTCTATATGGTTCTGATCATTTCTGACGAATCCAAAAAACTTCAGCGTACTTTGCAACGCAAGGGTCCACTCTTCAAATGGCATCCCACGTTTTAATCCAAAACAACGAAAAATAGTGAAAAATCATGCAATATCCTCCTTTGTTTACATTCGCGTCTGTTATGTATGATCGATCATGTTTATTTTCTAAATATCGATTTTTATCTTCTTCTTTTGTTTTTATTGGTGGTTGGCAAACAACTTTCGGGTGCATTTACCACCACCCACTGATCTGGAGTGTGGACTAAAGATCTATACTAACATTAACTGTTAAAGAAAAGGAAAGAAAAAAAGCAGGGAAAAACTATAAATACACATCATCATCATTCTTTTAATTGTTTTTAATCTTCAGGATCTATTAATTAATCTTGTTGCTCCTAAATATTTTAATAGGAAATCCCAACTCTTGTCAAAATCCATCTCTTCCTGCTTCCTTAGACTGTTCCAATGAATATCCCGCCCAATTTTTCTGTTTTGTCCAATCAGATAAGGTTTGACAACTTAAAATGTCCTGGAAGCGCACATTGGATAAGCGAGGTGTCATTCAGCGCACCATAGGCTTTTGACTGGATTAGCCAAAACAAAACCGGCCAATGCATAGCCAGCAAAGTTTTGATAGGCAGGGGTAGTAACCAATCATGAAACAATTACAAGGATTCACTTTACAACTTCAAATCTGTGCAGTTCAAGATGACGCATGCATGCCCAAACGCAACAAGTTACATAACATTAGCTCACTTAAAGGAGCATTTCACCCGTATTAATCTTTATTGGAAGTGTTGGAAGTGGAAATTCGAATTTGGTGCCTATTTGACCGAGAAAAGGGGTGTTTGTAGTCTCACCCCCTCAACAAAGATATTGGACTTCCTGCTTTCAATGATGCAAAATGATGATTTTTACATCATTGAAAGAAGGAAGTGCAACACTGAAATCTGTATTTCTCCTGTCTCAGTGGCAACTGAGGAAATGATGCACGACCAGTCAAAAACATGACTGGGGTTCTAGCTATACAAAACTTAATGCAAATGGGTGAAGTGTCCCTTTAAGTCGATGGTAAGCGATCCGTTTTCTCCAGATGTTAGATTATAAACATCTCCATTGTGAATCGTCGACTGCAGATGATCTTTTTGTGTTCGGAGTGTTTTTGGAGAAGGTGATTGCACGATCGAGGTGCAAAAAGACCAGACTGTATAAAGATGCGTTGCGGTCACAGAGAGATGCCGGAACAGTTTATGCTGCGCTCCGACAAAAGTTTTTCAGTAAGTTTGTCTTATGTACATTATATAGTTGTAGTTTTTGTTTTTTTAATGTTAGCTGCTTTTGATTATAAAAATAACAGTGGAGATGACTAAAAAACGAGTTTTGCATGGTTTCATTTTCTATGACATATGTAGGGATGGGCACGGATATTCGAATATTCGAATATTCGATCGGCAATAATAATTCGAATTTAAAAAATGCTATTCGAATGTTTGTTTTTAATGTGCCACCTTATTTAATGCTTTTCCACTTCATCTATACTCTTTTACAGACTTAAATGTAAGATATACATGAACATTAATTCGTATATATTTCTGATTGTTTGGCAATGCAGATTGCAGACGAATTTAAGTTTTTTTCTTTTATCTCCGGGTTTGGCCGCGCCATATTTGGCATCTGGCTCAGTGAGGGCTCACGTGTTATTAAACGTGCTTCTCCGCCGCCCGCATCAACACATCATGAGAGATTTGTAAGCTTTCTGTTATAAAGTCTACTTTATTTTGTTAATAACGAGACAGACACGGAGAACGAAATGAAACGGAGAACATTTATAATATGCGGTGCTCTTTCACAAATGAACCGGATAACTGCACATGGCTGTTTAAAAGCAAAGCTCCGTCTTTGTGAAATCTTGTTAAATTAAGCTAACGTTAGTAACTTTGCACAGTCAACAATAATCTATCGAGCCAGCTTACGTAATTTGTTAAATACAGATATTCAATCTTGTTCAATCCGTCGGTTGTTTTTATCCGATAACCATCATCACATGCAACACGAGGAAGAGTTTTCTCCGCAGCACTGGCATTGTATCTAGTCAGAAGAACGGGCTTTCACCGAAGCAGGTAGGGTAAAGATGGTTTCTTTATTCACAAATACATGTCAAACTAAACTGAGAAGATATTTATATGTTCACTGAGCAGTCGGTTATGTAGATGCGTTTTTTCGTTTGCTCCGGGCTCTTATTTGGAGTCTGTTTAAGAGTTTAAATGATGATAGCCTACTTTGTCAAGTCCGAAACTTTAAACTTCGCAAGTCCTCAAACTTCGCTTAGATTTGGGGTTATTGTATAATATTTGGTATAATATAATGTATGTAAGATCCAACAGTAATGAATTCATACTAACGACCGACTTGAAACTAAGGGTTTGACTGACTCAGACTTCGCTCCGCATGGGGTTTTAACGCCTTTTTTTCTGTAGAATATTTTTTAAGAAGAATTAAAAAAAAAAAAAAAAATATATATATATATATATATATATATATATATATATATATATATATATATATATATATACAATTTACAATGTTTTCAACTTAAAAATACATACATACATATACATACAGAATATAAGTTTAGCTTGTTGTGGATATTTCCTAATTATAAGCCTTCTGTGAAATTATGACAAAATGAAAAATACAAAAGATGCATGTCTTAATTAACATAATTTAAATAAACGAATATTCGAATATTCGTTCTTTATGAGCTTAAATATTCGAATAGTAAATTACTGGAAAATGCCCATCCCTAGTAAATGTATCATATTTATGGCTATATGAATCTGAATAATATACAAAAACAAGACAATCAGCGGCGAGCGCAGCGCATACGGCGTCCTATGTGAAAGCTGCATAAAACCTATAAACTACATGTGCAATGATTTCTATAGAAAAAAAATCTATTATCTGAAATTACAACAACATCATTTTCATTATGCATTATTTGTTTATTATGTAAATATAGGGACATGGCTAAAAAAGGCTTTGCAGTACAATATGTAGGAAAGGTAGTCACACATCTGTGGCTATTCTGGGGACACCAAAGATTAATTTGACATCTTAAAAAATTCTTGTGAAATGTCAGCTGTAAATGCATCCCAGACCTCCATGATAGCCTCACTGAGACCACTTCTTTATCATAAAGATAAAGAAAGGTTTACACCTTTGCCCTAAGATTTACTCTTGACTCAAGCTTTGATTAAATCATGAACAAAAGGTCACCATCTCGCCTAACGGAATAAAGGCAGGAAAGCCAGTTATTAAGTATAATTAAGTGAACAGATACATATGAAAATCTTTAATAAAACAAAAACAATGACTTAAGTTATATTTTCACTAGTAAAACTGAATTTTTTCACTAGCAACAGTTTAGTTGAATTTTTACTTTACTTTGCTATTGAAACATTAGATTCAGTTGACATTTTTGCAACACTACTGTACATGCATCTAAGGTTTTCCAATGATCATTTAGGCCTATTCCCCTTTACTTAAAAAAAACAAAATACTATTTTGACACTTTGATATTAAGACATTATTTTTTCCAGTCATGTTTGGTTCCTGGTTCGAACATGTGAAAGGATGGCTGAATGCTAAGGAACCCATGCTGCACATTTTTATGAAGAGATGATAGCTGTAAGTACTCCAGAAACTACATGGACATGGTCATTGTTTGTACTCTCGCTAGTACAAACACATTTTTTTTGGTTTCTCTCTTTTCGTGCAGTAATTTGAAGAATACATACTGTTTTCTAACCTCAGATAATAAAACCTTTAACAGGATCTGAAGGCATCTGTGGAGTAAATCGGTTTCTTGGAAAGTCTCTAAGTGGAGAACTGATTGAGAAAATAGTTAACCAGTGTGTCTTCAAGAACATGAAGCAAAACAAGATGTCCAACTATTCTCTGGCTCCAAATCTCATAGACCAAAAGAAATCTGAATTTCTGAGGAAAGGTGAAATATAGATTGTAACTGTCATGTTATGTGACCGGGGAAGAATGATGGAGATTAGGATAAATGATAAACTTTAATATAATAATACAACAACTAACTGGCAGCCGGGGGAAAAACTCACATGTAACAAAGATGTATACAACACGAGATCCGACAAAGGGAGAACGCTTAAATACACATGGATGATAACAAAGAACATGTGGAGCAATAGTTAAACAAATGAGGAACAGATGATGATGATGAAACAATAATTAAATGATTAATTCCAGACTATGACAGTAACACAACCCATATTTTTGGCTTAAAAGCCTATTTGAAGTATTGTTTTAAGTGAATATGATTTTGCTGTATCCATTAAAATTCATTAAAGTTTTCTAGGTTTTGTCTTTATCGGGAGTTGCTGGTGACTGAACAATCATTTCACTGAGGCCCTTGAGCAGCGATTTAATGCTGTATACAAAGACAAAACGAAAGATGTGAAAATCAAATTAATGTGGGATTAATTTAGCACTTCCATTCATAACATTACAGCACACATAACTATTTTGAGGGGTCAGTGAGTGTTGGAGCAAATATGAAAACATAAGTAAGAGATAATGTACATCTAGTCAGTTGTTATTGAAAAAAACAAACAAAGAAAACATGATGATCAAGTGCACAGTGAAATAGTAATTATATTATATACAGGGCTTGACATTAACTTTTTTGTTCACCAGCCACAGTGGCTAGTGGTTTTCCAAAGTTATTTAGGTTTTCTTAATGTTTTATTTGATTAACGTTTATTTGGGCATGCTAAAATGACTTTATTTAAAATAATATTACTTGATTTAGCTCAATTTAAAATTAAGACCACATATATCAGCTGGTATACAGGCCTATGGTATATCTCTACAGGTCATATCATATAGTTAACAGCAATTATAAACATGTAGTTTAGTAAAGCATAACAGCTTTTAATGAATATTATTGGGCCACCTTTAGCAGCAACAACTGCAATCAAGTGTTTGCGATAACTTAAATAAGAACTAACTTTTTAAACAGCTGGATTAAAAAAATTTAATTAAATCATGTAAGGGCAAGCAGACGTGCCCAAAATATAAAAGCAATGCGTAACATTAAATGTTAAGCATTTTTCTGCCACAGAAACCGTATATGGATATGGCAAGATAAAATTGGGTATGCACCTAATTAATAAAATGTTATACTTTAAAGGTGCAGTGTGTAATTTTTAGAAGGATCTCTTGACAGAAATGCAAAATAATATACAAAACTATATTATCAGTGGTGTATAAAGACCTTTCATAATGAACTGTTATGTTTTTATTACCTTATAATGAGATGTTTTTATCTACATACCGAGGGTCCCCTTACATGGAAGACACCATTTTGTGCCGCCATGTTTCTACAGAAGCCCTTAATGGATAAACCTTTCTATTAAGATGTCTCCAACAATGAAATGTTTGTCCTGTGTCGGCTACTGTAGCTTCTCTATGCGTTTCAAAAGCAAGGGGTGAGCTGTGAACTGAGCTGTTGGTTGGAATTTGCAACCTCACCACTAGGGGCCGCTAAAATTTACACACTGCATCTTTAAGCAAACTGTAATTTTAATGCATTGGCTAATCTGCTTGCTCTTGCATAGTATGTTTTAATAATAAAGTGTATACAGAATTTAATATTTTAATTAATGCGTTAAGCCACATAAAAGCTTGATTTCATAGACAAGGCTTAGCTTAAAACACAACTACTGTAAAACATGTCTTTAGAAATTACAGTATTACTGTGTATTACTGGCAACTAGCTGCCAGTAACTTACTGTAGATTTTACATTAATATTATTTACTGGCAACAGTTTGCTCAAAGTTAAATGAACATGAAACATCTTCAGACTTTTTTTCTACAGTAAGTTACTGGCAACCAGCTGCATAATTACAGCATTTTTTTACAGTGTAGGCATTTAAATTAAATTAAGATGTTTAAGCATCTTTAATAAACATCCCGTAGAAAGATGTTACTCGTGTATATCCGCGCGGCCAATAGAAATGGGGCATCCAAACAAGCAAAATGGACTAAAGCTTACACTTGGGATTCTCAGAGCTTTATAATACAAGTGTATGCTCCTACAGACACATCGGAAGGAAAACCGTGTTATGGAAACACGTAGCAGTTCAAGTTGGCATGTCAGGTGTGTTTTAAGTCAAGCAGCATTGTTGTAGGTAAAGTTACGTGAAATGGAGACGAGCAACAGTCTCTGTATTCCTCATCGACTATTTAACGCAAATATAAACACTGTAGTAATTTATTGAAAACCCCGCCTACTGTGGTCTGGCCATCAGAGCACAAATCGCTTGGCTGCGCGGAACCCAGCGGCGAGCGCAGCGCACACCGCATCCTATGTGAAAGCCGCATAAGTTTACAGACTTTCAACCCACTTTCTATTGTTACAATGTCTGTAATATATGTAAATTAACAATATTTAGATGATGCAAAACACACCAGTTTGCATTGTCCAGCAGAGTATTGTGGACAAACAAATGGGAATATAAAAGCGTAAACGTTGTCCATTCAAATATTATTATTTATTGTAAAAACTATGAGGCAGTGATTACAATATGGCAGTTTTTTAAGTCCATCTATAGTTGCCATCATCTGAAGTCTTTGGGGGCGTTGGCATCATCTGAAGTCTTCACATGTGAGGCTGGATCCATACTTGTGCTTCTGTAACCTGTATTGGGTATCCCGATATAGAAACAGGAAAGCAAAAGCAGAAGGGTTAGCAGAGCTGCTGTTCATATTATTTCAAGCAAAAAATTAACTTTCATTACTTGAGAAGTGAACAATAAGATGTGTTTTATGTGAACGCTTGGCTAAAAGATAGGATTTTTTCTAGATTCACACTGGGAGAGTTTAAGAGTTGTAAGGCTGAAAATAAGGGTGCACTCTGGGAAAACAGGAATTAATGGCACAACCCCTATTCCCAGATCTACCATCTGCATTCCTGTGCTCACTGACTATTGGCAGAGTTGTTTGTCAAGTACAGTGGGGGTTAAAGGTGGTCTTTTAATCGTCAGTTTGAATGTATCATGTTGGGTTTGGTCACATGGTCAAGGGGAGGGATAATGTTAGGGTATGCTCAGCCTTTCTGCCTTTTCCATTCCATTTTTCCATTTTTGGGCTGGTCTCCATGAGCTCTGCTCTTCTGTTCATTCTCTATGGTCTTTTTCTTGCCATTAAGGGGGCGTGCACACCAAAGCTTTTACGCCCACAGCCGGCGCATGTTTTCAATTGTTTCCAATGGAAGCTCCATGTTTTTCAAATAAGCCAGCAGCTAGCAGTTTTTCCGCGCTTAGGGATTCAGCACACCAAAACTTTTAAACGCGGGTGAAAAAGCCTGGACAACGTCTAATGCCAGCTGTTTTTCAGCTGAGTGCTAGCTTTCTTCAGCTAAGCGCTTTGGTAGCTCTGATACGTCAGCTGTGAGACGGTTGGTTGCTGTGATACTTGTCCCGCCCCACCTCCACTGTGATTTGACGGCCGCGTGAGAACTGACATTGACGAGCGGAGCTTTTCTTCCAAAGTTGAACATTTTTCAACTCTCGGTGCTGAGCGCGGAAGAAACCCACTAGCTGTTGGCTTATTTGAAAAACGCAGAGTTTTCATTGAAATGAATTAAAAACATGCGCCGGCCACGGGCGTAAAAGCATTGGTGTGCACGCCCCCTGATACTTCAGCTGTGAGACGGTTGGTTGCTGTGATACTTGTCCCCACCCCTCCTCCACTATGATTGGACGGCCGTGTAAGAACTGACATTGACGAGCGGGGCTTTTCATCCAAAGTTGAAAATTTTTCAACTCTCGGCGCTCAGCGCTGAGCGTGGAAAAACCGCCGGGCACCAGCTTTTTTTTGAAAAACGCTGAGCTTCCATGCGTAAAAGGCGTAAAAGCTTTGGTGTGCACGCCCCCTTAGCGCTGAGCTCCGACAGTTGAAAAACATTCAACTTTGGGTGAAAAGCTCCACTCATCATTGGCAGTTCTCACACGGCTGTCCGATTACAGTGGAGGAGGCGCGGGGCATTACAACAGCAACCAACCGACTCACAGCTAAAGTATCACAGCTACCAAAGCGCTCAGCTAAAGAAACAGCTGGCATTCGCCGTTGTCCAGGCGTTTTCAGCCGTGTTTAAAAGTTTTGGTGTGCACAACCCCTTAGGGGGCATGGACACCAAAGTTTTACGCCCGCGGCCGGCGCAGATTTTTAATTGATTTAATGGAAACTCTGCGTTTTTAAAATAAGCCGGCGCTCAGCGTTTTTCCGCGCTGAACGTCAAGAGTTGAAAGAGATTCAACTTTGGGTGGAAAGCTCCGATCGTCAATGTCAGTTCTCACACAGCCGTCTAATCACAGTGGAGGAGGGGCGGGGACAAGTATCACAACAACCAACTGGCTCACAGCTCAAGTGTCAGAGCTAAAAAGTGCTCGGCGTTTAAAAGTTTAGGTTTACACAACCCCTTAGCCAAGATTTTAGTTCAATGCTGGTGACTCTCTTTCTTCTAAACTTTCTTTCTTTCTCTGTTCTCTATTGGAAACAGTAAATTGTGCATGTATTATTTAAATTTTGATGCATTTATACCAAAACAATTTCAATTGTAACCATAAGTCAGTACTGTTATTAAACATTTTCATTTATAAATCTCTTGTTTAGTTTGATTTAATGTTAATACCTAATGTTACCTATTGCAATACAATATATTTATATTCTAGCAATGCACTTGTCACACGGTGACGATTACATGGGGCGGAACCAAAACTCTAGAAGATTGGTTCCGCCCGGGGTTGAGTTCCACCCGGCGGGATAAGCAGAAATACAGGAACTTCCGGGAAAATGCCGCGAGCAAAATCAAGCCGATTGAACACAGGTGTGGCAAATAAACGCAGCGATCAAGGATTGGAGAACTTAAGGAAGCGAAGGAGTATAAAGAGGACACGAAAACCAGCCAGTAGGGGTTGTTGTTGTTTGGTTGCAGTCGGTACGTGAGTTCCGGTGGTGAAGTGGATATTGTGCTGCTGTGGCGTGGAAACGGAGGACTATACGAGACGCTGGTTGGAAACGGAGGAAGAGGATAATAGCGTGGCTGAGTATATTGGAAGTCTTTGATATTGTGAGAGTATTGACATGCATATCTTCAGTGTGATAGTCGGATGAGTACGACTGGATTACGTGCAGTGTAAAGGAAACCAGCTAGTGTGGATATCGCGGAGATAAAGAGAGGAAGTGTGATAACTTACCGTGAGTACAAGGAATATACAGCTGGATGTGCCCTATCACGGAGCAGAGTGGTGGGTGAGCCGGCAGCGTAGCATTGCCAGGAAGGAAGATCTTTGCAACAGCTACATTTAACCACCAGCTTTCCCCTACTACAACGCCCCGCAGGTTCTCAGCCGGCTCCGGGAAGATCATGGCCTGACCTTACTTTGTGTCACTTGAAGTGTGTCGTGGGTGAGTCTTGACTTTGCTGAGTGTGTGTGTACACTTGATGTCTTGCAGTGCAGTGCTGTGTATCTGTTGTCAGGAGCCATTATAGAGAGTCGGTCGTGAGAGAAGACGCCGTGCGGTGGGTGAAGTGCTTTTAAAATTATATGCTGTCCAACGATACAGTGTGGAGCCGGTGGTGGATTGCACAGAAGATCCAGACCTTTGCGTGAGTAGAATTTCAGAGTGCTAGTGCATATGTGAGGAACAAGTACACTGTTGTGGAAGCCTAGTGTGCAGTAACTTGCCTGTCGCAGAGCCTCTTCAAAGGTGCGCCCCTGTCCAGATCTCTGGAGCTACACGTACGGAGAGGAGAGGGCAGCGTTCGGCTCGACGGTGACAGTACTGAATCCCCCGGTCGTAACAGAGGCCTTGGAGGCAAAGACCACGAGTAAACATCTTACCACGGGAGGTCTGTGAGTAAACCCACCTACTGTGTACACGTTAGGCCACCAAAAGCCACATATAGCCACGAGCCTTCTAAAGAAGGAGACCACGAGTCAGTTACCTGAGAAATACCTACCGTATCCACTGCTACCAGCCACCTGTAAGAGAGAAAAGTCACAGTGAGTTGTGAAAGTGTTGATTCTGTGTTTCAGCTACGAGCCTTCTAAAGAAGGAGACCACAAGTCAGTTACCTGAGAAATATCTACCGTATCCACTGCTACCAGCCACCTGTAAGAGAGAAAAGCCACAGTGAGTTGTGAAAGTGTTGATTCTGTGTTTCAGCTACGAGCCTTCTAAAGAAGGAGACCACAAGTCAGTTACCTGAGAAATACCTACCGTATCCACTGCTACCAGCCACCTGTAAGAGAGAAAAGTCACAGTGAGTTGTGAAAGTGTTGATTCTGTGTTTCAGCTACGAGCCTTCTAAAGAAGGAGACCACAAGTCAGTTACCTGAGAAATACCTACCGTATCCACTGCTACCAGCCACCTGTAAGAGAGAAAAGTCACAGTGAGTTGTGAAAGTGTTGATTCTGTGTTTCAGCTACGAGCCTTCTAAAGAAGGAGACCACGAGTCAGTTACCTGAGAAATACCTACCGTATCCACTGCTACCAGCCACCTGTAAGAGAGAAAAGCCACAGTGAGTTGTGAAAGTGTTGATTCTGTGTTCCAGCTACGAGTCTTCTAAAGAAGGAGACCACAAGTCAGTTACCTGAGAAATACCTACCGAATCCACTGCTACCAGCCACCTGTAAGAGAGAAAAGTCACAGTGAGTTGTGAAAGTGTTGATTCTGTGTTTCAGCTACGAGCCTTCTAAAGAAGGAGACCACAAGTCAGTTACCTGAGAAATACCTACCGTATCCACTGCTACCAGCCACCTGTAAGAGAGAAAAGCCACAGTGAGTTGTGAAAGTGTTGATTCTGTGTTTCAGCTACGAGCCTTCTAAAGAAGGAGACCACAAGTCAGTTACCTGAGAAGTACCTACCGTATCCACCGCTACCAGCCATCTGTAAGAGAGGAAAAGTCGTAGTTAACAGTGCACAGTACGTACCCGGTGAACAAGGAGACGACGAGTCAGTTATCTGAGAAATACCTACTGCACATGGATTAAAGTTCTCCGTCGTAGCGACGGATTTCCGTCGATTGCAGCGAGTCTACGACGGATTTCCGTCAGTTGCAAAATTATTAAATTAACTTTTCATAAAGACGCTGTGTATTCACCTTGTTAAGTGGAATGTGATCAAAGCCTGGAGTGGAACGAAATCACGTTCCTCTCTCCACAGTCCACTGTAAGCGTTCTGTAATCACTACGCACAAGATCCACTCCGGGTTTTCTGGCTGTATCTCACGTTAAGCTGAGGTAAAACTTAATTTCTGCTAGCATGGACATACTTGTAATGCAGGAAGGATCCGATGTTTTGGACATCGATAAAGGTGTATAAGACCAATGGAGATTAACTTGGCTTAGCGAAATGAGGAAGATTGGCAAGCCTTTCAGTTCGTGGGCTAAGAAAATCAAACAGCCAGGTAATTTACGTGTCTTTGCACAGTAAGCCTAGGGTCCTGTATTTTGGGGGTAATTAATTTGTCTCATACGTGATCGTTTTTGACTGCTACGCTGATTTAACCAGTGGCTAATACAACGAGTTTGTTAAACTCATGGGTAAACTTCACGTGGCGCCACAAGAACCAAGAGGCAGTCAGATGACATCAGAATCCCGTGAGAGTGAACCGAGAACTCATTAGACGAGACTGCTTCCGAAATGCTCTCGCAGAACTTTGATGTCACCCACCTGTCAGTTCTTGCAGTTGCATGTGCGCGTGGTCAGGAAATCTTGATGTTTGTACATGTATCCGCATTCAAAAACAAGTGATTTTAAATTGAAACAATAACAACAGTCTTTACAGGGAACTACACTAACCTTTTCCACTGGTGGCACTTGCGCTACCAACTTTTTCAGTTACTGGCGCAAAATATGATTTGGTCGCACATATTTTTTTCAAGTTATATTAAGGCGCTCTGGATAATAATGAACAATTAAAACTGCAAGCAGTGATGGTAGGGCCCTCGCACACCTGACACCGCCACGCCGTGGCATGAGAAGAATTAAAGGGAACAGTAGTAAATAGGCATTTAAGCATGTAAACATAGGTGAACCATTTAAAAGTGTAGTATAATGTGCCACATTTCCTGTTGCTAATTACAAATGACAGCGAGGTAGCATCGTGTAAGATAGCATGAGAGAGAGAGAGTGAGTGAGCGAGTGTGTGTGTGTGTGTGTGTGTGTATGAGTGACTACATGTAAATATTGGCACGTAGATGTGTTCTGTCCAGGACTCTTATCAATTATGTGAAGTTTGGGACAAATCTGACATTGCATTATCATTGTAAACATGTTACTTCCTGTTACCAGCTGGTGGTGCTATGACCGTAACTGACTATTGGCATCATAAGTGACTATCAGTGATGGGAGTAACGCGTCACTGTAACTCCACTATTTTTTTAAATCAAGTAACGCAATTACAATTACTGAAATTTAAATGAGTTCGTTACGCGCGTTACTCTATTTTGTAAAAAATAGACAAGACATATCTGACGTCGCAGGACTGTAGTTGGCGGCGCAATGATTCATTACACTTCATCATAGCTGACAGTGCATATAGAATGAACATGAAAAATCTAAACGGGACAACATACCTTTGTTTAAAAATTGTGCGCAAGTCATAATCCATCCGGTCTCATGTTTGTAAATTATCTTCACCAAGCAATCGCAGTATGACATCAACTTGCATTTGTAGTCCACAAAGGTAATAAATCTAAGAAATGTTCATATATTCTTAGATGTTTACATCGGCTTCATGGAAGAGAACGATCCGCGATTGTTGTTTCCACTAAAATATTCACACTGCGGTGTACACCCGTGTTAAAACTCCATAGTATGTGTGAGCTCGCTTTTAGTTTTAGTTTCAGTCTCTCCGTATCCGAACAAAAAATCCACTCGCTCTGTGTCCATCTGACAAAACAATCCACTCGCTCTGTGTCCGTCCGACAAAACAATCCACGTAGCCTACTCCGTTTTCTGAGTAAATATCTTCCTTTAATCCTGTGTATCATTTAAATCCAACAGAAAACAAACAATATATGACCAAAGAGCGCAGTCCCTGTGGCAAGCTTCACAAGCTGTGTTCCAATTCAAGTGCTGCACCCTACTAAGCATGCAATAAAAGGTGAGCACTTGCCCATTCAAGGCGCTCAGAAGTTTGCGAAGAGAACTGAAATGAGACGGTCTAACCTTCGGAGGACCCATAATTTGCCTCATCTGCTGCACATGCATCGTGCCTGTCAGCAGGACACAGCGGAGACGTTTCTAACTTATTAAAATAAATATGAAATCAGAAAAATTATAATTTATTTTAGAAAATTTGACATGTTGACACAATTGTCTCCAAATTTTTAAAGAGACACTACACAATTTTAACACATTTTATATTTTTGTAAACATGCAGAATATTTGTCTAAATGGTCTAAATGATATACATAAATAAACTAAGTTTACATATTAAGATAATTTCTAACAAAAATATTCAAAGGTTGAATCTAAAGCAAAATAGGCTCCTACAGTATGTGATATATTAGAGTCTTACGTGTAAAATAGCCCATCCATATCATTTTACTGTTTGACTGTTCAGTACTGTTCATATTTACATTTAAAAAGCAGACATAAAAGTAACTTAAAAGTTACTTTTCTAAGTAACTAATTACTTTTGATATACAGTAACCGGTAGAGTAATTCAGTTACTTTTAAAAGAAGTAATTAGTAACTGTAACTAATTACTAATTTTTTAGTAACTTGCCCAACACTGGTGACTATTGACATGTAGATGTGTTCAGTCCAGGACTCTTATTAATCATGTGAAGTTAGGGAAAGATCGGACATTGCATAATCAGTGTAAACATGTCACTTCCTGTTGTCAGCTGGTGGCGCTATAACCATAAGTGACTATTGAAATGTAGATGTGTTCAGTCCAGGACTCTTATTAATCATGTGAAGTTTGGGACAGATCAGACATTGGATAATCATTGTAAACATGTCACTTCCTGTTGCCAGCTGGTGGCGCTATAACCATAAGTGACTATTGACATGTAGATGTGTTCACTCCAGGACTCTTATTAATCATGTGAAGTTTGGGACAGATCAGACATTGGATAATCATTGTAAACATGTCACTTCCTGTTGCCAGCTGGTGGCGCTATAACCATAAGTGACTAATGACATGTAGATGTGTTCACTCCAGGACTCTTATTAATCATGTGAAGTTTGGGACAGATCAGACATTGGATAATCATTGTAAACATGTCACTTCCTGTTGCCAGCTGGTGGCGCTATAACCATAAGTGACTATTGACATGTAGATGTGTTCAGTCCAGGACTCTTATTAATCATGTGAAGTTTGGGACAGATCAGACATTGGATAATCATTGTAAACATGTCACTTCCTGTTGCCAGCTGGTGGCGCTATAACCATAAGTGACTATTGACATGTAGATGTGTTCAGGTCATGACTCTTAGCAATCATGTGAAGTTTGGGACAGATCGGACACTGTATGCCTGAGTTCCAGCAACCTGTTTCATAGCGAAACATCAAACTTTGGCTGGCCGAAATAGACACAAATTTTAATATAGAATCAAATCCTTCGCAATTTAGCATCACAAAGGCCTTAAGATGACACTCGCCAAATATGATGATGATCCGACGAAAACTGTAGGAGGAGTTAGTTAAAGTATGACTGCTGGAAATGAGAAAAAATGAGCCAAAATCTGAGAAATAATTCAAAATAGCTGACTTCCTGTTTGGTTTAGGGCGTTGCTCCAAGAGACTTTTTTGTAGGGCTTGTAATAATACATGAGCATACCGAAATTCGTAAATGTAAGTTAAACACAGTCCAAGGGCTGCTTCATTCAATATTTGAAAGTGGCGCTAAAACATGTTCCTTCAGGTTGCCAGCTGGTGGCGCTATGGCTATAAATGAAAATTGTTATGTAGATGTGTTCAGGTTAGGACTCTTAGCAATCATGTGAAATTTGGGACAGATCGGACATTGTATGCATGAGTTCCAGCAACTTCCTGTTTCATGGGAAAACATCAAACTTTGTCGGGCCAGAACCGACACAAATTTTTACGTAGAGTCAAATCCTTCGCAATTTAGCATCACAAAGGCCTTAAGATGACACTCACCAAATATGAAGATGATCCGACGAAAACTGTAGGAGGAGTTAGTTAAAGTATGACGCCTGGAAATGACAAAAACTGCGCCCAAATCACAAAAATAACTCAGAATAACTGACTTCCTGTTTGGTTTACGGCTTCGCTCCAAGAGACTTTTTTGTAGGTCTTGTCATGCTACAGACGCCTACCGAATTTCGTAATTGTACGTCAAACACAGTCCGAGGGCTGCTTCGTTGAAAATTTGTAGGTGGCGCTATAGAGCCATTTTCTCACGCCTAATTCTAAAGCATACACCACATGTAAATTTTCATCACTCTTGACATCTGTGCAAAATTTCATGAGTTTTCGAGTATGTTTAGGCCCTCTAAAGTCCCGCTGAAGTCGGAGAAAAAGAAAAAAAATAATAATAATAACTCCTTGAAGAACAATAGGGTCCTCACACCCCGGTGTGCTCGGGCCCTAATAATGAAACTGTATTGCATACAGATATGCTTTTTATTTTACTTGCCATCTTTTCCACATGCCGCCTTGTTTTCTTAAACGTTGCAGTGTTTCCCACAGATCTGAAATTTACTTGTGGTGGTAGCCGGTGAAAAGGGCAATTATTACCCACTGACAAATAATGGTCTACTATACATGTGACGAAGAACTAATAATGTGTGACACAACACAATACTTTGATTTATTGAAAATTACTATTAATTTCACATTATATTTCATCAATCTAACCACCCCAAACTTTCTTTGCCATTAACAAAGCTGACACTGTTTGTCAAAGCACCACGAAAACACCTACTGTTTTTGCACTGATATAAGAAGCAATTAGACCCCTTTTATCAAACTCAATATAATACAATACTATGTATAGTATATTAATAGACAGTGCAGGTCTATATATTATAAATGTGACTGATGTTATGACTGATGTTATAATGGTAATAATTTCTATTAGATAGGCACTTTTACTGCTTCTGTTCTATCTTTCTATTTCTCTCTTGCCGATTTAAAAAGCTTAATCCACTCATTATTTCAGATTTAAAAATCTACTTGCTGTCCCGGTGACAGACTTTACATTGCTTTGCTCGTTCAGTGCAATTGTCTTGACATTAGCATTGCTTTTTGCTACAATCTCTGTCTAAACTCAATATGGATATGGTTTTAGAAAAGATATGGTTTATTAATAATAAGATTATTAAAAAAATGTGAGAAAGAAAAATGCTGCGCGTGGTCGTAACAAGAACCATCGCCATAGAAACCGGAGGCACGCTAAAACTGCACTCGAGCTTTAGCGCGGTAGCGCTCATGGCCGTTTTCCGATCAACTCGGGTTATAAACACAACATTAATCAGACTTGGGACCCAAAGTAATTAAACTAGGACCTAACCGGACCCGACAGACCATTTAAAATATAAACCCGGAACCATACGGGTCCCGCGTCGTCAGTGAAGAAAGACCTCTGCTCAAGTTCAGAAACATGGAAGACACTGACTGCGCTTGCGTCATGTCGCACCTAATTCATTGAGAAACAGCTGAGCACGCAAACGCACACTGATAGGGAGAGACACGACGTGCTTTCACGTAAAATGAAGCCAACGTGTTTGTCTTGTTCTTCGTTATATTATAACGATGTTGCACTGGACGTGCAGTTTGAAATAAGGAGACGTACAGAGAGTACTGAATAAACTTGGAGCTTTACTGACAAACGTGCAGCAGTATTTACATGTGACATACGACTGCCGCCAAGCGACCAGTCTCTTCACTACTTCCGTCATGCCGTAAATCAGTGTCGTAAATATTCAGTTCTTACATGAATATTACATCCCCTTTCTTTTAATAAAAACAAAGAAAACATTATTTATATAAATTATATACAGCATACATACTCCAAACATTACTATAACATAAACACAGAGTTTGCTGCATTTCACGAAACATCTCAACATTTCTGACACTTCATGTATCACATCATGCAACTGAATTGAACTTTCAACATGTCTGAAAAAAATGTCTGCAATTTTTTTAGACAGCTCATACCAGATCTTAGGTTCCTTTTCTCATAGGGGCAGCGATCCGCCTACACCCCAGACGAATCACAAATCACAAGTCAAGAATTGCTCTAGGTCGTACTGCTCGACCTGATCTGGTATGATATTGTATGGGCTGGATTTCACTGTCACTTGAACGTTGTGTTGATACTTCAGGGCATACCTGAGGTATAGATGAAGCTTCGCTGTTTTGCTTTTCCTTTATGTTTTCAGAAACGGCAGCGTTCTCCACAGGCTCTGTGGAAGCTTTTGTGTGGAGGAGATGACGACGGTTTCTGCGATACATCCGACCGTCTGGGGTACAAACATGGTCGGATCTTTGAGAATTGGCAGGGTGGACAACAACAGCTGGCCTCCATAGGCCATGCTCCTGCATGCGAACAGACTGTCCAGTGTAAAGCTGTGATAGCGGACGAGTCGAACGATCATAGTACTTCTTCTGACGCCGCTGCTGTTCCACTCTTCTGGAGCGTGCCTCTGTGAAACTGACGGTTTTAGGCAGAAGCTGCTTGTTGGTGTTTGGCAGAATGGAACGCAGCCTGCGACTCATGAGGAGCTGGGCAGGCGATTTGAAGTTGTCGACAGGTGTGTTCCTATATTCCAGTAAACTAATATAGGGATCTCTTCGGTCCATCCTGGATTTTGTCAGGATCGATTTTGTGATCTGCACTCTGTCTTCTCAGCCAAGCCATTACTCTGGGGGTAGTGGGGACTGGTGGTGGTGTGTGTGAAACCCCATGTCTTGGCAAAGTCCTCAAACTCCTTGCCTCGAAATTGTGGACCGTTGTCGGAGACGACTTTCTCTGGAATGCCGTGTCTCGCGAAAATGGCTTTGAGTTTGCTGATGACGGTAGCGGCTGTTGTGGTGTGAAGTTTGTCCAGTTCGAAAAAACGGCTATAATAGTCTACTGTAACCATGTATTCCTCGTTGTTCCAGGTAAGGAGGTCGGAGGCTATCACCTGCCATGGTCTGGTTGGTATCTCGTGGGAAATCATGGGCTCCTTGGTGTTTGAGCAACGTCGCTCCAGGCAAGTATCACATCTCTCAATCATGCGCTCTATCTGTTTGCACATTCCTGGCCAGAATAACACATCTCGTGCTCTTTGCTTTGATTTTTCTATGCCCATGTGACCGATGTGAATGCGTGTGAGCATGTCTTCTCTAAGTGAGGTGGCAGGGTTTCCGCGGGGTTGTAAAAGGTAGTAAAAGGTAGTAAATTAAATTATGCCAAATTAAGGCCAGTAAAAAGTAGTAAAAAGTAGTAAGCGTCATCTGACGAGGTAGTAACTTTTCGATTGCTTTTTGTAACGTTATGATGCCTGGAAATTAGTTCAAATCACCTGCATATCTGGGCAAATAATCAAAGATCTTTCGTCTCTGGGATGTGATCAAAGCCCGGAGTGGAGCCGAACCACGCTCCTCTATCCGCTGCAAGCGTTCTGTAATCACCACGGACCGGATCCACTCCGGGTCTTCTGACTGTATCACGTTAAACTGAGGTAAAAGTTTATTTCAGCTAGCATGGTCAAACTTATAATGCAGGAAGGCTCCGATGTTTTGAAGATTGATAAAGGTGCAAAAGACGATTGACTTGGCTTAGCGAAATGATGAAGATTGGCAAGCCTTTCAGTTCGTGGGCTAAGAAAACCAAACAGGTAATTGCGTGTCTTTGCACAGTATTACTAACGTAAAGGGTCCTGTATTTTGGGGGTAACGTTAAATGATCTCCCACGTTACTGATCATCCGCAGCACGCTCTCTAATGCCATGCCGATATAGCCAGTGGCTGGCACAACGGGCCTGTCCAACCCGTGGGCAAACCCCATGTGGCGCCACAACAACCAAAAGGCAGACGACATCCAAATCCCTTGAGAGCGATTGACGAGGAATCATAAGAGGAGACTGCTTCCGAAATGCTCTCGCGGGACTTTGATGTCATCCACCCGTCGGTTCTTGCAGTTGCATTTGCGTGTGGTCACAAAAACGTAACATATATTTAAGCACAGCCATTTAAAAACAGGTGATTTTAAGCCATTCAAACACAAACAACAGTGCGTCCGCTGTTTCTGTGTCAGAGGAGCACGCTAGCCGCGCATTCGTTTCTCATTGAGCTTGTGTTGTACGTATTTTTGCCGCTTTATTGGCCTTAAATAACACATATGCCTCAAAAATCCCGTCTTTGCAAATATCCTCATATAAACACGACCATTTAGGTCTTAGAAGAAAGTAAACAGCAGAAACATTGCGCATAAACTAGCACATCAGCGCTGCCTCTATTGTAACATAATAATTTGTTGATAAAGGTACAGTCATTCAATTAACAACTTAACAACTGTCACTATGGTTACAGACATCCTGTGCGAATTCTACACGAGTTTGACTCGAGTTACTCGTTCAGGGTTTATATTCATACTAGGGCTGTGAATCGATTAAAATTTTTAATCTAATTAATTACATACTCTGTGATTAATTAATCTAAATTAATCGCCTACATAATTTTTGCTGTGAAAGTATTAAATATTTATTTTTAAATAAATCAGTGAATAATCAGCATTAGTGACATCAAAGCTCAAAAACTCTTTTATTGTTACAGTATTTTCACTGTTCAAATAATGGCCATAACGATCAACAAAAATGACCTAAAGTAATATGCTAAGGAAATAAAGTGCTTCAGGAAGATTATTTACCAAAAGTTTAACAGTGCAATATCAATTGCAGGGCTTTTTTGTGCAATTGAACATAAACCTTAAATAAAGAACCCGACAGGTGGATGACATCAAAGTACCGCGAGAGCATTTAGGAAGCAGTCTTCTGTTATGATTTCTCGAACTGCTCTCACGGGATTTGGATGTCATCTGCTTCTTGGTTCTTGTGGCGCCACATGAAGTGTACTCACTAGTTTAACAAACCCGTTGTATCAGCCACTGGTTAGATCAACGTAGCAGTCAAAAACGTGACGCGAGTAATCACGTACGAGAGAAATCATTTACCCACAAAATACAGGACACCTATACTGTGCAAAGACACATATTAATTGGCCGTTTGGTTTTCTGATCCCAATCCTCATCATTCCGCCAAGCCAAGTCAATCTCCATTGGTCTTTTACACCCTTATCGATCTCCCCGAAAACCCGAAGTGGATCCGGTGCGCAGCGAACACAGAACACCCACAGCGGAGAGAGGAACGCGACTTTGCCCACTCCAGGCTTTGATCACATCCCACTTAAAAAGCTGAATACACGTCGTCTTTATGAAAAGTGAATTTAATAATTTTGCAATTCCGTGTAACGACAGAGAACTTTAATCCATGTGCTTTGTATGATGTGGTACTTTAGAGTGGACGAACTCTATGATATGCAAATTCTGTGCTGCAGGAGTTGCATACTTTATTTTTATCATCACTTCCATCAGGCCGTTTTTTATAAGTAAATGATCCAGTCACCGCCAGCGCATTCTCGTCTACCTCCTTTATTTTACAGTCAAATGGTGGCTAGAATGTATCCAGGTTCAAAGGTCAATACGGAATGGATTAATCTGCGTTATTTTTTTTAACGCGTTATTTTTTCTCAGATTAATTAATCGAATTAATGCGTTAATTTCACAGCCCTAATTCATACATAACGTTACTGTATTAGAGCTGTAACTGTAAGCTGTTGTGTGAACAGAACAGACCCTGGATTATTCGTTTATGTGTACTGAATAATATGATATGAAAAAGTTGTATTTGTTCACATTAGTAAGTGCATTATATAACATAAACAAACAATGAAAAATATAGAGTATATAATCATTAATTAATTCTTGTTTATGTCATTACAGTAATTGACGGTGGTTCACGGTGTATTCACTAATGTTTACAGTTTCAACTTTGATTAAAAAATGATTAGTAAATGCTAAAATAAATACATCTACAATTAATAAATAATTAATAAAAGATTCATTAAAGGTGGTGATATTCATGTTTTCTTTTTATACAGTATAGTGAGTTATTTAGCAGTTTCGCCTTAATCTGAAATGCCCTGCAAACTACAGCTACCTATATGCCACATGAGACTTCAATATGGAATTTATGGCAAAAAAATCTCCCCTTAAAATGCTATTGGTCTCGCCTACATAAAGTGTTAGGTAAAGGAATATGACTTGGCCTGAAAAATATTTCAGTCAGAAGAATTTTTTTCACTTTAATTCTTTTTTGTGTGTTATATATGTCAAAATCTGTGTAAATAATAGAAAGGTCGCTGATTAACTCTTGCAATTCAGTGTCGTGATGGTTTTAAAAAATATTCTGAAGGTAGTAAAAAAGGTAGTAAAAAGTAGTAAATTTAACTTAAGGATTTCTGTATAAACCCTGGGTGGGTATGACTATCTTCTCACCTTTAAGAATTATTCCATTTGTCAGTGACAGTTCATCTCGAAAATTCCAGAAGTCACTGATGTCTGCGGGGCATTTTCTCCTTTCCCCAGGCCATCCATCCAGAATCGCCTGTCTAAGCTGGACAAGCTGGCTGTCTGACTCAGTCTCAGCACGGATCTGTAGGAGCTTTTCATCACTGACAGGTAAGCTTTTGTAAACCATGTGAACTTGCATGTCCATTCCTTCGCTCAGGTTGTCGTGCTCTGTCTCGATGAACTTCCTGGAGAGAGTGTCCGCCACCGGAATCTCCTTTCCTGGCCGGTGTGTGATGGTGATATCGTATTTCTGGAGCTGTAAGATCATTCTTTGGAGTCGCGGCGGAGCTGCTGCAGCTAGTGGTTTTTTCATCACTGATTCAAGTGGCTTGTGATCAGACTCCACTATGACATTTCGGCCATATACGTACTAGTGCTGTGTTCAAAATATCGATACGCCGATACATCGTCATAAAATCCTGACGATGCGCGGATCGATACAGCTGCTTCCGTATCGATTCTGTTGCCCCATTAGCCAATTATAATCACGTGACGCCATTTTAGCAACGCGTGAGGCGACAGCGCAGTACTTTAAAATGGACGAGAGGATTTTGTCACCGCCGGCAAAACTAAATTCAAAAATTTGGGAGAATTTTGGCTTTTTAGCTAAACCGGAGAGTCAGACGTTGGACATGAGCCATGCTGTATGCAAGCACTGCAAAATAAAAGTTAAGTACTGCGGCAACACTACAAATCTCCATCTGCATATGACAAGACACCACCCAGACCAGTCTCCTATTCCAACAGGTAGCAGCAGCACACACGTGTCATCTCAAAGGCAAGCAACGTTGCCTGAAACTTTAATATCTAAGCTCCCATCCACGTCTTCTCGCTCTCAAAAAATAACAAATGCATTAGTTCGTTTCATATGTCAGGATTTATGGCCGTACAGCGTTGTCGAAAATACGGGCTTCAGGCAATTACTTCAGGAGTGTGAGCCGCGATACACAATACCCACGCGCCAGTTTTTAACAGAAACTGCGATCCCCCGGTTGTATGATGAGATTAAGAGAGACGTCAGGCAGTCACTCTCTTCAGCAAACAGAGTTTCAATTTCATGCGACTAGGGCTGTCGCGGTAACCGCATTACCGCATGACCGCGCTACTGACAAGCCCAACCGCATGGAAAAAAATCAACCGCAACAACCGCGCCTTTCACGTTAAATTCATGAAACTATATGCCGCCTTGTTTTTCACGTCATGCTGACATGTATAATAAAGGCCAAATAGATTGTCAAAAGTTAAGAGAGTAGGCCAATTTGTTTTTCGTAAATTTCAATTAAAAATGTAATACTTCATATTTCGTTAAATCATACAGTGAATGTGTGAAAAAGTAAAACATGATGACAAGATGACAGAATAACTGTGGCGTCGTCTCCCTCTAGATCCAGTTTTAAAGATTAAAAGTACTTTAATATAACTGATCAACCCAAATGACGCTAAAATATAACTGGTTGCTTACCAGCATTAAAACCTCATAAAAAAGACCTTATAGGTTTTTTCTTTGTGCATCTGCAGCGTCCGCTCCGTGGATGCAGCCAATATAACGCCGCGGTTGCTTTTCTGAACTGACTGACTGCACACTTGACTTTCACATTTAAATATCCAAGTTTTTCATCAACAGTATCTGCATGACACATTATAAACACTGATGATCATCTGCCGACTCGACTGTTTCATCACATCCTCTATACACGGAGAGTCTGCTTTATTAACGGCTTTTCCTTCGCTCCGCGTGAGCTAAACGTTTCCGCTTTTTGCTTTTTTACGCGCATATAAGTCTACATATTTTCGACAAAGGAAGACACAGGATATAATGTAAGTTATTATAGATAGCATTTAAGCTTGTTCTGAAATGATGACAAATCTTTGTGACTAAATATGACCTCTCCAGCTTAATTTAGCCAAAATAATTCGTTTTCATACTTTTTATATAAACGTTAATTTATCTACTAATGTATTATTAAAATGCCCTAAATTATTATGCATTGCCTTCTGTATTGCATTCGTTTTGTACATTTACAGGTGCACAAATACTGGCTAATTTTAATTTCTTTAAGACACTGCTGTGTTCTGTATTTGCCGATGCTCTGTTAATTTGCGCTTAACAAGCCTAAATGATGTTCTTCAATTTATTTTTGTTTTCTCAAAAATGTATTTAGCTGTAGTATAGCTTGTGTTAATCTTTTTTTTTCATAAGGGGGAATACCTATAGCCTACCCTTCATCTATTAGTTGACCTCATTGTTCTGGATTTAAAAAATAATTTTATTTTAGTAAATGAAGGCGGTAAAACCGCATACCGCGCTGGTGAGCCACGCAAAATCACCGCAAGGGAAATTCCTTCACCGCGACAGCCCTACATGCGACGCTTGGACATCAAGAGCCACACAATCATACGTTACGATAACCAGCCATTACATATCTTCACAATGGGAACTTGTATCGCAATGCAAGTAACATGTCAGTGGCTGCAGAGATAGCCAGATTAGTTCACGTGAGGTGCTTTGCCCACTGTTTAAACCTGGCCGCTCAACGGGCTCTTAAGTTACCGGCAGTTTCCCGTATTCTCGGACGAGTTCGGAGCATCACAACCTTTTTTAGAAAAAGTACAATTGGCTGCCATGTCCTGCATGAAAAGCAAAAAGTACTCGGACTTCCTAACCATAAACTAGTAAGTGATGTATGCACGAGATGGAACAGCGCCCATGATATGCTGGAGCGGTTCACAGAACAACAGCCCGCAATTTGCGCAGCGTTACTCTCATCCGAGGTACGGAAAAACGCCAAAGATATGTGGACATTAACAGAGGCAGACATAACCTGTGCCGAAGATGTTATAAATGCCCTGAGGCCGCTGAAAATCGCAACCCATGTTATGTGTGAGGAGAAGACCCCTACAGTCTCTATGATCGCACCCCTGCATGCTCAGTTAAGTCAAGGGACACGAATTGAAGAAACCGACTCTGCTGTGACGCGCGACATAAAGAGCACAGTATCTGGAGATCTTTGTAAGAGATATGAAAGTGAAATGTCTCTTCTGTACATGGCTTCAGCGTTAGATCCGCGCTTTAAAGCATTGCCCTTTTTGGAGGAAGCCACAAAACAGGAGGTGTACACCAAAATAACAATGGAGGCATCAAAGAGGGTAAGTTATACTATAAAAACGTTAATGTTAATTTAATGTTAATAATATCAGTCAGTTTATTACATTTAATGTTTTCTTAATCTTTAACATTATTCTACACTTTCTAAAATGTGATATTCTTTTGATTTGTATTTATTAATGTGTTTCACAAAATACAAGGTACTTGAGTTCCGTAATTCATTTTACTGTTATAATGTGTGATATGTTGTGTATTTCAGAACCACAACAATGAAGATGGACAACATGCGGCTGAAGGACAAAATGCTGTGCCAGATCTGTCCCCACCCTGCAAGAAAAAGAGAGCTCTTGAGGACTTATTTGGAGATGCGTTTTCCACTCCCAAAAGACAAAATTCACCTCTGTCACTGCATGACCAAGCAGAGGATGAAGTTAGGAAATACAGAGACACAGAGCCATTGCCACTTACAGGCGATCCACTTAAATGGTGGAAGGAGCACCAATCTCTTTTTCCTTTACTTTCAAACTTGGCAAGATGTACCCTCTGCATCCCTGGTACAAGTGTGGCAGCAGAGAGAGTGTTCTCTGCTGCTGGAGATATCATTACAGCAAAAAGGAGTGCTCTTAATCTGTTTCTTAACAAAAATCTGAAAGTATCCTTATCTTAAAATGATTTCAACAATGTAAAGAAATGAAATAGTTTGAAGCATATTTCAACACTTGAAAAATATTTCAGAAAATTTTAAATGTGTGTAAAATGTGTTTATGATAACCAAGTTGTTAACCAAAGTTTTTACAGTTTATGCTTTCAGGGTATATGTTTTGAGCCTTATGTTACACTACAGCATTTCAGCAAGAATATTTGTCACTATACAGTCTAGTCATCATTGTGTCAGAAACTATCTAAGCAAAATGTATTCTATTTTGCAACATTTACTAATTTGAAAATGAAATAGTTTAAAGCACATTTCAACTATTGAAAATGTTTACAGAAAATGTTAAATACTTGAATTTTAAAATGTGTTTATGATAACCAAGTTGATAAGTGAGTTTTTACAGTTTAAGCTTTCAGGGTTGTGCTTTATGTTGCACTACAGCATTTCAGCAAGAATATTTGACACTGTTGTCTAGTCATCATTGTGTCAGAAACTATCAAATTAAAATGTATTCTATTTTTGCCACAGTTACTAAGTTAATCTCAATGTGTTTTTGATGTTTTCACATGAAATATTATTACACAGATTTTTTATTTAAACAATAAACATATTACTGTTACTAAATTCTGCTCAAAAGAAGGTTAATTAAAAACTGCCATGTATCGTGATGCGCATCGTATCGGGGGGCTTGTATCGCGATGCGTATCGTATCGTGTCATTGTTGGCGATACACAGCCCTAATACGTACTGATGAAAGCGCTTACAGCCGAATAAGACCGCATAGCGCTTCTTCTCTATTTGAGCATAGCTAACTTCACAGTCAGTCAGTGACCTTGACGCCAGGCGCGGAGCTATGGGCGGGCCTGGGCCCGCCCAGATTGACAGCTGGCCCGCCCAGTCAGAAATGTAAAAAATACTACTCTGTATAGTTAGACATGTATACTACTTTATGTGGTGTAATTTATCTATTGCATGTTATGTTAAAAACAGTAAAATTATAAGTAAGCCTGATAACTATTTAAAAACTATTAAAGCAGTTGAATGTTGCGTTATAATGAAATATTTCTGAGCAGCTTTCAGCCATGATCACTTTGAGAACTTTTTTTGCAAGCAAGTAGAAAACGTATTTTGAATAACAACACGTTATAAATATGTGCTGCGCACTTTCCTCTCAATAACATAAACACACAACAAATATGACAGCGGGGTAAAAAATAGAAAGAAAACATCTGATCATAGTGATGTTGTTTGATATAGCGATATAGCAGCACTATAAGTCACGCCACGTTTATTGCTACACTTTATACAATATAGCCTATTGCTTTTAAGCAACAAATAGCCTATCATAACTTTCTATAAGCCTACAGTGTAATTGAGACATTAATTTAAGAAATGCATTAAAGCAGAAAGACGTAGGCTGCGGAAATATAGTGGGTTCACTTCAATCCACACCACAGACGTTCTTGGTTTGCTTCTTATTTATTAAATCGAGGCAATTGTTTGATCAAACATTGATTAATATTAAGATACAATTTATACAAAACGAAATTCACTTTAAAGAAAGTCTTTCTACAAAACAAACCTAGCAAAATCGCTTGCCCGACATCCATTACGGGCTATGGCGAATTCCTGTCGGGCTAAAAAAATATGATGCGCATTGGCCGTCGGGCGGAGGAAAAAATATTGTAATGTGTTTGCATTCTCTCAGATTTAGTTAGGTAATTATGTTGTATGTAATTCGGCGTCATCTTGTTAGCCATTACTATCCTCACTAACAAGTGAAACTGTCAGGAAATGAAGTGAAAGCATTAAATCCATTATTCCTTTCGTTCACGTCTGATATGCGCGCTCCTCGGCTCCGCTCTTCACGAGTAGGCTTGCTCTTGTGCTCATCAAAAAGTATATTAAATGTTTATTTATTTGTAATTTCGTTTAACCCCAGAGTCTAACATTATTCTAGCAATTCCCTTTTTCTTTCTTTATTTAGTAAGTTAACTTAAATATGTGAGAACGAAAATATATTTTTAGTGATTTGCATGAAGAGAATATGATGTTAGAAGCTTCATTTTAAGCATTTAGTAGCCGTATTTATTTAAACACTTTAATAGGTTATTTAAAAAAGTATAAGGTTTTTTTTGGTTCATTTATATTTCCTGTCACTGTGTGCAGGTTCTTTTTTGTAGGCTATGAGAGCCCAATATTTTTTTTTACCAAAAAGGCTTAATAAATGTCACGTTGCATTACAATTTAAAGTATCAATAATGTCAAAAATGTGACGTTCAGTTCGGGTGTGTGTGTATGCTGTTTAAATTAGTGTTCTGAAGTTTTGACGAATTTTATAGACTTGTTATAGTTTCTTATTCAAAAGTGACACCCATAGATTCAGGCCCACCCGGACTTAATCCATGCCCACCCATATGTCACGTTCTGCATCCGCCACTGCTTGAGGCATAGCTGAGTGGCTTCCCGTCCTGCAGCAGAACTGCACCGAGACCGTATTTCGATGCGTCCACCTGAAGGTGCAGATCTTTCTGTGGGTCATAGTATGCAAGAACTGGTCCCGGTTCTGTAGTTATGAGATCTTTCATTTTTTTGAATGCTGCATCGTGCTGGGAATCCCATATGAACTCGCTGGACTGTTTGAGGAGCTGCCGAAGCGGTGCATTAATGTCCGATAAGCAGGGTGCAAACTTGGACAGGTAATTTACCATTCCCAGGACTGTTTCGAGTTCCGCTTTATTCTTTGGTGGCTCCATGTGCTTGATCGCTGAAACCTTTTCAGGGTCTGGCTTGACTCCTTCAGCAGATAAGCAGTGACCGAAATAGCGAACTTCAGTAGCACTCACAATACTTTTCTCAGGGTTGAGCTTTACACGCCTTTCTCGCGAGACCTTTGCAACATTGCGCAGTGTTTCCGCTATATACATTCAACCGTGGCGGCCCGCCATGCCTAAAACATCCCCGCCACGCCTGCGGTTGTGGATAGAAGGGATACAGCAAACGAAATCTCGCTGGATGAGCACTGTTTTAATCTAATCCTTCAACCAAACCCAACTCTAAACACAAAATTTCACACGATTGTAGGATGTATTTGTATCTCATTTAGCCAGAGCCACTGTTTTCATCCTAATAATCCTACCTCCAAATCTAATCATTAACTTTTCGGCATTTGCTGTATCCCTTCTAGACAAAACCCACGGCGGCAGCTCGCAAAAAAGCTACATAAATGTCCGCTCTGCCAGACTGGCTGTCTTAGAAATAAATTCCTTTCTGGATTCGCGTTGTTAACTCATTTATAAATAAATCTCCTAAAGTATCATAATTTCTTCCATGGGTTTAGTTTAATGAACAAATAGATTTAAATCAACAGAGGATGATTAGGCTACGTCTCTGTTTTGATAAATAATAATAAAATAAATAAGCCTATACGAAATATGTTACACTTAAATAATAATTAAATTGACAAAACGAATAAAAAAGTATATGAGTTTCTGTTTTTTTTTGTGACGCGCTGACCAAAGCAGCAGAAAGCACGTCATGTTTTTAATGATTTTAAATAAGCACAAAGTTTTCTCCTTATTGTGAGTTTACACAAATAAAAATACATAATTTGAAGTTTCGAATATTGTTTTACTTTTATCTTTATGACTATAAATTTAGGGTAATTTAAGGTGCAAGGTCATCACGCATTTGATGTTCAACGCGGACGCAGCGCAGGGCTGCGAGAAAAGACATTATTAAACTTTCGATTTAACATATTACGAGTTTTTTGGACATTCATTTGGAATCACTGTACTCATATTATCAACTTATCTGGTCATTAGTTATTCAGAATATAGGCTATATAAGCGCAGTAGCGCTGCTGACCGCAGCTGTCCGCTCAGCTGTCAGTCAATCTTCTGTGCTTTAGATCAACACTCACAAAGTTTCACATTAAATGATATGATATTTGTCCAAAAACAAAAGGCTAAACACTGAATACTACTTATATGCGACTGCAAGACATTAATAGTCAAATCTGTTTGTAAGGAAACTTACATTATTCCCGTGGAAGAGAAGAACGTTGGTAATAGAAACTTGAGGCGGGATTTGATCTAACGGGTGTAATAATAGACTATTCGCGTGTCATTTGTGTTGTAGATGCTATTCGCGTGTCATTTGTGTTGTAGATGCAGGTCGGGACTCAATAGACAAGAGTAAAAAGCGGGTCTAACATCCAAGACCAAAATTCGACTCGTTTTTAAATGGCCCCGTGCTTTGTGTTTAAGATCTGTCTGAAGACCGTTAAAGGTTTCTATTCAACTGCGCGATTTGCGGTGTGACCGGCTCGGGGTCTTTATGTCAAATGGTCCGGGTGTGAAATAAAATTGCTGCTGATGGATGTTCGGTCAATCACAGTGGTGCGGATTATCAAACAGGACTGTGCGTGAGTTTGCAACAGCTCTGTAACGCTAAACACGAGCACAACTTGCAATGCACACTACATTAAAACTACAGTGAAATATCCGAACTACGTACGTAGCTATGCAACGTTTTTTAAGAAAATACATTTTAGATCAAACATAGAAAAGCAATATGCTATAAATATGAGTAAAAGTAAATGACAGCATGAAAATGATAAAAAATACATGTTAGTTTACTGTAGCCTATATTCTACTTTTAAAAAAATAATGTACATTTATAATCATCATGGGCGCCCCCTGCCGCCACAGCTGAAAAAAATCCTAGCGGAAACACTGTTGCGTGTAAATTGTCGTCATGTTCCTTTTGGGTTCGTCCGTAAACCAGAATATCATCGACGATCGCAACAACACCACTTAGACCTTCATATGTCTCGTCGATTTTGCGCTGAAATTCATCCTGAGCTGAAATTATGCCAAACGGAAGACGCCGAAATCTGTATCGTCCAAATACAGTGTTGAATGTCGTCAACTTGGAAGACTCCTCTGTTAGTTTTATTGCCCAGTACCCTGAACGGGCATCTAAAACACTGAAGTGTTTTGCACCAGTTAGCTTGGGCGTGATGTCTTCTATTGTTGGCAAGGGGTAGTGCGGACGTTTAATGGCTTTATTGAGGTCGCGGGGATCCAAGCATATTCTGAGTTTGCCGGTTCTCGGTTTTTCCACGACCACAAGTGCATTTACCCAGTCAGTGGGCTCTGTTACCTTGACGATGACTCCTTGTTTTTCCATATTTTGCAGCTCTTCTTTCAGGCGGCCACGTAAAGCCAGAGGTATCCTTCTCGGTGGATAAACGACTGGAGTTGCATCGGGTTTTAGGTGAATCGTGCACTCCCCTGGAAATAATCCAATGCCATCGAATACATCTGCATATTCCTCCATGATGGACTTTTCTTCCGTTGGTGCATTCACTGAGAGCACTAGCTTAATTAAGTCCAGGTCCAGACATGCTTTTAGACCTAACACAGGCGGTGCTTGCGTGCTGACTATGTAAAAGTCCATCAGTGTTTCTCTGTATTTGTATCTGCACAATAACGTGCATGTCCCTTTAACTGTGAGCATTTGACCACCATATCCAGTGAGGCGATGTTTTGAAGGTGTGAGCTTGCACTGGGCTTGCAGCTTATTAAATGTGTGTAGCGGAATGACATTTACCTGTGCTCCAGTGTCCAATTTGAAGCTAACTTCAGTTTTTTAATTTCCAAGCTGTATGTCTGCAAACGCTTGTTCGGTGTCACATGACTTTTTCAAAACTGCGTCCACGAAAAACTCTGATTGTGTGTCTTCCTCATCACACAAAGCCTCTTTGCCCACTGCATGAACGTTCCTTTTGTAAGCAGAGCGACACACTTTAGCGAAGTGGTTGCGCTTCCCGCATTTGGCACATTGTTTACCTCTTGCAGGGCATTTATTTGAAGCACTGTGAGCCTGGTTGCCACAATAACCACAAGTTTTGTCGCGCTCCGCAACGTCATTGCTGCTCCAATGTAAGGCTTTTACTGTTCGCTTATGTGACTCTTTCCGTGTGTTGACTGCGTGCACTACTTGATCGTGGGGGCTGTTTGCAAACGTTTTGAGCTGAGCTTGTGCAATTTCGTGTGATCTGGCTATATCCATGGCCTTGTCTAGCGTTAACTCAGAGCCGACGCTCAGCAGCTTCTCCCGCACTCGCGGAGAGTGAATGCCAAACACGATGCGATCTCTGACCATTTCCTCGCTGTCTGCATAAGCACAGTCTTTCACTAACAGCCTTAGCTCAGTCACAAATTGCTCAAAAGTTTCTGTGGCTCCTTGAATTCGCTCATGAAATTTATATCTGGCGAAGATTATGTTCGTTTTGGGCATCACATACGCTTCGTACTTGTCGTAATATGTTTGCAGTACCTTTGCTTCCTCTGTTGTCAGCGTCCAGGTGTTGAAGATATCTCTTCCTTTCTCTCCTATCCACAGGAGCAAATAACTGCAATTTTCGTCTTCACCCCGTTTCTTTAACAGACCCGCGAACATGAGCTCTGCATGCTGTCTGAACTTACGCCATGCATCTGGTAAGTTAGACGATTCCCAATTCATGTGCGGCGATGGTACTCCTGCAAAATCCATTTATTACTTTTCTTCTGACACCATGTCTTGTTCTTCGTTATATTATAACGATGTTGCACTGGACGTGCAGTTTGAAATAAGGAGACGTACAGAGAGTACTGAATAAACTTGGAGCTTTACTGACAAACGTGCAGCAGTATTTACATGTGACATACGACTGCCGCCAAGCGACCAGTCTCTTCACCACTTCCGTCATGCCGTAAATCAGTGTCGTAAATATTCAGTTCTTACATTAATATTACAGTGTTGATGGCTCAGAGCACGTTATAAAACGTATTTTTAAAATCCACATTTCTGTTTTAATAAATGCTTATAGCAAATCATAGCATATTGTCTAAAACATTAGGTAGCACATTTGCGACCCATTAAAAATTAGGGTCGCAACGGCACCCAGATAGCACAGGTACGTCTGCAAGATGTCTGGTAAAGATCTGGAGATCTGGAATACATCTGGTGTGTAAAAACATCTTATAAAGGTCTTAGAAAGAGCTGCTTTACATACATTCTAAATCAAAAACGTCTTGCAGACGTCTTCAATATGTCTATATGACATCTTTTAGGAAACGTCTCAGAGACGTATTGCAGATGAGCAAACAATCTAAATAATACGTCTTGCAGATGTAAACACAGACATCAAATAGACGTCTTCGAGATGTATGTGTGCTATCAGGGCAGTTCAAAAGGTCGCATATGCGACCATTTTGGTCGCAGTGTAGCTCCCTGCATCTGGACTCTAATTGGATCTATAAGATAGTTAGGATATGACTGTAATATGCTGCGATATTAAAGAGAAAGCAGACAGACACCCTCATTGCAGGGTTACTTAGTTTACAGCTAACTTCCGGGTGTGCGTGGAAACCCCATACATAAACAAGTGGGCGTGGCTTAACGTGCCCATCACTCAGCACATCTATTACATTCCTTCACCTTAAGAATTAAACATAATCCCTCCTGCAGTGTGTGCAAACCTCTGTAACTGCAAACAAAGGCTACTGTACCAAATATTAACATTGATTTTCTCAGGTGTTCAAATACTTATTGTCTTCACTGTATATAAATATGCAAATAGTCCCATCCTCCACTCTTTCGCACCACCTCAGACAATCCAGCCAAATCAAATGGCAAAAAGTGAAAAATTTATTTTCTGGGATGCACATTGACAAACAATTAACACTTAAAGAATAAAACAAATTATTGTAGAAACTTTGGTCTACGCAATGGATGCAGCATTTGAAAAAAAAAAGGTTTTACTTAGTTGGTCAAGGCAATGAGGCCATTTGTATACGACATACATTAACAAATGTTTTATCATTTCAAAAAAACATCGATACATTTAATCTCAAAATTCAATTAATGAAACACACACACACACACACACACACACACACACACACGTATAACAATAAAATAAAAGACATATACACATAAAAGCATTTGGTAAAAAATGTAGAAAAGTTGTTTTGTGAGAGGAATGTTATGCTTCTCTTGTATTTCTGTCAGATTTGGCAACTAGTAATCGGGGTCTGTCTCCTGATGTCTGAATGAGCTCCCTGCCACTGCAAACACACAAACAAAAAACATTACAGTGATTTTATTGACACAGAAAATATAACAAAAGTGCTTTATAAATGACTAAGAGTTACAATAATACTTATTAACAAATTGTCAAATCCTAATGCATCACTTGTGCTTTCCTGGTAGAGCATTACACACTGTCAGAAATTAAGGTAAAAAACTGTACCTGGCTCAATCTATAGTCATTTTACTCACGTTTGGTAGTCCACCCCAACCAGACTGAGTCCATTCACTGCTAGAATACGATCCCCTGGTCTCAGCCGCTGGGACAAAGCAGCAGGAGATTCCGGCATTACGGATTTGATGTATATTCCATTGACTTTAAATGGTGTTTCCTGTTTAAATAAAGATTACTGTATAATATTTATATAATATTATGACATGCCCACCAAAAATACAATACTAAACAACGAGACAGTAAGAATTTGTTACATATTCATTACCACATATTGTCACTTTTAGTGTTTGATTTTCTATAAGCAGTTTTTTGGATAAGACTGATGCAAACTTTTAGACATAATATCCTAAAGTGGCCAAGTATTTATTGATTCCAATTTATTTTGCTATTAGTCAATAACACAAAACATCTGAAAGTGTATTTTAAAAATATTGCATATAGACGAATGATGCAAACATTGCCTACTGATCCACTGACCTGTCCATCTACCAATGCCAGACCCAAACCACATGATCCTCTCTGCAACTCCAGCACAAACACATCTTCCTCATCACCCTCACCTTCAAAAACATATTATACACACCAAACACGTGTCACCATTTTAGCATCTTGACCTCATAATGGTTTTTTACATTCGGTGTATTTAAAAACAATGAAGACAAAATCCTGCTACCTTCTTGTTTGATATCAGTAAGGTATTTGGAGGTCTGATGGTGTGATATCGTCTCCTGCTGGTCTGTTTCAGGATCCATCAGCTCAAGGTTTTGCAGTGGGTTTGGTGGTGTAAGTAAAAATGGGGCCGAGCGCTCCACACTGCTGGGATGCAACCCTTTCATCTGTAACTCGAGATTTTGAAGCTTCTTTGTTAAAATAGTTTCACAAGAGCTCAAATCATTTGTTCCAGCCCAAGGAAAAACTTTCTCCGTGTGCCCAAGTTCAAGATGAGCTGTTGGATGAGCTTCCAGTTTAGTAAGTTTGGCTTCTGTTGGTACAGCGGAGACGAACTGTAAAAACACAGAAATAGGCAAATTTATTATTCTGTCATTTACCATAAAGTTTTTGGCTGTGTACAAAATAGCCCCATTTACTCTCATTCACTACTCCCTAGTACATTACTTCACGAATGTTGTGCACTTAAAGTAGTGAATTTACACATCGAAAGGAACGTTTACAGGACTCCAAGTAATAAAATGGCATCTTTTGGCTGTTCATATACATTTTGGGGCTTTCAAAGTGCATGTTTTTTAAAACTAAACCATTATCATCTCCATATAAACTACAAAAGGTGCATTTGTGAAATTGGTGACTTCATGCGTATTACGTGTTCAAACATCGCCAACTACAGGCCTGGTATGGGTAATACAACATGCTCATTTTTGTTGATCCATGTGAACAGGACTGTTTTGAAAGTTAGCCATGAATTTTTTTCTTCAAGACTGATCATAATTGTTTTAAGTGTGTTACATAGAAAGGTGGATTTGTCTAATTTAAATCCAAATAATAAGACTGACTAGCCCTAACTAATTGCTAGTTAGTCAGAATCATTCTTAAGACGCAGTCTTAACGTCACGGCCATGTTTATGCAACCGGCCACTGGTTTCAGCTAAGACTTGTCTGTGAAATCAGGCCTATATGTTTTTGGTCTTTTTCGAGGGCGCATGATGCAAAGCTCATAAAAACATATATTGAGCCCATCATGTGTGTGGCTCGTCCTATCAAAATATGAGTTTGGCGCGTCATGTGAACCTATGAGCATTAGGGGTGTCCTCGACTAAGGATTTACATATTCGAATCAGAATTGTCGAATCTTTCCATAGTCGAATCATATCTATGTGTGTGCATGGGTTGGGAGGGGGCCAGACAAGGTACAAATTGGTAACTTTTATTTTCTTTCACAAGCAGCACACATAAACAACTTTCTGTTAAAGTGACCAAAACTGTCTTTCAAGTGATGAACGAAGACAAAACTGACGATGCATTTATATATTTATTTTTTTTAAGGTAAAATATATAAGGCAACATTTGCTTATTTATTCCTCATAACATTTTAAAGCCACGATCTACAGAACATCACACAAAAATACATTTTGATAACTAAACCTAAAACAATTTATTAAACGTTAATTTATAACATGAAAAACACTGAAATTAATGATTTTATAGACACTATGCGTTATTATTTAGCACAGAAATACCTGCTTGCTTGCTCTGACTTTGATAATCTCTGTATTCACTTTAGATACAGAAAGACCGGATGATATTATTTATTTCAGGAATCTCTTTGCTATCATTTAAAAGTGAACACCAACCAATATTAAATCACAAGAAAGACATTCGTGTCAGGCAGAAATATAGGTTCGGTGCAGATAGTTTCCGTTTCATCACCGAAATTTTAAAAAACGGCTTACCTGTTATGTAGTTTAACTTTTGACAAGATAACCAAAATGTATGATAAATACATTTTAAAAACTTATACCCGTCGAAAAACATCCGTTTTTTAATGTTTAGTTTGATAAACTCCTAAATATGAGACGCAGAGCACCTAGCCCGTTCGGCTAAATTACATACGCAAGCATGGCCAGCACGCAATAGCGCAACATCGATACAACGAAAAGCTTGTGTACAGACTTAAAATGTACAGACTTAAATTAGATCAGAATGTACGTTTATAATAGATACATTTTTTTAATAAAATAAGGTCAGAAGTAACAAAGTGCAGAACAAATGTGCAAAATGCCTCAAGTGCACGAAAACAAAACACAAGCCAAATAGATACATCAGATAACCCAGAGTGATTTATAAATAAAATAAAATAAATTATTAAAAGAATAGAAAAGTATAGCCATAATATAATTGCCAGCTTTGTCTTTTAAATGTAGAAACAAAGAGGCAATGGTTTATTAACGAAGAAACCTCCAGGTGGGGCAAACCCATATTGAAATGTTGGCTGGGGCAGGCTCACCATAGATGTTAAAAATGTGTTTTATTTATATAGCGTATTTTATATAAACATGTTTAGATGTAGAAACTTACCTGATTTAGGATAGGTAACGCCGTAACGATAAGGATGTCATCCGGGCGGAAAGTAAAGTCCTCGTTGTATTTTAGACATTCAGGAGGGTGCAAGTGAGTTGGGACGAACACCCCTTTATATACAGAGTACAATTCTGCCTCTGTCATTTTCTAAACTACACAAACACTTAGAACAGATCTGAAACGTAAAAATGTAAAATCTGTAATGTAAAACCGTGAACAAGATGTATGAAGATCTCGGTTTATCACATCTGATAGTGATCGAGTAAGGCGCCTTAATCCTCCTCAACTTTTAGAGGTGCAAATAAAAATGCTTTGGTAGTGTAAATCGCGTGGTCGACAGGTTGCCCAAATAAAACGACGCGTAACCTGAAGCACCATTCAGTTCTCCAACACGAAGGGTCAACTGATTTAAGGTATGTGGATAAAGAAGCCAGGGTGAGGGTCTGTCTGCGTCCTGGACGACTACAAGAAATTAAATTCCAGGACTTTCCACGCCCCTCCAAAAAGCACACGAAATTCATCTGTTTGGTAAAAAAAGTTTTTTTTTTTAAATTAAAACTTTATATTTTTGTTGAAAGTCTTGGGTTTGTAAAAAAAACCGTTAATATTAGCTAACATTAATCCTAACCGCTTTATCGATAAGTGGCTAGATTGATGCATACACTGCAAAAATATAAGTGTCGACTGCATGTGCCGTATGACATCAGAACTCCGCGAGAACGGTTCGAGAATATACTGCTCTGTATACTTTCGATTTGCTCTCGCGGTACATTGATGTCATGAGTGACCAGTTTGCGCATCCCTGCATGTAAGCAAAATACGTAATGTAAAAGTATGCGGTGAGGAATGTGCTGAGGGCAAGCCCGTTCAGGGTGTAATCTCCACTGTCACGTGACGTGATCCTTCAAATATGCCGATTTACTTCTGCGGAAAAACAGCTGTGTTGCTTCATAGTTTAGTGGGGATTTTTAGATAAATAAACATTTACATTGAACAGCGTTATTTGAAACAGAAATCTCTCCCTCTGACAAACAGTGGTGCAAGTTACTATTCAAAGTTAGTGTCTATTAATAATGAATCATGACATAAAACAACTTAAATAACACTAAAATATTTATTAACACAACTGTTTCAACAGTGTTAATAATCGAAAAAGTTTATTGAGCAGCAAATCAGCATATAAAATGATCTTTGAAGGATCATGTGACACTGAAGACTGATGATGCTGAAACATTAACCACAGGAATAAATGACAGTTTACAATATTGAGACACGTAAAAAAATCTGAACGTGAACCTTTGAACGGCAGTGTAAATTATAGTTATGATGGCCTGTTTCTCACACTTAATGATATTTTTGCATTTAGTTTGTTCCTTATCCTCAAATTATAGGGACAAATTTACAAAGGGATCCAGAAACAATCTGATGGTGACTGAACCAGATAATTTTTGCTAAATAAGGTCACAAAATTATTGGTAGTACCCAGGATGTCGAAGTCTCCAAAAGAAGGCAAAGAGTTTTTACATTTTACTCCGTAAGGGTGGATTCACTACAGTTATTCAAGCTGTAGAAATGACAAAATGACTGAAGAAACATTAACAGCAAGATAATGTAAAACTGTCAGTAACAACCAACGGCGGAAATAAGCGCAGTTATGATAGCAAAATATGTGGGAGTGTGTCACAGGTCGGAGCGGACCCAGATGCTATTGAGTCACGCCCCTTCCTAGTTTCCACCTCGAGGATGTTCCCAAAGCCACCCCAATGACCAGACACACAAGGTACAAGTAAAATTAAAATAGACTTTATTAAATTATTTAAAATAGTATTCAGGGAAGGGGGATTTAAAAACAAGGTTTTTTCTGGCTTCCAGGCAGAGGGGACGGGACTCTGGACTGTCCTTCTTGAACCCGTGGCGCCCTCCGCTTCTCCCGGAGGCGGAGTTTAAGAGGGGAAAGACTGCAGTCATGGATTAAAGTGAAAAAAAAATCTTCTGAGTGAAATTTTTTTCAGGCCAAGTCATATTCCTTGTAAACAGGCGAGACCAATAGCATTCTAAGGGGAGATGTTTTTTGCCATTAATGCCATATTGAAGTCTACTGTGGCATTTATAGGTTTGACAACTGTCACTATGAAATACAGCAGCAGTGCGAGTATGTTTTTTTGTGAATTAACACTTAATTACAACATATGATAGGTTTATTAATAGTTTGTTAATTTACAGCTTTACTTTCCTTTAATTGAACCATTACCTTTAATATATGTCTAAAACAAAACACTTGTGACTCCTGCACTAAGGGTTAAAAACGTTATCCCGTCATGTTAATCTACTTGTGACAAACTAAAAAAAATGATTCTGTAAGATGTAGTTTGCAGGGCATTTCAGATTAAGGTGAAACAGCTAAATAACTCACTATATAAAAAGAAATACTAATATCACCACCTTTAATGAATCTTAATTATTTATTAATTGTAAATCTTATTAATTTTGGCATTTACTTATACATTTTTTTAAATCAAGGTTGAAACTGTTAACATTAGTTAATGCACCATGAACTAACATCAATTACTTTAAGGACATAAACATAGAGAGCTGAGGTGCTTTTTATGCGCAATGTTATGCACTTAAAACAACGCATTGTGCGCAACTTGTGTATATTACACAAGAACAAAATTCAAGCTCACTAAGGATAAACAGTCAGTGATGAAATAAGGATAATAAACAATATTTTAGTAAAGGTAAAAAATGTAACTTACCCTTTTTTCTGCTGTTTACTTTCTCCTAAGCCCTAAATGGTCGTGTTTGAGGATACTTGCAAAGACGGGATTTTTGACGCATAACCTTATGTGTATTTAAGGCCAATAAAGCGGCAAAAATACTCACAAGCTCAAAGAGAAGCGAATGCGCGACTGGCTTATTCCCCTCACACAGAAACAGCGCGCACATAAAGACTGTTGTTATTGTTTCAATTTAAAATCACTTGTTTTTGAATGCGGATACATGTACAAACATCAAGATTTCCTGACCACGCGCACATGCAACTGCAAGAACTGACAGGTGGGTGACATCAAAGTACTGCGAGAGCATTTCGGAAGCAGTCTCGTCTAATGAGTTCTCGGTTCACTCTCACGGGATTCTGATGTCATCTGACTGCCTCTTGGTTCTTGTGGCGCCACGTGAAGTTTACCCATGAGTTTAACAAACTCGTTGTATTAGCCACTGGTTAGATCAGCGTAGCAGTCAAAAACGATCACGTATGAGACAAATGAATTACCCCCAAAATACAGGACCCTAGGCTTACTGTGCAAAGACACGTAAATTACCTGGCTGTTTGATTTTCTTAGCCCACGAACTGAAAGGCTTGCCAATCTTCCTCATTTCGTTAAGCCAAGTTAATCTCCATTGGTCTTATACACCTTTATCGATGTCCAAAACATCGGATCCTTCCTGCATTACAAGTATGTCCATGCTAGCAGAAATTAAGTTTTACCTCAGCTTAACGTGAGATACAGCCAGAAAACCCGGAGTGGATCTTGTGCGTAGTGATTACAGAACGCTTACAGTGGACTGTGGCGAGAGGAACGTGATTTCGTTCCACTCCAGGCTTTGATCACATTCCACTTAACAAGGTGAATACACGGCGTCTTTATGAAAAGTTAATTTAATAATTTTGCAACTGACGGAAATCCGTCGTAGACTCGCTGCAATCGACGGAAATCCGTCGCTACGACGGAGAACTTTAATCCATGTGCAGTAGGTATTTCTCAGATAACTGACTCGTCGTCTCCTTGTTCACCGGGTACGTACTGTAACACAAGATCACACGTGCACTGTTAACTACGACTTTTCCTCTCTTACAGATGGCTGGTAGCAGTGGATGTAGCCGGTATTTCTCAGGTATCTGTCTCGTGGCCTCCTTCTTCCCAGGGTACGTACTGTAACACAAGATCAGCACTTGCACCGTTAATTATGACTTTTCTTCTCTTACAGATGGCTGGTAGCGGTGGATACGGTAGGTACTTCTCAGGTAACTGACTTGTGGTCTCCTTCTTTAGAAGGCTCGTAGCTGAAACACAGAATCAACACTTTCACAACTCACTGTGGCTTTTCTCTCTTACAGGTGGCTGGTAGCAGTGGATACGGTAGGTATTTCTCAGGTAACTGACTTGTGGTCTCCTTCTTTAGAAGGCTCGTAGCTGAAACACAGAATCAACACTTTCACAACTCACTGTGACTTTTCTCTCTTATAGGTGGCTGGTAGCAGTGGATACGGTAGGTAATTCTCAGGTAACTGACTTGTGGTCTCCTTCTTTAGAAGACTCGTAGCTGGAACACAGAATCAACACTTTCACAACTCACTGTGGCTTTTCTCTCTTACAGGTGGCTGGTAGCAGTGGATAGGGTAGGTATTTCTCAGGTAACTGACTCGTGGTCTCCTTCTTTAGAAGGCTCGTAGCTGAAACACAGAATCAACACTTTCACAACTCACTGTGACTTTTCTCTCTTACAGGTGGCTGGTAGCAGTGGATACGGTAGGTATTTCTCAGGTAACTGACTTGTGGTCTCCTTCTTTAGAAGACTCGTAGCTGGAACACAGAATCAACACTTTCACAACTCACTGTGACTTTTCTCTCTTACAGGTGGCTGGTAGCAGTGGATACGGTAGGTATTTCTCAGGTAACTGACTTGTGGTCTCCTTCTTTAGAAGACTCGTAGCTGGAACACAGAATCAACACTTTCACAACTCACTGTGGCTTTTTTCTCTTACAGGTGGCTGGTAGCAGTGGATACGGTAGGTATTTCTCAGGTAACTGACTCGTGGTCTCCTTCTTTAGAAGGCTCGTAGCTGAAACACAGAATCAACACTTTCACAACTCACTGTGACTTTTCTCTCTTACAGGTGGCTGGTAGCAGTGGATACGGTAGGTATTTCTCAGGTAACTGACTTGTGGTCTCCTTCTTTAGAAGACTCGTAGCTGGAACACAGAATCAACACTTTCACAACTCACTGTGGCTTTTTTCTCTTACAGGTGGCTGGTAGCAGTGGATACGGTAGGTATTTCTCAGGTAACTGATTCGTGGTCTCCTTCTTTAGAAGGCTCGTGGCTATATGTGGCTTTTGGTGGCCTAACGTGTACACAGTAGGTGGGTTTACTCACAGACCTCCCGTGGTAAGATGTTTACTCGTGGTCTTTGCCTCCAAGGCCTCTGTTACGACCGGGGGATTCAGTACTGTCACCGTCGAGCCGAACGCTGCCCTCTCCTCTCCGTACGTGTAGCTCCAGAGATCTGGACAGGGGCGCACCTTTGAAGAGGCTCTGTGACAGGCAAGTTACTACACACTAGGCTTCCACAACAGTGTACTTGTTCCTCACATATGCACTAGCACTCTGAAATTCTACTCACGCAAAGGTCTGGGTCTTCTGTGCAATCCACCACCGGCTCCACACTGTATCGTTGCACAGCATATAATTTTAAAAGCACTTCACCCACCGCACGGCGTCTTCTCTCACGACCGACTCTCTATAATGGCTCCTGACAACAGATACACAGCACTGCACTGCAAGACATCAAGTGTACACACACACTCAGCAAAGTCAAGACTCACCCACGACACACTTCAACTGACACAAAGTAAGGTCAGGCCATGATCTTCCCGGAGCCGGCTGAGAACCTGCGGGGCGTTGTAGTAGGGGAAAGCTGATGGTTAAATGTAGCTGTCGCAAAGATCTTCCTTCCTGGCAATGCTACGCCGCCGGCTCACCCACCACTCTGCTCCGTGATAGGGCCGCTATCCTAGTTCGCTGGGGGCTCACACACACATTGAACAATACGTTTGCAATAAACACATCCAGCTGTATATTCCTTGTACTCACGGTAAGTTATCACACTTCCTCTCTTTATCTCCGCGATATCCACACTAGCTGGTTTCCTTTACACTGCACGTAATCCAGTCGTACTCATCCGACTATCACACTGAAGATATGCATGTCAATACTCTCACAATATCAAAGACTTCCAATATACTCAGCCACGCTATTATCCTCTTCCTCCGTTTCCAACCAGCGTCTCGTATAGTCCTCCGTTTCCACGCCACAGCAGCACAATATCCACTTCACCACCGGAACTCACGTACCGACTGCAACCAAACAACAACAACCCCTACTGGCTGGTTTTCGTGTCCTCTTTATACTCCTTCGCTTCCTTAAGTTCTCCAATCCTTGATCGCTGCGTTAATTTGCCACACCTGTGTTCAATCGGCTTGATTTTGCTCGCGGCGTTTTCCCAGAAGTTCCTGTATTTCTGCTTATCCCGCCGGGTGGAACTCAACCCCGGGCGGAACCAATCTGAGCGCCGGCTTATTTTAAAAACGCAGAGTTTCCATTAAATCAATTAAAAATCTGCGCCGGCCGCGGGCGTAAAACTTTGGTGTCCATGCCCCCTAAGGGGTTGTGCACACCAAAACTTTTAAACACGGCTGAAAACGCCTGGACAACGCCGAATGCCAGCTGTTTCTTTAGCTGAGCGCTTTGGTAGCTGTGATACTTTAGCTGTGAGTCGGTTGGTTGCTGTTGTAATGCCCCGCGCTTCCTCCACTGTAATCGGACAGCCGTGTGAGAACTGCCAATGATGAGTGGAGCTTTTCACCCAAAGTTGAATGTTTTTCAACTGTCGGAGCTCAGCGCTAAGGGGGCGTGCACACCAAAGCTTTTACGCATGGAAGCTCAGCGTTTTTCAAATAAGCCAGCAGCTAGCGGTTTTCTTCCGCGCTGAAAAACTGGTGCCCGGCGGTTTTTCCACGCTCAGCGCTGAGTGCCGAGAGTTGAAAAATGTTCAACTTTGGATGAAAAGCCCCGCTCGTCAATGTCAGTTCTTACACGGCCGTCCAATCATAGTGGAGGAGGGGTGGGGACAAGTATCACAGCAACCAACCGTCTCACAGCTGAAGTATCAGGGGGCGTGCACACTAATGCTTTTACGCCCGTGGCCGGCGCATGTTTTCAATTCATTTCAATGAAAACTCTGCGTTTTTCAAATAAGCCAACAGCTAGGTTTTCTTCCGCGCTGAAAACCGGCGCCCAGCGGTTTTTCCGCGCTCAGCACCGAGAGTTGAAAAATGTTCAACTTTGGAAGAAAAGCTCCGCTCGTCAATGTCAGTTCTCACGCGGCCGTCAAATCACAGTGGAGGTGGGGCGGGACAAGTATCACAGCAACCAACCGTCTCACAGCTGACGTATCAGAGCTACCAAAGCGCTTAGCTGAAGAAAGCTAGCACTCAGCTGAAAAACAGCTGGCATTAGACGTTGTCCAGGCTTTTTCACCCGCGTTTAAAAGTTTTGGTGTGCTGAATCCCTAAGCGCGGAAAAACTGCTAGCTGCTGGCTTATTTGAAAAACATGGAGCTTCCATTGGAAACAATTGAAAACATGCGCCGGCTGTGGGCGTAAAAGCTTTGGTGTGCACGCCCCCTTAATGGCAAGAAAAAGACCATAGAGAATGAACAGAAGAGCAGAGCTCATGGAGACCAGCCCAAAAATGGAAAAATGGAATGGAAAAAGCAGAAAGGCTGAGCATACCCTAACATTATCCCTTCCCTTGACCATGTGACCAAACCCAACATGATACATTCAAACTGACGATTAAAAGACCACCTTTAACCCCCACTGTACTTGACAAACAACTCTGCCAATAGTCAGTGAGCACAGGAATGCAGATGGTAGATCTGGGAATAGGGGTTGTGCCATTAATTCCTGTTTTCCCAGAGTGCACCCTTATTTTCAGCCTTACAACTCTTAAACTCTCCCAGTGTGAATCTAGAAAAAATCCTATCTTTTAGCCAAGCGTTCACATAAAACACCTCTTATTGTTCACTTCTCAAGTAATGAAAGTTAATTTTTTGCTTGAAATAATATGAACAGCAGCTCTGCTAACCCTTCTGCTTTTGCTTTCCTGTTTCTATATCGGGATACCCAATATAGGTTACAGAAGCACAAGTATGGATCCAGCCTCACATGTGAAGACTTCAGATGATGCCAATGCCCCCAAAGACTTCATATGATGGCAACTATAGATGGACTTAAAAAACTGCCATATTGTAATCACTGCCTCATAGTTTTTACAATAAATAATAATATTTGAATGGACAACGTTTACGCTTTTATATTCCCATTTGTTTGTCCACAATACTCTGCTGGACAATGCAAACTGGTGTGTTTTGCATCATCCAAATATTGTTAATTTACATATATTACAGACATTGTAACAATAGAAAGTGGGTTGAAAGTCTGTAAACTTATGCGGCTTTCACATAGGATGCGGTGTGCGCTGCGCTCGCCGCTGGGTTCCGCGCAGCCAAGCGATTTGTGCTCTGATGGCCAGACCACAGTAGGCGGGGTTTTCAATAAATTACTACAGTGTTTATATTTGCGTTAAATAGTCGATGAGGAATACAGAGACTGTTGCTCGTCTCCATTTCACGTAACTTTAAGCCTACCTACAACAATGCTGCTTGACTTAAAGGGGACATTCCATGAAAATCAGACTTTTTCCATGTTTAAGTGCTATAATCAGGTCCCCAGTGCTTCTACCAACCCAGAAAACATGAAAAATAGCAACCCTGTAACTTTGTTTTGGTAAGGCTCTCTCTGCAAGCATGTAAATAAATAGGTCATACGGATTTCGCTCCTATAGTAGTTTTTGTTGGGTAAATTACTGATCATATGCTGTATTAATATTATATTAGGCCTAAGGCCTGTTGTTTCTACACAAGGCTATAAGACACCCAGTTAAACTTTCGTTTTCTCAGTTAACTTTCGTTTCCTAATTAAAAGAGTCCAGGTGCGATCCTGCGACTATACCCCGATTGTTCTCGCCACGATTAGTTTGAGAACCAAGGTCGACATAAGCGATAAAGAAGAGGACGCCATTTGAGATTAGTTATCTTTCATTTTCTCAGTTTCCTAATTAAAAGAGACCAGGTGCTATCCTGCAACTATACCCTGATTGTTCTCGCCACGATTAGTTTGAGAAACAAGGTCAAACAACCGAAAAACAAGAGTACGTCATTTTAGATTAGAGAATTTGTCCGGCTGTACTTTGCTACATTAACAAAAAGTTGGTTATGTCAGGGAAAGCCAAGGCCAATCGAAATAATAAACAGAGAACGTCACTTTAAGATTTAAGAAGTCCAGCTGTCATTTTAGATATAAAGAAGGATTCAGCTGCACATAAAACAAACAGATTAATTGTGGCAGACTGAGACCAATGAGAAGAACATACGTCATCTCAGATAAGAAGTGTTTGATCTTACTGTATAAAAATGGAGTCAGATGTTGGGAGGGCAGATGATCTTTGTGCACCTCTTTGAGGGGTATTGATTGTCTCACTTTGTTGGCTCGAGCGAATAAAGTAATTTTTGTTTGGCACCTGGAACCTTTGTCTCCTGAGTATTTTTTCTTATGAAGATTCAAGCTAAGACTTTTTGCCACAACATAACTTGGTGACCCCGCGACGTGATTGGACAGAGGCTACGGAGTGGAGGGCCGCAGACGGGCAGAGGTCGGCCAGGTCACACAAGGGCGCGCCACTATAGAGGTGAGCATAAATTTACTTGCTTATTCTGTATGGTGCTTGTGTGGTCTGCCGAAGGTAAGCCCTGAGCGGTGTTGATACTCCAGGTCTCTCCAAATTGAACACAGCAATTTGATACTTATAATATAAATTATTTGCTTCCATTAAGATAATGATAAAATACTGAATTGAAAAAGCAAAAAGGGTTCCAGATTCTAAACAGGTGTGCGTGTGAGTGCGGGTGTCGAGCTTCGTGCTCGAAAAAACCCTGCTTGGGCAGGTCACGCGAGAGGCGTGTCGGGCCTTGGGGTCCGGAGCTTGGTGCTCGAAAAAACCCTGCTTGGGCAGGTCGGGCCTTGGGGTCCGGAGCTTGGTGCTCGAAAAAACCCTGCTTGGGCAGGTCGGGCCTTGGGGTCCGGAGCTTGGTGCTCGAAAAAACCCTGCTTGGGCAGGTCGGGCCTTGGGGTCCGGAGCTTGGTGCTCGAAAAAACCCTGCTTGGGCAGGTCGGGCCTTGGGGTCCGGAGCTTGGTGCTCGAAAAAACCCTCCTTGGGCAGGTCGGGCCTTGGGGTCCGGAGCTTGGTGCTCGAAAAAACCCTGCTTGGGCAGGTCGGGCCTTGGGGTCCGGAGCTTGGTGCTCGAAAAAACCCTGCTTGGGCAGGTCGGGCCTTGGGGTCCGGAGCTTGGTGCTCGAAAAAACCCTGCTTGGGCAGGTCGGGCCTTGGGGTCCGGAGCTTGGTGCTCGAAAAAACCCTGCTTGGGCAGGTCGGGCCTTGGGGTCCGGAGCTTGGTGCTCGAAAAAACCCTGCTTGGGCAGGTCGGGCCTTGGGGTCCGGAGCTTGGTGCTCGAAAAAACCCTGCTTGGGCAGGTCGGGCCTTGGGGTCCGGAGCTTGGTGCTCGAAAAAACCCTGCTTGGGCAGGTCGGGCATTGGGGTCCGGAGCTTGGTGCTCGAAAAAACCCTGCTTGGGCAGGTCGGGCCTTGGGGTCCGGAGCTTGGTGCTCGAAAAAAAAACCCTGCTTGGGCAGGTCACGTGAGAGGCGTGTCGGGCCTTGGGGTCCGGAGCTTGGTGCTCGAAAAAACCCTGCTTGGGCAGGTCGGGCCTTGGGGTCCGGAGCTAGGTGCTCAAAAAAATATATAATTATTACACGGTGAGATTTAGATGCTCAAATCCTGTAGGTCAGGTGGTTGTAGGTACGGTCTATGTGTTATTTGTCTTGTTGCTTTGTGTTGTTTTTGTCAGTTATTGTAGCATTAAGTTGGTGAACTGTGTTAAAACTGCAATCAGTTTGTGTGTTATATATGAAGGTTGGGCTGATGAGAGAGTGTTCTTCTATGGCTGTGTCTTATTCAGCGTGGGAAAATGTTTGCCTGCTAGAACTGTGTGTGTGAAAAGATAAGAACTAAAAGAGCAGAGGAAGGAGGGGCTCATGGTGCATGAGAAAGAGAGAGAGATTTTTGTGAATAAAAAACTGTTTTGAGTGAGAGCATATGAGAGATCAGTGTGTGTGTCTATATGTGTGTGTTAGTGAAGATAAAGTGAGGCCTCTGTAAATATAAACTGTAAATATGAGTGATTTTATCTTTAAAAACATAGCTTTTGATCTTATTTTTCATTTTCTCATTTTCTTTTTGCCTTAATATACCTGATGAAGTAATTATGGATGATAATAACTTAAAATATAAGAAACGTGTATTTATAGCAGCTAGGGATGTTCATATTGTATATAATAATAATTGTTAATGCATGGTGACTCAAAGTAGGCCCCTAAATGACACAAATTATTAAAACCAAAACTTTTTGAAATGCATCCTGCTTTAGAAATGACCTCTGTGGTAGATGCAATCTGCCCTTTTTAGATATTAATCATCTGGACTGATCACGTTTTCTTTGATGAGGTAATGTTGCCTGAATATCTGATAATGTACTGTATGAATCTTGATTCTGTTGTTGATCTGTCGCTGCTGTTTGCACGTTTAAATGAGATAAAATGTTTTGTTTTTTATCAGGTCACAGACAACCGTCAACTATTTTTACTCAATGACAATTTAATATTAAAATCTTATAAGTTAATGGTTAATATTCAGTTAATAAGATGCGGTTGTCGGTTGTGAAAATTAACTGATATGAACATCCCTATTAGCAGCAGAAAGAGTGTGAAATGCTTAAATTCAAATTGAAATAAGAGATATTAACAATAACTTCTGGAAAAGCATTTAGCAAATATTTAGCAGTAATATAAATAAACAGACTGATATCTGAGATAATTAGTGGAAGTACAAAAGTTACCAGAAGTAGAGAAAAAGTGGCCATAGATAACCTGGCAAGTAATAATTAGAATCCTGGAATGTCATGTTGATAGAATATTTAGATGAGGTTTGCTCATACAACCTTCAGAGATCAAGTAGGCCACATACGCCTGAAACTGGAAATAATAAAATTTTGGAAATATTATTTATGAGTGAAGTTGTCTATTTATTCATTGGTCACCCCTTTTTCCAAATTGACCTATGTAATTAATTCTAATTATGGTGAAGTGTGTTTACAGACATGGCATCCATATCATTGGAAAGGCTGAAGTCCAGACATCCTATCAGCACGGATTTGATTACAAGAACTTCCAAACAAATGGACCAAACAAATGGACCAAACATACCAAACACTTGAGGACAAAATGGCCAGAGGATGGGACATTTGAGGTAACAGTGTGTGAGGACGTGGAAAATTTGTAGAAATTACAAACCCTAAGAGCGAAATATGAGAAGAGATGAGAAAATAGTAATAATAATAATGATGATAATAATAAAATAATAGTTTTTAATTTATTTAAAAAAGGAGGGACTTAACTTTTTAAAATTTAGAGTAAATAGATTTAGAATAAAGAGATTCTAAAAGAAGATGATAAAAAGTTGTAGACAAAGGAAAAAGGTCTCCTCTAGGGATGAGGGATTTAAAAACCAATTACCAATAATTACAGGTGACATACAATTTGAGGACAGAATAGAATTGGAGCCAGACCAATCACAGGCTAGAGCACAACCCCTTTTACAAACCCCTAAACTCATCACAAACACAGATGAGCCCACAAGCCCAATAAAAAAAAAAAAAAAAAAAAAAAAACAGACAGCAAACCAAGGCCAGAACCCAGTTCTTAACCCAGTTCCGATGCAACCAAAACATTAGGAAAGATGTTAACACCCCCTGAGATACATAAGGCATATGATAGTGTAGCCACAGCCCTACATCAGATAACACCCCTAGACGTATGCAGAACAGAAAGGCTTAAGTTAAGGATGGACAAATTTAGGAATGACATTTTAGAAAAAGTAAATGATACAACACCGACAGGAAGTGTAGAGTAGGGACCAGGCAGGCTGGAGAAACCAGAGCAGTAAAAGCTACAAGCAAGGATAATTCAAGCAAGCAGCCGGTATCTCAAGGATGGAGAGAGAGGGTGCAAGGATTTAAAGTTTGAGACTGGACGCTGGGTAAACGTTGGACAAGAACAGCAAGCTGCATGGATTTATGCCAAGAGACAATGTTTATGTTGATGAACCCAGAAATACATCAATGTGCCTGATTTTGATAAACGGACAACAAGGACAATGTAAACCCTGGGCCACTCAGGATTTTGATGGACTAGCTGCACGCCTTCCAGAAATACATGAAGGAGCCGGAAAATGGATACAAACTTTTGAGCAAAAGACAGCAGGGTGTGTCTCGGCCATAGGAGATATCAAGGCCCTGTTGGCAAAGTGTGTCGGTGGAACAAAGTTGAATGAACTTTTGAATAATGCTGGACTGAGAATTGCAATTGACAACATCAGAAGAGATAAAATGTCCTTTGTCCCCCTTCAGGAAGAGAACGTGGACAACAATACACAGAGAATACCCCATGCAGATTGACCCGAAGATGCTGAGAGGTGATCCGATTGGTGAAACAGAAAATCCAACAGAATATATACAAGAACAGCTGAAACGGTGATGTGGAGAACTAGAAAAAGACCCGGAAGAAGACTTTGTTTTAGCTGCACTGTTCAGAAAAGCAATAGTGGAAGCTGTGCCACCACCGGTTAAAACCAAACTCGAAGATGTAGTCGAACTGAACTCCAAATCACACAAGGAGTTCTGTGATCATGTATTACATGCAGTCAAGCAGCACCAAAAGAATGAGCTGAAGGCAACAACAACAGAGAGAGAGAGGGAGAGAGAGATGCAGAGGGGGCTGGCAAAGTTACAGCGGAACGACTTTGTGAGCAAAACTAAGAAAAAAGCACAAGCTGTTCTGAAGGAGAAACAACCAGCTTTAATGGTGCTCATCAACACACCTGCCCCCACCATCCAGCAAACACAGATAGCAACACCAGCCCAACCCACTCCGGGAAATGCTCAACAGCAAGCCACTCTCATTGTTATCTGTGCAAAGCCAAAACAGCAAAACAGCAGTAATGGACAAAAACAGCAAGGAGGCAGAGGACAAGACAGAACAAAAAGATCACGTGATAGATGCTGGGGCTGTGAAGATGCTGGGGCAGCATGGACACTTCAGAAGCGAATGTCCGAATAACCCATCTAATTAAGATCAACAAAACTGACAGCAGAATTAACAAGGCGGACGGTTGAACCAACAAGACTGGCAGCCAAACCAGAGACAGTAAGGCCCACCCAGAGCAGCAGCAGCAGTCACAACAACAATCACAGTGTGGTCCAGTGAATCTGTGGTGTGGGCCAGACCAAAGCTACTAAGGTTGCCCAGAGGATTCTAACGGGAGGGGCCAACATCCAATGATAACTGACAATGCTGACGACAGATTATTGACTCTGCAGGTTGAAGTTGAAGGCAAGTCTGAACCTATGATGACTGACACTGAAGCAAATTACACATGCGTAAGTCCAAATTATACCACACACCTCCACCTGTCTGAAAATTTTGAAAAACAAGCAGGATTTTAAGGAAAAAACCCAGCTGACACCTCTGACTGCTCCAGTCTGTCTGTAAGCAAAAGTCAAACAAGTCACTTTAGCACACCCATTAATTATTAGAAATAGATGCCCTATGTAGATTAAAATAGCAGATATCTTGTTCCCCTGATGGAATTTATATTAACAGTAAGGCAGTTAGAAAAATTACAATGATGACACCACAAGTAAACTTATGTTGGATAGGAAAATTTAGAATAGAATATATACATGATAATTACAAAATGGAAAAAGTTTGTGAAAGAGCAAATTAATGAACATAGAAGGTACAGTCTGAATTTTTACTGTATTATGATGTATGACCCCTTATGCAGAACAGATCTAGAAAAAGAGTGAATAAATAGGAAGAAAGGATAGAAAGTTCCCCTGATTTCCCCACATATAGAATAGCACCCCAAGTTACAGCTTCACAGATAGACACTTGATTGAAAAAAAAAAATAAATAGAAGGATTTTTGACTCTACAGCACATGTAACTATTTTGCAGGCAAATAAATTAAGTATTAAGATCTTAGCCATATGATGAAAAATAAAATAGGGAACGCAGTAAAATTCTATACTGCTCATTTTGGAAGAGAGGAGAAACAAGAAAGTTGTGTGCACCATGGTTCTGCCAGTAGTTGCAACTGATAAGATAGAGATGCTTTGGCAGTCATCCCAGAAATACAGGCAGGCCTATCAGAAATAGAGCAGCTGATTCAAACTAATTTCTGGACAAGCTAAAACATATGTAAGTTTAACAAAAATTAGCAAAATACCCATTGTGACAGGAAACAAGAAAATGTTAGAAGCACTATTGAGGCATTAGGAGTTTTTAGTAGAAACAACAAGCTATTGTAAAACACCAATATTTTCTGTAGCTAAAGCTTTATTTTTATACATGATTGGAGAAATATAAATGATGAATTTGAAGATTGGCCAGCACACAGTAAGTTCCGGATCCACACACACTGTTAACTAGTATCCCTCCTGAAGTTAAATATTTCAATGAAATTGACTTATGCTCTGCTTTCTTCAGTATTTAACTGGACGAGAAATGCAGAAACTTTTACCTACAAAGGTAAACAACTCACTTATTCTATATTACTGAAAAATGTCCTCATTTACTTTGCATTTTCAATTAATTAATTATTAAAAACAGATTTGAAAAGATCTAGTGTTGGACAATGCGCTGTTCCAATATGTGGATGACCTATTAATTTACTATCCCACACTTGACCCATGCTAGCCTGACGTTGTCATACTCAATTCTAGTCCCCGTTTTTCAAATTGTGGTGGGTGGGGCTAAGATCGGCTGGCACCCAGGCTAGACCCATGCTGTAAAGATTATAAAACTTTTGAATAAATTATCTGAGGGGGGAGGCACAAAGCCTCTAGAGCTAAATAACAACATTGTTAAACATAAGTTAAATATTTGATAAGATTAATTGCAACTATATGCAACTAAAATGACATCAATTGGTTTTGTAATATAGTAGTAAATGTTTCTTTTGTGAATTCTTCATTGACACAATTATTCAACCCCTTAAAGAACTACCACTCTGAAGAACAGAGGTTCATTGAAGTGTTTTCAATCAGGTATTGAAAACACCTATGGATGTCAGGGAACAGCAATAAAGCCTAATAAGCACCAATTAGGCAGCTTTAAAATGACTGTGATACTCAACTCCTTCTAAACATTTACTGGTGTGGTTACAAACATGGTGAAGTCAAAAGAATGGTCCAGGAAGACAAGAGAAGAGGTGATTAATCTTCACAGGAAGGGCAATGGCTATAAGAAGATTGCAAAGATGTCAAACATACCAAGAGACACCATAGGAAGCATCATTGCAAATTCAAGGCAAAGGGCACTGTTGAAACGCTTCCTGGTCGTGGCAGAAAAAAGATGCTAACTGCGACTGCTGTGCGCTATCTGAAATGTAGAGTGGAAAAAAGTCCCCGTGTGACTGCTGAGGAACTGAGAAAAGATTTGTCACATGTGGGTACTGAAGTTTCTGCTCAGACAATACGGCGCACCCTGCGTACTGAATGCCTCCATGCCAGAACTCCCAGGCGCACCCCCTTGCTGTCTCCAAAGAATAAGAAGAGTCGACTGCAGTATGCCAAAAGTCATGTGGACAAACCACAGAAGTTTTGGGATAGTGTTCTGTGGAAAATTAGAACTGTTTGGGCCCATGGATCAACCCTATGTTTGGAGGAGGAAAAACAAGGCCTATGAAGAAAAGAACACCTTGCCTACTGTGAAGCATGGTGGGGGGTCAATCATGCTTTGGGGCTGTTTTGCTTCTGCAGGTACAGGGAAACTTCAGCGTGTGCAAGGTACCATGAATTCTCTTCAGTACCAGGAGATATTGGATGACAATGTGTTGCAGTCCGTCACAAACCTGAGGCTTGGGAGACGTTGGACCTTTCAACAGGACAATGATCCCAAGCATACCTCCAAATCCACTAGAGCATGGTTGCAGAAAAAAGGCTGGAACATTTTGAAGTGGCCATCGCAGTCACCAGACTTAAATCCGATTGAGAACCTCTGGTGGGACTTAAAGAAAGCAGTTGCAGTGCGCAAGCCTAAGAATGTGACTGAACTGGAGGCTTTTGCCCATGATGAATGGGCGAAGATACCCGTACAGGGCTCGACATTAAGGCTTGTCCGCTTGTCCGGGACAAGTGGATTTTTTGTAGGACAAGTGTAAGAGAAAAGTAGTTGTCCGACTGGACAAGTTAAATTTCAATCAACGTTACTTCACGTTATGTGCCGTTAACGACGCAGAACGCGCAGCGCAAACACCGAGCGGAATATTGAACAGAGAGCGCGGCACGCCGACACACACGTTTACATGTAGGCTACTGTTATTGTTACTAAACAAGCTGTGCGCGCATTAAACCTGATCGCCGAACACGGAGGGGCGGGAGTCGCGGGACGGCATGGAGTGGAGTGGAGAGTGATGTTTCTTCAGGCTCCGGCGTGAATATAAATTACTTCACTGTGTGTCAAAAAAGCTGATTTAAGTCCGTATTTTTTCTCTTCTAACGTTCGGTAAAAACACATAATGGGCTTAAAATCTTGTTTAAGAATCTGTTTTATAACGAGAATCTCTCTTTAGCGCGCCTATGTGTGTGCTGCGCGACAGCTGATTTGAATCTGACAGAGTTCGTCACTGTACATTAAAAATCCCACACGAACATTACAGCATAAATGCTAGGTTTAAGATTGATTTGATATGTAACAAATAATCTAGATACATTTATTCTAATACGTTTTTTAAAACATGGTAATGTTTTAATGTTTTGCAATCATTGAAAAATCATCTATTATTTTCCTTTAATTGCTAGTCTGGGTTTGGTTGAAGGCTACAGTTTGTCCGGTTAGAACAAGTATGTCAATCGTTGACTTTATTAAATGTGCATAGATGTGTGGTTAGTATAATGCACGCACACGCACAGTCCACAAAACCTCCTTTGATTTGAATCAATCCTGCTTATTTAAACTATAACTATTTACACTATTCAGCCGATCTCCTTTCCCGTTATCATTCACCTGCTCTATTCTCCGACACTGCGCAGACTCTAGCGGAAAGTTTGGAACAGTCCATTTCGCACTTATTAACAGGGGTGACCGGATTAGTCCATTTATTAAAGGTGACACTTTTCTACAATCATTGAAATGTGGGGAAAATGAAGAGAAAGGCAGCAGATATAGCATCATTCTTCAAAAAGAGTAGCAAGAAGCAGCCAAATGAATCTTAGTAAAATACATTTCAGTGCCCTACAAAATTCATGTGATTTTCTGGTCTCTATATTTTCAGCAATGGGAGATAGAAATCCTGGTTTCAAAGTAAATTTCAAAAGTTTTATTTGATTAAATAGTTTAAAAAAAACATGAGGTTGAATTATGACTATAAATTGTATGTTAATCTCAATTCATTTTAATTAAATTTCAAGTATTGTAGCAATTGTATGTTACACATTATTCTGATTAACACACATATAATACTTAAAAGTATTTTAAGGTTGGATGATAGAGATTATATATGCCACCCCAGAGTAACTGCTGGCCCCTGCCTGGCCACCCCTATGAGAAATCCCTTGCTCCGCCACTGATTAGCAAAACACAAAAATACATTATATTATAAATCTTTACCCGGACAAGTGACTTTTGTGCATGGACAAGTGAAACACAAATTTACTTGTCCAAAGGACAAGTTGCTCAAAAAGTTAATGTCAAGCCCTGCCCGTAGATCGCTGCAAGACACTGTGTCAAGCTATGCTTCACGTTTAAAAGCTGTTTTAACTGTAAAAGGATGTTGTACTAAGTACTAATATTGAATGTCACTTGGGGGTTGAATAAAACTGAAAATGATGTGAGCACAGAAAAGACATTTGTGGTTATTTCATTATAAATTTTATGTTATATTTGTCTGACCTACACATGCCTCTTTGATGTAAATTGTAAGCAGGATGACTGAATGATCAAAATCAATGTCAAACCGGCCAAAACAATCAATTTCAGTTGGGGTTGAATAATTTTGAACACAACTGTATAGGCTCCATACATATACACACATATCAGAATTGCTAGAAATGGATTATGTAATCTAAATAATCTCTGTCCAAAAGTGGCAATTAACAGACATAGCAATGCATCATGTTCTATAAGATTATCATGTTAAAATGGAATTACTCAATAAAGCAAGAAAAAAACTACCTCAAATGTGTATCTATTTAAAACATCAAAATCATCACACACAAAAAGTCGCTAGAGCAATAGACGGTTTCATCGGATGCACGTGATACACGTCTGGATCCGAACCTTACTTCCGGTTTCGTTTTTTTAATGGTCTGACTAGTTGCTGAACTGATCTCTTGAACAAATGCCTCGTCGAAAATAACAATAAAGTTGTGTCCACGTGGACTCGCATTAAGGGTCCCTAAAGTCTGGACTACGTGATGTCATCAAAGTGTGGACTCTGAGGAGGACCACAAGTCCGGAGTGTGCCATTTGGGACAGGACCATAGACTGTAAAAAAAGATGGATGACGCGATGTCGCCTCCCACCATTGTAATGAATTGAAGCCAAAAATGTCCGACCACGGTCGCCGCCATGTTACGTAAAAACGTCAGTTTGGAGCCAAGGCATGCGCAGAAGGAATCGTCCGTGGAGCCAGAGCCACGTTATCAAACTTCCGCCTAAACGCTCGCTCGACCAATTCAACCACGCCACTCATAACGACACGCCCCGTTTCTATAGCATCAAATTACTAGCTAAAATGAAACTTACCACAATAAGGAAAACACTTTTACATATATACGCGTGAAAACAACTACCTGAAAGTACCAAAACCACCTTTTGGAAACTTTTATTGGAAGTGTAAATACTTTTTTTTATTTAGAGCAGAGTCCCATTAGTTTGAATGGAGAGGGCGGGGTTATGACTTGTACTGCAGCCAGCCACCAGGGGGCGATCACAGAGCCAGAGGCTTCACTTTTCAAGGCTTATGAGCAGTGTTAGGAAAGTTCACTTTCTACATGAACTAGTTCAGTTCACAGTTCACAAATTTTAAAATGAACTAGTTCAGTTCATAGCTCATATTTCCAAATTTTGAACTAGTTCACAGTTCCAAAAATGAACTAATTTATTTATAGTTCTTTTTCCCCATATTATTTAAAAAAAAATATATTGCCATATAGCCCATATAGAACCACAGACAGGAATGATTTTATCAGTTTTAACACTGAAGCTAAATGCATCAGATTTCATATTCATATCCAACTTTAAATCCTTATCCAACCAGGGTTTACGAGCATTGACTGTCTTTTAATTTTTGTATTTGCTTGCACATACCTTGAAAGGCTAGCCGGGTGCTTCAAGGGGGTTTTCCGGGCGAGAAGCGCTGCGAGGCGTTGAGTGTATGACAACTCAGGTATTGCACACCGCACGTGCACGTTAAATAGCGTGAGCTTGTCTATTTCAAGATCCAGAATATGTGTAAGCAGCCTTTGTTAATCGTTAACGATTTAGGACAAATATGATGTTATGTTATCTAATGTTAAACTATGCGAGTGGCGCAGCAGGGATTTGGATAGCAGCGTCCAGTCAGTGTTGTTTTGATGACGTATGCAGCCTGGTGGCAGTGTTGCCAGATTGGGTGTTTTTTTCCGCTACACATTAAGGCCTGTTTACAGTAGCTGTGTCTGAAACCGCTCCCTATCCACTATATAGTGCACTATATCGGGTGTCGGCCATTTTGTAGTGGCGTCCGAAACCTGAGTGAACAACTTCATTCCCTACATTCATTCACTACTTTTTACCCACAATGCACTCTGATTTTGAGGGTACATTCGATGTACACTCGTTCACTCATATTTCCCATGATGCAACGGGAGACGAATGCGTAACTTGAATCAGCTGAAGGATACTGACAGTAAACACCAAACATTTAGGTTTATAATTTGTCAGTTATTTTCTGCTTTTTGAAAATAAACAAATTAAAAATAATTGCGTTATCTTTTATTTAAAATCTAATAAACATTTTTATTAAACAATAAATAAACAGCAGAAATAAATATTATAACCAGTTGTTTGCTCTCTTTATTCTCAACTAATAGAATAAACATGACAAATGTGGAAAAACAATAAGAAAGTAAACTTTACCATTTCGCAGCACAATCAAAAGCCACACAGGTGTTTATGATGACTCTCTGCGACAGCTCTGACGCATGATATTTACGTCATTGTCCGAAATCGCTCACTCATTTTCATTTGCTTCTTCCCCATATAGTGGACTCAACTGTCATTCCCATATAGGGAATAGTGAATGAGTGAACGAGGGAACGGTTTCAGACACAGCTAGTGTGTTTTAGACGGGTTTTCGCCTGGAAGACTCTATAGAAATCTGGCACCCTACTGAATGACGTTAAAGTGAGAGAACGTGCCGTTCACAAGCCCCAGAATGAACGAGTTCACCTTGCGTTCATCAGGCAGTAATACAGTACGTTCAGTTCACGTTCGCCCAAAATATGAAGTAGTTCAACAATGCTTATGAGGCACACCCGGACAGGACCTATAAGGTTGCTTAGTTGGCAAGGAACACAGTCACTGAGTTGGCAACACTGCTTCAGCCAATCCCCTTTTTTTAAGCAAGTAAGCCCCGCCCACTTATTAACATTGAATTTGCATACAAGTTGAAAATAAAAATGAACACGAAAATTAAAACGAAAATGAAAAAGAAAAACAGAACATAAAATTAAAACTGAACTTTACATTTTAATTTTGTCCCTATTATTGCTTGGGCATGAATAAAAAGCCTTTTAAAAAATGTATTTACAGATTCCTTTTCAAGCTTGCCTTTTAATTTTAATATTGTCAGTCTTGTCTCAAGGTTATATTGAAAATGAACTGTCAAATAATCAATTTAATTTAATTTTTCAATTTGGCCGGAATGATGCTTCATCACGTTAAAAATGAAAATGAAATAATTTAATATAATGTTTTAATTTTTATTTTAGCATTTCATTTTCAAATTTGGGACATATTTTGCGATTTTATTTTTTATTTTATAATTTAATTAATTATTTTATAATTTAATTAATTAATTTTAAAAAGTCCAAAACACCTTCCTTAGGTTTCCTCTATGGCCAGCTTAAGGGTGCGGCGTCCCAGCGCCCCCTAGTGACCAGCCGCTACTGGGTGTAAGGGGAAATCCCCTATATGGCGAGGCTGCAGACCGTCTCCATGGAAACGGAGTTGTACACTGACGTCATGGCTATATAAACCGAAGACTCTCCGCGAGCGCTCATTCCTTTGGTTGATCTGAACGACACAGGACGGATTAATTAGCGGTTGCGCTTAACAAAGCGAAAAACTCAAAACTCTACAGATACATTGTTCGAGGACAGAAAGTTTATTCAGTTCATTCAGTTTATTCTGTTTATTCTGTTTAGACCGAGTTTTCACAGTGTGTCTACAATCCACTTGATCGTGTCTTCATCACCGTCTTCTACAGACTTTGGTGGAGGTGTTGAAAAGGTGGATTTCCCCCTCCCTATCACCACTGTCAGCATCTCGACTTCATCGTTGTTCGCCAGGTGCATCGATGTAGAAGAAGCTGGAAAAGTGGATTTACCCCCAACTACCTTTCCGGTGAACTACTACTGTCCGCTGTGGGCTTTTTAGGAGGACACGCCGATGTGGTAATTGTTCCGAACGCTGAAACGTCTGTTCAGTACCCTGGACCGTTATCCTTATCAGACGACATAAGCAGCGTTTGGTTACAAACAGAAGGAGAAGAGGAGAGTGTTGTAGCTGCTGAAAACAACATAGCAGGTGAGTCTGAAGTGGACGATGTAACTTTATGCATATTATATAGGCTACACCGTACAGGACATGTTTTATTAATAATAATGATAATGATAACGGTTGATAATAATCCAAAGATGTGGTACATGGATGTGTATTTAAAAGCTAATTGCAAAGCACATATTTTAAGGTGGAACGTTAGAGTTGCTGACAGGAGCAGCGCGCACGTCTTAAATTAGGTCTGCGGTGTTTCCTCTGGGATTTTTCCAGCTTTGGCGGCAGTACATAATCATTTTTAAAACGTAGAATATATACGTGTATTTTATAATTTTCATGCTGTCGTTGGCTTTTCCTTATACTTATATCCTATGGATTATCTTTATTTGATTTAAAGTGGATTTTCTAAAAATACGTTTGCAGCTCAGTTCGCATCTTTATTGTGTAACGTTACAAGTTGTGTGTAGCGGAAACACTTGTCTCGTCTGTGTGTAGATTTTTTTTCTTCCAAACGCTGTTGTTGACTTCTGAGATCGTCCAGTCTTCATTCATGCAGTTTTAAAAGTAAAAGTAAATGAATTTAAGCATGAATGACATAACGGGGTGGTTTCCCAGACAGGGATTAGACTAGTTCTAGACTAAAATAAATGTAAGAGCTGCCCAAACTGAAAACAACTTGCACTGACATATCTTAAAATACATCAGTGCCCTTTGTTTTGCCTCAAAATGCATACCAGGGATGATTTTAGTAGGGCATGTTTGTTAAAACTTGTAATATTTCCTATTTAAAGGCCTAGTCCTGGCTTAAGCTAATCCTTGTCCGGGAAACCCCCCCAACATTGTTTAAACTAGAAATGTATATTGTTTATAATAAATACATATATTATATATATATTATATTACATATATTATATGTTTCTATACATTCATGAATGTGTGTATACATGATAATTACACACAGCACACACACACATATTATGCCAAAAATCACTTTTATTGTGTATGCGATTAATCGTTTCCCAGCCATTAATAATGTGTTTAATGAGAAAGAAATTGAAAAAGAAGTCTCGCACAAAAAATGGGAAATGCGTCACATCACTTAACTTCTGCGTTAGAAATAAGGTGGATAATTTTTTGTACAAGACATTGTTGATTCCAAAAGTACGATGTGCTTCCTTATACAACTTTTTATTTTACTCGGAAAATATCACATTCATGTGAAAAAATGGATAAAAGCTAAGCCAAAAAAGAAATTAAACATTAGACAAAATCAAGAACAAAAAGCAAGAAAGACCTATGAAGCATTTTGTTACTTTAAATTGTTGTAACTTGCCAATGGCATGAACATTTTTATTTTACATTTTTATGTACGTTTATTTGTTTTCCACTTGTTGCGAGTTGTATATTTATGTATAAACATTTGTATAATTCTTGCATTTGTGTAATTAAAAAAAAAAAAAGGTAGCACTTGTTTTTAAGACACAGATTAATCTTTGCCAAGGTTGTAAGTGCAGCCAACAGCAGCACGTGTTGTTCATCTGTTTTGTAATGATTTTTACAATTTTACAAATGATTTTTGAACAATTTACTGCTGTCATAATAAGCCATTTATCGTTACAGCACTAATTTACCCATAATTTATTTTTACAGCAATGGATTTTGTTCTTCCAAATGGTGTGTTGTCTTCTGAGATTGTTCAGCATCCTGGACCCTCCTCAGAAGCCATAAACAGTTTTTGTTTTGAAGAAGAAGGAGGAGACGAGAACGCTGAAAACATCTCATCAGGTGAGATTGAAGTGGACTGTGTAACTTTAACGCACACGCACAGTAATTGTGTGGATTTTTAGGCACCTGCAAATGTGATTAAAACCTTATTGACCTTCATTAAATGGTTATCAAGTAAAATTGGGTGATATTAAACCATTAAAGGGATAGTTCATAGAATAATTTTCTCATCCTCATGTTGTTCTAAACCTGTATAAATGTATTTTTTTCTGACCAACACAAAAGAAGATATTTTGAGAAATGATGGTAAGCACACAGCTCATTACAGTAACCATTGACTTCCATTGTAGGAAAAACAATGATGAGCCCCATTCACTTCCATAATAGGAGAAAAGAACACTATAGAAGTGAATGGGGCTCATGAACGGTTTGGTTACACACATTTCTCAAAATATCTTTCTTCATGTTCATCAAAACAAAGACATTTAGACATGTTTGTAACAACAGCGAGAAAATGATGACAGAATTTTCATTTTTGGGTGAACTATCTCTTTAAATGATTCGCCCTTTGCAGGAGTTTAGATAAAGATATCTGCAATATAACGTGCTTTCATGCTAAACTCGTCTAGAGAGGATGAGAGAGAGCTTTTGAATGAACAATGAATCATTGTTTGTTTGTTTGTTTGTTTTTAGGGAAAAAAACAGCAAAATCCATTAAAAGAAGAATTGCAAAATTTTTCCGTACAATGGGGAAGAAGATCAAGAGCCCTTTTGTTCACTGCTTCGGTAGGAACAAAGTGGAATCTTTCGTACCCTCCCCAGAGCTGAATCCGGGGAAGGCCAGTGATGATCTGGTCAAATCAGAGATGAAGACCAGTTCCGGGATGAAGGCTGATGATGATATTGTCCATCCCGTGGCAAAGGCAGACTATGATCTGCTGAATACTACAAAGCCTGAGGATGTATCGTCTGCCCCCCAGCATTTCACTGGCACTTCTTCCGTCAGTATTCCTCAGTTTGTCATCCCGAGGGCAGATACCAGTCTGCATATTGTGGATTTTAGCGAAGACGATTCAGTCGATACTGTGCTGAATGCTCGCACCAATCCTGCCAATCCCAAGCCAAAGAAGCCAACCTCATCTACTAGCGGTGAGTCTACTGTCATTGTTTACCTTCCTGCTGTTGTAGTTTATTTAAATCAATCAAAGTTTTTGTGTTTTTCATGATCTGTGCTTTTTGATTATGATATTGATACAGATGAGGTGCTTGGGGCGATTGGCTTTACCAGCAGGATGTACCCAAAAAGCCACGAATCTGATGACAAACGGGTAACAAACTCAAATTATCATTGATGTGTAAATTGTAGAGCAGGGGTCTCCAACGGATAAAACATTTTGGTAACTCTTCTGGAGGGCTACTTTTTGATATAGTTTACTTAAAACTTTTTTGTTTATTTTATTTTACTTGTTGATAAAGGGTTTCATTAATCCATGTGAACCCAAGGAGAAGACGGACACCAACCCTGCCAATCTCAAGCCAAAGAAGCCAACCTCATCTACTAGCGGTGAGTCTACTGTCATTGTTCCCTTTCATGCTGTTGTAGTTTATTTAAATCAATCAAAGTTTTTGTGTTTTTCATGATTTGTGCTTTTTGATTATGATACTGATACAGATGAGATGCTTGGGACGAGTGGCTTTACCAGCAGGATGTACCCAAAAAGCCATGAATCTGATGGCAAACAGGTAACAAACTCAAATTATCATTGATGTGTAAATTCTAGAGCAGGGGTCTCCAACCTTTTTGTGGCAAGGGCTACCACAACGGATAAAACATTGTGTTAGCCCTTCTGAAGGGCTACTTTTTGATATAGTCTACTCAAAACTTTTTTTTATTTTACTTGTTAATAAAGGGTTTCATTAATCCATGTGAACCCAAGGAGAAGACGGACACCATCTCTGCCAATCCCAAGCCAAAGAAGCCAACCTCATCTACTAGCGGTGAGTCTACTGTCATTGTTTACCTTCCTGCTGTTGTTGTTTATTTAAATCAAAGTTTTTGTGTTTTTCATGACCTGTGCTTTCTGATTATAATATTAATACAGATGAGATGCTTGGGGCGATTGGCTTTACCAGCAAGGTGTACCAAGAAAGAGAAGACTCCGATGGCAAACAGGTAACAAACTCAAATTATCATTGATGTGTAAATTCTAGAGCAGGAGTCTCCAACCTTTTTGTAAGCAAGGGCTACCATAATGGATAAAACATCACAGACTATGTGCCCTTCAAGGGTGCATTGAAAATGCCCAGATTTTAGAATCTCAAAGCTTGAAAGTTATGTGTACAGTGTCGCAAGCATATTTTTCATGTTTTTTTTTTTTTTTTTTTGTATTTGCAGGTCGCCATAAAGCAAGTTTGGGAATGGAAACATAATCCTTACACTGATATTGTAAGTTATCAAAACAAGTCTGTGAAAAGATAATTTCTTTATGTAATATTATTTATTTATGCATAAATGTGTTATAAATATATATATTTAGTTGATGAAGTGCTTATCGCTTTAAGATTGGTTGAAACTTGTAGACAGATGATATCTATTTTATCTTAATTTTATCAGAAGGTTAACAACAATTCAAATGATGCCAATTTTAAGACTGGCACCATTCCCAAGACAAAGGGTTTTATTAATCCATATGAACCCAAGGAGAAGATGGACACCAACCCTGCCAAACCCAAGCCAAAGAAGCCAACCTCATCTACTAGCGGTGAGTCTACTGTCATTGTTCCCTTTCATGCTGTTGGAGTTCATTTAAATCAAAGTTTTTGTGTTTTTCATGATCTGTGCTTTCTGATTATAATATTGATTCAGATGAGGTGGTTGGGGCGATTGGCTTTACCAGCAAGGTGTACCAAGAAAGAGAAGACTCCGATGGCAAACAGGTAACAAACTCAAATTTCTTTCAGCAAACAGTGTGCTCTTTACATAAAGATTTATGTTTACTCAAAACATTAACCGAGTTAACCGATTGTAGATTCTCAAAGCTTGAAAGTTATGTGGAGAGTGTCAGGTGAGAAATAAACTCGCAAGCATATTTTTCATGTTTCTTTCTGTATTTGCAGGTCAACATCAAGCAAGTTTCAAAATGGACCCGTAACCCTTGCATTAATATTGTAAGTTATCAAAACAAGTTTGTGAAAAACATTGTTTTATGTAATTATATTATTTATTTATTTATTTAAATATAGTGCTTATTGCTTTAAATAGAAATGTGTGGACATAATTGATATGTATTTTATCTTAATTTTATCAGAAGGCTGACAATAATCCAGGCAATGCCAAATTAAAGACTGGCACCATTCCCAAGGCAAAGGCTGGCACCGGTGTTGGCAATCCAGTTCGAAAACCTATTGCTATTCCCTGTGGTATCATGGTGAAGGCAGACCCCAAACCTGCCATCCCCAAAAAGACGGCTGTTTTTCATGAGCGTGATAAGAAGGTGAAGGCAGACCCCAAACTTGCCATCCCCAAAAAACCGGCTGTTTTTCATAATTGTGATAAGAAGGTGAAGGCAGACCCCAAACCTGCCATCCCCAAAAAGACGGCTGTTTTTCATAATCGTGATAAGAAGGTGAAGGCAGTAACCAAACCTGCCATTCCAAAGAAGACAGCTGATACCGAGGTGAAAGCATATAGCGAGGAGATCAATGCGGCACACAGTGAGTCTACTGTTATGATTACTCTAAATTGGTGGATCTTAATCGTTTTGATGGCCTCTTATTTTCCACAGAAATATTTGACGGATCCCCTACTCACCATATAGAAATATACAGATATGTTTTAGCTTATTTCATTGCTTGTTTTAAATCCTTTCAAGTCATCTTATGGCCCCTTTGGAAGTCTTTTGGGCCTGTCCTTTAGAAACAACGCTGTAAGGATGGGTTGCAATAACAAACCCCTGATTTGCTCTAAACTCTGCTTAACTTTATTCTTGTTGGTCAACTCATAAACATGAAATGTGGCATTGTTGCTGTTTGAGTTCTTATTCTAAATCAAAGGTTCTAGCAACCGCATACATTTTCATGTTTTCTGTCTGTTTTTCAGGAACCTTGTGTCATGATTATTGTATTGATACAGATAATCCGCTTGGTAAAGGTAGCTTTGGCGCTGTGTTTCCGGGGACCAGTAAAGCCGATGGCAAACCGGTAGGGCACTCAAACTTATTTCAACAAACATTTTGCTCTGTACAGGTTTGATCAAAACATTTGTTAAATCAGTTAACAGATTGTAACTCAGTGGTTTTCTCTATTTGCAGGTTGCTATCAAGTTTGTGAAACGAAGGCAACCAAACCGTTACTTTATCATGGTAAGTTACAGTAGTTGTTTAAGTGCTTATTACTGTAATTAATATAACTGTAGGTTACATGAAGCACAGTTTAACAGACACTAAAATGCTATAAGCACCAAATAATATTAAGATGGAAAGGCTTTATTGTTTATGTTTACAAATATAAAACCAGTGGAAATTAAGCCTACTGTAGGTACAATACAAAAACAAAATGTTTTTGTCTAAAGAGCAACTTATTAACAACTAATGTTTTTCTTCAGCCTGGATCTGGAATGGTTCTCACAGAACTAGTAGTGTTGCACACATTAAAGGAGGATCCAAACCCTCATGTGATCAAACTTTATGACAGCTATGAGGATCCGGATTACTTCATACTCGTCATGGAGCGGCCTGATCCTTGCATGACCTTGAATGAGTTTATTAAACTTCAACGAGGTCTGCTGGAATCAACAGCACGCATCCTAATGCGTCAGGCAGTCATGGCTGTAAAACATTGCTTTAAGCATGAGACTTTTCATACTGACCTCCACGCTGGCAACTTCCTCGTGGATAAAAACAACATGCTGCTGAAGCTGATCGACTTTGGGTGCTGTGACCGATTAAGAGACACGGCCTATGCATATGAAGAGTATTTGGGTGAGTTTTTTTTTCATACCATAGTGTAGTGAAGCAATCTGCTTGTAGTGACTTATTGATCATGTGACTCTATCACACAACAACTGTCTTGCTTACAGGGGCACCGGCTTATCGGCCACCTGAGGTCCGCAACAGGGGCAGATACCACGCCATGTCAAGCAGTGTCTGGTCTCTGGGAACTCTGCTCTATTATATGGTTAATGTAAACTTGCCCTTTCCCAAATATGGGCCAGTAACTGAAGGCATGATAAACCACGAGAATGACTATTTAACAAAGCGTAAGTAAACGGCACAAACACAATAGGTCAGTTAAGTCTCTGATCAAATGCACAGTATCTGTGAAAGACAGTCAGTAAACATTATCCGAGCATATGCAGGACTCAGTGCAAGGATTATCCCCCTGACAAATTGTTTCAATATTTTTGCTTTCACTGCTAAAACAAACATCCTGTAATATACCAGCAGAAAGATGTGATTCATTACTACTTAGCAGTTAGTTAAACTGCCCATATTTTATAAAACTATCATGAGCATTGACCGGTCAGTTTAAAGTTCTGAAAATAGGCTGGATAATATTTGAGCTATACTGAAGATGCATGTTGAGATATACATTATATTAAACATACATTATATTATTAAAGAAATCTGTAACCTTAAGTTCATGTGATCAGAGACTTTATATAGTCTTTTAATTTAAAATTATGACAATAATGTTTCCACATGCCATAACAGTTTATAAGAAGATCATTTTCTTTTCACTACTCACATATCTTAGAAACTTAACTTTAGTGATCAACATTAGTGCTCTTGATTAACCAGATTTATCCTAAAACATGCACAGAGATTCAGGATCTGATTGAGAAGTGCCTGTCCATTGATCCAGCTAAACGACCAACTCTAGACCAGATGTTAGAACATCCCTGGTTTAAAATGGGTGAAGAAGGAGGGATGGTAGGCCATTTAGTCCAACATTACTATGAAATATGAGGTATTGCAGTGGTTCCCCTGTCTGTATTTGGTATAATAACACCTGCTAAATCTGCTTCTTCTAGTCAGCCGAATTCCGTCAGATCATGGATGAACTCACCGACAAAGCCAGTTAGACCATCAAGAAAGCCAGTTAGACCATCAAGAAAGTCAGTAAGACCATTTAGGAAGTCAGACAGACAAATTATCATTGTGTAAATTCTAGAGCAGGGGTCTCCAACCTTTTTGTGATCAAGGGCTACCACAATGGATAAAACATTGTGGTAGCCCTTCTGGGGGGCTACTTTTTGATATAGTCTACTCGAAACCTTTTATTTTATTTTACTTGTTGAGATGTTTTAATTCAATTCAATTTTATTTATATAGTGCTTTCTCAATTGTTAATTGTTTCAATGCAGCTCTTATATATATATATATATAAATACTATCGGGGTATGTGAACGGGTATATGCTTTGTTTTGGACAAACTAACTATTGCGGGATAAGTACATTTACTGGACATTTTATGTGAATGCTTTGTTAAAGAAGAATGTCTTAAGTTTAGATTTAAATTGATCTACTGGGTCTGATACTCGAACATTATTTGGTAAATCATTCCAGAGCTTAGGGACTAAGTAGGAAAAGGATCTACCACCTTTAGACACTTTTGATATTCTAGGGATAATTAAGTGGCCAGAATTTTGTGATCGCAGTTTACGTGGTGGATTGTATTCTGATTCTTTAATATACAAGGGCGCTAGGCCATTTAAGGCTTTGTAGGTGATTAGTGATATTTTAAATTGTATCTGATATTTAACTGGTAGCCAGTGTAAAGATTCCAGAATTGGACTTATGTGGTCATACTTTTTAGATCGAGTAAGCACTCTTGCGACAGCGTTTTGAACCAGCTGTAACTTGTTTACCTGATTTGCGTGACATCCCCCGAGTAACGAGTTACAATAGTCTATTCTAGAGGTCATAAAAGCGTGGATAAGCTTTTCTGCATCTGATGCAGACATCAAATGACGTATTTTTGAAATATTTCTAAGATGGAAGAATGCTGTGTGGCAGACGTTGGAGATATGACTATCGAAAGATAGATTGCTGTCGAACATCATGCCTAAGTTCTTAACCGTGGAAGATGGCCCCACCGTGCAGCCATCTATGGGCAACTTGTAATCTGACATATTATGTTTGGAGCGATTTGGTTCAATATAAAGTATCTCTGTCTTATTGGAGTTTATTATAAGAAAGTTATGTGCCATCCAGTCACTAATATCGCTAATGCAGTCTGTTAGCTTAGAGAACTGGTGTGTTTCGCTAGGATGTGACGAGATAAAGTAAAGCTGGGTATCATCCGCATAGCAGTGAAAACTTATGTTTCCTGATAATGTCTCCTAGAGGTAACATATATAACAAGAATAGGATAGGACCTAAAACTGATCCCTGTGGTACGCCATACTTAACCGGGGAGTGATATGACTCTTCCTCATTTACATAAACAAAGTGATAGCGATTGGTTAGATACGATCTTAACCAGGCTAACGCCTGACCACTGATGCCAACATAGTTTTCTAGTCTATTGAGTAAGATTGTGTGATCTATTGTGTCAAAGGCTGCACTAAGGTCTAGTTATATAAGGATTGAGATTTCACAACGATCGGATGTTAAAAGGAGGTCATTTGTAACTCTAAGCAGTGCTGTCTCTGTGCTATGGTGGGGCCTGAATCCCGATTGGACCTTTTCATACGTACTATTATTCACTAAAAATGCGCATAGCTGGCTTGCCACTACTTTTTCTAATATTTTAGATAGAAAAGGTAGATTTGAGATTGGTCTAAAGTTATTAAACTCTCCCTGATCAAGGTGTGTTTTTTTAATGAGCGGTCTAATAAATGCTAGTTTGAAAGCTGTTGGAACGTATCCTAATTCTAGCGATGAGTTAAAGATATTTAGTACTGGGTCTGACACTACATGAAATACCTCTTTAAGTAATTGTGTGGTGACGGAGTCTTACATACAGGACGATGATTTTTATGAGAGCTCTTCTATTGTTGTAGCTTTAAATGACTCAAGATGTTCGTATGGTAATCTAGTGTTAAATGTAAAATCTGCGATATAATGTGCTTTCATGCTAAAATCATCAAGAGAGGATGAGAGAGAGCTTTTGAATGAACAATGAATCATTGTTTGTTTGTTTGTTTGTTTGGTTTTAGGAAAAAACCCATCAAAATCCATTTAAAGAAAAATTACAACATTTTTCCAGACATTGGGGAAGAAGATAAAGAGCCCCTTTTGTTCACTGCTTCGGTAGGAACAAAGTGGTATCTTTCGTACCCTCCCCAGAGCTGAATCCGGGGAAGGCCAGTGATGATCTGGTCAATTCAGAGATGAAGACCAGTTCCGGGATGAAGGCTGATGATGATATTTCTCATCCCGTGGCAAAGGCAGACTATGATCTGCTGAATACTACAAAGCCTGAGGATGTATCGTCCACCCCCCAGCATTACACTGGCACTTCTTCCGTCAGTATTCCTCAGTTTGTCATCCTGAGGGCAGATACCAGTCTGAATATTGTGGATTTTAGCGAAGACGATTCAGTCGATACTGTGCTGAATGCTCGCACCAATCCTGCCAATCCCAAGCCAAAGAAGCCAACCTCATCTACTAGCGGTGAGTCTACTGTCATTGTTCCCTTTCCTGCTGTTGTAGTTTATTTAAATCAATCAAAGTTTTTGTGTTTTTCATGATCTGTGCTTTCTGATCATAATATTGATACAGATGAGATGCTTGGGGCGATTGGCTTAACCAGCAAGGTGTACCAAGAAAGAGAAGACTCCGATGGCAAACAGGTAACAAACTCAAATTATCATTGATGTGTAAATTCTAGAGCAGGAGTCTCCAACCTCTTAGTGAGCAAGGGCTACCACAATAGATAAAACATCACAGACTATGTGCCGTACCTTTCGCTAAGGGCCCTTCAAGGCTGTATGGAAAATGCCCAGATTTTAGATTCTCAAAGCTTGAAAGTTATGTGTACAGTGTCGCAAGCATATTTTTCATGGTTTTTTTTGTATTTGCAGGTCGCCATAAAGCAATTTTGGGAATGGAAACATAATCCTTACACTGATATTGTAAGTTATCAAAACAAGTTTGTGAAAAGATAATTTTTTAATGTAATATTATTTATTTATGCATTAATGCTTATCGCTGTAAGATTGGTTGAAATTTGTAGACAGATGATATCTATTTTATCTTAATTTTATCAGAAGGTTAACAACAATTCAAATGATGCCAATTTTAAGACTGGCACCATTCCCAAGACAAAGGGTTTTATTAATCCATATGAACCCAAGGAGAAGATGGACACCAACCCTGCCAATCCCAAGCCAAAGAAGCCAACCTCATCTACTAGCGGTGAGTCTACTGTCATTGTTTACCTTCCTGCTGTTGGAGTTTATTTAAATCAATCAAAGTTTTTGTGTTTTTCATGATTTGTGCTTTTTGATTATGATATTGATACAGATGAGATGCTTGGAGCGATTGGCTTTACCAGCAGGATGTACCCAAAAAGCCACGAATCTGATGGCAAACAGGTAACAAACTTAAATTATCATTGATGTGTCAATTCTAGTGCAGGGGTCTCCAACCTTTTTGTGGCAAGGGCTACCACAATGGATAAAACATTGTGTTAGCCCTTCTGAAGGGCTACTTTTTGATATAGTCTACTCAAAACTTTGTTTATTTTACTTGTTAATAAAGGGTTTCATTAATCCATGTGAACCCAAGGAGAAGACGGACACCAACTCTGACAGTAGACTCACCGCTAGTAGATGAGGTTGGCTTCTTTGGCTTGGGATTGGCATTGTTCCCTTTCCTGCTGTTGGAGTTCATTTTAAATCAATCAAAGTTTTTGTGTTTTTCATGATCTGTGCTTTTTGATTATAATATTGATACAGATGAGGTGCTTGGGGCGATTGGCTTTACCAGCAGGATGTACCAAAAAAGCCATGAATCTGATGACAAACAGGTAACAAACTCAAATTATCATTGATGTGTAAATTGTAGAGCAGGGGTCTCCAACGGATAAAACATTTTGGTAACCCTTCTGGAGGGCTACTTTTTGATATAGTTTAAACTTTTTTGTTTATTTTATTTTACTTGTTGATAAAGGGTTTCATTAATCCATTGCCAATTTTAAGACTGGCACCATTCCCAAGACAAAGGGTTTTATTAATCCATATGAACCCAAGGAGAAGATGGACGCCAACCCTGCCAAACCCAAGCCAAAGAAGCCAACCTCATCTACTAGCGGTGAGTCTACTGTCATTGTTCCCTTTCCTGCTGTTGTAGTTTATTTAAATCAATCAAAGTTTTTGTGTTTTTCATGATCTGTGCTTTTTGATTATAATATTGATTCAGATGAGGTGGTTGGGGCGATTGGCTTTACCAGCAAGGTGTATCGAGAAAGAGAGGACTCCGATGGCAAACAGGTAACAAACTCAAATTTCTTTCAGCAAACATTGTGTTCTTTACATAAAGATTTATGTTTACTCAAAACATTAACTGAGTTAACCGATTGTAGATTCTCAAAGCTTGAAAGTTATGTGCAGAGTGTCAGGTGAGAAATAAACTCGCAAGCATATTTTTCATGTTTCTTTCTGTATTTGCAGGTCACCATCAAGCAAGTTTCAAAATGGACCCGTAACCCTTGCATTAATATTGTAAGTTATCAAAACAAGTTGGTGAAAAACATATTATTTTATGTAATTATTTATTTATTTAAATATAGTGCTTATTGCTTTAAATAGAAATGTGTAGACATATATGTATTTTATCTTAATTTTATCAGAAGTCTGACAATAATCCAGGCGATGCCAAATTAAAGACTGGCACCATTCCCAAGGCAAAGGCTGGCACCGGTGTTGGCAATCCAGTTCGAAAACCTATTGTTGTTCCATGTAGACAGACAACAAACCTGCAGTTCCCAAGAAGACGGTTTGTTTTCATCCACGTGATACCGAGGTGAAAGCAGATAGCGAGGAGGTCGATCCGGCACACAGTGAGTCTACTGTTATGATTACTCTAAATTGGTGGATCTTAATCGTTTTGATGGCCTCTTATTTTCCACAGAAATATTTGACGGATCCCCTACTCACCATATAGAAATATACAGATATGTTTTAGCTTATTTCATTGCTTGTTTTAAATCCTTTCAAGTCATCTTATGGCCCCTTTGGAAGTCTTTGGGGCCTGTCCTTTAGAAACAACGCTGTAAGGATGGGTTGCAATAACAAACCCCTGATTTGCTCTGAACTCTGCTTAACTTTATTCTTGTTGGTCAACTCAAAAACATGAAATGTGGCATTGTTGCTGTTTGAGTTCTTATACTAAATCAAAGGTTCTAGTAACCGCATACATTTTCATGTTTTCTGTCTGTTTTTCAGGAACCTTTTGTGATGATTATTGTATTGATACAGATAATCCGCTTGGTAAAGGTAGCTTTGGCACTGTGTTTCCGGGGACCAGTAAAGCCGATGGCAAACCGGTAGGGCACTCAAACTTATTTCAACAAACATTTTGCTCTGTACAGGTTTGATCAAAACATTTGTTAAATCAGTTAACAGATTGTAACTCAGTGGTTTTCTCTATTTGCAGGTTGCTATCAAGTTTGTGAAACGAAGGCAAACAAACCGTTACTTTATCATGGTAAGTTACAGTAGTTGTTTAAGTGCTTATTACTGTAATTAATATAACTGTAGGTTACATGAAGCACAGTTTAACAGACACTAAAATGCTATAAGCACCAAATAATATTAAGATGGAAAGGCTTTATTGTTTATGTTTACAAATATAAAAGCAGTGGAAATTAAGCCTACTGTAGGTACAATACAAAAACAAAATGTTTTTGTCTAAAGAGCAACTTATTAACAACTAATGTTTTTCTTCAGCCTGGATCTGGAATGGTTCTCACAGAACTAGTAGTGTTGCACACATTAAAGGAGGATCCAAACCCTCATGTGATCAAACTTTATGACAGCTATGAGGATCCGGATTACTTCATACTCGTCATGGAGCGGCCTGATCCTTGCATGACCTTGAATGAGTTTATTCATCTTCAACGAGGTCTGCTGGAATCAACAGCACGCATCCTAATGCGTCAGGCAGTCATGGCTGTAAAACATTGCTTTAAGCATGAGACTTTTCATACTGACCTCCACGCTGGCAACTTCCTCGTGGATAAAAACAACATGCTGCTGAAGTTGATCGACTTTGGTTGCTGTGACCGATTAAGAGACACGGCCTATGCATATGAAGAGTATTTGGGTGAGTTTTTTTTCATACCATAGTGTAGTGAAGCAATCTGCTTGTAGTGACTTATTGATCATGTGACTCTATCACACAACAACTGTCTTGCTTACAGGGGCACCGGCTTATCGGCCACCTGAGGTCCGCAACAGGGGCAGATACCACGCCATGTCAAGCAGTGTCTGGTCTCTGGGAACTCTGCTCTATTATATGGTTAATGTAAACTTGCCCTTTCCCAAATATGGGCCGGTAACTGAAGGCACAATAAACCACGAGAATGACTATTTAACAAAGCGTAAGTAAACGGCACAAACACAATAGGTCAGTTAAGTCTCTGATCAAATGCACAGTATCTGTGAAAGACAGTCAGTAAACATTATCCGAGCATATGCAGGACTCAGTGCAAGGATTATCTCCCTGCCAAATTGTTTCAATATTTTCGCTTTCACTGCTAAAACAAACATCCTGTAATATACCAGCAGAAAGATGTGATTCATTACTACTTAGCAGTTAGTTAAACTGACCGGTCAATGCTCATGATAGTTTTATAAAATATGGCCAGTTTAAAGTTCTGAAAATAGGCTGCATAATATTTGAGCTATACTGAAGATGCATGTTGAGATATACATTATATTAAACATACATTATATTATTAAAGAAATCTGTAACCTTAAGTTCATGTGATCAGAGACTTTATATAGTCTTTTAATTTAAAATGATGACAATAATGTTTCCACATGCCATAACAGTTTTTATGAAGATCATTTTCTTTTCACTACTCACATATCTTAGAAACTTAACTTTAGTGATCAACATTAGTGCTCTTGATTAACCAGACTTATCCTAAAACATGCACAGAGATTCAGGATCTGATTGAGAAGTGCCTGTCCATTGATCCAGCTAAACGACCAACTCTAGACCAGATGTTAGAACATCCCTGGTTTAAAATGGGTGAAGAAGGAGGGATGGTAGGCCATTTAGTCCAACATTATTATGAAATATGAGGTATTGCAGTGGTTCCCCTGTCTGTATTTGGTATAATAACACCTGCTAAATCTGCTTCTTCTAGTCAGCCGAATTCCGTCAGATCATGGATGAACTCACCGACAAAGCCAGTTAGACCATCAAGAAAGCCAGTTAGACCATCAAGAAAGCCAGTAAGACCATTTAGGAAGTCAGACAGACAAATTATCATTGTGTAAATTCTAGAGCAGGGGTCTCCAACCTTTTTGTGATCAAGGGCTACCACAATGGATAAAACATTGTGGTAGCCCTTCTGGGGGGCTACTTTTTGATATAGTCTACTCGAAACCTTTTATTTTATTTTACTTGTTGAGATGTTTTAATTCAATTCAATTTTATTTATATAGTGCTTTTCTCAATTGTTAATTGTTTCAAAGCAGCTCTTATATATATATATATATATATATATATATATATATATATATATATATATATATATATATATATATATATATATAAATACTATCGGGGTATGTGAACGGGTATATGCTTTGTTTTGGACAAACTAACTATTGCGGGATAAGTACATTTACTGGAAATTTTATGTGAATGCTTTGTTAAAGAAGAATGTCTTAAGTTTAGATTTAAATTGATCTACTGGGTCTGATGCTCGAACATTATTTGGTAAATCATTCCAGAGCTTAGGGACTAAGTAGGAAAAGGATCTACCACCTTTAGACACTTTTGATATTCTAGGGATAATTAAGTGGCCAGAATTTTGTGATCGCAGTTTACGTGGTGGGTTGTATTCTGATAGTAGTTCTTTAATATACAAGGGCGCTAGGCCATTTAAGGCTTTGTAGGTGATTAGTGATATTTTAAATTGTATCTGATATTTAACTGGTAGCCAGTGTAAAGATTCCAGAATTGGACTTGTGTGGTCATACTTTTTAGATCGAGTAAGCACTCTTGCGACAGCGTTTGAACCAGCTGTAACTTGTTTACCTGATTTGCGTGACATCCCCCGAGTAACGAGTTACAATAGTCTATTCTAGAGGTCATAAAAGCGTGGATAAGCTTTTCTGCATCTGATGCAGACATCATATGACGTATTTTTGAAATATTTCTAAGATGGAAGAATGCTGTGTGGCAGACGTTGGAGATATGACTATCGAAAGATAGATTGCTTTCGAACATCATGCCTAAGTTCTTAACCGTGGAAGATGGCCCCACCGTGCAGCCATCTATGGGCAACTTGTAATCTGACATATTATGTTTGGAGCGATTTGGTTCAATATAAAGTATCTCTGTCTTATTGGAGTTTATTATAAGAAAGTTATGTGCCATCCAGTCACTAATATTGCTAATGCAGTCTGTTAGCTTAGAGAGCTGGTGTGTTTCGCTAGGATGTGACGAGATAAAGTAAAGCTGGGTATCATCCGCATAGCAGTGAAAACTTATGTTTCCTGATAATGTCTCCTAGAGGTAACATATATATATAACAAGAATAGGATAGGACCTAAAACTGATCCCTGTGGTACGCCATACCTAACCGGGGAGTAGGGGTGTAACGGTACGCAAAAATCACGGTTCGGTGCGAACCCCAGTTTTGAAGCCACGGTTCGGTTCATTTTCGGTACAGTAAGGGAGAAATGCAAACATTAAACTGCAGGTTGTTTATTACTTTAAACTTTTTTTTACAATTTGTTTACACTTTTTTAAACACTTTATTAAAATATAACAGATAAAATATATATAAAATGAAAAAATAATAAATAAAATACTACTGCAAAGTTATTTTTTACATTATTTTATAACAGAAGGTAACTCTTTTCTTAACCTTCTCTTAAACTTTTTCTACTAAAACCTTGAACTAACAAATTCAATTCCTGAATACATTTATGAACTATTAGCCTACATTTTTGCCACTAAAAATGTTCTGTTTTGATTTATTTTGGATTGTTTAACTCACAGAATTGATTTGGCTATGTACCATCTCTGTATAAAAATAATATTACTGCTCTATGTGTAACTGCATAGCAAGCAACATGATGATATACTTATTATACACTCATTTTGAGATTAGTGAGCTGCATACATAGCCATCTTTGATCTTTTGCACGTTTCTCCTAATCTTTGCTTGTGTCATCAATGTAAGCTGTAACGAACCCCTCCGCAGCTGAGTAACAGCTGAGTAAGCCCGGGTTACAGCTCTTCTCTGTCCCGACCAGCTGATCGCATTGTGACAATGATATGATTGACGTGATATGCAGATGAAAAATCTGATCACGCATTCCTTATTCTTGCTGTCACAGAAAGCGCGTCTCATAAATGCGTAGCAACGAAAGACGTGCATCCTCTCACGCACTTTTGAAAGAACAAAGCAGCGCGTTGACACGCGTTTAACATGCGCTTTTAGATACGAAACGTAAACGTTTATATCAATAATCAAACGGATATACAACTAAGTAAATAAAAATCTTTCTGCGGGCCGAATTATGTTATATGTTTGACAGAAGACTTGCGCTGAACGCGGAGACTTCCGCCACTTAATATGTTCGTGCGGAAACGCACGTATTATGTTCCGCACAGGCGCACACAAAATGCATTCGGCCTTTCGGTGCACGTGCACACCGTGCCGAAAGCCCTGAACCGAAACGGTCCGGTTCGAATACACGTACCGTTACACCCCTACCGGGGAGGGATATGACTCTTCCTCATTTACATAAACAAAGTGATAGTGATTGGTTAGATACGATCTATACCAGGCTAACGCCTGACCACTGATGGCAACATAGTTTTCTAGTCTATTGAGTAAGATTGTGTGATCTATTGTGTCAAAGGCTGCACTAAGGTCTAGTTATATAAGGATTGAGATTTCACAACGATCGGATGTTAAAAGGAGGTCATTTGTAACTCTAAGCAGTGCTGTCTCTGTGCTATGGTGGGGCCTGAATCCCGATTGGACCTTTTCATACGTACTATTATTCACTAAAAATGCGCATAGCTGGCTTGCCACTACTTTTTCTAATATTTTAGATAGAAAAGGTAGATTTGAGATTGGTCTAAAGTTATTAAGATCTCCCTGATCAAGGTGTGTTTTTTTAATGAGCGGTCTAATAAATGCTAATTTGAAAGCTGTTGGAACGTATCCTAATTCTAGCGATGAGTTAAAGATATTTAGTACTGGGTCTGACACTACATGAAATACCTCTTTAAGTAATTGTGTGGTGACGGAGTCTTACATACAGGACGATGATTTTTATGAGAGCTCTTCTATTGTTGTAGCTTTAAATGACTCAAGATGTTCGTATGGTGATCTAGTGTTAAATGTAAAATCTGCGATATAATGTGCTTTCATGCTAAAATCATCAAGAGAGGATGAGAGAGAGCTTTTGAATGAACAATGAATCATTGTTTGTTTGTTTGTTTGGTTTTAGGAAAAAACCCATCAAAATCCATTTAAAGAAAAATTACAACATTTTTCCAGACATTGGGGAAGAAGATAAAGAGCCCCTTTTGTTCACTGCTTCGGTAGGAACAAAGTGGTACCTTTCGTACCCTCCCCAGAGCTGAAACCGGGGAATCCGGGAAGGCCAATGATGATCTGGACAATTCAGAGATGAAGACCAGTTCCGGGATGAAGGCTGATGATGATATTTCTCATCCCGTGGCAAAGGCAGACTATGATCTGCTGAATACTACAAAGCCTGAGGATGTATCGTCTGCCCCCCAGCATTACACTGGCACTTCTTCCGTCAGTATTCCTCAGTTTGTCATCCTGAGGGCAGATACCAGTCTGCATATTGTGGATTTTAGCGAAGACGATTCAGTCGATACTGTGCTGAATGCTCGCACCAATCCTGCCAATCCCAAGCCTAAGAAGCCAACCTCATCTACTAGCAGTGAGTCTACTGTCATTGTTTACCTTCCTGCTGTTGGAGTTTATTTAAATCAATCAAAGTTTTTGTGTTTTTCATGATCTGTGCTTTTTGATTATGATATTGATACAGATGAGATGCTTGGGGCGATTGGCTTTACCAGCAGGATGTACCCAAAAAGCCACGAATCTGATGACAAACAGGTAACAAACTCAAATTATCATTGATGTGTAAATTCTAGAGCAGGGGTCTCCAACGGATAAAACATTTTGTTAACCCTTCTGGAGGGCTACTTTTTGATATAGTTTAAACTTTTTTGTTTATTTTATTTTACTTGTTGATAAAGGGTTTCATTAATCCATTGCCAATTTTAAGACTGGCACCATTCCCAAGACAAAGGGTTTTATTAATCCATATGAACCCAAGGAGAAGACGGACGCCAACCCTGCCAATCCCAAGCCAAAGAAGCCAACCTCATCTACTAGCAGTGAGTCTACTGTCATTGTTCCCTTTCCTGCTGTTGGAGTTCATTTAAATCAAAGTTTTTGTGTTTTTCATGATCTGTGCTTTCTGATTATAATATCGATTCAGATGAGGTACTTGGGGCGATTGGCTTTACCAGCAGGATGTGCCAAAAAAGCCATGAATCTGATGACAAACAGGTAACAAACTCAAATTATCATTGATGTGTAAATTCTAGAGCAGGAGTCTCCAACCTCTTAGTGAGCAAGGGCTACCACAATAGATAAAACATCACAGACTATGTGCCGTACCTTTCGCTAAGGGCCCTTCAAGGCTGTATGGAAAATGCCCAGATTTTAGATTCTCAAAGCTTGAAAGTTATGTGTACAGTGTCGCAAGCATATTTTTCATGGTTTTTTTTGTATTTGCAGGTCGCCATAAAGCAATTTTGGGAATGGAAACATAATCCTTACACTGATATTGTAAGTTATCAAAACAAGTTTGTGAAAAGATAATTTTTTAATGTAATATTATTTATTTATGCATTAATGCTTATCGCTGTAAGATTGGTTGAAACTTGTAGACAGATGATATCTATTTTATCTTAATTTTATCAGAAGGTTAACAACAATTCAAATGATGCCAATTTTAAGACTGGCACCATTCCCAAGACAAAGGGTTTTATTAATCCATATGAACCCAAGGAGAAAATGGACGCCAACCCTGCCAATCCCAAGCCAAAGAAGCCAACCTCATCTAGCGGTGAGTCTACTGTCATTGTTCCCTTTCCTGCTGTTGGAGTTCATTTAAATCAAAGTTTTTGTGTTTTTTCATGACCTGTGCTTTCTGATTATAATATTGATTCAGATGAGGTGGTTGGGGCGATTGGCTTTACCAGCAAGGTGTATCGAGAAAGAGAAGACTCCGATGGCAAACAGGTAACAAACTCAAATTTCTTTCAGCAAACATTGTGCTCTTAACATAAAGATTTATGTTTACTCAAAACATTAACTGAGTTAACCGATTGTAGATTCTCAAAGCTTGAAAGTTATGTGCAGAGTGTCAGGTGAGAAATAAACTCGCAAGCATATTTTTCATGTTTCTTTCTGTATTTGCAGGTCACCATCAAGCAAGTTTCAAAATGGACCCGTAACCCTTGCATTAATATTGTAAGTTATCAAAACAAGTTGGTGAAAAACATATTATTTTATGTAATTATTTATTTATTTAAATATAGTGCTTATTGCTTTAAATAGAAATGTGTAGACATATATGTATTTTATCTTAATTTTATCAGAAGTCTGACAATAATCCAGGCGATGCCAAATTAAAGACTGGCACCATTCCCAAGGCAAAGGCTGGCACCGGTGTTGGCAATCCAGTTCGAAAACCTATTGTTGTTCCATGTAGACAGACAACAAACCTGCAGTTCCCAAGAAGACGGTTTGTTTTCATCCACGTGATACCGAGGTGAAAGCAGATAGCGAGGAGGTCGATCCGGCACACAGTGAGTCTACTGTTATGATTACTCTAAATTGGTGGATCTTAATCGTTTTGATGGCCTCTTATTTTCCACAGAAATATTTGACGGATCCCCTACTCACCATATAGAAATATACAGATATGTTTTAGCTTATTTCATTGCTTGTTTTATCTTGTTTGAGTTCTTATACTAAATCAAAGGTTCTAGCAACCGCATACATTTTCATGTTTTCTGTCTGTTTTTCAGGAACCTTGTTTGATGATTACCGGTATTGTATTGATACAGATAATCCGCTTGGTAAAGGTATTGGCACTGTGTTTCCGGGGACCAGTAAAGCCGATGGCAAACCGGTAGGGCACTCAAACTTATTTCAACAAACATTGTGCTCTGTACAGATTTAAAGAGCAACTTATTAACAACTAATGTTTTTCTTCAGCCTGGATCTGGATTGGTTCTTACAGAACTAGCAGTGTTGCTCAAGTTAAAGGAAAATCCAAACCCTTATGTGATCAAACTTTATGACAGCTACAGATGTGGCCTTTAAAAACGCGTGTTTTCTCCCGCGGCATTCGCCAATTCGTCTCACAGAGTCTCGCAGAATTCTGCAAGTGCTTTCGGGGGGGCTACTTTCCCTTTTCCCTTAATGTGTTTCGCTTCACAGAATAATCACCAGGTGGCGCATAAGTGTATGCTTTGTCATTGCGGTTGTTTCCAGAAGTTAATAAGGGCTTTGCTGAATATATAACATTGCTATTAAAACAGCAAAGTGACGTCAACCCCTTCTTGCCAGCATAACAGCGCATACAACTAATAAGACGTGCAATGCGCATTTATACTAAAGTGCAACAGAGACCCTTACGAAAATAAACCATGGGTTTATTGTGGTAAAAGTGTAGTAATCATGTTTTTTTTGGTGTATTGATTACTATCGGCAAAACTACGGGTTTACTACACTTACCATGGTTAAGCCTAATAAGGTTTTTGTACACCATGGTTGTCAGAACCATAGTTATTTTGTGGTTACCATAATTTCACTACAGTTTTTTGTTTTTGTTTTTTTAAATTGTAGTAAAACCATGGTTAATTTTCGTGAGGGGAATTTAGTGTGAGCCTATTTACAATGAATATCTTAATTATAATTTTGATACAGTTTTGTTGTTTGTTCATAATATTTATAATTATGTTCGTTTTTCTTAAAGTATCAATATTTTAAAGAGATTAATGTGGTATAAAAAGACATGTTTTAAAGTTAAAAAAATGTTGTACAAATTAAATTAGCATTCTTATATATTAAGAATAACAATATGATACATTTATATTGCGCTAAAATGGAAAGAGGAATTCTTCTCAACCACCACCAATAAAGTTTAAACATTATTCTTTAGAAAAAAAACGGCCTTTAAACCCGTGGAGCGAACAAGAAAACATATGCTTACATGCTTATTCGGCATGTGATATCTTTTTTATTTCGTTTTATAGTTTTAAAAGTGGCAAAAAAGATCTTAAAATCTAATGAATACTGTTCTCTGTAAAATATATATATAACTGCAGATGACAGCAGATTTGATTCAGTTCACCTACTAAGAAATTGGAGAAGTGATGATTTGTGATTGATTGGGGCTAATAGAATGACTGCCACACTCAAAATACACCAAACCAAATAAGCACTTAAACTAAAGCAAGTCATGACCATAACTTTATTGTGTATATAAATATATTATTGTTTATAGACGTCAAATATCAAACATCACGCAGGCTTCTACTACTTACAAACATGCACACGCGGGTGAAGGTTAATAAATCTGCCATTTTCTGAGGGTATCTGCGTGCGTGGGATCCGGGCAGGTCTGCTTTTACTCCAGACCTTGACGCTTTGTGTGTTCGACTTTATACGGTGCGGTGTTGACTGATCGGCGTATGACATCAGAGTACCGCGAGAGCAAAGATAAAGTCGGACCATTTTGTAACATTTCGACTTGCTCTTGCGGTACTTTGATGTCTTCGCTGCCGAATTGTCTGCGCAGCGCCACATAGAAACGCCCTTTGACTATTTACAGCAAAGTACCAGCAACATGAGAAGTGGTGGCACGCAAAAGAAAGTGAAGGTACGCAAAAATATAAAGTGTCAGTACTGCGAGCACCGGTTTAGTTATTTACATCGTGTGTTGCTCTTCACCATTGTGCAGCCGCGCACTCCCTCTGTAGTTTGTAGCTCGCGCTCCGGCTTCTGTAAACAATGGCCGTTTCTCAATACCAAGTACGCCAAGTTCGGACTTGCGTCCTTCTTAGTTCGGACATGCAAGTAACTTAACTTTACCATCAGTTAAAAGGATAACAAATAACAGACTTCATATGAATAATAAAGATAAATAAATTGATGAGACAAAAAAATGTCTGATAGATAAGGAAATATTTTATGTTTGATCAGACACCAAAGGGCAGAGCTACGAAGCCCGCCTGGTCACCCCTTGGAAAAAAGAAAACAAGAACCTTAAGACATCAGAGTACCGCAAGAACGATTTAAAACCAACCTCCTCCGCTTTATTTCTTGTGGTAGTCTGATGTCACCTGCTTGTCGGCTCTTGCGGCGCTGCGTAAAGTTGACCACATCTAAAAAACGTACTGCTAAACTCGACGGAAATGCTCTGTGTAAGCATGCACCTCCTTTATTAATTGTATAGCAGGAAAAGTTATATATCTTACTTCTTAGCGTGAGAAATAGCTTACAAGGTTTGGCGTGTGAGCGTGTGAACTGACAGAAATACGTGTGTCTCATGTTCGGCGAATGCGTGGGACTTGAGAGCCCAGGTTATATCAACATATGTCAAATTAAGTAACCCGATATACACTTAATTTTATAAGTTATAAACATTCAATTGAAATAACTTACAGCATATGTAGTAGATTTGCTTAAATAGCATTTAAACAAAGGAACTGCAAGGGAAACCCCACACGCTGGTGAAAACTGGAAAAAACGGTTTTCTTTTGATTCCCTGAGAGAAGATCGACTGGCATTAGGGGGGTGGCAAAGAATTGGCAGACCTGGGGGTTGGTGGTTTTTAATTTTTTGATTCTGTGTGAATGGTAGCTGCTAAAACTAGCAGCTTAACCATGTGCAATTAATTACATTTTGGAATTAACTTGCTTCATGTCATTTTATTTATAAACTGTAAAAATATTTTTTGAATTTGTAAGAAAAGTTAGCATTAAATATCTTTTACAAACTCTTGGATGTTTGTAATTATCATCATTCAGAAAAGTGGTGCTTGTATTTAGACTTGTGTTTGACGTGATTTAATCAGGAATATTACATTGGTTTCTTTTCAGTGTAGAACAGTTTGTCAACAAAATGCAAAAATATAGTATATTTATAAACATCACTAAAACAAAGTGAATTAAAATGAAAAAAGTAATAAAGTTAAAGCTGCTGATATTTTTGTTTACATTTACTAGCATTTGTGAAAATTGTTTCCTAGCTTTTTTTAAGTAGCCTAAATCCTACTCCAATTTATTTCAGTGTAGGTTTCTCATTTTTATCAGCTTTCTTTTGCTTTTCAAAGGGCCGTCTATCTTTGCTACCGCCAGTGCTTTAAGTGGGCCGGTAGGCGCCAGTACTCAGTACCGTTACTTCCAAATAGCAGCTCTTAAGCGTACCACCACCTCAGCGTGCGCCCGAACGTGCTTTTAGCGTACCGGGACGCTCATTTGCACATCTGTTTAAATCAGATGTTTAATTTAATCATTTGGCTGCACTGCTGCTTTTCAAAGCGCCCTTCACAATGCACGCTTCCTAATTCGTCCCACCGAGAGCAGAGACTACATTACCCATACACCCTTGAGTTTTACTAGTTAAAAGCGCATGCGGCTTGTTCAACTTCATGCGGCTCCGCAAGAATCGACAGCAAGAATCACCAGCCGGATGACGTCAAAGTTTCGCGATAGCGAGACGAAATATGATTTCTTGAATCATTCTTGCGGTCCTTTGACGTCAACCGGCTGTCGGTTAAGTCGAACAAGCCTAGTGTTAACAACGTGGTCTGGAGAGGTGTGTGAAACGCGCAACCTATCTGCTCGGTTAAAATGAAAATACTATGAACACTTAATGCCCTCCTGGTTTATGACTCTGAGTAGTAAAAGAACAAGGTCAGAATCAGAGGACTCGCTGGCTGACATCCCACCAAAGAACAAAGAAAAGGGCCGCACTTTGCATATAAAACGTATTTTTTATTGGCACAGATGCGTTTCGGCTTTGCGCCTTCCTCAGTGTGCTTAAGTGAATTAAAATTCAAACTCATTCATATATTCCTACCCTTCCATATACCCACACAATCGACCAATGATAATGTAGTGTCATCCCATTCATTCAATCATTCAATTAAAACAATTAATACAATCATCATTTTTTGTTTTCTAACACATTGTACACAGAACTACAACAGAAATACACCAAAGTTACTCAGATCAAATGCACCAATAACTATTTTTTTTACAAGAAACAAGTCAATGACAATTCTTCATTCAAGCCATTAGGTGTGCATGTATTCAAATTAAAAATATACCACGCCTCCCTCTGTAGAAGGCGGTTCTCACGATCTCCTCCTCTAATGAGCCGACTAACTGTTTCTAAACCCATAAACCTAAGTGTGTTAGCATCATGTCCTGCGCTGTTAAAGTGTCTTGCTACTGGGGACCTTTCGTCATTCTTCCTGATGTTACACTTATGTTCACAAATTCTGGTTTTCAATTGGCGTTTAGTTTTGCCCACATACAATAACCCACATGGGCATGTCAGTAAATACACCACGAAGGAAGTTAAACAAGTGATTCTGCCTTTCACTCTGAACGTCCTGTTTGATTTTGGATGCGTAAAAGTTTTTTCAGTGAGCATGTAATTGCATGCCACACAATTAAAGCACTTAAAATTGCCGTCTGGGATTTTGAAAGAAAGACGCAGCGGACTCGGCGCAGGCAAATACGATCGCACCAAACGATCTCTCAAATTAGATGCTCTTTTATAACAAAATCGCGGAGGGTCTTGGAAAGCATGACCGATTGTGGGGTCACTGCTTAAAACGTGCCAGTGTCGTTGAACGATATGTTTTAATGAATGAGATATGTGTCCATAAGTTGACACAAACGTAATTGGAGTATCTGTATGTGGCTTCCGCGCTCTGTCAGTCATTATGTTTGTGCGTTCGATGTTGCGTACCCGCTCAAGGCAATCTCGTAATAATGTATTATTATCATATCCCCTATTTGCGAACGTTTGACATAGCTCTCCTGCCTGTCTTTCAAAAGCCTCTTCACTGTCACAAATACGGCGTACCCTGAGTAACTGACTATACGGTAAACTGCGTTTCAGTGATGGTGGGTGGAAACTCTTGTAATCTAGAAACGCGTTCCGATCTGTATCTTTTCTGTAAATCTCAGTGTGTAGTACATTATCACATTTTTTAACCCATACATCCAAAAAAGCCATGGCATTGGAATCAGAGTTTAAGGTGAATTGAATGGACGGCAGTCTAGTGTTGACATAATCATGAAAAGCTTCCAACTCTTCCATCGTTCCTTTCCATATAAAAAACACATCATCAATATATCTGTACCATACCTTAAGATGTTTTTTGAATTCATTATCGGAATAAACAAAATCATGCTCAAATTTTCCCATAAACAAATTGGCATAATTGGGTGCCATTGGCGAACCCATCGCAGTTCCTTGTGTTTGTAGATAAAATTTATCCTGAAACATGAAATAGTTTTTGGTCAAGACATCATTAGCCAATGAGATTAAAAAGTCAGTGTGTTCCACATGATGGGTCTGCAGATAGTATTTTAAAGATGCTAAACCCGCTTTGTGTGGAATGTTCGTATACAAACTTGTCACATTCATTGTACATAATATATCAGATACATTCACTTCTCCTATACCAGATATTTTTTTCAAAAAATCAGTCGTATCCTTCAAAAAAGATGGCAGTTTATACACAAGATCCTTTATATGGTAATCAATGTATTGTGAAAGAGGCTCTGTTATAGATTGATTGCCAGACACAATAGGACGGCCAGGTGGATCATTTAGCCTTTTGTGAATTTTTGGAAGGGTATAAATGACTGGTCGTACTGGGTTAGTCTGTAAAAAATATTTATACTCTTTGTCATCAATAATTGCGTCATTCAATGCTTTTTTTAATTTAGATTTTATCTCATTGCTAAAATTCGGACTAACCCAGTACGACCAGTCATTTATACCCTTCCAAAAATTCACAAAAGGCTAAATGATCCACCTGGCCGTCCTATTGTGTCTGGCAATCAATCTATAACAGAGCCTCTTTCACAATACATTGATTACCATATAAAGGATCTTGTGTATAAACTGCCATCTTTTTTGAAGGATACGACTGATTTTTTGAAAAAAATATCTAGTATTGGAAGAAGTGAATGTATCTGATATATTATGTACAATGGATGTGACAAGTTTGTATACGAACATTCCACACAAAGCGGGTTTAGCATCTTTAAAATACTATCTGCAGACCCATCATGTGGAACACACTGACTTTTTAATCTCATTGGCTAATGATGTCTTGACCAAAAACTATTTCATGTTTCAGGATAAATTTTATCTACAAACACAAGGAACTGCGATGGGTTCGCCAATGGCACCCAATTATGCCAATTTGTTTATGGGAAAATTTGAGCATGATTTTGTTTATTCCGATAATGAATTCAAAAAACATCTTAAGGTATGGTACAGATATATTGATGATGTGTTTTTTATATGGAAAGGAATGATGGTAGAGTTGGAAGCTTTTCATGATTATGTCAACACTAGACTGCCGTCCATTCAATTCACCTTAAACTCTGATTCCAATGCCATGGCTTTTTTGGATGTATGGGTTAAAAAATGTGATAATGTACTACACACTGAGATTTACAGAAAAGATACAGATCGGAACGCGTTTCTAGATTACAAGAGTTTCCACCCACCATCACTGAAACGCAGTTTACCGTATAGTCAGTTACTAAGGGTACGCCGTATTTGTGACAGTGAAGAGGCTTTTGAAAGACAGGCAGGAGAGCTATGTCAAACGTTCGCAAATAGGGGATATGATAATACATTATTATGAGATTGCCTTGAGCGGGTACGCAACATCGAACGCACAAACATAATGACTGACAGAGCGCGGAAGCCACATACAGATACTCCAATTACGTTTGTGTCAACTTATGGACACATATCTCATTCATTAAAACATATCGTTCAACGACACTGGCACGTTTTAAGCAGTGACCCCACAATCGGTCATGCTTTCCAAGACCCTCCGCGATTTTGTTACAAAAGAGCATCTAATTTGAGAGATCGTTTGGTGCGATCGTATTTGCCTGCGCCGAGTCCGCTGCGTCTTTCTTTCAAAATCCCAGACGGCAATTTTAAGTGCTTTAATTGTGTGGCATGCAATTACATGCTCACTGAAAAAACTTTTACGCATCCAAAATCAAACAGGACGTTCAGAGTGAAAGACAGAATCACTTGTTTAACTTCCTTCGTGGTGTATTTACTGACATGCCCATGTGGGTTATTGTATGTGGGCAAAACTAAACGCCAATTGAAAACCAGAATTTGTGAACATAAGTGTAACATCAGGAAGAATGACGAAAGGTCCCCAGTAGCAAGACACTTTAACAGCGCAGGACATGATGCTAACACACTTAGGTTTATGGGTTTAGAAACAGTTAGTCGGCTTATTAGAGGAGGAGATCGTGAGAACCGCCTTCTACAGAGGGAGGCGTGGTATATTTTTAATTTGAATACATGCACACCTAATGGCTTGAATGAAGAATTGTCATTGACTTGTTTCTTGTAAAAAAAATAGTTATTGGTTCATTTGATCTGAGTAACTTTGGTGTATTTCTGTTGTAGTTCTGTGTACAATGTGTTAGAAAACAAAAAAATGATGATTGTATTAATTGTTTTAATTGAATGATTGAATGAATGGGATGACACTACATTATCATTGGTCGATTGTGTGGCTATATGGAAGGGTAGGAATATATGAATGAGTTTGGAATGTTCATTCACTTAAGCACACTGAGGAAGGCGCAAAGCCGAAACGCATCTGTGCCAATAAAAAATACGTTTTATATGCAAAGTGCGGCCCTTTTCTTTGTTCTTTGAGATTATTTATGAGTTTGGTCAAGCACTCTTATAATATATAATAAATTGAGTGAAGCCTGCTCCTACGGCACAATTGTTTGACATCCCACCAAACCATAATGATATCGCTGCAGGTCAGAAGCAAACTTTTTCCAATACCCTTTTTTGCGTGACAATCTCCGCTGTCGCGGCTGTCAGTTTGGTTCCCCTCGACGCAACTTCGGATTTCCTCACACGATGTACAGAGTAAAAACATTATTGAAATTGTAATATACATTTAGTTTAATTGCTAAACTACAAGTGAATTAAATTTCAAAGAATTTGAACGACGCGCACAACTTATAAAAGGATTTATTATTTTACAAGGTTGTCTGTTGACTGCTGTATATAAAACCCCTTCAATATAGGTGGAGTCGAGTCAGCAAAAATAAAAAAATTAATATAGTACCGGGCACCTCTTTTGGGCCACTTAAAGACTGGCTACTGCGGTCTCACTCGCTGTAAACAAGGGTTTTGTTTCAGATGCATTGAATGCGCTTGCCCGATTAAAAGCATTTTATGTGTAATTTAATCTATAGATTAAACTCGTTGCGTTTATATTTTGGGTGCATCTGTTTGCGCTTACATGATTTACTAATAATTGTATATTTTAATTGAACTGTCTTAATGGATTAAGCATACATATTTTTTCACGTTATTCCTTGAATATCCCAGGGGGCTAGATGTTTTGCCAACAGTTTGACAATTTGTTAAATGTGCACAAAATTCATATGAAGGGTGATTAACAGTTGACTTCTGAAATTAAATAAAAATAACAAGATAAGAGGTTATCTTATAAGAGGTTATCTATGGAGAAATGAGTGCTTGCAGAATATGTACTCTTTTTTTGACTAATGCTTCATTCGAATCAGCATTACTTTTTTGTTTCTTCAACTTTAAAGATGAATATTAGAGATGGGCATTTTAGAGATTTTCAGCAATAGCACATTATGTTCAAATGTTTGATTATTTATATGCATTTAATAATAGGCTACCGTAAAATCATAATGTACACACCGTAAAAATGATTCAGTGGCTTTGTAAATATCTCTAAAATAAATGATTAAAGTAACTTTATTTCAGTTAATGTGATTTTTTTTTGTTGGACAAACCAAAATAAATTACTAAAAATAGAACAGATATTTTGAGTAAAATGTACATATATTATTAAGGGGTATACATCAAATAAAATAAGTATTACATTTACAGATTATTTTAATAAATATATAACTCTGACCTTCTTAAATATATTTAAGTTTTTAAAACTGTAATAATTGCACATTTCAAATTAACATTATTTCTATTTAACATCAACTTGTGTAAAAATGTGTAAGTTTTACGCCTAACTTGAAGTATGATTTACTTATATTTTTACATTGATATTATTTGAGTAAATGTAGACAAAAAAATAAATGAATAATAAGTAGAACAAATGTTAATTTAAAAAAATCCCACAGCCAACGGTTTTTAATCAGCAACAAAGAAACTGCGCCTTTTGCCGATGACAAACACCTCAGAAACTCCTCAAATTTATGAATATTTACACACACAATATGATTTTATTTCCTTACTACAAAAGTATAACATATTAGACAAATTCTCAGTGAAATGTATTTAACACCATTGCATACTTTTTATCGTGTTGCATACCATGTAAAGGCAAACATGATAATATAAAAAGTAGACTATGTACAGTAATGCAGAAAAGCGCATCACAACCATCTTAAAGCTATTAAAACGTTCAGATGCAAAAATGAACTAAATGTAAAATTAGATAAACTAGTTAATGATATTGCGTAAATGCTCTCTTCAAAGGTCTTCGCAAATTATTTTGTTATAAGACTCAGTTATCATACATCACGTCTCTTCTACTGTAAGTGCACGGAAAAAAATAAGACAAATGATGCGCTTTTGAGTCGGACTTTTATGAAGAATATGTGACTTTTATGTAACTGGCAAAAGAAAACTTCGCCTACGCAATGTACAGTAGCGGAGTGGCCATCGGGAGAGTCGGGACATTATCATCAAAAACTTTTATGACAAAAATTATATTTAAATGAAATATTCTTACAGTTATTAAAAGATGCACATATTATTCCATAGCCTATTACTCCCATTTATGAGCACGATCATCTCTTGTCTCGCTCTGTTATGTTATAGCTGTTTGATAGCTGCGCATCTCCGTCTTTCAAACAGGTATCATTTTGTGTAGTTACTCATTTAGGAAAATTAGCCATGATTTAATGATTTTATCATTATTATTATTATTATTATTTTTTTGTGGCAGATTACGATTTGTATTACCCCAGTTTTACTACCAATACGAGACCGTTTTTTGTTTTTACCACGGAGGGCCGGTGGTATATGAAATTTCCTGGTAAATTTTTTGGTCCCACTCCGCCCCTGGCAATGTTTGCCAAAAAGCCTGCATTTGTATGACATCAAAGTCTTTCGCCTAAACACTATTAATCCGTGTCATGTTACTTCAATATCATACAGTCTACGCTCAGCATGAAGTCGAGCGCACAAATTGCATTCAGTATGGCCTACATGAAACACGACTGCCCTCTACAGGTTTTTTTATTTCCAGCGTCCCCCACCGAACACCCATTCTGCAGAATGCCGCAGAATTTCGGAAGTGCTCGCGGCATTCTGCTCTCGGAGACGCGCATTTTTAAAGGGCACATCTGTATGAAGATCCGGCTTACTTCATACTCGTCATGGAGCGGCCTGATCCTTGCATGACCTTGCATGAGTTTATTAAACTTCAACGAGGTCTGGAATCAACAGCACGCACCCTAATGCATCAGGCAGTCATGGCTGTAAAACATTGCTTTAAGTATGAGATTTTTCATACTGACCTCCACGCTGGCAACTTCCTGGTGGATAAAAACAACATGCTGCTGAAGCTGATCGACTTTGGGTGCTGTGACCGATTAAGAGACACGGCCTATGCATATGAAGAGTATATGGGTGAGTTTTTTTTCATACCATAGTGTAGTGAGGCAATCTGCTTGTAGTGACTTATTGATCATGTGACTCTATCACACAACAACTGTCTTACTTACAGGGGCACCGGCTTATCGGCCACCTGAGGTCCGCAACAGGGACAGATACCACGCCATGTCAAGCAGTGTCTGGTCTCTGGGAACTCTGCTCTATTATATGGTTAATGGAAACTTGCCCTTTCCCAAATATGGGCCAGTAATTAAAGGCATGATAAACCACGAGAATGACTATTTAACAAAGCGTAAGTAAACGGCACAAACACAATAGGTCAGTTAAGTCTCTGATCAAATGCACAGTATCTGTGGAAGTCAGTCAGTAAACATTATTCGAGCATATGCAGGACTCAGTGCAAGGATTATCCCCCTGACAAATTGTTTCAATATTTTTACTTTCATTGCCAAAACAAACATCCTGTAATATACCAGCAGAAAGATGTGATTCATTACTACTTAGCAGTTAGTTAAACTGACCGGTCAATGCTCATGATAGTTTTATAAAATATGGGCATATTATTAAAGAAACTCTATAAAGTCTCTGATCACATGAACTTAAGGTTACATAGTCTTTTAATTTAAAATGATGACAATAATGTTTCCACATGCCATAACAGTTTATATGAAGATCATTTTCTTTTCACTTCTCACAAATCTTAGAAACTTAACTTTAGTGATCAACATTAGTGCTCTTGATTAACCAGATTTATCCTAAAACATGCACAGAGATTCAGGATCTGATTGAGAAGTGCCTGACCATTGATCCAGCTAAACGACCAACTCTAGACCAGATGTTAGAACATCCCTGGTTTAAAATGGGTGAAGAAGGAGGGATGGTAGGCCATTTAGTCCAACATTACTATGACATATGAGGTATTGCAGTGGTTCCCCTGTCTGTATAATAACACCTGCTAAATCTGCTTCTTCTAGTCAGCCGAATTCCGTCAGATCATGGATGAACTCAGGCAGAACACTGACAAACCCAGTTAGACCATCAAGAAAGCCAGTTTCCAATAAGGAAGTCAGTAAGACCATTTAGGAAGTCAGTAAGACCATTTAGGAAGTCAGACAGACAAATTATCATTGATGTGTAAATTCTAGAGCAGTGGTCTCCAACCTTTTTGTGAGCAAGGGCTACCACAATTGATAAAACATTGTGTTGGCCCTTCTGGGGGGCTACTTTTTGTTATATTTAAGACTGGCATCACATCAGGTGAGATTGAAGTGGACTGTGTAACTTTAACGCACAGTAATTGTGTGGATTTTTGGCACCTGCAAATGTGATAACCATTTAATGAAGGTCAATAAGGTTTTAAAGTAAAATTGGGTGAATTTAAAGCATTAAAGGCGGAGTCCACAATGTTTGAAAAACGGTTTGGAAAAGGAGACGGGCCGACTACCAAAACACACTTATAGCCAATCAAATCAAATCAAATGCCGGGTTGCGTATGTGTGGGGCGGGTCTATCAACAGAAGGTCCAGATTCTATTGGGGTAGGGGCGTGTTTGTTTAGGTGATTTCAAATATCAACATTTGCTTTCAAACATCATGGACTCCGCCTTTAAAGGAATAGTTCATCCAAAAATGAAAATTCTGTCATCATTTTCTCATCCTCATGTTGTTCTAAACCTGTATAGACGGTTTCAGCAGTAACAACATAAACACGCGGCTTTCGTGGTCATCACGTAACTAACGGTAAACTCTGCGAAGAATAAATAACAACAAAGTCCTTTTAAAGTAGTTTATTTATATAACAAACAAAATACACAACACGTAGATTACATAGGAACCCAAAACATTTGTTATTTTCGACGAGGTATTTGTTTAAGAGTTCAGTTTCAGCAACTAGTCAGACCATTTAAGAAACAGAAATCGGAAGTAAAGTTCTGACCAGACGCTTATCGCGTCACCGCACGTGCAGTGTGTATTTTTTTCTGATATTTTGAGAAATGATGGTAAGCACACAGCTCATTACAGTAACCATTGACTTCCATTGTAGGGAAAAACAATCATGAGCCCCATTCACTTCCATAATAGGAGAAAAGAATACTGTAGAAGTGAATGGGGCTCATGAACGGTTTGGTTACACACATTTCTCAAAATATCTTCCTTCATGTTAATCAGAACAAAGACATTTATACATGTTTGTAACAAAATGAGAGTGAGAAAATTATGGTAAACTATCCCTTTAAATGATTCTTAACTCGCCCTTTGCAGCAGTTTAGATTAAGATATCTGTGATATAATGCGCTGTCATGCTAAACTCATAGAGAGAGGATGAGAGAGAGCTTTGGAATGAACAATGAATCACTGTTTGTTTGTTTGTTTGTTTGTTTTTAGGGAAAAAACAGCAAAATCTGTTAAAAGACATTGGGGAAGAAGATAAAGAGCCCCTTTGTTCACTGCTTAGGGAGGAACAAAGTGGTACCTTTCATACCCTCCCCAGAGCTGAAACCGGGGAATCCGGGGAAGGCCAATGATGATCTGGACAAATCACAGATGAAGACCAGTTCCGGGATGAAGACTGATGATGATATTGCCCATCCCGTGGCACTAATCACCTACAAAGCTTTAAATGGCCTAGCACCCTCAAATCTTGGAGAACTACTATCAACCTGCATTAACGACGACAGTGGGGCCTCCAGCCTTAGTCAAACGGGTTGGCACATATGGTCGGGTCGCGATTTTGTCGCTTTCGTGTATCTTGCGAATAGTATGCCATACAAACCCGTTTGCCTCTGAACCTGCATTAACGACGTCAGTGGGCCCTCCAGCCTTAGTCAAACGGGTTGGCACGTATGGTCGGGTTGCGATTTTGGCGCTTTCGTGTATCTTGCGAATAGTATGCCATACAGACCCGTTTGCCACTGAACCTGCATTAACGACGACAGTGGGCCCTCCAGCCTAAGTCAAACGGGTTGGCACGTATGGTCGGGTTGCGATTTTGGCGCTTTCGTGTATCTTGCGAATAGTATGCCTTACAGACCCGTTTGCCACTGAACCTGCATTAACGACGACAGTGGGGCCTCCAGCCTTAGTCAAACGGGTTGGCACTTATGGTCGGGTCGCGATTTTGGCGCTTTCGTGTATCTTGCGAATAGTATGCCATACAAACCCGTTTGCCACTGAACCTGCATTAACGACGACAGAGGGGCCTCCAGCCTTAGTCAAACAGGTTGGCACGTATGGTCGGGTCGCGATTTTGCCGCTTTCGTGTATCTTGCGAATAGTATGCCATACAGACCCGTTTGCCACTGAACCTGCATTAACGACGACAGAGGGGCCTCCAGCCTTAGTCAAACGGGTTGGCACGTATGGTCGGTTTGCGATTTTGGCGCTTTCGTGTATCTTGCGAATAGTATGCCATACAGACCCATTTGCCACTGAACCTGCATTAACGACGAAAGAGGGGCCTCCAGCCTTAGTCAAACGGGTTGGCACGTATGGTCGGGTTGCGATTTTGGCGCTTTCGTGTATCTCGCGAATAGTATGCCATACAGACCCGTTTGCCACTGAACCTGCATTAACGACGACAGTGGGGCCTCCAGCCTTAGTCAAACGGGTTGGCACATATGGTCGCGATTTTGGCGCTTTCGTGTATCTTGCGAATAGTATGCCATACAGATCCGTTTGCCACTGAACCTGCATTAACGACGACAGTGGGGCCTCCAGCCTTAGTCAAACGGGTTGGCACGTATGGTCGGGTTGCGATTTTGGCGCTTTCGTGTATCTTGCGAATAGTATGCCATACAGACCCGTTTGCCACTGAACCTGCATTAACGACGACAGAGGGGCCTCCAGCCATAGTCAAACGGGTTGGCATGTATGGTCGGGTTGCGATTTTGGCGCTTTCGTGTATCTTGCGAATAGTATGCTTTGCAGACCCGTTTGCCACTGAACCTGCATTAACAACGACTGTGGGGCCTCCAGCCTTAGTCAAATGGGTTGGCACATATGGTCGGGTCGTGATTTTGGCGCTTTCGTGTATCTTGCGAATAGTATGCCATACAGACCTGTTTGCCACTGAACCTGCATTAACGACGACAGTGGGGCCTCCAGCCTTAGTCAAACAAGTTGGCACGTATGGTCGGGTTGCGATTTTGGCTCTTTCATGTGTCTTGTGAATATGCCATACAGACCCGTTTGCCACTGAACCTGCATTAACGACGACAGAGGGGTCTCCAGCCTTAGTCAAACGGGTTTGCACGTATGGTCGGTTTGCGATTTTGGCGCTTTCGTGTATCTTGCGAATAGTATGCCATACAGACCCATTTGCCACTGAACCTGCATTAACGACGAAAGAGGGGCCTCCAGCCTTAGTCAAACGGGTTGGCACGTATGGTCGGGTTGCGATTTTGGCGCTTTCGTGTATCTCGCGAATAGTATGCCATACAGACCCGTTTGCCACTGAACCTGCATTAACGACGACAGTGGGGCCTCCAGCCTTAGTCAAACGGGTTGGCACATATGGTCGCGATTTTGGCGCTTTCGTGTATCTTGCGAATAGTATGCCATACAGATCCGTTTGCCACTGAACCTGCATTAACGACGACAGTGGGGCCTCCAGCCTTAGTCAAACGGGTTGGCACGTATGGTCGGGTTGCGATTTTGGCGCTTTCGTGTATCTTGCGAATAGTATGCCATACAGACCCGTTTGCCACTGAACCTGCATTAACGACGACAGAGGGGCCTCCAGCCATAGTCAAACGGGTTGGCATGTATGGTCGGGTTGCGATTTTGGCGCTTTCGTGTATCTTGCGAATAGTATGCCTTGCAGACCCGTTTGCCACTGAACCTGCATTAACAACGACTGTGGGGCCTCCAGCCTTAGTCAAACGGGTTGGCACATATGGTCGGGTCGTGATTTTGGCGCTTTCGTGTATCTTGCGAATAGTATGCCATACAGACCCGTTTGCCACTGAACCTGCATTAACGACGACAGTGGGGCCTCCAGCCTTAGTCAAACAAGTTGGCACGTATGGTCGGGTTGCGATTTTGGCTCTTTCATGTGTCTTGTGAATATGCCCTACAGACCCGTTTGCCGCTGAACCTGCAGTAACGACGACAGAGGGGTCTCCAGCCTTAGTCAAACGGGTTTGCACGTATGGTCGGGTCGCGATTTTGGCACTTTCGTGTATCTTGCGAATAGTATGCCATACAGACCCGTTTGCCACTGAACCTGCATTAACGACGACAGTGGGGCCTCCAGCCTTAGTCAAACGGGTTGGCACGTATGGTCGGGTTGCGATTTTGGCGCTTTCATGTGTCTTGTGAATATGCCATACAGACCCGTTTGCCACTGAACCTGCATTAACGACGACAGAGGGGCCTCCAGCCTTAGTCAAACGGGTTGGCATGTATGGTCGGGTTGCGATTTTGGCGCTTTCGTGTATCTTGCAAATAGTATGCCATACAGACCCGTTTGCCACTGAACCTGCATTAACGACGACAGTGGGGCCTCCAGCCTTAGTCAAACGGGTTGGCACGTATGGTCGGGTTGCGATTTTGGCGCTTTCGTGTATCTTGCGAATATGCCATACAGACCCGTTTGCCACTGAACCTGCATTAACGACGACAGTGGGGCCTCCAGCCTTAGTCAAACAGGTTGGCACTTATGGTCGGGTTGCGATTTTGGCGCTTTCGTGTATCTTGCGAATATGCCATACAGACCCGTTTGCCACTGAACCTGCATTAACGACGACAGTGGGGCTTTCGGCCTTAGTCAAACGGGTTGGCACGTATGGTCGGGTTGCGATTTTGGAGCTTTCGTGTATCTTGCGAATAGTATGCCATACAGACCCGTTTGCCACTGAACCTGCATTAACGACGACAGTGGGGCTTCAAGCCTTAGTCAAACAGGTCGACAGGTTTCATTATCTGTTAAAGATCGGAAGGTGACCCTTAGTTACCATATATACCTTCGCATTGGGCCCCTAATTTGCTAAATCCTCGTCTGTTGATAACATAATTATGCCACAATAGTTATCCTGTCTGGAACTAAGCTGATTTAAACCACAACACTGTGTGACACTTGCATTACATGTGAACGGCCCCTACGCTAATATGATTTTGTTTTTCCCTCCCTGTCTCGTCCTCGACCCCGAGGACAGTGAGACAAACAGACCCAGTTCCGGTAAATGTGAAAGTCGGCACACCTCTGATCTACTGGCCGTCCTTCAACGTGATGCCCAGCTGATGCCGGACCAACGATCACCGGCAGAACCCGCTTAATCTCCGCTTAATCTCCTTATCCGTTTATATGTCTGTATATATATATATATATATATATATATATATATATATATATATATATATATATCCCAAGGGTTTATTCCTCCTAGGACTTTTTTTATTTCCCCGGCTAAAAAGCCTGGGTTTTTTTTCTCCTAGGGGTTTTTTTAAAGGGGGGATTTAATGGTATTTCAAGCATTCTGACTTATTAACACAGTTATAGAGTTGTTTCCTCATGCTAAACGTAGGCAAAGTGTCAAAACCGCAGTTGGGCGTGTTTCAGAGTATTTCTGTGCCGAATGCACTTCGCCAGGGTTCGTACAAGTTTCGGCTAGTTTTTTTCGATTACAGTTCGAACTGACGTTTCAGGGGTTTTCGAAACGTATCACTTCTTTATATGGGCTTCCGGCGGAAAACTTCCCCCGGAAAACCCCGCCCCGCCGTCAGTCAGCGGGAGACGCTAGAGCTTGCTAACAGCTTATCACGCCACTCAGCCTTGTTTAATTTCAAAAGTCAACAATGGCACAACAAGAAGTGTGTTTTTGGATGTAAGGAGAAGACATCCAGCCTTATGGAAACAATGGATATAGTTTATTATCCGGATTAGCAGCGGAGTTTTGCGTGTGTGTTTGATGCTGTGGATTTTCAGAACCGGGTCATGACGAGTTACACGTGGTTAGTAAGACTTCTGTCTTATGTTGGAAATAGGCGCGTGTATATTATATAAATGACACGAACATGTAGTGAATCATAAGTTATAAGTGTTGTATAGTGTTGCATGACTCGTACTCGCTCCTCCTGCGGTAGTAACTCCTCCTTCTTCATTTTTTCGTACGTTATCGGAAAGATTCGGTAAAGCTAATCTTTCTTTTATAAATCTGATTAAACTAAAGACTCTTTAGAGTTATAAAGGATGTCATACTACTCTATAGGTACTCCAGATTAACATCAGAAATGCAGAAACAGCGTGTGTTACGTGAGCTTTAACCCGGGGAGGCAGCCTTTTTGGGCTTAACTTAGCTTCCTCTTCTAGACGTTACATTAGTAATACGCTCGTTTATAATGTTGAGTCATAGCCGCAGCAAATTTCGTCTTGAACTCTGATGCCAGTTCAGCCGAGCCTCAGATGACTGCCATTTATTTGGTCAGCGACGGACAAAAGGTTGATGAAACAGGTGAGTCTACTGTCATTGTTTTCTTTCCTGTGGTTGGAGTTCATTTAATCAATCACAGATTCTAACAGTCAAAGTTTTTGTGTTTTTCATGATCTGTGCTTTTTGATTATAATATTAATACAGATGAGGTGCTTGGGGTGATTGGCTTTACCAGCAGGATGTGCCAAAAAGCCATGAATCTGATGACAAACAGGTAACAAACTTAAATTATCATTGATGTGTAAATTCTAGAGCAGGGGTCTCCAACCTCTTTGTGAGCAAGGGCTACCACAATGGACATAGTGTTAGCCTTTCTGGAGGGCTACTTTTTGATATAGTCTACTCAAAACTTTTTTGTTTATTTTATTTGACTTGTTGATATGTTTTAGTATTGTTTAAAATATTAACATGCGTAAACCAAGACAAGCTAATATTAAAATATCCACCATGTTGGAGCTCTAGAAGTAGTTGCGCAATTATGTCTCATACTGTTTCAGATTTAAACATGCTTGGCGAACAGAATAATGAAAAAGGGTCATTATATCTTTATCTGGAGCGACAGTTTATGTGCCGTACCCTTCGCTAAGGGCCCTTCAAGGGTGTATGAAAAATGGCCAGATTTTAGATTCTCAAAGCTTGAAAGTTATGTGTAGAATGTCAGGTGAAAAAATAAACTGATATTGTAAGTTATCAAAACAAGTTTGTGAAAAGAACATTTGATGTTATATTATTTATTTATGCATTAATGTGTTATAAATATATATATTTAGTTGATTAATTGGTTATCGCTGTAAGATTGATAGAAATTTGTAGATATGATATCTATTTGATCTTAATTTCATCAGAAGGCTAACAACAATTCAGATGATGCCAAATTTAAGACTGGCACCATTCCCAAGACAAAGAGTTTCATTAATCCATATGAACCCAAGGAGAAGACGGACCCCAACCCTGCCAATCCCAAGCCAAAGAAGCCAACCTCATCTACTAGCGGTGAGTCTACTGTCATTGTTCTCTTTCCTGTGGTTGGAGTTCATTTAAATCAATCACAGATTCTAACAGTCAAAGTTTTTGTGTTTTTCATGATCTGTGCTTTCTGATTATAATATTAATACAGATAAGGTGCCCGGGGCGATTGGCTTTACCAGCAGGATGTACCAAGAAAGAGAAGAAACAGGTAACAAACTCAACATTGTGCTCTTTACATAAAGATTTATGTTTACTCAGAACATATGTTAAAAGAGTTAACTGATTGTAGATTCTCAAAGCTTGAAAGTTATGTGCATAGTGTCAGGTGAGAAATAAACTAATATTTTTCATGTTTCTTTCTGTATTTGCAGGTCACCATCAACCAAGTTTCAAAATAAACGTGTAATCTTTGCATTATTATTGTACCATTGGATACATCTCAGGGTTTCCTGCATAAAATTTGTTAGTTAAGGTGGTAGGGTTGGGCAAGTGGGCGGGCCAGAGGGCGTGACAATCAAATAGGCGGGGCGTATGCGTCATGATGAGAATTAAAATATTTTTATTTAAAACACTCAAATAAAACTCAATTTCGAAGAAACTATGACAGAAAATGAACACATACTAGATTATTAATGAATTAAATGTTTTAAACAGATACCTCTAATAGGAATAGCTGCGTAATGAAGTGAAACTAAAGGGTTAATCAACACAAACTAAAGCAGATGTTGTAGAACGTCAGGCGAACATTGATAGATGGCGCAAAAATGGTAAAAACTGATTATTTCCTACTATTAATAACATTATCTTAAAGGAGTGTAACTACTGTAGCATGTAAATATTTGCGCATAAATAAAGTGAGCAAGAGCGCTCAACAATTATATCTAATCAACAGGCACGTGAAACCCAGCTAGCAGGTTGCTCAAACAACAAAATCACCAGCTAACTTGCTTTAAATTTGCAAGAACTATAGACTAATACAATAACAGGCTTAAATAAACCCAAAACATAAGTCCTCTTACAGTTCTCACGGACACGCGTTTTATCAACTGGCCATCCTCCAGACATGACGGACCACGTCTTTATCTCATTTCGGCCGCGTGGCACACGTTCACGCTCGCGGTGTGAAGCGCGTCCGCGCTATTCTCCGGGATGTTTTATCAACTGGCTAGTTATCCTCTAGACAGTGACGGTCCGGACCACATCTTTCTCATTTCGGCCGTGTGGCACGGGTCCCCGCTTGCGTGTATGCGCTATTCTCTGAGATGCACTTGACGGCATTTTGTGCTGCGAATTTATTATTTTTTATGGACAACCTAGTTAAGGCGGTAGGGTTTCCAAGCTTAGGCCTCCTCGCACCCGTCTTCCCATGGGACCATCAGTTCAATCATAATTATCTTCCTTGCCTCTTCAGAACATAAGACCATGTCTGGCCTCAGTGGTGTTTGCACAACCTGGGGGAAGACTAGTCTCCTTCCCAGGTCCACCCTCATCTCTGCGTGCTGCTTGCAAGAGGCTCTTTTTACTCGTCTTGGGGTATGGTGGTTTCTCCCCTTCCCTGATGAACTGAATGGATCTCGCTGGCCTTGTACTGGGCTGGTGCTTTTTCTGCCTCTCCCGCTCCAAGATGCCAGCCAGTGCACTAAGAACCTTGTCATGATGCCACCTGTATCTTCCTTGGCTAAGAGCTGTCTTGCATCCTGCCAGTATGTGCGCCATTGTTCCCCTCCCTCTGCATAACCTACACAATGGGTCCTCCCTCATTCCCCATCTGTGGAGGTTTGTTGGGGATGGAAGAGTGTCGTACACTAAACAGAGCAGGAAAGAAATGCGAAAGGGCTCCAGTCTCTAGATCTCAGGCCACGTGATCTTCCGCTTCGTCAGGTCCCACTTTGTCCAGGCACCTTGCGCTCCAAGCTCGACAGCCCTAGACCTGCCCCTTCTTCCTCCAGGTGTCGGACCTCGGCTTGGATCATGTCCCTCCTCTGCCTTGGGTCTGCTTTTCCCCACTGCTGGAAGTGGTTGGATCCAAGTCCATGTCTCCCTACGCATGGGTTCCCGATGATGTCCTTCAGCTTCAATGCACTTTCAGCTTGCGCCACTGATGTGTCATTTCCACACACTTAATTGGGTTTTCCTCAAGTGATGGATTCGTCTGCCCCTGTACGCGCAACTGGAACTTGCTGGTCACTTTCCCACTTCTGATCACCATGCTTCTTGATTTCCTTGGCTTGAACTTCATCCGGGCCCATGTTGCCACGTCATCAAGAACCTTCAGGATCCATCTTGCTTGCACATGGGTTAAAGTTGTTATAGTAAGGTCATCCATAAAGCCTCTTATTAGAGGTTGGCTGGTGCCAGACTCCATTAGTGGCCCTCTGAATTCCTTTCCTGCAGCTGTTATGAGCAGGTTCATTCCCATGACAAACAGGATGGGGAGATGTTGCAGCCTGTCACAATTCCTTTTTCAAGGTCCTGCCACCGAGTTGTGAAGTGGGCAGTTTTGTATGTTATCAAAACAAGTTTGTGAAAAACATTAATTTATGTAATCTTTTATTTATTTAAATATAGTGCTTATTGCTGTAATTAGAAATTTGTAGACATATATGATATGTATTTTATCTTAATTTTATCAGAAGGCTGACAATAATCCAGGCGATGCCAAATTAAAGACTGGCACCATTCCCAAGGCAAAGGCTGGCACCGGTGTTGGCAATCCAGTTCAAAAACCTATTGTTATTCCATGTAGTATCATAGTGAAGACCTGCGGTTCCCAAGAAGACGGCTCGTTTTCATCCACCTGATACCAAGGTGAAGGCAGACCCCAAACCTGCCATCCCTAAGAAGATGCCTGTTTTTTATCAGCGTGATACCAAGGTGAAGGCAGTAACCAAACCTGCCATTCCCAAGAAGACAGCTGTAGGTAATCCACATGATACAGAGGTGAAAGCAGATAGCGAGTAGGTCGATCCGGCACACAGTGCGTCTACTGTTATGATTACTCTAAATTGGTGGATCTTAATGATGTGTTGATGCCCTCTAATGAATATTATTATATTAATAAATAAAATAGAAATATTATTAAATAAAACACCTTTATTATATTTACATTACTTTGTCTCCTGCTTGCTGTTTTTCCCTTCATCTCTGTATCTGACTCATGGTTGATTTGAAGTATTACCTCACTACAAAGTTAATATTAGAGTATAGATTTAGTCATTTTCTGATGGGGAGAGACATCTAATGACATATGTGCGCGCTGTTTCTGTGTGAGGGGAATAAGCCAGTCGCGCATTCGCTTCTCTTTGAGCTTGTGAGTATTTTTGGCCTTAAATACACATAAGGTTATGCGTCAAAAATCCCGTCTTTGCAAGTATCCTCAAACACGACCATTTAGGGCTTAGGAGAAAGTAAACAGCAGAAAAAAGGGTAAGTTACATTTTTTACCTTTACTAAAATATTGTTTATTATCCTTATTTCATCACTGACTGTTTATCCTTAGTGAGCTTGAATTTTGTTCTTGTGTAATATACACAAGTTGCGCACAATGCGTTGTTTTAAGTGCATAACATTGCGCATAAAAAGCACCTCAGCTCTGCCTCTATTGTAAAATAATAATTTGTTGATAAAGGGTACAGTCATTTAATGTACAACTGTCACTATGATTACAGGCATCCTGTGTGAATTGTACACGAGTTTTATTCGAGTTGCTCGTTCAGGGTTTATATTCATACATAAAGTTACTGTATTAGAGCTGTGACTGTAAGCTGTTGTGTGAGCAGTACAGACCGTGGATTTTTCGTTTATGTGCACTGAATAATATGATATAAACATTTCTGTACCACTTTTAAAAAAAGTTGTATTTGTTCACATTACTAAATGCATTATATAACATGAACAAACTGTTACAAACTAATTCTAAGCAGGTCTAGAGGTATGAAGTTTTCGTTGAATCTGTAGTAAAGAGACGAGGTCTGAGGTGAGCAGCAGAGAGTTCTGATATATATAAGGGGCCATGAAAGAAACTGACACCGAGATGCAGTTCAAACAAAGACCAAAGTTTATTAGACAGGCTTCAGCTTATATAGTGTACAGAAAGGATAGCCTGGGTGCCAGCCGATCTTAGCCCCGCCCACCACGATTTGAAATACGGGGAAGATCGGTCTGGGGATTCACCGTTCAGGAGCTACTATGAGAATATCAAAACAGGCCGACGAATCAAATTGTGAGGGCGGGCTTTATACGATGATTGACAGATAAACGACAGTAACGTAATGAACCACGTCACCAAAGAGCGCGTGTGTTGAATGGCTGCCGCTGTAGAGTTCAGATGTGTGGATTCTGACATTGAGTCTGTTCTAAAAGATATCGACAGAGCATTGATTTTAAAAGAGGAACAGAGAAACGCGAGCAGGGCATTTGTTGATGTTTTTGCCGTCCTTCTTATGGGATTCGGCAAAGGTTGGTCGCAACTGAAATGGACAACCTTATCATGGCGAGGCAACTCTGCGTGCACGACGAGATGGATATAATTAGCGGTCGTTGCCAGCTTCTTTTCGGAAGCCCGGAATCGTGGTTGTCTAATAAGTGGAGGGACATGCTAGGCTCCAATATTTTCAAGCCAACGTAGGGTATCGTCGTGGATGAAGTTCACCTAACGTACAAATGGTAAGAGATAGTCATACTCTATGACTTAGTAAATACTTCATGTTGTGATATAAACGAAATGTTGTAAACATAGTAGGTGTTGATGTACATTCGCTAACTCAGACTTAGTATAATCACCATGTTAGTGTCGTAGCGAAATGACTAGCAGTTCGGTCAGGCTGCAAAGACGTAATTTCAACATACACTCCGTTGCTCTGATTGGTCGTAGGTCTATCCAATTGAGTGCAGAGGCATTTTTCGGTTGAGACACGCCTCATAATTATAGCTCAATGGAGAGGTATCAGACTCAAATTCTGACTAGAATTGAGTATGACAACGTCAGGCTACAGAAAGGAAGCACTGGTCACCTGATAAACATTTGATAATGTCTAGAAGAATCATGTGGGCAGTTATTGAGCGAACATGTCTGGAGAACAATCACATGATTGGTCCCTTCACAGGAACGTCTGGATACGGATACATAAATAATAATGCTTAGACAGTTGTATTGTGTAAACGGGGAAAGGGAGATTAGAACAGGGAAGTCTGGTCGTACTTCATGACCTGGACTGACCAGCCCATGTCTAGCGTTTGTGCATAGTCAAGGGAAAATGTTACAACTCAATCTCAACTTAGTAAATGCAAGATAAATGAACCGTATCATTGCTTCATTAAAGGGATAGTTCGGCCAAAAACGATATTAAACCCATGATTTACTCACCCCCAAGCTGTCCGAGTTGCATATGTCCATCGTTTTTCAGACAAACACATTTTCGGATATTTTAGAAAATATTTTAGATATTTCTGTTCACTAAATGTTATGTTACGGGGTCCAGCAACAGTCCACGACCCCCAAGTCCAAAAAAGTGCGTCCATCCCCCACAAATCAAATCCAAACAGCTCCAGGATGACAAACAAAGGTCTTCTGTGGGTAATCCGTGCGGTGTTTTTGTAGAAATATCCATATTTAAAATGTTATTAACTTTATAAACTAGCTTCCGGTAGCGCCGCCATCTTAGACTCAGGAGAGAGGATTAGCGTAGTGTACGCACTTTTCTTAGTGACGTATGACAAATTCGGAGGGCGGGGGCACCGAGCAGCAGCAGAGAAACTCTGTACGCTGCGTAAGCTCTCATCCTGAATGCGCATCACTCCAAAATGGCGGCGCTACCGGAAGCTAGTTTATAAAGTTAATAACATTTTAAATATGGATATTTCTACAAAAACACCGCACGGATTACCCACAGAAGACCTTTGTTTATCATCCTGGAGCCGTTTGGATTTAATTTGTGAAGGATGGACGCACTTTTTTGGACTTGAAGGTCGTGGACTACTGCTGGACCCCGTAACATAACATTTAATGAACAGAAATATCTAAAATATTTTCTAAAATATCCGAAAATGTGTTTGTCTGAAAAACGATGGACATATGCAACTCGGACAGCTTGGGGGTGAGTGGATCATGGGTTTGATGTTGTTTTTGGCCGAACCATCCCTTCAATCATCCGAGTATAACAATAAAGAAATATACAAGGTTCTATGAAAATATATCAAATATATAAATGTGGGGTGTGGGGGAACATCAATTAAATTCTGACAATGGCCCCTTTGAGACACGTCAGTGGATCACATCTGATCCCACACACCCATATCAAAAAGAAAAATTCCCTTGTGTTTGAAAATAAAATTTTGCATCACAGGTCGTTTGGGTCCACCTTCTATACATCGAGTTATCACTAATCCATTTACTCCAGATACATTATTTATGACATATAACAGGGTTATGGGTCCACATCTGGAAAGCACTGGTTTCATATACTTTAAGAAAATACTTTTCCTAATTGCAGAAATCAAATAGTTACAATTAGTTTATTAAATAGCAATTTCCTAAATAACCCTTATTTTCAAGAAACCAATACCTTTATTATTATTATTATTTCTATAAACCTTTCAGATCACTATCATTCAAAATAAACATATACCACAGCATATGATCTATAAATTGCTTTTGCAGGGCCAGTTGTGTGATGTGTTCGTTGTCTTCCAATATTCTTTGCTCTGCTTCCACAATGTGCTCGCTGAAGATGATGAAAGCTTTGGTCACAATACATGGTTCGAATCCTCTCGGCAGTGGAGCTTCCATCAAGATATCTCACTCGTTGTTCTCCGTTGTTTTCCATTACTAGTAGTCGTTGTTTGGGTTCGTCTCTGGTGTCCTGATCCGTGGCAGAGTGGTGCTTCAACCCTGAGGCGTGAATCCACTGTAGCTGGTTGTCAATCAGAACTCCCATCTTTGTCACAGCCATCACCTTGTCTGGGCCGAGGTATTTTGGCTCTCATACCCTCGTGGGCTTCAGGCTCCTATTTAGAACAACCTGTCCTGGAGCAAAAATGTAAGTTGGTTTTTCTGAGGGGAGAGACAAAGAAAATTAGCACAGATAGAGTTCAATTTCTCAATTATGGACACCACATAGTCTTCTTGTATCACCTCCAGTCACCTGGGGAAGAAATGCCTGCGCGGCCTTTGACCCACAGGGTGGGGAATGGCCTACCCATTAGTATTTCAAATGAAGACAATTGTTTGGTTGAAGATGGAGTCATTCTTATTTCGTATAATAAAGCAGGTAGCAAATCTACCCATTTTTTTTCCAGTTTCTAACACAGCTTTGGTTATCCTATGTTTAATTTTCGTGTCCGTTCTCTCTATGACAGCTGTTAATTGTAGGTGATGATACGGGATATTAAAATGGCAATTAATAGTCAGCGCTTTAGCTAAGAGCTACATTACTCTAGACACAAAAGGTGTCTCGTCGTCGGATTCAATTGTTTTCGGTATGCTAAAACGAGGAATAATTTCCTTTTGTCATAATTTTAACTACAGTTAGCGCATCCTCTTTGTGATAAAAAAAGATATTTCATCTTTTCCAATCGGCACTATGCGAATGAAGTCAATCTGATCATGTTAATCACTTGCACAGCCATAGCAAGGTCTGTTTTGACATCATACTCAAATAGTCATTTAATGTGAGCTTGAGCTGCTTCCTTGGCAGCCTCATCTGCTCTTCTTGTTTCCCACAGCCTAGTCATCATTTCCTGATCCATGATCTTTTACCTTCACTATTGCCATTTCAGACGGTAGCTGTACTGCTTTTGTCAACCGTCCTACCAAATATGAATGAGCTATAAGCTTACCATCTGTTGTCTCAAAATCTCGGGCTTCCCCTGTTTTTACAAAATTTAGAGTACATATAGCTTGAGTGACCGGATGGAATTCAAGCGTAGTTCAGGCAGATCACTGATCGCTAACTACTCCAGCTGACGCTCAGCTGCTTAATCACTCTCACCTGCTTTAATCAACAGTATTTAAGCAGTCAATCAGACGCTCTGTAGCTACTCTGTCGCACAGACAATTTTACAGAGTCTGTCGCACAGACTTTTTTACCGAGTCTGTCGCACAGACATTTGCATAGCAGATTGTAGACTGGGCCAGTACTCATGCGATCGATAGAATTTTATTCCTTACCCTTTTCGGCGTTACCATGGCTTGCTCGGAATCGGAAGATGTTGCAATACTCTCTGTGGAAGTGCCGGAAGACATCCATTCCGTACAGGTATTAAGATAATTTGGGCGTATATCTCCTGTCAAGCCCAAAGAACTTATGTTTCCGTGATCTTTGAACGCGCTTTTCAGTGCGTGAGCTTTGAGTTTGTGCACGTATGCGCACTGGAAAAAGTTCACTTTAGTATCTTTGTCGCTCAAATAGTCTAAAATCGCTATGTCACTGTAAACAATAACTTTCTTATCAACAGTATAGCAGGATGTTCTATTAACAGCATTTCATGCAATATTTAGCAGTTTTACCATATTTACATTTACGTATTTACAGCAGTAGGCCAGTAACGTTAGACCAATGTGACTACAAGCAAGGAGTATGTCCGTCATTCGTTCCAATTCATTTCGATATAAATCGTTCAGGTCACTTTGTAGTGTCAGTGTATATATGTTGTTTTAATTGATTGCCTCAAAATTCGACGGTTATAGTTATACAGCATTTCGTGTCTTACACTTGATTTAACGTCCCGAAGGCAGTCGTTCTACGCATCTTCAACAAGCATGTAAAGCATAAGAAACCAGTGTTGCCAACTATTTTCAATGGAAAGTAGCTAAAGCTTGCTTGGAAAGTCGCTAAATGTCACTAGATTACGTCATTGCGTCATTTGCATAACAGTGACGTCATCACGACACATTTGCATTCTTACTACACTGGCTTACTACATTATTTCACGTTTCTCTTTCTCTCTGAACTGTCAAAAATGTTATTTTAAGACACATGAATGCTTGAGAAAATGTTTTCTCGTTTGTTTATCTGCTTATGTTCTCATAAAACGAAATGTGTGTATGTTTATATGGCCAAACAGTCCAGTTTCAAAACATACACTGATAAATGATGGGAAACATGGTTTTGTAGGTAAATAGCCCATTAACGCGTCAGCTCCGTACAGTTTGTCTGTTCTAAATGTGCTGCTGCTCAGCTCCCTCAAGTACATTTATTTTATGTACAGTGATTCATTTTATTCAAAGACCATTTTATATTTATATCTCGCCATTAATGTAAGCCATCGCGGGATCCGCCTGCTCCGGCTTCCCGCATGCACGATTATGCCGTCTGGACGCGGATAGATAACCACTTCTCCTGCCCTGATCAGTGGCGGTGTCATGAGCAATCCAGTCCCCCCGAGCAATTCGGTCTCCCCTAGGACCCCGATTGGTATCTAGAACTAATGCCTGCTCAAAAATTTGTCATTGCAATATCTCGTCTGCATACGCGGCTAGCAAGCTAATTATGTTGTACAAAATAGAAACATAAATTTTTTAAAATAAAAGTTAACTAAAAAAATAATATAATAAACTAATATTCATGTTGCAGACACGTCAGTACTTTTGTGTCATCATCTGCTTTGAAAAAACAATACTTTTATTTTTTTGTAAATTATTAACATACCTTACGGAATATATATTTTTAATAGTAAAAGTGTAGTAATCATGGCTTATAATTATAATTTAAATGTGTGATTCAATATGTAGTAATCATGTTTTGTATAAGTAATTAATGAGTAAGTAATTGTATAAGTAGACAGTCAAAAGTGGAAATGGTACAGTATAATAATCTAAATAATAAAATGACACAAGCAATGTGTAGATCTCCCACCTATAGCCTCATTTATTTACTAATATATGAAACATATCATTTAAAAGACATCAATTGTAATTTTAACAACGTTCTAACTACATAAATCATAACGCGATTTTGTAGGAATTGTAATAAGGCGCTAAGAAAACTACCCATGAGGAGTTTTTTCAGCCAATGGAGTCGCGCGGGGTCCTAGGGGAGACCGAATTGCCCGGGGGGACCCAATTGCTCACGACACCGGCTATAATATCAATAGCACCCCCAAGAAATGTCTGTAATTTTTATATTTATATTTTAATGTCATGTTTGAATAGTGTTTTCGTGTTGTTAAAAAAGGGAGTTAAATAATAATTAAAAAATATATATTTAGCTAAAATATCATGACGCCAAAACATGTGATCTTCTTTGGCCAATGGGTGCAGCGCCCGGTAAAAGTTTGTTTTTGATAGCGAGTTTAGAAATTTAGCCAAGTAAAATACACCAAAATGGATACACCAAAAACTACCCGAGGAACAGCAGTGGACACACTAGGACCAGTAATCTGGCACTTTTGGCTATAAATACGGAGAGAACGAGGACCCTTGACTGCGTCAACATCATTGATGATGCTGTTTTGATGTGAAGACGTCTATGATAAGTGCTTGATTTTCCCCTCTGTTGGCTATTACAAATTGAATTAATTTGGTGTTTAAAGAACAAATCTTGGCTCTGCATTGTTACATCAATAGGTTGCATTTACGTGTCATTCTTCCCGGACGCGTCCTATCCAGGATTTCGGTGCGTCTTCCGGAAGTCGTATTTGTTGACTGCATACGCCATTCAGTTAAAAACATAAGATATACAATCGTAGTTTCATTCTTACCTTAAAATGTAACGGTTGCTTTTCTGCAATAATAATAATAATCCTCTATGACGTATGCGGTCGACAAATACGAATGCACCCGAAATCCTGCACAGGACGCGTCCGGGTCACCCTATGATGCTCCAACAATAGAAACAATATTGCTGATTCATCACTAGTGTTGGTAACTGGCTGTGTGATTTCGTGATCTGAGCATTTTAAGCTGAAGCGTGCAGTGTGTCTGTTGCTGCGTTTGCTGCTCCGTTGTATTCAGGGCTAGACTGTGACAGATCTGTGAAATATTATTTTCAGAGGTTTACATTGGCAGGCTTATGTATGTTGTAACTATTGCCCTTGTGTTGAATACTTTTACATAGTCGTGGAACGAGTATAGGCTAGTTAATGCAGGCCTGTACACGTGTATAAAGGGTGGTCCGATGCGACCTCCTTAATGAAATGCCCCAAAATTTAAAGCACCTTCTCTTAAGTGTTGAGCATCCCCATAGCACCTGCATCAGAAAATCTCTGGAGCCGCCACTGGCCCTGATTGCAACTGGGAGAGACTCTGCTCTGCTGCGCAAGGACTAGACCGCCTGGGAATGCTTTGGGTCGGGGGTGGAGCCCACAGAAGCAGCGGTAGCTGCTCATTGAGAAGAGTGAATGTCACGTAAAAAGTCTCCAACAATGCCAAGATGTAAGAAACATCTTGCACGCGTTATCTTGTGTTGGGGGTCCGTTAATTAATGATTAACTAATGTCAACCTCAGCTGTCCTTCATTTTATTTCTCTCCTCTGAACCTGCCTGTTCCAAATCTGATGAATATCAGGGAACCCCGTTCCCTTTTGAGGTATGCTACCCAACATGCCAGGAGCCGCGTACTCCGAGACAAGCAGTCTCTAGAAGTTATGCACTCAACTACGTTGTTGTGTTTGGGGGATTCATGCAAAGGATGCATCTTAAAGGTGCAGTATGACAACCGAGCCCCTTGATTCCTAAGCCTTTGGCCAAATTCAGATATTTGTTATAATATATAAATATATTATATAATTTTGGTATTCTTAAGTGGTCCTGACTGAAATATAGCTTGAGTGACCGGATGGAATTCAAGCGTAGTTCAGGCAGATCACTGATCGCTAACTACTCCAGCTGACGCTCAGCTGCTTAATCACTCTCACCTGCTTTAATCAACAGTATTTAAGCAGTCAATCAGACGCTCTGTAGCTACTCTGTCGCACAGACAATTTTACCCACCACCTCCCCTTCACCTCCAATATCTCAGTTTCACAACCATTGCACCCCTTTTAATTATTTTCACGTGTAGCATACTAAAATGTTGGTTATGACAGGCTGGGGGATTCATGCAAAGGATGCATCTTAAAGGTGCAGTATGACAACCGAGCCCCTTGATTCCTCAGCCTTTGGCCAAATTCAGATATTTGTTATAATATATAAATATATTATAATTTTGGTATTCTTATGTGGTCCTGACTGAAATATATTTAGAGTCGTGTAGATTTTGGCTTTTTCCTTTCATTAGCTCACAAGCTCGTAATAGAGTTACCAATTCTGCAGCTTATGCTGAGTTGTAATTTAGAGCAAAGGGTTTAATAACCTCACCAGTATCTGACACCACAGCATAACCACACAGGTAGACACCGTCCGATGGCTTTGTATATGAGCCATCCACATAGATCTGACCCCCCCCCATCTAGGGGCGATTCCATTAAATCAGCCCTAGAGGAACAGGAAGTAGTCAATCCAACAATGCAATCATGTTTTAGATCGTGCTCAGTCATGTCTACCAGTCCCAAAACTCCCAGCAAAAGTGGAATTAATGTTAAAAGTGGGCTGGATCGTTACATTTTTGGTTGCCAACAGCGTAGCCTCATACCCATATCGCTTCTGTGCCGTCCTGTGTTGTGTAAAAATGCACCTACTTGATGTGATGTGTAGAATCATTGACTGTGACAGCACCGTTCTCTCAGCCACCTGTACAAACAGAACATCAGCAGCCACTGCATAAAGACATTTTAGGCATACCTGTTACTACATTATCTAGTTTTCTAGACAGATATGCCACTGGCCTATAAGTGCAACCTTGTTGTTGCCAAAGGATACCCAGAGCCACACCCTTCGCCTCTCACGCATGCAGGTGAAAAGTCCTTGCATAGTTCGGATGGCCCAGAGTTGGGGCCGTAGTAATGGCGTGTTTCAGTGCCATGAAATGAGTCTCTGCTTCATCAGTCCAGCATATCAGTGATGCAGGCGATGCCTTGTGATCAATCGTGCTCCGCAAATGTCCGTCATGGGCAGCACACTCAGGTTTCCATGAGCGACAACAGTTTATTAACCCCAGAAAACTTTGGAGCTGTTACACAGTTTGTGTGAATTACATCTTCCGGATCAGTTCAACCTGATCTGTGGAGGTTTTTTTTTCGAACACCTGGCATTATGACGTGACCCAGGTACGAGAACTTTTGCTTGACCCACCGAACTTTTCTTTTGATGCTTTGAAACCAGCGTCCACCAAAATATTGCAGACGATAATGGAGGCTTCCTCACAGTTCTTTTCAGTCAGAGCAGAGACCATGAGGTCATCGGCATACAGCAGACAGCAAACCCGAAAACAGCAAGTTGATCTTTTTTTTTCTCAATGTCTTTTTTTTTTCACCGCAGCGGAGAGGACGGATGGTGAGTCAACATACCCTTCTTAGTTTTTTTTTTTGCACCGCCTATCCTATAAGGCTAGCAGTGGCTGTGTGTCTGGATGCACTGGAACAGAGAAACAAAAGCAGCACACAAATCAATGACAGAAATACTTATGTGTGCATGGTATAAAATTTATAACAGTCGGCACATCTGGAACAATCAGAGACAGAGGAATTATCAGTTTATTGAGTGCTCTTAAATCTTGTGTAAGACATTATGTCTTTCCATCAGCATTCACCACCGGGTTAATCGGTGTGTTGTATGGCGAGTAGGTACGAGGACACCCTGTTAAACAAAATGGTGAATAATAGGTTTAATGCCATCTTCCTTTTCTTTTGACAAAGGATATTGTTTGATGTACACAGGTTTAAGTTTAACTTTGTATGGTTTCATATCAATATAACCTGTATCATTGTTTGACTGAGTTCATAGGCATTGGTTAATCAAGGTTTCTACATCATGTGGTATGCGGGCGACTACTGGGTCTTGGTCGGCCTTCTCACTTCCTCCCCCCATAGGCAGAGGATCACTGTATGTCTGTAAACATGACATAAAAGAGAAAACAACATGAGAATCATGAAATTCCATTTTTAACTTATGCATAATGTCTCGCCCGAGCAAATTAAGACAAACATCTGGTATGATTTGAAATTTGTGAAGAAAAAATGGTTTGACACCTGGAGCTCTTACCTCCAGAGGTGGTGTAATGGGTCAGAACATTTCATTGTGTTTTGTTATGCCAGTTTGTCTGGTAATTACTGTCAGATAGTTTCTGATGCACTTGCTTTGGCTGTTGCATTGACTGTCTACGTGGTGGAGCCCTTGGAATAAAATTGCACCCCCCTTTGAACGACATTCACATTTCATGTGGCCCCTTTGTCCACATAATAACACATTATATCAAATCTTCCTTTCCGGTGCTTAAGCAAGCTTTTTCCCGTTCGATGAGACTTGCACTGAAAACATAGCATGTTCACCAGATGCATCAGACTCACAAATCAGTCTATTCACATTCATATTCAACAGATTTCACTTACCGGTACCTACGATTCATATTGTTCAACAGCATATTTGTAACAGCGCACTCAGACTTTGTCAATCGGTAATCTAGAATAAACTCATAATACTTTAAAACGTGTGCAAAATTCAGAGGCAGTTTCATTTGGCTTTATCTTTCCGTTTAATGCAAATGATAAATACTGGCAAATGCCAAACCGTTTATCTAGAAAAACGCGCAGCTGATCAAAAAAGCATATCATGATATTCATGATCTTCCCGTGTGAGTGGATTACGAGAGGCTGCAGTCCCCTCACCTCCAGTCACATGGTTTTCCCGAATCAGACAGCGGCACGTATCAGTTATGTTTTTTTTTTTTTTTTTTTACATCGCTCTCCAATTTTCAACAAAATAGCACAAATCTGCCCCTGTGACGTGTGCATACCTTTTGTGAGATTGCAAAACATTCACGTATTTTACAGCAATTTGTGGGGACGATAAACTTCGGCTGGTACTATTCGACATAAAATATGGCAGCGCATCTTGCGTTGGGGGTTTTCAATGCAAAGTTATTATATTACTAACCGCTAAGTGACGTACAGTTCAACATAAAAACCTTTATTATTTGTATACATAAATTCATCAGGCTTTTGCCTGGCCGTGGCAGAATCACCCATCTTCAACACAATGTAAACAAATAATAGCAGCAATAACAAGCAAACAGCAATAAGCACAAATAAGCAATTGACAAACACCCGGGTTTTCTGTGCTCCTCTACTCAGCCTCAATACATTTACGTATCGTTTCGTTCTTTAGAAGTTATATATTAGTTTGGCAAATTATTTGAAATTTGCAAAAATCCAGTTTTCATAAAATGTCATAAATGTTATTCATATAGTTTTAATAAATTTCTTTGATAGTGGGCAATGCTCGTTTTATATTCAATTCAACGTTTCGTTGATGATTACTCAACAATAACGAATAACAATAACACCGCGATCTCAAATATACAGCGAGCTCTAACTGTATATTTGACCTCGCTCCGTACGCAGTCAATGCTGCATGTGCTGGTAATCTCGATTACCGCACCCGTGAAATTTAATTGACAAGAAATCACTCGTTGTCAATTTATTTCTTTCTTTTACTCGTGAGCGACTATCACTTCGTTACTAGCAATTAATTCGTAAATCAATTAGCCAACGGTGGCGATTTCTGGGCCACCTGCCCCACGTGGGCCGAGTGAAACTGACCGATCTTGTCTCGAGCACAAGATATGGGTCCTACTGGGACTCTACAGGGGTAAGCGCTGTATTTCAAATTTATTAGAAATATCGCGACACTTACCCCTTTCTGTAGGTCCTCCCCGATCTGCGGTGTTCGAATTTCGGTCTCCGGTTCTGTCGGGAGGAGGCTCACCCCCCTGTCGCCGGACGAGCCCCCAACTGTTAGAATCTAATTCTAAGCAGGTCTAGAGTTATGAAGTTTTCGTTGAATCTGTAGTAAAGAGACGAGGTCTGAGGTGAGCAGCAGAGAGTTCTGATAGGGGCCATGAAAGACACTGACACCGAGATGCAGTTCAAACATAGACCAAAGTTTATTAGACAGGCTTCAGCTTATATAGTGTACAGAAAGGAAGCACTGGTCACCTGATAAACATTTGATAATGTCTAGAAGAATCATGTGGGCAGCTATTGAGCAAACATGTCTGGAGAACAATCACATGATTGGTCCCTTCACAGGAACGTCTGGATACGGATACATAAATAATAATGCTTAGACAGTTGTATTGTGTAAACGGGGAAAGGGAGATTAGAACAGGGAAGTCTGGTCGTACTTCATGACCTGGACTGACCAGCCCATGTCTAGCTTTTGTGCATAGTCAAGGGAAAATGTCACAACTCAATCTCAACTTAGTAAATGCAAGATAAATGAACCGTATCATTGCTTCATTAATCATCCGAGTATAACAATAAAGAAATATACAAGGTTCTATGAAAATATATCAAATATATAAATGTGGGGTGTGGGGGAACAACAATTAAATTCTGACACAAACTATGAAAAATATAGAGTATATAAGCATTTATTAATTCATGTTTATGTCCTTAAAGTAATTGATGTTAGTTCATGGTGCATTAACTAATGTTAACAGTTTCAACCTTGATTTAAAAAAATGTATAAGTAAATGCCAAAATTAATAAGATTTACAATTAATAAATAATTAAGATTCATTAAAGGTGGTGATATTAGTATTTCTTTTTATATAGTGAGTTATTTAGCTGTTTCACCTTAATCTGAAATGCCCTGCAAACTACATCTTACAGAATCATTTTTTTTAGTTTGTCACAAGTAGATTAACATGACGGGATAACGTTTTTAACCCTTAGTGCAGGAGTCACAAGTGTTTTGTTTTAGACATATATTAAAGGTAATGGTTCAATTAAAGGAAAGTAAAGCTGTAAATTAACAAACTATTAATAAACCTATCATATGTTGTAATTAAGTGTTAATTCACAAAAAAACATACTCGCACTGCTGCTGTATTTCATAGTGACAGTTGTCAAACCTATAAATGCCACAGTAGACTTCAATATGGCATTAATGGCAAAAAACATCTCCCCTTAGAATGCTATTGGTCTCGCCTGTTTACAAGGAATATGACTTGGCCTGAAAAAAATTTCACTCAGAAGAATTTTTTTCACTTTAATCCATGACTGCAGTCTTTCCCCTCTTAAACTCTGCCTCCGGGAGAAGCGGAGGGTGCCACGGGTTCAAGAAGGACAGTCCAGAGTCCCGTCCCCTCTGCCTGGAAGCCAGAAGAAACCTTGTTTTTAAATCCCCCTTCCCTGAATACTATTTTAAATAATTTAATAAAGTCTATTTTAATTTTACTTGTACCTTGTGTGTCTGGTCATTGGGGTGGCTTTGGGAACATCCTCGAGGTGGAAACTAGGAAGGGGCGTGACTCAATAGCATCTGGGTCCGCTCCGACCTGTGACACACTCCCACATATTTTGCTATCATATGCTGCGTCCGAAAACTCAAGGCAGTGACTCGTTGCCTTGCTGCCTCATGAGGAAATGACTTCGGAGGCATGAAGGTAGCTCAGAGAAAGACTTTCGGACACACTTCTAAGGCAGCGTTTTTGAAATTTAAACAGAGAGCGCCTTTGTGATAACCAATCACATATTTGAAAACTACAATACTAATTTCTCGCTAGAAATGCAATTAAAAGATGTAAAAAGTGAAAATATACCTTTATTTACACTAAATTGGTGGTCCAGTCGCGTCCTTGGCCGCCATTTTATTTTCTCGAACTCGACTGGACTCGACCAATCACATTCTTAATGTACGTCCACGCATAGGTATCTCAGGAGACAGGAAGTTAACCAAACATTGAATTCGGACATGCCTTGATGCCTTGCTGCCTTGGAAAGCTGCCTCAGAAGGCAGCAATTTAGAGTTTTCGGACGCAGCCATAACTGCGCTTATTTCCGCCGTTGGTTGTTACTGACAGTTTTACATTATCTTGCTGTTAATGTTTCTTCAGTCATTTTGTCATTTCTACAGCTTGAATAACTGTAGTGAATCCACCCTTACGGAGTAAAATGTAAAAACTCTTTGCCTTCTTTTGGAGACTTCGACATCCTGGGTACTACCAAGAATTTTGTGACCTTATTTAGCAAAAATTATCTGGTTCAGTCACCATCAGATTGTTTCTGGATCCCTTTGTAAATTTGTCCCTATAATTTGAGGATAAGGAACAAACTATATGCAATAATATCATTAAGTGTGAGAAACAGGCCATCATAACTATAATTTACACTGCCGTTCAAAGGTTCACGTTCAGATTTTTTTACGTGTCTCAATATTGTAAACTGTCATTTATTCCTGTGGTTAATGTTTCAGCATCATCAGTCTTCAGTGTCACATGATCCTTCAGAGATCATTTTATATGCTGATTTGCTGCTCAAGAAACTTTTTCGATTATTAACACTGTTGAAACAGTTGTGTTAATAAATATTTTAGTGTTATTTAAGTTGTTTTATGTCATGATTCATTATTAATAGACACTAACTTTGAATAGTAACTTGCACCACTGTTTGTCAGAGGGAGAGATTTCTGTTTCAAATAACGCTGTTCAATGTAAATGTTTATTTATCTAAAAATCCCCACTAAACTATGAAGCAACACAGCTGTTTTTCCGCAGAAGTAAATCGGCATATTTGAAGGATCACGTGACAGTGGAGATTACACCCTCAACGGGCTTGCCCTCAGCACATTCCTCACCGCATACTTTTACATTACGTATTTTGCTTACATGCAGGGATGCGCAAACTGGTCACTCATGACATCAATGTACCGCGAGAGCAAATCGAAAGTATACAGAGCAGTATATTCTCGAACCGTTCTCGCGGAGTTCTGATGTCATACGGCACATGCAGTCGACACTTATATTTTTGCAGTGTATGCATCAATCTAGCCACTTATCGATAAAGCGGTTAGGATTAATGTTAGCTAATATTAACGGGTTTTTTTTACAAACCCAAGACTTTCAACATAAATATAAAGTTTTAATAAAAAAAAAACGCTTTTTTTACCAAACAGACGAATTTCGTGTGCTTTTTGGAGGGGCGTGGAAAGTCCTGGAATTTAATAGGGGCGTTTCTTGTAGTCGTCCAGGACGCAGACAGACCCTCACCCTGGCTTCTTCATCCACATACCTTAAATCAGTTGACCCTCGTGTTGGAGGACTGAATGGTGCTTCAGGTTACGCGTCGTTTTATTTGGGCAACCTGTCGACCACGCGGTTTACACTACCAAAACATTTTTATTTGCACCTCTAAAAGTTGAGGAGGATTAAGGCGCCTTACTCGATCACTATCAGATGTGATAAACCGAGATCTTCGTTACATCTTGTTCACGGTTTTACATTACAGATTTTACATTTTTACGTTTCAGATCTGTTCTAAGTGTTTGTGTAGTTTAGAAAATGACAGAGGCAGAATTGTACTCTGTATATAAAGGGGTGTTCGTCCCAACTCACTTGCACCCTCCTGAATGTCTAAAATACTACGAGGACTTTACCTTCCGCCCGGATGACATCCTTATCGTTACCCAAGGCCGCCTTAATGCACGGGCTTACCTGGGCTGAAGCCCAGGGGCCTCCCAAGTTCAAGGGCCTCCCAAGTTTGCGTTCATGATGAGCTGAAAAGGTCATATTGTTTTGTAACTTGTCAGGTTTTCTGTCAATCACTCTAATTGCACGTTTCATGGCTGCTGATTGGTCCGTTGTAACTTAACGTGAAATAAAATGTTAGACGTAACATATTTTTTATTCCGCGTAATGTAATTAAGTGCGCGTTGTCAACTTGACATTCCTGCACGTTAGACTGAGTGTGACAGATAAACGGGAAATAATCCACCAACAAATGAAAGAGTAATTTCTGAAATTTCATAATAAGCACAAGCACTAGTGAGGTGCAGGTCTCTCTCTCTTTCGTGCGCGCGCTCGCTCGTTCGCTCTCTGTGCTCGTTCAGCTGTCTGAGTCTCTAGCATGCAGAAGTCTCTCCAAACGTGCGCAAGAAACTGTGCCGCTAAATTAAGAAAGGAGTTCCCGCATATAATGCTGTTAGTTGTTATAAAGTTTAAGTTTACTCGCGTTTATATCAGTGACGCGTGCGCAGCTGGAGCGATGTAGTTTGACGCGACATTAGCTCACATTACACACATCTGTTGATTTCAGAAAGACGAGAAAGAGACGCACGCAACGGTAAAGGTGCAAGTCTTAGAAAGTAAAGAGCGACAAGACCATCTCAAATGATCATCCCCTGATAGCACCATTCATATTTATAATCTCATTATCTAAAGATCTTATATACAGGTATGTTCCCTGTCTGTCTTGTGCATATTCATACTTGCTCGTTTTACATGCTTATTTATGCATAAATACTAAATACAATGCATACTATATCTTCAATAGCCTACAAAATAAATAAATGATTAAAAAACAAGATTCTGTCTATAAAGACTTATCTTTTGTTATCATTAATGCATTTAACAAGATTCTGTCTATAAAGACTTATCTTTTGTTATCATTAATGCATTTTCACTTTAAAACTAACTTTAACTTATTATATTTTTAAAACTGTGGTGAGCATTTAGTTAGTGAGTGCAATTTTCTGCAAATTTGTATATTCCAAAAACTATATAAATATAAAGCTTATAAACATATATACTTTCACACATTTTGGTTTTATTATCACCACAAGTTGCTGTGTGTGGTTGTTAAATAAAGTGTCTTGTGTTTATGCTCAAGTGGGCTCAGTGATATGTTAACAATATTATGGTGTTTTCTGGCTCAAAGAGGGAAAACTCACTGTTGTATGTCTCGAAAGAAACTAATGCATTTTGATATGTAGATTACATAGATATTACACTTACAAAAAATAGACCATAAATCAAGGGGAAGGGGGGCCTACAAAACCTCTTAGCCCCGGGGCCTCACATTAGGTTAAGGCGGCCCTGTCGTTACCTATCCTAAATCAGGTAAGTTTCTACATCTAAACATGTTTATATAAAATACGCTATATAAATAAAACACATTTTTAACATCTATGGTGAGCCTGCCCCAGCCAACATTTCAATATGGGTTTGCCCCACCTGGAGGTTTCTTCGTTAATAAACCATTGCCTCTTTGTTTCTACATTTAAAAGACAAAGCTGGCAATTATATTATGGCTATACTTTTCTATTCTTTTAATAATTTATTTTATTTTATTTATAAATCACTCTGGGTTATCTGATGTATCTATTTGGCTTGTGTTTTGTTTTCGTGCACTTGAGGCATTTTGCACATTTGTTCTGCACTTTGTTACTTCTGACCTTATTTTATTAAAAAAATGTATCTATTATAAACGTACATTCTGATCTAATTTAAGTCTGTACATTTTGGATAGCTTTTCGTTGTATCGATGTTGCGCTATTGCGTGCTGGCCATGCTTGCGCATGTAATTTAGCCGAACGGGCTAGGTGCTCTGCGTCTCATATTTAGGAGTTCATCAAACTAAACATTAAAAAACGGATGTTTTTCGACGGGTATAAGTTTTTAAAATGTATTTATCATACATTTTGGTTATCTTGTCAAAAGTTAAACTACATAACAGGTAAGCCGTTTTTTAAAATTTCGGTGATGAAACGGAAACTATCTGCACCGAACCTATATTTCTGCCTGACACGAATGTCTTTCTTGTGATTTAATATTGGTTGGTGTTCACTTTTAAATGATAGCAAATAGATTCCTGAAATAAATAATATCATCCGGTCTTTCTGTATCTAAAGTGAATACAGAGATTATCAAAGTCAGAGCAAGCAAGCAGGTATTTCTGTGCTAAATAATAACGCATAGTGTCTATAAAATCATTAATTTCAGTGTTTTTCATGTTATAAATTAACGTTTAATAAATTGTTTTAGGTTTAGTTATCAAAATGTATTTTTGTGTGATGTTCTGTAGATCGTGGCTTTAAAATGTTATGAGGAATAAATAAACAAATGTTGCCTTATATATTTTACCTTAAAAAAAATAAATATATAAATGTCACAGGTGATGTTTTGAACCAACGACGGGCGGAACCCGTCTTCCACATCCTTGGTTGAACCGACGACGGGCGGAACCCGTCTTCCACATTTCATTTCCGGGGTTTCCCCAAAGTCAAAATTAAGCCTGATTGCGCGCAGGTGGGGATAATTTACACAGCGGTTGCTAATAGGCTGACAAGGAGAAGAGTCAGTGTATAAAAACACCTTTGAAGACTTCAAACGGGCGTGCTGGTGGTATACTTTGTGTACGCTGTGTTGCTGCTTTGCAGACGGACCACGCTGGTCGGATCGCTCTCCTGGGGAAGAGAGGAAGAGACAATCAGCTGACGAAGGAATATTGTGGAGTTTCAGTGAGAAAGAGTGGACACAGAGCCATCAAGAGCGCAGTGAACAGAGGTTATTGGCAACAAAGCGTGAGTAACCGCTGTGGTACTTATCTGTACATAACTTGTATGAAGAGTTGTCCTGGTGTGTGCTTTTTGTGTTTCTTGAGGTCCCTGGCCCCAGTGGAGAGGATAGCGTGGGTGAGCCGCGGGTTGACCGGAAGCACGGACGAAGCACCGTTCACCAGTAAGCCAGTGGCCCTGTGGGAAAAAAGGAAGTGCAGGTGAGCCAGGGGAGTGATAACCAACACGCCGGGCCTGTGAATATCACACATCTCTCCCTCATTTGTGATCCAGTTGTTGCCCAACCATCCTCTCGAGGTCGTCGTAGTCAGGTGGAAAGGACGATCTAAAATTCACGTGAAATTGTATAAGAGTGCTGTGGGTGAGTTTCAGTGATTGATGGTGTTTACGCTTCACTTGCTGTGTGTATGCTGTGCTTGTAGCGTTCAAACTGCCGAGCCTCCGACGAGTCACGAGATGACGACATCCATTGTGGCCTGAGTCCTACAGAGAGAGAGCAAACCAAGCCCGGTGCCCGGGGTGTGACAACGAGAGCTTCGTTTGTACACAGAACAGACAGTGGTAAAACACAGTGAGTAGTATCAAGTATGTACCGTGCGGATTGTGGGTCGTAACGGTGTGTATACTGACCTCTTCAACAGAAGCTTGTGGTGAACGGAGCCCCGACAAAAGTTCGCCCCAGCTCGTGACCCCGGTCGTGGAAGAAGGAGGGGGAGTTTGGGAAGCGTTCGGCTCCGGTCATCGGACCCACTAGTCCCTACGACGCCCGGACAGCCAAACTGGAGGGGCGAAGGAATACGGTACACTGACACTGTAGCGAAATCCACTGTATATAGCAACTACCTACCTGAACCAGTGAAGCTCTGTGTGGGAACGAGGATCCCCCGGCACTGTGAGTAACGCAACCTGTGAAATAAACCTGTTCTGTGCTTATAGCAACTACCTACCTGAAACCAGTGAAGCTTTGTGTGGGAACGAGGATCCCCCGGCACTGTGAGTAACGCAACCTGTGAAATAAATCTGTTCTGTGCTTATAGCAACTACCTACCTGTACCAGTGAAGCTTTGTGTGGGAACGAGGATCCCCCGGCACTGTGAGTAACGCAACCTGTGAAATAAACCTGTTCTGTGCTTATAGCAACTACCTACCTGAAACCAGTGAAGCTTTGTGTGGGAACGAGGATCCCCCGGCACTGTGAGTAACGCAACCTGTGAAATAAATCTGTTCTGTGCTTATAGCAACTACCTACCTGCACCAGTGAAGCTTTGTGTGGGAACGAGGATCCCCCGGCACTGTGAGTAACGCAACCTGTGAAGTAACCCTGTTCTGTGCTTATAGCAACTACCTACCTGCACCAGTGAAGCTTTGTGTGGGAACGAGGATCCCCCGGCACTGTGAGTAATGCAACCTGTGAAATAAACCTGTGCTGTGCTTATAGCAACTACCTACCTGAACCAGCGAAGCTCTGTGTGGGAACGAGGATCCCCCGGCATTGTGAGTAACGCCACCTGTGAACTAAACCTGTACTGTGCTTATAGCAACTACCTACCTGAACCAGTGAAGCTCTGTGTGGGAACGAGGATCCCCCGGCACTGTGAGTAACGCAACCTGTGGGATAAACCTGTGCTGTGCTTATGGCAACTACCTACCTGCATCAGTGAAGCTCTGTGTGGGAACGAGGATCCCCCAGTACTGTGAGTAGCAAAGGAGTACTTACCCTGGTCTGACTGTGTTTGATTCTGCCTCCAGGAGAAGCGGAGCGCGCCACGGATTGCTGGGCCAGAGCCCCGGTCCCCAGTCTTTTCCCCAAGTGGCCCTGGAGGCAAAGAAGAGCCATATTAGTTTTAAATTTCCCTTTTTCCCTTCCCCCTTTTCCCTTTTTAAATATTTAATAAAGTTTGTTTTAATTATAGTATACTCGTCTGTCTGGTCATTGGGGTGGTCTTGGGAAACTCCTCGAGGTGGAAGAGTTAAGAGGGGTGTGACCCTTTAGTCTATTTGGGTCCGCCCCGGGGTGTGACAGATTTGGCGTAGTCGGCAGGGTTCCACCTCGAGTTGAGCGACCAAGGCCCTCCAATGGCCGACGACGAGTTGCCCGAAGCCCCGCCCCGTGTTGTGCCTGAAAGGCCAGAAACCCCACCCCGTGTTGTGCCTGAAAGGCCGGAAACACCACCCCGTGTCATGCCCGTGTTCCTGGGAAACCCCTGGGTGCAGAAGTATACTGGGGTCGAGTCCGAGGTTCATTTAACTGAGTGGAGGGCCCAGATTGAGTATTTGGCCGGCCTTCAGGGGCTGAGCGCCAGTCAACAACAGCAATTCGTATTAAACTCACTAGGAGGAGAAGCCCGGAGAGAAGTACAAGCTGCCCCCGAAGCCGTTCGAGCCACCGCCCAGACCATATTCCACTTCCTCACCGAGCAGTATGGTGATACCACCCCTGTGGCCGTCCTGAGGTCGCAGTTCTTTAATTGCAAACAGGGCCCACACCAGTCTGTTCGAGCCTTTGCCCTGAAGCTGCGCGAGCAGTATACGCGCCTACAGCGACGACGAGATCATGGGTTGGGAGATGAGGAGACCCTGCTAAGGGACCAGTTCCTGTTAGGGCTACGGGAGGGCCCCCTACGTCAAAACCTCAGAGTACAGTTTAGAAGAGACCCTGAACTTACGTTTGATGATCTGAAGAAGGAGGCTATGGCCTTGGAAGGTGAAGAAGCAGAAGTAAAGGAGGCCCCCGTATGTGCAGCAGTGAGTGGCCCGGCGGCAGCCTCGGAGGTGTCAGACTGGAAACAAACATTGAAGATGGAGCTCCTAAAAGACGTTCGAGATCAGATGGCCGAGCTAACTAAGGCCCTGGTAGGGGAACTGCGCCTAGGGCCGGGAAGGAGAGAAGAAGGGCCCACCCCCCGAGAACGGACGTGCTCTGATCGGGGCCGAGATGGGATGAGGCGGCCCTGGCAGACGAGTCGGCCCAGGTTCGAGTGGGACGAGCAAGGGAGGCCCATTTGCAATCGGTGTGGGACCGCAGGGCATGTGAGTAGGCAGTGCGGACCACGAAGAGCCTCCGAGGGGGGTTTTTAAGACGACCGGCCACAGTGGGTCATGTGGTCGGCGCCCCCCAAAGTGACCCCCATAGAAGAATGGAACCCAAGGATGGGATGATTGGACTTAGCCCAACAGTGGAGGCCCAGGTATGTGGCACCACGGTGCGCTGTCTCGTTGACACTGGTTCCCAGGTCACCTTATTCTCCGAGAGCTTGTCCCATGAGCTATTTGGGGCCTACCCCGCACACAAGGCTGAAGCGCCCCGGCTTACCCTGAAGGGGGCGAACGGCTTAGAGATCCCCTACATCGGCTATCGACTTACCGACTTCGAATTGTATGGAGTACGAGTTCCGCAGAAGGGGGTCATCATCGTACAGGACCACTGCCTCGGCCGTCATCGAGCCCTCCTGGGTAGGAATGTTCTCTCGGAGTGTTGGGAGGAGCTATTTCGGGCTAGGCCCGTTCAGACAATACCGAGGGCCGAGCGGCCAGGCTGGGAACGAGTAGTGGCCGACTGCAGGCGAGTGCAGCTGGCTAAGAACCAAGATGGCCGAGAAGAGGTTGGTCGAGTAGCATGTCGATTTGCATTGTCAGTGCCAGCAGAAAGTGAAGCCATAGTGTGGGCCAGGGTGCCACAACAGCGTCGAGGCTCTGAGAGCTGGGTGTTGGTTGAACCTCACGAAGACTGCACACAGGTGAGGGTGGCCCGAGGACTGACGGTGGTGCGACGAGGCCGAGTGCCGGTAAAGGTCTGTAACGAAAACCCCTACCCAGTACACTTACACAAGCACCAGCGGCTGGTGACGGTGACGTCGGTCGAGGGACATCAGGTGCGGGATAAGGAAGATGTGAGTTTCCGGCGAGTGCACCCTGCAGTTGTTGAGGTAGCACTAACGCAAGCAGAAGGAGCGTCTAGGACGAGGGAGAAAAAGGTACCGGCCCATTTGACAGGGGACTCCTTACGAGGAGAGGACCTGGAACAGGAACAGGCAGAAGAGCTGCGGAAGTTACTGGAGAGATGGCAACACGTGTTTTCTACCCATGATGAAGACTATGGTTGTACGACGGTAATACGACACAGTATCCCTACGGGAGAAGCTGCACCGAGTCGGGAGCGGTATCGGCCGATACCCCCCACCTTATACACAGAAGTGAGAACTCTCCTACAAGGGATGCTGGAGCAGGGTATTGTGCGGGAAAGCAGCAGCCCATGGGCGGCACCTATAGTACTGGTCCAGAAAAAGACGGGGGCATGGAGGTTCTGTGTGGACTATAGGAAGCTGAACCAACTGACCAAGAAAGATGCGTTCCCCCTGCCTCGTATTGAGGACTCGCTGACAAGCCTGACCAAGTCTGCATGGTATTCCACCTTGGATTTGGCCAGCGGGTACTGGCAGGTACCGGTTGAGGAACGGGACCGAGAGAAGACCGCCTTTACCACGCCATTTGGTCTTTTTGAGTGGGACCGGATGCCCTTCGGTCTTTGCAACGCTCCCGCCACCTTCCAGAGACTGATGCAACGATGCTTGGGAGGTCAGTTGATGGAATCTGTACTAGTATACCTTGATGATGTGATTGTGTATTCCCCAGACTTCGAGACTCACCTGCAACACCTGGAAAAGGTGTTTCGAGAGATGGAGAGGTACGGGCTGAAATTACAACCAGAAAAGTGCCACCTGCTGCGCCGTAAGGTGCAGTTCTTGGGACACGTGGTGAGTGCGGCTGGCGTGGCCGTTGACCCCGGGAAGGTATCTGCAGTTCGGGACTGGGAGGCCCCTAGGACGGTAAGGCAAGTGAGATCGTTCCTAGGCTTTGTAGGGTACTACCGGCGATTTATCAAGGGGTTTTCAAAGATTGCCAAACCCTTGAACCAGTTACTGGTCGGGACCGGGCGACCACGAGGGCGAGGATCCCCTACGGTGGAGTGGACCACAGAGTGTGAGACGGCCTTTAGGGTTCTGAAGCAAGAATTATTACAAGCCCCGATTTTGGCATATGCTGACTTCTCCCAACCATTCTTACTTTATACAGATGCCAGCAACCTGGGCCTGGGAGCGGTGCTCGCACAGAAACAGGATGGAGTGGAACGGGTGATCGCCTACGCTAGTCGGAGTCTCCACCCTGCTGAAAGAAATGATGCCAATTACAGTTCCTTCAAGCTTGAACTGCTGGCGCTAAAATGGGCCTTGAGTGAGAAATTCAAGGATTACCTCTGGGGAGCCAAGGTAACCGTGGTCACTGATAATAACCCTCTGGTACATTTGCAGACGGCCCGGTTGGGAGCAGTGGAACAGCGATGGGTGGCACAGCTGGCAAATTACGACTACCAGCTGCAGTACCGTCCGGGGCGGGAGCACACCAACGCCGATGCCCTTTCCCGGTTGCCAGCAAGGGAAGACTCGAGGGGCCCGGCCCCACTCGAAGGAGAACAAGCAGAAGAAGGACTGATGATTGGAGTAGTGGAGGCGCCTGGGAGCCAACAGGAGGCAGCGCCCGTAAGTTGGGGATGGGACCCCCAGCGTTGGAAGGCTAGGCAGCAGGAGGATCAGGAGCTGCGGAATCTGGGTGAGTGGCTTAGGCAGGCTCGGCGACCGACCCCCGCCGAGAGACAAGCCCAGACAGAGGTGGGTCGAAAAATACTGGGACAGTGGGAGAGATTGACATTGAGAGAAGGTGTGTTGTGTAGGAACATTCGGGACCCAGGGACCGATGAGGAGGTTAGCCAGATTGTGGTCCGGCCAGCCAAGTTCGGGCACTGCTGGAGGCATACCACGACCAGATGGGACATCAGGGGCAGGAGCGCACCGTGTCGTTGCTACGCCGACACTTCTATTGGCCAGGGATGGAGATTTCTGTGAGTACGTTCATTCAAGCATGTCCCCGATGCACTCTGTTTAAATCCCGGCAGGAACCTCGAGCACCGATGGTCCCGATTCACGCAAAGGCCCCCCTCCACATTGTGGCGATGGACTATCTGACCCTGAGTCGTCCCAAGGACCGTTACCAGAACATCTTAGTCGTGACTGACTTGTTTACCAAGTACGCCTGGGCTATTCCCACTCTCGACCAGACGGCAAGTACCACGGCCACGGCGCTATGGCGGGCGGTCTTTCAGCCATTTGGGTGCCCTGAGTTCCTGCACTCGGATCAGGGCCCAAATTTCGAGTCCCGTATAATCCGAGAACTATGCCAGCTGTACGGGTGTATAAAGACCCATACGACCTCGTACCACCCCCAAGGAAACGGAGGATGTGAGCGCTTCAACCAGACCCTGTTGAACCTGCTGGGAACTCTGGACCAGAGACGCCAGGATGATTGGGTGAGTGCTTTACCGAACTTGCTACAAGCCTATAATAACAGCGTACACAGTACAACGGGGTATGCCCCCACGTACTTAATGTTTGGGAGACACATTCGCTTGCCCACAGATCTCCTATTGGGAACATCGGGAGGTGAGAGCGAAGGGAACGTGACCGAGTGGGTGGGACGACACCACCACCGTCTCCACTTTGCCTACGAACAGGTCAATAAGAGGATCCAGGCAGCCGGGGAGAAGAACAAGAGGTTGTATGATAGGACGGCGCGGGATGCTCCCCTGCTCCCTGGAGAAAGGGTACTAGTCCGGGACAATCGGCGACTAGGTGGAGGCAAGCTGAGTGATCGGTGGGAGGCCGTACATTGTGCAACGGCAGCAGAGACCGGGGCAGCCGGTATACACGATCCGGCCAGAAGGGAAGCCTGGACCGGATCGGGTGGTTCATCGGAACATGATCCGCCCTTGTCCAAACTATCCCCCACTAGCCACAGAGGTGGCTCCTAAGGAGCCGGAGACTGCTACCCCCTGGTATGAAGGGTGGGTCATCTTTCCAAGAGGCCCGGCGGAGGGGCCGGCCCGAGTGGCCCCAAGGGAGCCTGAGAACTTACCTGTCGTAGTGGGTCCAGTGAACGACGTAGCCCCAGAGGCTCCAGGAGAGCCGGACAACTTACCTGCTGAAGGAGCCCCAGAGGCTCCAGGAGAGCCGGATGACTTACCTGCTGAAGAAGCCCCAGAGCCCCTACCACAGCGCCCCCAGCGGGAAACCCGGGGGCGGCCGCCCATCCGGTATGGAGAGTGGGTCACAGGAAGCGGTTCTAGGGACTAGAACCATTTCGGCGGGGGAGGATGTCACAGGTGATGTTTTGAACCAACGACGGGCGGAACCCGTCTTCCACATCCTTGGTTGAACCGACGACGGGCGGAACCCGTCTTCCACATTTCATTTCCGGGGTTTCCCCAAAGTCAAAATTAAGCCTGATTGCGCGCAGGTGGGGATAATTTACACAGCGGTTGCTAATAGGCTGACAAGGAGAAGAGTCAGTGTATAAAAACACCTTTGAAGACTTCAAACGGGGTGCTGGTGGTATACTTTGTGTACGCTGTGTTGCTGCTTTGCAGATGGACCACGCTGGTCGGATCGCTCTCCTGGGGAAGAGAGGAAGAGACAATCAGCTGACGAAGGAATATTGTGGAGTTTCAGTGAGAAAGAGTGGACACAGAGCCATCAAGAGCGCAGTGAACAGAGGTTATTGGCAACAAAGCGTGAGTAACCGCTGTGGTACTTATCTGTACATAACTTGTATGAAGAGTTGTCCTGGTGTGTGCTTTTTGTGTTTCTTGAGGTCCCTGGCCCCACTGGAGAGGAAAGCGTGGGTGAGCCGCGGGTTGACCGGAAGCACGGACGAAGCACCGTTCACCAGTAAGCCAGTGGCCCTGTGGAAAAAAAGGAAGTGCAGGTGAGCCAGGGGAGTGATAACCAACACGCTGGGCCTGTGAATATCACACATCTCTCCCTCATTTGTGATCCAGTTGTTGCCCAACCATCCTCTCGAGGTCGTCGTAGTCAGGTGGCAAGGACGATCTAAAATTCACGTGAAATTGTATAAGAGTGCTGTGGGTGAGTTTCACTGATTGATGGTGTTTACGCTTTACTTGCTGTGTGTATGCTGTGCTTGTAGCGTTCAAACTGCCGAGCCTCCGACGAGTCACGAGATGACGACATCCGTTGTGGCCTGAGTCCTACAGAGAGAGAGCAAACCAAGCCCGGTGCCCGGGGTGTGACAACGAGAGCTTCGTTTGTACACAGAACAGACAGTGGTAAAACACAGTGAGTAGTATCAAGTGTGTACCGTGCGGATTGTGGGTCGTAACGGTGTGTGTACTGACCTCTTCAACAGAAGCTTGTGGTGAACGGAGCCCCGACGAAAGTTCGCCCCAGCTCGTGACCCCGGTCGTGGAAGAAGGAGGGGGAGTTTGGGAAGCGTTCGGCTCCGGTCATCGGACCCACTAGTCCCTACGACGCCCGGACAGCCAAACTGGAGGGGCGAAGGAATACGGTACACTGACACTGTAGCGAAATCCACTGTATATAGCAACTACCTACCTGAACCAGTCAAGCTCTGTGTGGGAACGACGATCCCCCGGCACTGTCAGTAACGCAACCTGTGGAATAAATCTCTTCTGGGGTTTTAGCAACTTCCTACCCGCAACCAGTGAAGCTTTGTGTGGGAACGAGGATCCCCCGGCACTGTGAGTAACGCAACCTGTGAAATAAATCTGTTCTGTGCTTATAGCAACTACCTACCTGAAACCAGTGAAGCTTTGTGTGGGAACGAGGATCCCCCGGCACTGTGAGTAACGCAACCTGTGAAATAAACCTGTTCTGTGCTTATAGCAACTACCTACCTGAAACCAGTGAAGCTTTGTGTGGGAACGAGGATCCCCCGGCACTGTGAGTAACGCAACCTGTGAAATAAATCTGTTCTGTGCTTATAGCAACTACCTACCTGCACCAGTGAAGCTTTGTGTGGGAACGAGGATCCCCCGGCACTGTGAGTAACGCAACCTGTGAAGTAACCCTGTTCTGTGCTTATAGCAACTACCTACCTGCACCAGTGAAGCTTTGTGTGGGAACGAGGATCCCCCGGCACTGTGAGTAATGCAACCTGTGAAATAAACCTGTGCTGCGCTTATAGCAACTACCTACCTGAACCAGCGAAGCTCTGTGTGGGAACGAGGATCCCCCGGCATTGTGAGTAACGCCACCTGTGAACTAAACCTGTACTGTGCTTATAGCAACTACCTACCTGAACCAGTGAAGCTCTGTGTGGGAACGAGGATCCCCCGGCACTGTGAGTAACGCAACCTGTGGGATAAACCTGTGCTGTGCTTATGGCAACTACCTACCTGCATCAGTGAAGCTCTGTGTGGGAACGAGGATCCCCCAGTACTGTGAGTAGCAAAGGAGTACTTACCCTGGTCTGACTGTGTTTGATTCTGCCTCCAGGAGAAGCGGAGCGCGCCACGGATTGCTGGGCCAGAGCCCCGGTCCCCAGTCTTTTCCCCAAGTGGCCCTGGAGGCAAAGAAGAGCCATATTAGTTTTAAATTTCCCTTTTTCCCTTCCCCCTTTTCCCTTTTTAAATATTTAATAAAGTTTGTTTTAATTATAGTATACTCGTCTGTCTGGTCATTGGGGTGGTCTTGGGAAACCCCTCGAGGTGGAAGGGTTAAGAGGGGTGTGACCCTTTAGTCTATTTGGGTCCGCCCCGGGGTGTGACATAAATGCATCGTCAGTTTTGTCTTCGTTCATCACTTGAAAGACAGTTTTGGTCACTTTAACAGAAAGTTGTTTATGTGTGCTGCTTGTGAAAGAAAATAAAAGTTACCAATTTGTACCTTGTCTGGCCCCCTCCCAACCCATGCACACACATAGATATGATTCGACTATGGAAAGATTCGACAATTCTGATTCGAATATGTAAATCCTTAGTCGAGGACACCCCTAATGCGCATAGGTTCACATGACGCGCCAAACTCATATTTTGATAGGACGAGCCACACACATGATGGGCTCAATATATGTTTTTATGAGCTTTGCATCATGCGCCCTTGAAAAAGACCAAAAACATATAGGCCTGATTTCACAGACAAGGCTTAGCTGAAACCAGTGGCCGGTTGCATAAACATGGCCGTGACGTTAAGACTGCGTCTTAAGAATGATTCTGACTAACTAGCAATTAGTTAGGGTTAATCAGTCTTATTATTTGGATTTAAATTAGACAAATCCACCTTTCTATGTAACACACTTAAAACAATTATGATCAGTCTTGAAGAAAAAAATTCATGGCTAACTTTCAAAACAGTCCTGTTCACATGGATCAACAAAAATGAGCATGTTGTATTACCCATACCAGGCCTGTAGTTGGCGATGTTTGAACACGTAATACGCATGAAGTCACCATTTTCACAAATGCACCTTTTTGTAGTTTATATGGAGATGATAATGGTTTAGTTTTAAAAAAACATGCACTTTGAAAGCCCCAAAATGTATATGAACAGCCAAAAGATGCCATTTTATTACTTGGAGTCCTGTAAACGTTCCTTTCGATGTCTAAATTCACTACTTTAAGTGCACAACATTCGTGAAGTAATGTACTAGGGAGTAGTGAATGAGAGTAAAGGGGGCTATTTTGTACACAGCCAAAAACTTTATGGTAAATGACAGAATAATAATAAATTTGCCTATTTCTGTGTTTTTACAGTTCGTCTCCGCTGTACCAACAGAAGCCAAATTTACTAAACTGGAAGCTCATCCAACAGCTCATCTTGAACTTGGGCACACGGAGAAAGTTTTTCCTTGGGCTGGAACAAATGATTTGAGCTCTTGTGAAACTATTTTAACAAAGAAGCTTCAAAATCTCGAGTTACAGATGAAAGGGTTGCATCCCAGCAGTGTGGAGCGCTCGGCCCCATTTTTACTTACACCACCAAACCCACTGCAAAACCTTGAGCTGATGGATCCTGAAACAGACCAGCAGGAGACGATATCACACCATCAGACCTCCAAATACCTTACTGATATCAAACAAGAAGGTAGCAGGATTTTGTCTTCCTTGTTTTTTAAATACACCGAATGTAAAAAACCATAATGAGGTCAAGATGCTAAAATGGTGACACGTGTTTGGTGTGTATAATATGTTTTTGAAGGTGAGGGTGATGAGGAAGATGTGTTTGTGCTGGAGTTGCAGAGAGGATCATGTGGTTTGGGTCTGGCATTGGTAGATGGACAGGTCAGTGGATCAGTAGGCAATGTTTGCATCATCCCTCTATATGCAATATTTTTAAAATACACTTTCAGATGTTTTGTGTTATTGACTAATAGCAAAATAAATTGGAATCAATAAATACTTGGCCATTTTAGGATATTATGTCTAAAAGTTTGCATCCAAAAAACTGCTTATGGAAATCAAACACTAAAAGTGACAATATGTGGTAATGAATATGTAACAAATTCTTACTGTCTCGTTGTTTAGTATTGTATTTTTGGTGGGCATGTCATAATATTATATAAATATTATACAGTAATCTTTATTTAAACAGGAAACACCATTTAAAGTCACTGGAATATACATCAAATCCGTAATGCCGGAATCTCCTGCTGCTTTGTCCCAGCGGCTGAGACCAGGGGATCGTATTCTAGCAGTGAATGGACTCAGTCTGGTTGGGGTGGACTACCAAACGTGAGTAAAATGACTATAGATTGAGCCAGTTACAGTTTTTTACCTTAATTTCTGACAGTGTGTAATGCTCTACCAGGAAAGCACAAGTGATGCATTAGGATTTGACAATTTGTTAATAAGTATTATTGTAACTCTTAGTCATTTATAAAGCATTTTTGTTATATTTTCTGTGTCAATAAAATCACTGTAATGTATTTTGTTTGTGTGTTTGCAGTGGCAGGGAGCTCATTCAGACATCAGGAGACAGACCCCGATTACTAGTTGCCAAATCTGACAGAAATACAAGAGAAGCATAACATTCCTCCCACAAAACAACTTTTCTACATTTTTTACCAAATGCTTTTATGTATATGTCTTTTATTTTATTGTTATACGTGTGTGTGTGTGTGTGTTTCATTAATTGAATTTTGAGATTAAATGTATCGATGTTTTTTTGAAATGATAAAACATTTGTTAATGTATGTCTTATACAAATGGCCTCATTGCCTTGACCAACTAAGTAAAACCTTTTTTTTTTAAATGCTGCATCCTTATTGCATAGACCAAAGTTTCTACAATAATTTGTTTTATTCTTTAAGTGTTAATTGTTTGTCAATGTGCATCCCAGAAAATAAATTTTTCACTTTTTGCCATTTGATTTGGCTGGATTGTCTGAGGTGGTGCGAAAGAGTGGAGGATGGGACTATTTGCATATTTATATACAGTGAAGACAATAAGTATTTGAACACCTGAGAAAATCAATGTTAATATTTGGTACAGAAGGCTTTGTTTGCAGTTACAGAGGTTTGCACACACTGCAGGAGGGATTTTGTCCCACAAAAGATGTTTAATTCTTAAGGTGAAGGAATGTAATAGATGTGCTGAGTGATGGGCACGTTAAGCCACGCCCACTTGTTTATGTATGGGGTTTCCACGCACACCCGGAAGTTAGCTGTAAACTAAGTAACCCTGCAATGAGTGTGTCTGTCTGCTTTCTCTTTAATATCGCAGCATATTACAGTCATATCCTAACTATCTTATAGATCCAATTAGAGTCCAGATGTCATTAGATGTCTCTCCCCATCAGGAAATGATGGAAATGACTAAATCTATACTCTAATATTAACTTTGTAGTGAGGTAATACTTCAAATCAACCATGAGTCAGATACAAAGATGAAGGGAAAAACAGCAAGCAGGAGACAAAGTAATGTAAATATAATAAAGGTGTTTTATTTAATAATATTTCTATTTTATTTATTAATATAATAATATTCATTAGAGGGCATCAACACATCATTAAGATCCACCAATTTAGAGTAATCATAACAGTAGTGTGCCGGATCGACCTACTCGCTATCTGCTTTCACCTCTGTATCATGTGGATTACCTACAGCTGTCTTCTTGGGAATGGCAGGTTTGGTTACTGCCTTCACCTTGGTATCACGCTGATAAAAAACAGGCATCTTCTTAGGGATGGCAGGTTTGGGGTCTGCCTTCACCTTGGTATCAGGTGGATGAAAACGAGCCGTCTTCTTGGAAACCGCAGGTCTTCACTATGATACTACATGGAATAACAATAGTTTTTTGAACTGGATTGCCAACACCGGTGCCAGCCTTTGCCTTGGGAATGGTGCCAGTCTTTAATTTGGCATCGCCTGGATTATTGTCAGCCTTCTGATAAAATTAAGATAAAATACATATCATATATGTCTACAAATTTCTAATTACAGCAATAAGCACTATATTTAAATAAATAAAAGATTACATAAATTAATTTTTTTCACAAACTTGTTTTGATAACATACAAAACTGCCCACTTCACAACTCGGTGGCAGGACCTTGAAAAAGGAATTGTGACAGGCTGCAACATCTCCCCATCCTGTTTGTCATGGGAATGAACCTGCTCATAACAGCTGCAGGAAAGGAATCCAGAGGGCCACTAATGGAGTCTGGCACCAGCCAACCTCTAATAAGAGGCTTTATGGATGACCTTACTATAACAACTTTAACCCATGTGCAAGCAAGATGGATCCTGAAGGTTCTTGATGACGTGGCAACATGGGCCCGGATGAAGTTCAAGCCAAGGAAATCAAGAAGCATGGTGATCAGAAGTGGGAAAGTGACCAGCAAGTTCCAGTTGCGCGTACAGGGGCAGACAAATCCATCACTTGAGGAAAACCCAATTAAGTGTGTGGAAATGAAACATCAGTGGCGCAAGCTGAAAGTGCATTGAAGCTGAAGGACATCATCGGGAACCCATGCGTAGGGAGACATGGACTCGGATCTAACCACTTCCAGCAGTGGGGAAAAGCAGACCCAAGGCAGAGGAGGGACATGATCCAAGCCGAGGTCCGACACCTGGAGGAAGAAGGGGCAGGTCTAGGGCTGTCGAGCTTGGAGCGCAAGGTGCCTGGACAAAGTGGGACCTGTCGAAGCGGAAGATCATGTGGCCTGAGATCTAGAGACTGGAGCCCTTTCGCATTTCTTTCCTGCTCTGTTTAGTGAACGACACTCTTCCATCCCCAACAAACCTCCACAGATGGGGAATGAGGGAGGACCCATTGTGTAGGTTATGCAGAGGGAGGGGAACAATGGCGCACATACTGGCAGGATGCAAGACAGCTCTTAGCCAAGGAAGATACAGGTGGCATCATGACAAGGTTCTTAGTGCACTGGCTGGCATCTTGGAGCGGGAGAGGCAGAAAAAGCACCAGCCCAGTACAAGGCCAGCGAGATCCATTCAGTTCATCAGGGAAGGGGAGAAACCACCATACCCCAAGACGAGTAAAAAGAGGCTCTTGCAAGCAGCACAATCCTGTGAGATGAGGGTGGACCTGGGAAGGAGACTAGTCTTCCCCCAGGTTGTGCAAACACCGCTGAGGCCAGACATGGTTGTAAAGAATTTGAGTTTTTTATGTGTATAATTTATGTTTTTGATGCATTATTTACTTGTATTTTTGTCATGGTAAAGGAAGGCTTTTATTTTGAAATGTATGGTCATGACCGCATATAGCACGAGTATGTGCTAATCAATTCAGAGTGAAACGAGACCCAGATGCAAACGGTTGTGGCCTCGAAGGTTTACGGTTTACAAAGGCTTAGTTCCTGGTTTACGTGGAGAACAAGGTATTGTAACTTGCTACCTGTTGTTAATGTTTTAATTTATTTTTCATTGTGATATAAGTATTCGCTTGTTATTTGGGTATGTTTAAGTTATTGCTGTGTTTGTAGTTTTGGTTTTGATGTATGTTTATTTCAAGGTTTACTTATTCAAGTGTTTGTTTGATTTTCCCTTTGTCTAAGCTCTTACGGTGATCTTCAGTAATCTCACGGCATTTATGATGAACATTTGAATAAAGCTTGAGGATCATCAGTTGAAGAGTCAGTATTTATTAAACCAGGGAGCTACAATGGTCTTATGTTCTGAAGAGGCAAGGAAGATAATTATGATTGAACTGATGGTCCCATGGGAAGACGGGTGCGAGGAGGCCTATGAGCCAAAGGTCGGCAGACCTGGCTATTCCCGGTCGACGTCGGGTGTAGGGGTTTGCCGGCACGGTGTGTGTGGAAGACGCTCACAGCTCTGGGTATAGCAGGAAGGGAGAGGAAGGCAGCTGTCCGTTGGTTGGGTGAGGCAGCAGAAAGAGCATTGTGCTGGCTCTGGAGTAGGAGGGAGGAGTTGAGCTGGGGGCCAGGAGGAGATGGGCAGTGACTGGCCACCACTGCAGACCCGCCAACTGGAGGGTGTTGTGATTCAGGGTCGAAAGTTGGACTCCACCTGATGACATCTTCTCCTGGCTGAAAGCTACAGTCATGCACTACAGTCAGTGACTGAGTTAAATAGCATCAGTATAGATGCAAGGTTTCCCGCAGCACATTTCAGTTCAGGCGGCCCGCCTAAGCTTGGAAACCCTACCGCCTTAACTAGGTTGTCCATAAAAAATAAGAGAATATCTCAGAGAATAGCGCGTACACGCAAGCGGGGACGCGTGCCACACGGCCGAAATGAGAAAGATGTGGTCCGGACCGTCACTGTCTGGAGGATAACTAGCCAGTTGATAAAACATCTCGGAGAATAGCGCGGACGCGCTTCACACCACGAGCGTGAACGCGTGCCACGCGGCCGAAATGAGATAAAGACGTGGTCCGTCATGTCTGGAGGATAGCCAGTTGATAAAACGCGTGTCCATGAGAACTGTAAGAGGACTTATGTTTTGGGTTTATTTAAGCCTGTTATTGTATTAGTCTATAGTTCTTGCAAATTTAAAGTAAGTTAGCTGGTGATTTTGTTGTTTGAGCAACCTGCTAGCTGGGTTTCACGTGCCTGTTGATTAGATATAATCTTAATATATAATATATAATATAATAATCTTGCTCACTTTATTTATGCGCAAATATTTACATGCTACAGTAGTTACACACCTTTAAGATAATGTTATTAATAGTAGGAAATAATCAGTTTTTACCATTTTTGCGCCATCTATCATTGTTCGCCTGACGTTCTACAACATCTGCTTTAGTTTGTGTTGATTAACCCTTTAGTTTCAATTCATTACGCAGCTATTCCTATTAGAGGTATCTGTTTAAAACATTTAATTCATTAATAATCTAGTATGTGTTCATTTTCTGTCATAGTTTCTTCGAAATTGAGTTTTATTTGAGTGTTTTAAATAAAAAAAAATTAATTCTCATCATGACGCATATGCCCCGCCTATTTGATTGTCACGCCCTCTGGCCCGCCCACTTGCCCAACCCTACCACCTTAACTAACAAATTTTATGCAGGAAACCCTGAGATGTATCCAATAGTACAATAATAATGCAAAGATTACACGTTTATTTTGAAACTTGGTTGATGGTGACCTGCAAATACAGAAAGAAACATGAAAAATATTAGTTTATTTCTCAGCTGACACTATGCACATAACTTTCAAGCTTTGAGAATCTACAATCAGTTAACTCTTTTAACATATGTTCTGAGTAAACATAAATCTTTATGTAAAGAGCACAATGTTGAGTTTGTTACCTGTTTCTTCTCTTTCTTGGTACATCCTGCTGGTAAAGCCAATCGCCCCGGGCACCTTATCTGTATTAATATTATAATCAGAAAGCACAGATCATGAAAAACACAAAAACTTTGACCGCTAGAATCTGTGATTGATTTAAATGAACTCCAACCACAGGAAAGAGAACAATGACAGTAGACTCACCGCTTGTAGAAGAGGTTGGCTTCTTTGGCTTGGGATTGGCAGGGTTGGGGTCCGTCTTCTCCTTGGGTTCATATGGATTAATGAAACTCTTTGTCTTGGGAATGGTGCCAGTCTTAAATTTGGCATCATCTGAATTGTTGTTAGCCTTCTGATGAAATTAAGATCAAATAGATATTATATCTACAAATTTCTATCAATCTTACAGCGATAACCACTTAATAAACTAAATATATATATTTATAACACATTAATGCATAAATAAATAATATAACATCAAATGTTCTTTTCACAAACTTGTTTTGATAACTTACAATATCAGTTTATTTTTTCACCTGACATTCTACACATAACTTTCAAGCTTTGAGAATCTAAAATCTGGCCATTTTTCATACACCCTTGAAGGGCCCTTAGCGAAGGGTACGGCACATAAACTGTCGCTCCAGATAAAGATATAATGACCCTTTTTTTATTATTCTGTTCGCCAAGCGTGTTTTAATCTGAAACAGTATGAGACATAATTGCGCAACTACTTCTAGAGCTCCAACATGGTGGATATTTTTATATTAGCTTGTCTTGGTTTACGCATGTTAATATTTTAAACAATACTAAAACATATCAACAAGTCAAATAAAATAAACAAAAAAGTTTTGAGTAGACTATATCAAAAAGTAGCCCTCCAGAAAGGCTAACACTATGTCCATTGTGGTAGCCCTTGCTCACAAAGAGGTTGGAGACTCCTGCTCTAGAATTTACACATCAATGATAATTTAAGTTTGTTACCTGTTTGTCATCAGATTCATGGCTTTTTGGCACATCCTGCTGGTAAAGCCACTCACCCCAAGCACCTCATCTGTATTAATATTATAATCAAAAAGCACAAATCATGAAAAACACAAAAACTTTGACTGTTAGAATCTGTGATTGATTAAATGAACTCCAACCACAGGAAAGAAAACAATGACAGTAGACTCACCTGTTTCATCAACCTTTAGTCCATCGCTGACCAAATAAATGGCAGTCATCTGAGGCTCGGCTGAACTGGCATCAGAGTTCAAGACGAAATTGGTCAGACGTTTCTCTGCCCCCAGCTTGGTTAAGGCTTGGTCATCGGTAGCCTTAAGTCCATTACCGATGGAATAAGTGCCAGTGTAATGCTGAGGGGCGTCTGAGACATCATCAGTCTTTGTAGTATTCGGCAGATCACTGTCTGCCTTTCAATTCAATTCAATTTTATTTATATAGCGCTTTAACTCGTCATGACCCGGTTCTGAAAATCCACAGCATCAAACACACATGGAAAACTCCGCTGCTAATCCGGATAATAAACTATATCCATTGTTTCCATAAGGCTGAATGTCTTCTCCTTACATCCAAAAACACACTTCTTGTTGTGCCATTGTTGACTTTTGAAATTAAACAAAGCTGAGTGGCGTGATAAGCTGTTAGCAAGCTCTAGCGTCTCCCGCTGACTGACGGCTGGGCGGGGTTTTCCGGGGGAAGTTTTCCGCCGGAAGCCCATATAAAGAAGTGATACGTTTCGAAAACCCCTGAAACGTCAGTTCGAACTGTAATCGAAAAAAACTAGCCGAAACTTGTACGAACCCTGGCGAAGTGCATTCGGCACAGAAATACTCTGAAACATGCCCAACTGCGGTTTTGACACTTTGCCTACGTTTAGCATGAGGAAACAACTCTATAACTGTGTTAATAAGTCAGAATGCTTGAAATACCATTAAACCCCCCCTTTAAAAAAAACCCTAGGAGAAAAAAACCCAGGCTTTTTAGCCGGGGAAATAAAAAAAGTCCTAGGAGGAATAAACCCTTGGGAGATATATATATATATATATATATATATATATATATATATATACAGACATATAAACGGATAAGGAGATTAAGTGGAGATTAAGCGGGTTCTGCCGGTGATCGTTGGTCCGGCATCAGCTGGGCATCACGTTGAAGGACGGCCAGTAGATCAGAGGTGTGCCGACTTTCACATTTACCGGAACTGGGTCTGTTTGTCTCACTGTCCTCGGGGTCGAGGACGAGACAGGGAGGGAAAAACAAAATCATTTTAGCGTAGGGGCCGTTCACATGTACAGTAATGCAAGTGTCACACAGTGTTGTGGTTTAAATCAGCTTAGTTCCAGACAGGATAACTATTGCGGCATAATTATGTTATCAACAGACGAGGATTTAGCAAATTAGGGGCCCAATGCGAAGGTATATATGGTAACTAAGGGTCACCTTCCAATCTTTAAGAGATAATGAAACCTGTCGACCCCTTTGACTAAGGCTTGAAGCCCCACTGTCGTCGTTAATGCAGGTTCAGTGGCAAACGGGTCATTATGGCATAGTATTCACAAGACACACGAAAGCGGCAAAATCCCAACCCGACCATACGTGCCAACCCGTTTGACTAAGGCTGGAGGCCCCACTGTCGTCGTTAATGCAGGTTTAGTGGCAAACGGGTCTGTATGGCATACTATTCGCAAGATACACGAAAGCGCCAAAATCACGACCCGACCATACGTGCCAACCCGTTTGACTAAGGCTGGAGGCCCCACTGTCGTTGTTAATGCAGGTTCAGTGGCAAACAGGTCTGTATGGCATACTATTCGCAAGATACACGAAAGCGCCAAAATCGCAACCCGACCATACGTGCCAACCCGTTTGACTAAGGCTGGAGGCCCCACTGTCGTCGTTAATGCAGGTTCAGTGGCAAACGGGTCTGTATGGCATATTCGCAAGATACACGAAAGCGCCAAAATCGCAACCCGACCATAAGTGCCAACCCGTTTGACTAAGGCTGGAGGCCCCACTGTCGTCGTTAATGCAGGTTCAGTGGCAAACGGGTCTGTATGGCATATTCGCAAGATACACGAAAGCGCCAAAATCGCAACCCGACCATACATGCCAACCCGTTTGACTAAGGCTGGAGGCCCCTCTGTCGTCGTTAATGCAGGTTCAGTGGCAAACGGGTCTTTATGGCATAGTATTCACAAGACACACGAAAGCGCCAAAATCGCAACCCGACCATACGTGCCAACCCGTTTGACTAAGGCTGGAGGCCCCACTGTCGTCGTTAATGCAGGTTCAGTGGCAAACGGGTCTGTATGGCATATTCGCAAGATACACAAAAGCGCCAAAATCGCAACCCGACCATACGTGCCAACCCGTTTGACTAAGGCTGGAGGCCCCTCTGTCGTCGTTAATGCAGGTTCAGTGGCAAACGGGTCTTTATGGCATAGTATTCACAAGACACACGAAAGCGCCAAAATCGCAACCCGACCATATGTGCCAACCAGTTTGACTAAGGCTGGAGGCCCCACTGTCGTCGTTAATGCAGGTTCAGTGGCAAACGGGTTTGTATGGCATATTCACAAGACACACGAAAGCGCCAAAATCGAGACCCGACCATATGTGCCACCCCGATTGACTAAGTCTGGAGGCCCCACTGTCGTCGTTAATGCAGGTTCAGTGGCAAACGGGTCTGTAAGGCATACTATTCGCAAGATACACGAAAGCGCCAAAATCGCGACCCGACCATATGTGCCAACCCGTTTGACTAAGGCTGGAGGCCCCACTGTCGTCGTTAATGCAGGTTCAGTGGCAAACGGGTCTGTATGGCATATTCAAAAGACACACGAAAGCGCCAAAATCGTGACCCGACCATACGTGCCAACCCGTTTGACTAAGGCTGGAGGCCCCACTGTCGTCGTTAATGCAGGTTCAGTGGCAAACGGGTTTGTATGGCATACTATTCGCAAGATACACGAAAGCGACAAAATCGCGACCCGACCATATGTGCCAACCCGTTTGACTAAGGCTGGAGGCCCCACTGTCGTCGTTAATGCAGGTTGATAGTAGTTCTCCAAGATTTGAGGGTGCTAGGCCATTTAAAGCTTTGTAGGTGATTAGTGCCACGGGATGGGCAATATCATCATCAGTCTTCATCCCGGAACTGGTCTTCATCTGTGATTTGTCCAGATCATCATTGGCCTTCCCCGGATTCCCCGGTTTCAGCTCTGGGGAGGGTATGAAAGGTACCACTTTGTTCCTCCCTAAGCAGTGAACAAAGGGGCTCTTTATCTTCTTCCCCAATGTCTTTTAACAGATTTTGCTGTTTTTTCCCTAAAAACAAACAAACAAACAAACAGTGATTCATTGTTCATTCCAAAGCTCTCTCTCATCCTCTCTCTATGAGTTTAGCATGACAGCGCATTATATCACAGATATCTTAATCTAAACTGCTGCAAAGGGCGAGTTAAGAATCATTTAAAGGGATAGTTTACCATCTTTTTCTCACTCTCATTTTGTTACACACATGTATAAATGTCTTTGTTCTGATTAACATGAAGGAAGATATTTTGAGAAATGTGTGTAACCAAACCGTTCATGAGCCCCATTCACTTCTACAGTATTCTTTTCTCCTATTATGGAAGTGAATGGGGCTCATGATTGTTTTTTCCCTACAATGGAAGTCAATGGTTACTGTAATGAGCTGTGTGCTTACCATCATTTCTCAAAATATCAGAAAAAAACACACTGCACGTGCGGTGACGCGATAAGCGTCTGGTCAGAACTTTACTTCCGATTTCTGTTTCTTAAATGGTCTGACTAGTTGCTGAAACTGAACTCTTAAACAAATACCTCGTCGAAAATAACAAACGTTTTGGGTTCCTATGTAATCTACGTGTTGTGTATTTTGTTTGTTATATAAATTAGGGATGCACCGAATCCAGGATTCGGTTTCGGATTCGGCCGAATACTGGGCTTTTTGGCGGGGTTCGGGTTCGGCCGAATCCTAGATTTTTTTTCCACCGAACCGAACCCTAGGCTTGCGCTACGCTGGTCGACGTCACGCAGCCGTTGATTACACACATCGGGTGCTGACGTGGAGATGAGCTTTTTCTTTCGGTCAGCTGGACACACCAAAACTTTTAAACACCGCTGAAAATGCCTTGAGGACCCCAAATGCCAGCTGTTTTTCAGCCGAGCGCTTGGTAGCTGTGATGCTTCACCTGTGAGCCGGTTGGTTGCTGTGGTAATGTCCTGCCCCTCCTCCACTGTGATTGGACGGCCGTGTGAAGACTGACATTGACGAGCGGAGCTTCTCACTCAAAGTTAAATATAGTTTTCAGCGCGGAGCTGCTTGCTTATTGGAAAACAAGCGTGTCGCAACGCATCGCTTTCATTATGCATAGGCTTATGGTAATTGTCAAAATAGTTTTTCCAACTTGTCATCCTGGCATAATGTACAGTTAAAATTAAATAAAATGAAAAATACACTGCTGTGGACGTTTTTTACTTCATTAATGTGTTTTACTGTGTTGGAATAAGGATGCGAGTAGGATTCGGTATTCGGTTTCGGATTCAGCCGAATCTTAAACGGTGGATTCGGGATTCGGCCGAAGCTAAAAAATCTGGATTCGGTGCATCCCTAATATAAATAAACTACTTTAAAAGGACTTTGTTGTTATTTATTCTTCGCAGAGTTTACCGTTAGTTACGTGATGACCACGAAAGCCGCGTGTTTATGTTGTTACTGCTGAAACCGTCTATACAGGTTTAGAACAACATGAGGATGAGAAAATGATGACAGAATTTTCATTTTTGGATGAACTATCCCTTTAAAGGCGTAGTCCATGATGTTTGAAAGCAAATGTTGATATTTGAAATCACCTAAACAAACACGCCCCTACCCCAATAGAATCTGGACCTTCTGTTGATAGACCCGCCCCACACATACGCAACCCGGCATTTGATTTGATTTGATTGGCTATAAGTCGGCCCGTCTCCTTTTCCAAACCGTTTTTCAAACATTGTGGACTCCGCCTTTAATGCTTTAAATTCACCCAATTTTACTTTAAAACCTTATTGACCTTCATTAAATGGTTATCACATTTGCAGGTGCCAAAAATCCACACAATTACTGTGCGTTAAAGTTACACAGTCCACTTCAATCTCACCTGATGTGATGCCAGTCTTAAATATAACAAAAAGTAGCCCCCCAGAAGGGCCAACACAATGTTTTATCCATTGTGGTAGCCCTTGCTCACAAAAAGATTGGAGACCACTGCTCTAGAATTTACACATCAATGATAATTTGTCTGTCTGACTTTCTAAATGGTCTTACTGACTTCCTAAATGGTCTTACTGACTTCCTTATTGGAAACTGGCTTTCTTGATGGTCTAACTGGGTTTGTCAGTGTTCTGCCTGAGTTCATCCATGATCTGACGGAATTCGGCTGACTAGAAGAAGCAGATTTAGCAGGTGTTATTATACCAAATACAGACAGGGGAACCACTGCAATACCTCATATTTCATAGTAATGTTGGACTAAATGGCCTACCATCCCTCCTTCTTCACCCATTTTAAACCAGGGATGTTCTAACATCTGGTCTAGAGTTGGTCGTTTAGCTGGATCAATGGACAGGCACTTCTCAATCAGATCCTGAATCTCTGTGCATGTTTTAGGATAAATCTGGTTAATCAAGAGCAATAATGTTGATCACTAAAGTAAAGTTTCTAAGATATGTGAGTAGTGAAAAGAAAATGATCTTCATATAAACTGTTATGGCATGTGGAAACATTATTGTCATCATTTTAAATTAAAAGACTATGTAACCTTAAGTTCATGTGATCAGAGACTTTATAGAGTTTCTTTAATAATATGCCCATATTTTATCATGAGCATTGACCGGTCAGTTTAACTAACTGCTAAGTAGTAATGAATCACATCTTTCTGCTGGTATATTACAGGATGTTTGTTTTGGCAATGAAAGTAAAAATATTGAAACAATTTGTCAGGGGGATAATCCTTGCACTGAGTCCTGCATATGCTCGAATAATGTTTACTGACTGACTTCCACAGATACTGTGCATTTGATCAGAGACTTAACTGACCTATTGTGTTTGTGCCGTTTACTTACGCTTTGTTAAATAGTCATTCTCGTGGTTTATCATGCCTTCAGTTACTGGCCCATATTTGGGAAAGGGCAAGTTTCCATTAACCATATAATAGAGCAGAGTTCCCAGAGACCAGACACTGCTTGACATGGCGTGGTATCTGTCCCTGTTGCGGACCTCAGGTGGCCGATAAGCCGGTGCCCCTGTAAGCAAGACAGTTGTTGTGTGATAGAGTCACATGATCAATAAGTCACTACAAGCAGATTGCCTCACTACTATGGTATGAAAAAAAACTCACCCAAATACTCTTCATATGCATAGGCCGTGTCTCTTAATCGGTCACAGCACCCAAAGTCGATCAGCTTCAGCAGCATGTTGTTTTTATCCACGAGGAAGTTGCCAGCGTGGAGGTCAGTATGAAAAATCTCATACTTAAAGCAATGTTTTACAGCCATGACTGCCTGACGCATTAGGGTGCGTGCTGTTGATTCCAGCAGACCTCGTTGAAGTTTAATAAACTCATTCAAGGTCATGCAAGGATCAGGCCGCTCCATGACGAGTATGAAGTAAGCCGGATCCTCATACAGATGTGCCCTTTAAAAATGCGCGTCTCTGAGAGCAGAATGCCGCGAGCACTTCCGAAATTCTGCGGCATTCTGCAGAATGGGTGTTCGGTGGGGGACGCTGGAAATAAAAAACCTGTAGAGGGCAGTCGTGTTTCATGTAGGCTATACTGACGGCAATTTGTGCGCTCGACTTCATGCTGAGCGTAAACTGTATGATATTGAAGTAACATGACACGGATTATCAGTGTTTAGGCGAAAGACTGTGATGTCATACAAATGCAGGCTTTTTGGCAAACATTGCCAGGGGCGGAGTGGGACCAAAAAATTTACCGGGAAATTTCGTATACCACCGGCCCTCCGTGGTAAAAACAAAAAACGGTCTCGTATTGGTAGTAAAACTGGGGTAATACATATCGTAATCTGCAAAAAAAAAAATAATAATAATAATAAAATCATTAAATCATGGCTAATTTTCCTAAATGAGTAACTTCACAAAATGATACCTGTTTGAAAGACGGAGATGCGCAGCTATCAAACAGCTATAACATAACAGAGCGAGACAAGAGATGATCGTGCTCATAAACGGGAGTAATAGGCTATGGAATAATATGTGCATCTTTTATTAACTGTAAGAATATTTCATTTAAATATAATTTTTGTCATAAAAGTTTTTGATGATAATGTCCCGACTCTCCCGATGGCCACTCCGCTACTGTACATTGCGTAGGCGAAGTTTTCTTTTGCCAGTTACATAAAAGTCACATATTCTTCATAAAAGTCCGACTCAAAAGCGCATCATTTGTCTTATTTTTTTTCCATGCACTTACAGTAGAAGAGACGTGATGTATGATAACTGAGTCTTATAACAAAATAATTTGCGAAGACCTTTGAAGAGAGCATTTACGCAATATCATTAACTAGTTTATCTAATTTTACATTTAGTTCATTTTTGCATCTGAACGTTTTAATAGCTTTAAGATGGTTGTGATGCGCTTTTCTGCATTACTGTACATAGTCTACTTTTTATATTATCATGTTTCCCTTTACATGGTATGCAACACGATAAAAAGTATGCAATGGTGTTAAATAAATTTCACTGAGAATTTGTCTAATATGTTATACTTTTGTAGTAAGGAAATAAAATCATATTGTGTGTGTAAATATTCATAAATTTGAGGAGTTTCTGAGGTGTTTGTCATCGGCAAAAGGCGCAGTTTCTTTGTTGCTGATTAAAAACCGTTGGCTGTGGGATTTTTTTAAATTAACATTTGTACTTATTATTCATTTATTTTTTTGTCTACATTTACTCAAATAATATCAATGTAAAAATATAAGTAAATCATACTTCAAGTTAGGCGTAAAACTTACACATTTTTACACAAGTTGATGTTAAATAGAAATAATATTAATTTGAAATGTGCAATTATTACAGTTTTAAAAACTTAAATATATAACTCTGACCTTCTTAAATATATTGATTAAAATAATCTGTAAATGTAATACTTATATTATTAAGGGGTATACATCAAATAAAATATGTACATTTTACTCAAAATATCTGTTCTATTTTTAGTAATTTATTTTGGTTTGTCCAACAAAAAAAAATCACATTAACTGAAATAAAGTTACTTTAATCATTTATTTTAGAGATATTTACAAAGCCACTGAATCATTTTTACGGTGTGTACATTATGATCTTACGGTAGCCTATTATTAAATGCATATAAATAATCAAAAATTTGAACATAATGTGCTATTGCTGAAAATCTCTAAAATGCCCATCTCTAAAGGAGAATATTCATCTTTAAAGTTGAAGAAACAAAAAAGTAATGCTGATTCGAATGAAGCATTAGTCAAAAAAAGATGACATATTCTGCAAGCACTCATTTCTCCATAGATAACCTCTTATAAGATAAACTCTTATCTTGTTATTTTTATTTAATTTCAGAAGTCAACTGTTAATCACCCTTCATATGTATTTTGTGCACATTTAACAAATTGTCAAACTGTTGGCAAAACATCTAGCCCCCTGGGATATTCAAGGAATAACGTGAAAAAATATGTATGCTTAATCCATTAAGACAGTTCAATTAAAATATACAATTATTAGTAAATCATGTAAGCGCAAACAGATGCGCACAAAATATAAACGCAACGAGTTTAATCTATAGATTAAATTACACATAAAATGCTTTTAATCGGGCAAGCGCATTCAATGCATCTGAAACAAAACCCTTGTTTACAGCGAGTGAGACTGCGGTAGCCAGTCTTTAAGTGGCCCAAAAGAGGTGCCCGGTACTATATTAATTTTTTTATTTTTGCTGACTCGACTCCACCTATATTGAAGGGGTTCCCTTTCAGTCGGTCACTACGACGTCACGTCGTGACCGACGAATTGGGAGCTCGCTTAGAGAGACCAATCTGCTTCGAATACTACTAAAACGCCAATGAACTTGGCATTGAGATATTTGCATAATGCTGGCGCCGCCCCGCCAGGTGCGTATATAAGGCGCACGTGCAAATAGGGAAATCAGCTTTTTATCGCTTCGAAAGCCGGCAGTATCTGCTACTGAGAAGCTACTTCACTCTGTTGGGATCGATTGCGGAAGTTGGTTGGACTGGCAGTACCACAGCGGACGCCTCGCAGTATTCCACAGGCTCTGCATCTTTTTTGTTTGTTTGAGTTTAGTGTGTGCGTTGCCTTCCCTGTGCGCATCATCAACTGAGCATCTGAGTGAATTTCCCTAAAAGAGTGATACGAGAGAGCTTTGTGCCTTGTTAAAGGCAGCCACTCTCTCGTATATCCGGACATTAGCGTCCTTTTCAGGATGGCTTTTCGTCCGTGCGATCTTGGATGCGGGAAGTATATGGGTCCGAAGGACGGTCACGAGCGTTGTCTTTCGTGCTTGGGCATCGAGCACGCTGAGGCAGCGTTCGCTGGGGGTAAGTGTTCTCACTGCGAGAACATGTCCCTTGTGGATTTGCGGAGACGGTTGTCTTTCCTCCGGGAAAAACGCAACCCACGTCCGACGAGCTCTGATCGCCGCCACGGTGCGGCTGTGAAGCTCTCGAAGGATGATCTCCGCATCACTGTGCTGAACCGGGCAGGGGATTCGTCCTCTGCCTCTCAGCCTCCTCATCCACAGCCGGTTGATGCGCCGATGGAAACTTCAGAGTCGTGTTCTACGATGTCTGTTGGATCTGTCGTGCCTCCCTCCGGGTCCACGGAGACCGCAGCATCCGAGGGTGGGCCCTCTACCTCTGAGGATCTGGATGTCCTCCCCCCTTCCGGACGGGTCGTGACGCCGGATTTCGATCCAGAGATGGTGGCCGTGCTCTCTCGAGCGGCGGAGACCGTCGGGTTGGAGTGGGTTCACCCCCCACAGCCCGAACCGTCCCGCCTGGATGATTGGTTCTTTGGAGCTGCCCGGGTTTCACAACCCTCTCCGCCGGTACCTTTCTTCCCCGAGGTGCACGAGGAGCTGACCAGGACCTGGAGGTCGCCGTATTCTACCCGTTTACGGCCGTTTCAGCCCTCCCCCCTCACCTCCCTCACCGATGGAGCCGCTAAGGGCTATACGGGAATCCCCCCCGTGGAGCGTGCGGTTGTGATGCAATTGTGTCCGGCCACCGCTTCCACCTGGAAGGATCGCCCAGCCCTCCCCTCCCGTGCTTGCAGACAGTCTTCCGGTCTAACGGGGGCTGCCTATCATGCATGTGGAGAGGCGGCTTCAGCCCTGCACGCTATGGCGTTGCTGCAGGTCCACCAGGCCAAGGCCTTGAGAGATCTGCATGAGGGAGGACACGACTCGCCTGTGCTTTCGGAGCTCCGGGCCGCTACGGATCTGGCCCTCCGTGCTACGAAGGTCACGGCACAGGCGATCGGTCGTGCGATGTCCACGATGGTGGTCCAGGAACGCCATCTGTGGCTCTGTCTGGCCGACATGTCGGATGCAGAGAAGAACAAGTTCTTGGATGCGCCCGTGTCCCAGGCAGGCCTGTTCGGCGAGTCGGTGGAGTCGTTTGCCCAGCAGTTCTCCGCCGCCCAGAAGCAGACGGAAGCGATCGCTCAGATCATGCCCCGGCGCAAGCGACCTGCATCTCGCCCCCCAGCGCCGGCGGCCCCGTCTGCTCCTCGCCGAGGGCGCCCTCCGGCGGCTGCCTCCGCCCCCCCCGCTAGAACGTCTTCTAGACCACGGAGAGGGAACAGCCGTCGGCAGCCCGCCCCGCCCGCACCACCCGCTTCCCGTGGCAAACGGAAATCGAAGCGGCCCTGAGACGGGCGACCTGGAGTTGGATGGGATCACTCTACGGGAGACGGTGACGGCACCGCTCCTTCCACCGGTAGAGGGCCGGGTGGAAAATCTTTTGTTTCGTTTTGTTTCTGTTCCGCCGGCTTCTCAGCCGGCACCCACAAAACCACAAAAAGAGTGCATTCCTATTCCTTCTCCAGGTCTCCAGAGGATCGAGAGAGATGTGAGCGGGCAGTCAGATGCTCTTCCTCCCTCTCCTCTGTCGCCAGTGGGTGTTCTGAGGAGTTCGAGCTCTCCCCTTCGGAGACCGGACCACCAGCAACCCCTTCGGAGTCTGCGTCCTCAGCTGAGGAGACCGGACGACCGTTTACCTCAGCGGGCTCAGGTCAGTGTCACACACACACATACTGTAGATGCTTATGCTGTCACGGCAGACGCACCGGCAGTCCCGCCTGTCCCGCCTCGCTGCCCCGCCGCGGGTACACCGGTAGTGCCGTTAATTCCTCTCGTACGGTCCCTGGGGGCTTGGCTTCAGCTTCCCAGTCCGTCTCGTTGGGTTTTACGCACGATCCGCCTCGGTTACGAAATTCAATTCAATCGGCACACTCCCAAATTTGCGGGCATACGTTTCACCACGGTGAAAGCGTCCGTTGCACATGTACTGCGTGCAGAGGTCGAAGTCCTGCTGGCGAAGGACGCGATCGAGCCGATCCCTCTTACCGAGATGAGATCGGGTTTTTACAGCCCGTATTTCATAGTACCCAAGAAAGGCGGCGGGTTACGACCGATTTTGGATTTGCGTGTCCTGAACAAATCTCTTCAGAAGAGGTCTTTCAGGATGATTACACCGAAACAAATTTTCAGTGCAATACGCCCCCAAGATTGGTTTGCAGCGATAGACCTGAAAGACGCGTACTTTCATGTGTCCATTCTCCCTCGTCACCGACCGTTTCTCCGGTTTGCGTTCGAAGGGCGGGCATATCAATACAAAGTACTACCGTTCGGGCTGTCTCTCTCTCCCCGTGTGTTCACGAAAGTGGTAGAGGCGGCGTTAAAGCCCCTCAGAGAGAGCGGTGTTCGCATTCTGGCTTACCTCGACGATTGGCTTATAATAGCGCATTCTCGGCGGACGCTGTGCGAACACAGAGATCTAACACTTCAACATCTCGCCCGTTTGGGTCTTCGGGTCAACTGGGAAAAGAGCAAACTCTGCCCCACGCAGAGGATCTCTTTTCTCGGTATGGAACTGGACTCGATCGATTTATCGGCGCGTTTAACAGAAGAGCGCGTCCAATCAATTCTGACTTGCCTCGGTTCATTCCGAGGGAAGAATGCGGTCCCTCTGAAACAATTTCAGAGACTCCTGGGGCGTATGGCAGCAGCAGCGGCCGTGACACCGCTCGGGCTGCTCCATATGAGACCGCTTCAGCGTTGGCTTCACGATCGAGTCCCGAGGAGAGCGTGGCGCGCTGGCATCCATCGTGTAACCATTACACCTGCGTGTCGCCTAACATTCCCCCCGTGGTCAGACCCCGCGTTTCTCAGGGCCGGCGTGTCCATGAGACAGGTCTCCCGGCATGCTGTTGTGCATACAGATGCCTCCGACACGGGCTGGGGAGCCACGTACGACGAGCTCACGGCTTCGGGGGTGTGGACAGCACCCCAGTTGCATTGGCATATCAATTGCCGCGAGTTATGGGCAGTATATCTGGGACTCGTACGCTTCGCTCAGGAGCTGCGAGGGAAGGATGTACTAGTGCGCTCAGACAACACTGCGACCGTAGCGTATATCAACCGTCAAGGCGGTTTGCGCTCTCGTCACCTGTCGCATCTCGCTCGTCATCTCCTCCTTTGGAGTCAGAAGCATCTGAGGTCCCTTCGTGCCATTTACATACCGGGCTCGCTCAATACAGCGGCAGACGCGCTTTCCCGAGCAGCGCGCCCCGGCGAATGGCGACTCCACCCCCAGACGGTCCAGCTGATTTGGAGGAAATTCGGTCGAGCGCAGATAGACCTATTTGCGTCACCGAACAATACCCATTGTCGCCTGTTTTATTCACTAACCGAGGGCAGCCTCGGCGTGGATGCGTTGGCACACAGCTGGCCGCGGGGCCTGCGCAAATATGCGTTCCCCCCAGTGAGTTTAATAGCACAGATACTGTGCAAAGTCAGGCAGGACGAGGAGAGCCTTTTAATGATCGCCCCATATTGGACGACCAGGAATTGGTTTCCGGAACTAATGCTCCTCGCGACAGCCCCTCCCTGGCGGATTCCCCTGAGGAAGGACCTTCTTTCTCAGGGAGGGGGCACATTATGGCACCCGCGCCCCGACCTGTGGGATCTCCACGTTTGGTCGTTGAGCGCGCGCAAGGTTTAAGTGATTTACCCCAAGCGGTATCTAACACTATTGACGCGGCACGAGCTCCGTCTACGAGACGGGCTTACGCGTTAAAATGGAACCTTTTCGTCACCTGGTGCTCTTCGCAACGCGAGGACCCCAGAGAATGCCCTATTAACATTGTGCTTTTATATCTTCAACATAGGTTAGATGGTAGGCTGTCACCGTCCACTATTAAAGTTGATATCGCCGCTATATCTGCGCATCACTCACTTATTAACGGCAGATCAGTGGGCCAGCATGATTTGGTTGTTAGATTCCTGAGAGGCGCTCGCAGGCTAAACCCCTCGCGCCCTCCTTCTATTCCTCCCTGGGACCTGTCCATGGTGCTGAAAGCGCTACAGAGTCCTCCGTTCGAGCCTTTGCAGTCTGCGAGTCTGAAGCTTCTATCCATGAAGGCTCTGACCCTACTAGCATTGGCCTCGGTGAAGAGAATAGGGGATTTACATGCATTCTCTGTTGACGATTCGTGCCTTCAGTTTGGTCCTTCTGTCTCGAGCGTGACCTTGAGACCCAGACCAGGCTACGTGCCCAAAGTTCCCACTACTCCCTTCAGAGATCAAGTGGTGAGCTTGCAAGCATTGCCTTTGGAGCAGGCAAACCCAACCGAGGCTTTGTTGTGCCCCGTACGCGCACTGCGATTCTACGTGGACCGCACGCAAAGCTTCAGGACCTCAGACCACCTCTTTGTTTGTTATGGTGGCCAGCAGAAAGGGAAAGCTGTCACTAAGCAGAGGATGTCTCATTGGATAGTTGATACTATCGCCCTGGCTTACAATTTGCAGGGCATTCCTTGCCCCTTTAATTTGAGAGCGCACTCCACTCGGAGTGTTGCCTCATCTTGGGCATTAGCTCGTGGTTCCTCGCTGACAGACATTTGTAGAGCTGCTGGTTGGGCGACACCTAATACGTTCATTAGATTCTACAATGTTCGTATCGAGCCTGTATCCTCTCGTGTTCTGTCCTCACCAGGGAGGACACGGAGAGCAGACTCGCAAGTCGGCTTGCAGCCTCCGACTGAGGCTCCAAATTGAGTTTTCAGTATGGAAGGCTAACAGAGCAAAAATGCGTAATGGTTTGATTTGCTCTCTCCACTGCCTTGACAGCCTTTGTTGCGGAGCATTGGCTGTCAGCCTTTCACTAGTTGTATTCTTACGAACCTACGTGTTTGGCCAGGGCCCCACATTGTGTCCCAACGGGTTCCTTTGTGAGTATTATTCCGTGGGGTTAATCCTACCAGCCCACGTTTCCCTTAGCAGAGCACTGCTTTGCTTACACAGCCACGGCTGTCATTTATACCTCAACTACGGTTGACTTTCGTCCACCATTAGCCCTTAACGGGGCGGTGGCCTCCGCAGCGTCCCTATACCGCTCAGATAGGGCGCTTCCCAGTCGCTGGCACTACTGTGGGGTTAAAGGAACATCTAGTGCCCGGCCTTCTGCCTTGAAACCTAATTCTCCTATCCTTAAGTGGAACCGGAGGGCTTTAAGCAGACACTGGAAGAGGTCAGCCCCTAGTGGCGTTTTAGTAGGGTTTCCCAATTCGTCGGTCACGACGTGACGTCGTAGTGACCGACTGAAAGGGAACGTCTCGGTTACGGATGTAACCCTCGTTCCCTGAAGGAGGGAACGGAGACGTCACGTCCCGTCGCCACAGGTGCTGCCACCTGCTGTTTAGGCCGGTCACCTTCCGGCTTTCTCAGCGAACAGAAGCTGATTTCCCTATTTGCACGTGCGCCTTATATACGCACCTGGCGGGGCGGCGCCAGCATTATGCAAATATCTCAATGCCAAGTTCATTGGCGTTTTAGTAGTATTCGAAGCAGATTGGTCTCTCTAAGCGAGCTCCCAATTCGTCGGTCACGACGTGACGTCTCCGTTCCCTCCTTCAGGGAACGAGGGTTACATCCGTAACCGAGACGTTTTATATACAGCAGTCAACAGACAACCTTGTAAAATAATAAATCCTTTTATAAGTTGTGCGCGTCGTTCAAATTCTTTGAAATTTAATTCACTTGTAGTTTAGCAATTAAACTAAATGTATATTACAATTTCAATAATGTTTTTACTCTGTACATCGTGTGAGGAAATCCGAAGTTGCGTCGAGGGGAACCAAACTGACAGCCGCGACAGCGGAGATTGTCACGCAAAAAAGGGTATTGGAAAAAGTTTGCTTCTGACCTGCAGCGATATCATTATGGTTTGGTGGGATGTCAAACAATTGTGCCGTAGGAGCAGGCTTCACTCAATTTATTTTATATTATAAGAGTGCTTGACCAAACTCATAAATAATCTCAAAGAACAAAGAAAAGGGCCGCACTTTGCATATAAAACGTATTTTTTATTGGCACAGACGCGTTTCGGCTTTGCGCCTTCCTCGGTGTGCTTAAGTGAATGAACATTCCAAACTCATTCATATATTCCTACCCTTCCATATACCCACACAATCGACCAATGATAATGTAGTGTCATCCCATTCATTCAATCATTCAATTAAAACAATTAATACAATCATCATTTTTTGTTTTCTAACACATTGTACACAGAACTACAACAGAAATACACCAAAGTTACTCAGATCAAATGAACCAATAACTATTTTTTTTACAAGAAACAAGTCAATGACAATTCTTCATTCAAGCCATTAGGTGTGCGTGTATTCAAATTAAAAATATACCACGCCTCCCTCTGTAGAAGGCCGTTCTCACTTAAAATTGCCGTCTGGGATTTTGAAAGAAAGACGCAGCGGACTCGGCGCAGGCAAATACGATCGCACCAAACGATCTCTCAAATTAGATGCTCTTTTATAACAAAATCGCCGAGGGTCTTAGAAAGCATGACCGATTGTGGGGTCACTGCTTAAAACGTGCCAGTGTCGTTGAACGATATGTTTTAATGAATGAGATATGTGTCCATAAGTTGACACAAACGTAATTGGAGTATCTGTATGTGGCTTCCGCGCTCTGTCAGTCATTATGTTTGTGCGTTCGATGTTGCGTACCCGCTCAAGGCAATCTCGTAATAATGTATTATCATATCACCTATTTGCGAACCTTTGACATAGCTCTCCTGCCTGTCTTTCAAAAGCCTCTTCACTGTCACAAATACGGCGTACCCTTAGTAACTGACTATACGGTAAACTGCGTTTCAGTGATGGTGGGTGGAAACTCTTGTAATCTAGAAACGCGTTCCGATCTGTATCTTTTCTGTAAATCTCAGTGTGTAGTACATTATCACATTTTTAAACCCATACATCCAAAAAAGCCATGGCAGTCTAGTGTTGACAAAATCATGAAAAGCTTCCAACTCTTCCATCGTTCCTTTCCATATAAAAAACACATCATCAATATATCTGTACCATACCTTAAGATGTTTTTTGAATTCATTATCGGAATAAACAAAATCATGCTCAAATTTTCCCATAAACAAATTGGCATAATTGGGTGCCATTGGCGAACCCATCGCAGTTCCTTGTGTTTGTAGATAAAATTTATCCTGAAACATGAAATAGTTTTTGGTCAAGACATCATTAGCCAATGAGATTAAAAAGTCAGTGTGTTCCACATGATGGGTCTGCAGATAGTACTTTAAAGACGCTAAACCCGCTTTGTGTGGAATGTTCGTATACAAACTTGTCACATCCATTGTACATAATATATCAGATACATTCACTTCTATACTAGATATTTTTTTCAAAAAATCAGTCGTATCCTTCAAAAAAGATGGCAGTTTATACACAAGATCCTTTATATGGTAATCAATGTATTGTGAAAGAGGCTCTGTTATAGATTGATTGCCAGACACAATAGGACGGCCAGGTGGATCATTTAGCCTTTTGTGAATTTTTGGAAGGGTATAAATGACTGGTCCTACTGGGTTAGTCTGTAACAAATATTTATACTCTTTGTCATCAATAATTGCGTCATTCAATGCTTTTTTTAATTTAGATTTTATCTCATTGCTAAATTTCATAGTCGGATCAGCAGATAAACACTTGTATGCATTTTCATCACCAAGTTGTCTCTCTATCTCTGCAACATAAGACAACTTGTCCTGGATGACAATAGATCCACCCTTATCAGCAGGTTTAATCACAATATCATTGTCCAGCATCAACTGTTTTAAAGCCTCTTTTTCAGAAATTAATAGGTTGGGCCTAATTGAATAGTCCTCTCTTCTCACATGGCTAAATGTGTCTTGTTCCACCAATCGACAAAACGTCTCTAGTGAGGGATTGTTAACCGGAGGAAGAAAAGTACTTCTTTGTTTAAACACAGTCTTTTTTGCGACAGGGGTGCATTCCTGGGTTAGCGTCTCTTGTTGAGTATACAGTCTATCCGTCCCTTTCAAATAAAACGCCCTCAGGCGAATGGATCTAAAAAACTTAAACATTTCTACTTTCAAAGTGAAAGGGTCATTTACCTTTACAGGAACAAATGAGAGGCCCTTGGATAGCACGGAAAGTTGGTCTTCACTTAACTGTTTAGATGAGATGTTAATGACGTTGGTACTGTCACTTACTATCTTCGCGTGTTTATGTTTCTTCTTCCCCCTCCGCGTCTTGCGGCTGTGTGTTGGTCTGTTACTGGGGCTGCCATGGGAGGCGGGCGCCGATTGCGTAAAAAACGGGTAGTGACGTATGAGTCGGTGTCGGTGCACAAATCCCCAGATGAGGCAGTGCTGGGTGCTCTACGCTGTCTTTGAATGACTCTGCTAGGGCCTTGTTTTCCTTGAAGCCAGGGATACACAGTATTGTTCCCATAATCCATCGTATCTCTCCGGTATTTGTCCATTTTAATGCGCTGTGTTTCAGTTTTATATGTATTTATTTGCGCTTCACACTTATCCAAAAGTTCTTTGAGCTGTGCCGAAGAAAACTTGCTCTTAAGTTGTGTCTCGAGATCGGCAATCTCCTCACGAACAATGATAAGCAGCATCAGATCAAGGGAACATTTGTTAAGTATATCGCACCACTTGTTGCAGAAATCTGGATCATCACGACCCAAAGTGGGTTCCTTCATGATGCATAATCCTCTCGGTATACGTTTGTTGCGCCAGTATTGTGAAAGTACGCTACCATGGAGCAGTGCTCTTGTTTCTTTCTTTCTGAGATTTTCCAGCAGATTATATTGCATCTCCCAGGTGTCATTCGGCATTTCCATAGTAGTAAGAGGGAAGAGAATTTGTGTAGAATCCTGATCGGTGTATGCGAAGGTACTGGCTCTCACATTAGTGAGGCGTTCAACTTCTTCATATGACATAGTTGGAGGAGCTCCGCTCAATAATTTCTCAAACAATTGTGCCGTAGGAGCAGGCTTCACTCAATTTATTATATATTATAAGACCAAACTCATAAATAATCTCAAAGAACAAAGAAAAGGGCCGCACTTTGCATATAAAACGTATTTTTTATTGGCACAGACATGATGACTTTTCTTCCTCCGGTTAACAATCCCTCACTAGAGACGTTTTGTCGATTGGTGGAACAAGACACATTTAGCCATGTGAGAAGAGAGGACTATTCAATTAGGCCCAACCTATTAATTTCTGAAAAAGAGGCTTTAAAACAGTTGATGCTGGACAATGATATTGTGATTAAACCTGCTGATAAGGGTGGATCTATTGTCATCCAGGACAAGTTGTCTTATGTTGCAGAGATAGAGAGACAACTTGGTGATGAAAATGCATACAAGTGTTTATCTGCTGATCCGACTATGAAATTTAGCAATGAGATAAAATCTAAATTAAAAAAAGCATTGAATGACGCAATTATTGATGACAAAGAGTATAAATATTTGTTACAGACTAACCCAGTACGACCAGTCATTTATACCCTTCCAAAAATTCACAAAAGGCTAAATGATCCACCTGGCCGTCCTATTGTGTCTGGCAATCAATCTATAACAGAGCCTCTTTCACAATACATTGATTACCATATAAAGGATCTTGTGTATAAACTGCCATCTTTTTTGAAGGATACGACTGATTTTTTGAAAAAAATATCTAGTATAGAAGTGAATGTATCTGATATATTATGTACAATGGATGTGACAAGTTTGTATACGAACATTCCACACAAAGCGGGTTTAGCATCTTTAAAATACTATCTGCAGACCCATCATGTGGAACACACTGACTTTTTAATCTCATTGGCTAATGATGTCTTGACCAAAAACTATTTCATGTTTCAGGATAAATTTTATCTACAAACACAAGGAACTGCGATGGGTTCGCCAATGGCACCCAATTATGCCAATTTGTTTATAGGAAAATTTGAGCATGATTTTGTTTATTCCGATAATGAATTCAAAAAACATCTTAAGGTATGGTACAGATATATTGATGATGTGTTTTTTATATGGAAAGGAATGATGGTAGAGTTGGAAGCTTTTCATGATTATGTCAACACTAGACTGCCGTCCATTCAATTCACCATAAACTCTGATTCCAATGCCATGGCTTTTTTGGATGTATGGGTTTAAAAATGTGATAATGTACTACACACTGAGATTTACAGAAAAGATACAGATCGGAACGCGTTTCTAGATTACAAGAGTTTCCACCCACCATCACTGAAACGCAGTTTACCGTATAGTCAGTTACTAAGGGTACGCCGTATTTGTGACAGTGAAGAGGCTTTTGAAAGACAGGCAGGAGAGCTATGTCAAAGGTTCGCAAATAGGGGATATGATAATACATTATTACGAGATTGCCTTGAGCGGGTACGCAACATCGAACGCACAAACATAATGACTGACAGAGCGCGGAAGCCACATACAGATACTCCAATTACGTTTGTGTCAACTTATGGACACATATCTCATTCATTAAAACATATCGTTCAACGACACTGGCACGTTTTAAGCAGTGACCCCACAATCGGTCATGCTTTCCAAGACCCTCCGCGATTTTGTTATAAAAGAGCATCTAATTTGAGAGATCGTTTGGTGCGATCGTATTTGCCTGCGCCGAGTCCGCTGCGTCTTTCTTTCAAAATCCCAGACGGCAATTTTAAGTGCTTTAATTGTGTGGCATGCAATTACATGCTCACTGAAAAAACTTTTACGCATCCAAAATCAAACAGGACGTTCAGAGTGAAAGGCAGAATCACTTGTTTAACTTCCTTCGTGGTGTATTTACTGACATGCCCATGTGGGTTATTGTATGTGGGCAAAACTAAACGCCAATTGAAAACCAGAATTTGTGAACATAAGTGTAACATCAGGAAGAATGACGAAAGGTCCCCAGTAGCAAGACACTTTAACAGCGCAGGACATGATGCTAACACACTTAGGTTTATGGGTTTAGAAACAGTTAGTCGGCTCATTAGAGGAGGAGATCGTGAGAACCGCCTTCTACAGAGGGAGGCGTGGTATATTTTTAATTTGAATACATGCACACCTAATGGCTTGAATGAAGAATTGTCATTGACTTGTTTCTTGTAAAAAAAATAGTTATTGGTGCATTTGATCTGAGTAACTTTGGTGTATTTCTGTTGTAGTTCTGTGTACAATGTGTTAGAAAACAAAAAATGATGATTGTATTAATTGTTTTAATTGAATGATTGAATGAATGGGATGACACTACATTATCATTGGTCGATTGTGTGGGTATATGGAAGGGTAGGAATATATGAATGAGTTTGAATTTTAATTCACTTAAGCACACTGAGGAAGGCGCAAAGCCGAAACGCATCTGTGCCAATAAAAAATACGTTTTATATGCAAAGTGCGGCCCTTTTCTTTGTTCTTTGGTGGGATGTCAGCCAGCGAGTCCTCTGATTCTGACCTTGTTCTTTTACTACTCAGAGTCATAAACCAGGAGGGCATTAAGTGTTCATAGTATTTTCATTTTAACCGAGCAGATAGGTTGCGCGTTTCACACACCTCTCCAGACCACGTTGTTAACACTAGGCTTGTTCGACTTAACCGACAGCCGGTTGACGTCAAAGGACCGCAAGAATGATTCAAGAAATCATATTTCGTCTCGCTATCGCGAAACTTTGACGTCATCCGGCTGGTGATTCTTGCTGTCGATTCTTGCGGAGCCGCATGAAGTTGAACAAGCCGCATGCGCTTTTAACTAGTAAAACTCAAGGGTGTATGGGTAATGTAGTCTCTGCTCTCGGTGGGACGAATTAGGAAGCGTGCATTGTGAAGGGCGCTTTGAAAAGCAGCAGTGCAGCCAAATGATTAAATTAAACATCTGATTTAAACAGATGTGCAAATGAGCGTCCCGGTACGCTAAAAGCACGTTCGGGCGCACGCTGAGGTGGTGGTACGCTTAAGAGCTGCTATTTGGAAGTAACGGTACTGAGTACTGGCGCCTACCGGCCCACTTAAAGCACTGGCGGTAGCAAAGATAGACGGCCCTTTGAAAAGCAAAAGAAAGCTGATAAAAATGAGAAACCTACACTGAAATAAATTGGAGTAGGATTTAGGCTACTTAAAAAAAGCTAGGAAACAATTTTCACAAATGCTAGTAAATGTAAACAAAAATATCAGCAGCTTTAACTTTATTACTTTTTTCATTTTAATTCACTTTGTTTTAGTGATGTTTATAAATATACTATATTTTTGCATTTTGTTGACAAACTGTTCTACACTGAAAAGAAACCAATGTAATATTCCTGATTAAATCACGTCAAACACAAGTCTAAATACAAGCACCACTTTTCTGAATGATGATAATTACAAACATCCAAGAGTTTGTAAAAGATATTTAATGCTAACTTTTCTTACAAATTCAAAAAATATTTTTACAGTTTATAAATAAAATGACATGAAGCAAGTTAATTCCAAAATGTAATTAATTGCACATGGTTAAGCTGCTAGTTTTAGCAGCTACCATTCACACAGAATCAAAAAATTAAAAACCACCAACCCCCAGGTCTGCCAATTCTTTGCCACCCCCCTAATGCCAGTCGATCTTCTCTCAGGGAATCAAAAGAAAACCGTTTTTTCCAGTTTTCACCAGCGTGTGGGGTTTCCCTTGCAGTTCCTTTGTTTAAATGCTATTTAAGCAAATCTACTACATATGCTGTAAGTTATTTCAATTGAATGTTTATAACTTATAAAATTAAGTGTATATCGGGTTACTTAATTTGACATATGTTGATATAACCTGGGCTCTCAAGTCCCACGCATTCGCCGAACATGAGACACACGTATTTCTGTCAGTTCACACGCTCACACGCCAAACCTTGTAAGCTATTTCTCACGCTAAGAAGTAAGATATATAACTTTTCCTGCTATACAATTAATAAAGGAGGTGCATGCTTACACAGAGCATTTCCGTCGAGTTTAGCAGTACGTTTTTTAGATGTGGTCAACTTTACGCAGCGCCGCAAGAGCCGACAAGCAGGTGACATCAGACTACCACAAGAAATAAAGCGGAGGAGGTTGGTTTTAAATCGTTCTTGCGGTACTCTGATGTCTTAAGGTTCTTGTTTTCTTTTTTCCAAGGGGTGACCAGGCGGGCTTCGTAGCTCTGCCCTTTGGTGTCTGATCAAACATAAAATATTTCCTTATCTATCAGACATTTTTTTGTCTCATCAATTTATTTATCTTTATTATTCATATGAAGTCTGTTATTTGTTATCCTTTTAACTGATGGTAAAGTTAAGTTACTTGCATGTCCGAACTAAGAAGGACGCAAGTCCGAACTTGGCGTACTTGGTATTGAGAAACGGCCATTGTTTACAGAAGCCGGAGCGCGAGCTACAAACTACAGAGGGAGTGCGCGGCTGCACAATGGTGAAGAGCAACACACGATGTAAATAACTAAACCGGTGCTCGCAGTACTGACACTTTATATTTTTGCGTACCTTCACTTTCTTTTGCGTGCCACCACTTCTCATGTTGCTGGTACTTTGCTGTAAATAGTCAAAGGGCGTTTCTATGTGGCGCTGCGCAGACAATTCGGCAGCGAAGACATCAAAGTACCGCAAGAGCAAGTCGAAATGTTACAAAATGGTCCGACTTTATCTTTGCTCTCGCGGTACTCTGATGTCATACGCCGATCAGTCAACACCGCACCGTATAAAGTCGAACACACAAAGCGTCAAGGTCTGGAGTAAAAGCAGACCTGCCCGGATCCCACGCACGCAGATACCCTCAGAAAATGGCAGATTTATTAACCTTCACCCGCGTGTGCATGTTTGTAAGTAGTAGAAGCCTGCGTGATGTTTGATATTTGACGTCTATAAACAATAATATATTTATATACACAATAAAGTTATGGTCATGACTTGCTTTAGTTTAAGTGCTTATTTGGTTTGGTGTATTTTGAGTGTGGCAGTCATTCTATTAGCCCCAATCAATCACAAATCATCACTTCTCCAATTTCTTAGTAGGTGAACTGAATCAAATCTGCTGTCATCTGCAGTTATATATATATTTTACAGAGAACAGTATTCATTAGATTTTAAGATCTTTTTTGCCACTTTTAAAACTATAAAACGAAATAAAAAAGATATCACATGCCGAATAAGCATGTAAGCATATGTTTTCTTGTTCGCTCCACGGGTTTAAAGGCCGTTTTTTTCTAAAGAATAATGTTTAAACTTTATTGGTGGTGGTTGAGAAGAATTCCTCTTTCCATTTTAGCGCAATATAAATGTATCATATTGTTATTCTTAATATATAAGAATGCTAATTTAATTTGTACAACATTTTTTTAACTTTAAAACATGTCTTTTTATACCACATTAATCTCTTTAAAATATTGATACTTTAAGAAAAACGAACATAATTATAAATATTATGAACAAACAACAAAACTGTATCAAAATTATAATTAAGATATTCATTGTAAATAGGCTCACACTAAATTCCCCTCACAAAAATTAACCATGGTTTTACTACAATTTAAAAAAACAAAAACAAAAAACTGTAGTGAAATTATGGTAACCACAAAATAACTATGGTTCTGACAACCATGGTGTACAAAAACCTTATTAGGCTTAACCATGGTAAGTGTAGTAAACCCGTAGTTTTGCCGATAGTAATCAATACACCAAAAAAACATGATTACTACACTTTTACCACAATAAACCCATGGTTTATTTTCGTAAGGGTCTCTGTTGCACTTTAGTATAAATGCGCATTGCACGTCTTATTAGTTGTATGCGCTGTTATGCTGGCAAGAAGGGGTTGACGTCACTTTGCTGTTTTAATAGCAATGTTATATATTCAGCAAAGCCCTTATTAACTTCTGGAAACAACCGCAATGACAAAGCATACACTTATGCGCCACCTGGTGATTATTCTGTGAAGCGAAACACATTAAGGGAAAAGGGAAAGTAGCCCCCCCGAAAGCACTTGCAGAATTCTGCGAGACTCTGTGAGACGAATTGGCGAATGCCGCGGGAGAAAACACGCGTTTTTAAAGGCCACATCTGTAGCTGTCATAAAGTTTGATCACATAAGGGTTTGGATTTTCCTTTAACTTGAGCAACACTGCTAGTTCTGTAAGAACCAATCCAGATCCAGGCTGAAGAAAAACATTAGTTGTTAATAAGTTGCTCTTTAAATCTGTACAGAGCACAATGTTTGTTGAAATAAGTTTGAGTGCCCTACCGGTTTGCCATCGGCTTTACTGGTCCCCGGAAACACAGTGCCAATACCTTTACCAAGCGGATTATCTGTATCAATACAATACCGGTAATCATCAAACAAGGTTCCTGAAAAACAGACAGAAAACATGAAAATGTATGCGGTTGCTAGAACCTTTGATTTAGTATAAGAACTCAAACAAGATAAAACAAGCAATGAAATAAGCTAAAACATATCTGTATATTTCTATATGGTGAGTAGGGGATCCGTCAAATATTTCTGTGGAAAATAAGAGGCCATCAAAACGATTAAGATCCACCAATTTAGAGTAATCATAACAGTAGACTCACTGTGTGCCGGATCGACCTCCTCGCTATCTGCTTTCACCTCGGTATCACGTGGAAGTTTAAAGTAATAAACAACCTGCAGTTTAATGTTTGCATTTCTCCCTTACTGTACCGAAAATGAACCGAACCGTGGCTTCAAAACTGGGGTTCGCACCGAACCGTGATTTTTGCGTACCGTTACACCCCTACTCCCCGGTTAGGTATGGCGTACCACAGGGATCAGTTTTAGGTCCTATCCTATTCTTGTTATATATATATGTTACCTCTAGGAGACATTATCAGGAAACATAAGTTTTCACTGCTATGCGGATGATACCCAGCTTTACTTTATCTCGTCACATCCTAGCGAAACACACCAGCTCTCTAAGCTAACAGACTGCATTAGCAATATTAGTGACTGGATGGCACATAACTTTCTTATAATAAACTCCAATAAGACAGAGATACTTTATATTGAACCAAATCGCTCCAAACATAATATGTCAGATTACAAGTTGCCCATAGATGGCTGCACGGTGGGGCCATCTTCCACGGTTAAGAACTTAGGCATGATGTTCGAAAGCAATCTATCTTTCGATAGTCATATCTCCAACGTCTGCCACACAGCATTCTTCCATCTTAGAAATATTTCAAAAATACGTCATATGATGTCTGCATCAGATGCAGAAAAGCTTATCCACGCTTTTATGACCTCTAGAATAGACTATTGTAACTCGTTACTCGGGGGATGTCACGCAAATCAGGTAAACAAGTTACAGCTGGTTCAAACGCTGTCGCAAGAGTGCTTACTCGATCTAAAAAGTATGACCACACAAGTCCAATTCTGGAATCTTTACACTGGCTACCAGTTAAATATCAGATACAATTTAAAATATCACTAATCACCTACAAAGCCTTAAATGGCCTAGCGCCCTTGTATATTAAAGAACTACTATCAGAATACAATCCACCACGTAAACTGCGATCACAAAATTCTGGCCACTTAATTATCCCTAGAATATCAAAAGTGTCTAAAGGTGGTAGATCCTTTTCCTACTTAGTCCCTAAGCTCTGGAATGATTTACCAAATAATGTTCGAGCATCAGACCCAGTAGATCAATTTAAATCTAAACTTAAGACATTCTTCTTTAACAAAGCATTCACATAAAATTTCCAGTAAATGTACTTATCCCGCAATAGTTAGTTTGTCCAAAACAAAGCATATACCCGTTCACATACCCCGATAGTATTTATATATATATATATATATATATATATATATATATATATATATATATATATATATATATATATATATATATATATATATAAGAGCTGCTTTGAAACAATTAACAATTGAGAAAAGCACTATATAAATAAAATTGAATTGAATTAAAACATCTCAACAAGTAAAATAAAATAAAAGGTTTCGAGTAGACTATATCAAAAAGTAGCCCCCCAGAAGGGCTACCACAATGTTTTATCCATTGTGGTAGCCCTTGATCACAAAAAGGTTGGAGACCCCTGCTCTAGAATTTACACAATGATAATTTGTCTGTCTGACTTCCTAAATGGTCTTACTGGCTTTCTTGATGGTCTAACTGGCTTTCTTGATGGTCTAACTGGCTTTGTCGGTGAGTTCATCCATGATCTGACGGAATTCGGCTGACTAGAAGAAGCAGATTTAGCAGGTGTTATTATACCAAATACAGACAGGGGAACCACTGCAATACCTCATATTTCATAATAATGTTGGACTAAATGGCCTACTATCCCTCCTTCTTCACCCATTTTAAACCAGGGATGTTCTAACATCTGGTCTAGAGTTGGTCGTTTAGCTGGATCAATGGACAGGCACTTCTCAATCAGATCCTGAATCTCTGTGCATGTTTTAGGATAAGTCTGGTTAATCAAGAGCACTAATGTTGATCACTAAAGTTAAGTTTCTAAGATATGTGAGTAGTGAAAAGAAAATGATCTTCATAAAAACTGTTATGGCATGTGGAAACATTATTGTCATCATTTTAAATTAAAAGACTATATAAAGTCTCTGATCACATGAACTTAAGGTTACAGATTTCTTTAATAATATAATGTATGTTTAATATAATGTATATCTCAACATGCATCTTCAGTATAGCTCAAATATTATGCAGCCTATTTTCAGAACTTTAAACTGGCCATATTTTATAAAACTATCATGAGCATTGACCGGTCAGTTTAACTAACTGCTAAGTAGTAATGAATCACATCTTTCTGCTGGTATATTACAGGATGTTTGTTTTAGCAGTGAAAGCGAAAATATTGAAACAATTTGGCAGGGAGATAATCCTTGCACTGAGTCCTGCATATGCTCGGATAATGTTTACTGACTGTCTTTCACAGATACTGTGCATTTGATCAGAGACTTAACTGACCTATTGTGTTTGTGCCGTTTACTTACGCTTTGTTAAATAGTCATTCTCGTGGTTTATTGTGCCTTCAGTTACCGGCCCATATTTGGGAAAGGGCAAGTTTACATTAACCATATAATAGAGCAGAGTTCCCAGAGACCAGACACTGCTTGACATGGCGTGGTATCTGCCCCTGTTGCGGACCTCAGGTGGCCGATAAGCCGGTGCCCCTGTAAGCAAGACAGTTGTTGTGTGATAGAGTCACATGATCAATAAGTCACTACAAGCAGATTGCTTCACTACACTATGGTATGAAAAAAAACTCACCCAAATACTCTTCATATGCATAGGCCGTGTCTCTTAATCGGTCACAGCAACCAAAGTCGATCAGCTTCAGCAGCATGTTGTTTTTATCCACGAGGAAGTTGCCAGCGTGGAGGTCAGTATGAAAAGTCTCATGCTTAAAGCAATGTTTTACAGCCATGACTGCCTGACGCATTAGGATGCGTGCTGTTGATTCCAGCAGACCTCGTTGAAGATGAATAAACTCATTCAAGGTCATGCAAGGATCAGGCCGCTCCATGACGAGTATGAAGTAATCCGGATCCTCATAGCTGTCATAAAGTTTGATCACATGAGGGTTTGGATCCTCCTTTAATGTGTGCAACACTACTAGTTCTGTGAGAACCATTCCAGATCCAGGCTGAAGAAAAACATTAGTTGTTAATAAGTTGCTCTTTAGACAAAAACATTTTGTTTTTGTATTGTACCTACAGTAGGCTTAATTTCCACTGCTTTTATATTTGTAAACATAAACAATAAAGCCTTTCCATCTTAATATTATTTGGTGCTTATAGCATTTTAGTGTCTGTTAAACTGTGCTTCATGTAACCTACAGTTATATTAATTACAGTAATAAGCACTTAAACAACTACTGTAACTTACCATGATAAAGTAACGGTTTGTTTGCCTTCGTTTCACAAACTTGATAGCAACCTGCAAATAGAGAAAACCACTGAGTTACAATCTGTTAACTGATTTAACAAATGTTTTGATCAAACCTGTACAGAGCAAAATGTTTGTTGAAATAAGTTTGAGTGCCCTACCGGTTTGCCATCGGCTTTACTGGTCCCCGGAAACACAGTGCCAAAGCTACCTTTACCAAGCGGATTATCTGTATCAATACAATAATCATCACAAAAGGTTCCTGAAAAACAGACAGAAAACATGAAAATGTATGCGGTTACTAGAACCTTTGATTTAGTATAAGAACTCAAACAGCAACAATGCCACATTTCATGTTTTTGAGTTGACCAACAAGAATAAAGTTAAGCAGAGTTCAGAGCAAATCAGGGGTTTGTTATTGCAACCCATCCTTACAGCGTTGTTTCTAAAGGACAGGCCCCAAAGACTTCCAAAGGGGCCATAAGATGACTTGAAAGGATTTAAAACAAGCAATGAAATAAGCTAAAACATATCTGTATATTTCTATATGGTGAGTAGGGGATCCGTCAAATATTTCTGTGGAAAATAAGAGGCCATCAAAACGATTAAGATCCACCAATTTAGAGTAATCATAACAGTAGACTCACTGTGTGCCGGATCGACCTCCTCGCTATCTGCTTTCACCTCGGTATCACGTGGATGAAAACAAACCGTCTTCTTGGGAACTGCAGGTTTGTTGTCTGTCTACATGGAACAACAATAGGTTTTCGAACTGGATTGCCAACACCGGTGCCAGCCTTTGCCTTGGGAATGGTGCCAGTCTTTAATTTGGCATCGCCTGGATTATTGTCAGACTTCTGATAAAATTAAGATAAAATACATATATGTCTACACATTTCTATTTAAAGCAATAAGCACTATATTTAAATAAATAAATAATTACATAAAATAATATGTTTTTCACCAACTTGTTTTGATAACTTACAATATTAATGCAAGGGTTACGGGTCCATTTTGAAACTTGCTTGATGGTGACCTGCAAATACAGAAAGAAACATGAAAAATATGCTTGCGAGTTTATTTCTCACCTGACACTCTCCACATAACTTTCAAGCTTTGAGAATCTACAATCGGTTAACTCAGTTAATGTTTTGAGTAAACATAAATCTTTATGTTAAGAGCACAATGTTTGCTGAAAGAAATTTGAGTTTGTTACCTGTTTGCCATCGGAGTCTTCTCTTTCTCGATACACCTTGCTGGTAAAGCCAATCGCCCCAACCACCTCATCTGAATCAATATTATAATCAGAAAGCACAGGTCATGAAAAAACACAAAAACTTTGATTTAAATGAACTCCAACAGCAGGAAAGGGAACAATGACAGTAGACTCACCGCTAGATGAGGTTGGCTTCTTTGGCTTGGGATTGGCAGGGTTGGCGTCCATTTTCTCCTTGGGTTCATATGGATTAATAAAACCCTTTGTCTTGGGAATGGTGCCAGTCTTAAAATTGGCATCATTTGAATTGTTGTTAACCTTCTGATAAAATTAAGATAAAATAGATATCATCTGTCTACAAGTTTCAACCAATCTTACAGCGATAAGCATTAATGCATAAATAAATAATATTACATTAAAAAATTATCTTTTCACAAACTTGTTTTGATAACTTACAATATCAGTGTAAGGATTATGTTTCCATTCCCAAAATTGCTTTATGGCGACCTGCAAATACAAAAAAAACCCATGAAAAATATGCTTGCGACACTGTACACATAACTTTCAAGCTTTGAGAATCTAAAATCTGGGCATTTTCCATACAGCCTTGAAGGGCCCTTAGCGAAAGGTACGGCACATAGTCTGTGATGTTTTATCTATTGTGGTAGCCCTTGCTCACTAAGAGGTTGGAGACTCCTGCTCTAGAATTTACACATCAATGATAATTTGAGTTTGTTACCTGTTTGTCATCAGATTCATGGCTTTTTTGGCACATCCTGCTGGTAAAGCCAATCGCCCCAAGTACCTCATCTGAATCGATATTATAATCAGAAAGCACAGATCATGAAAAACACAAAAACTTTGATTTAAATGAACTCCAACAGCAGGAAAGGGAACAATGACAGTAGACTCACTGCTAGTAGATGAGGTTGGCTTCTTTGGCTTGGGATTGGCAGGGTTGGCGTCCGTCTTCTCCTTGGGTTCATATGGATTAATAAAACCCTTTGTCTTGGGAATGGTGCCAGTCTTAAAATTGGCAATGGATTAATGAAACCCTTTATCAACAAGTAAAATAAAATAAACAAAAAAGTTTAAACTATATCAAAAAGTAGCCCTCCAGAAGGGTTAACAAAATGTTTTATCCGTTGGAGACCCCTGCTCTAGAATTTACACATCAATGATAATTTGAGTTTGTTACCTGTTTGTCATCAGATTCGTGGCTTTTTGGGTACATCCTGCTGGTAAAGCCAATCGCCCCAAGCATCTCATCTGTATCAATATCATAATCAAAAAGCACAGATCATGAAAAACACAAAAACTTTGATTGATTTAAATAAACTCCAACAGCAGGAAGGTAAACAATGACAGTAGACTCACTGCTAGTAGATGAGGTTGGCTTCTTTGGCTTGGGATTGGCAGGATTGGTGCGAGCATTCAGCACAGTATCGACTGAATCGTCTTCGCTAAAATCCACAATATGCAGACTGGTATCTGCCCTCAGGATGACAAACTGAGGAATACTGACGGAAGAAGTGCCAGTGTAATGCTGGGGGGCAGACGATACATCCTCAGGCTTTGTAGTATTCAGCAGATCATAGTCTGCCTTTGCCACGGGATGAGAAATATCATCATCAGCCTTCATCCCGGAACTGGTCTTCATCTCTGAATTGTCCAGATCATCATTGGCCTTCCCGGATTCCCCGGTTTCAGCTCTGGGGAGGGTACGAAAGGTACCACTTTGTTCCTACCGAAGCAGTGAACAAAAGGGGCTCTTTATCTTCTTCCCCAATGTCTGGAAAAATGTTGTAATTTTTCTTTAAATGGATTTTGATGGGTTTTTTCCTAAAACCAAACAAACAAACAAACAAACAATGATTCATTGTTCATTCAAAAGCTCTCTCTCATCCTCTCTTGATGATTTTAGCATGAAAGCACATTATATCGCAGATTTTACATTTAACACTAGATTACCATACGAACATCTTGAGTCATTTAAAGCTACAACAATAGAAGAGCTCTCATAAAAATCATCGTCCTGTATGTAAGACTCCGTCACCACACAATTACTTAAAGAGGTATTTCATGTAGTGTCAGACCCAGTACTAAATATCTTTAACTCATCGCTAGAATTAGGATACGTTCCAACAGCTTTCAAACTAGCATTTATTAGACCGCTCATTAAAAAAACACACCTTGATCAGGGAGAGTTTAATAACTTTAGACCAATCTCAAATCTACCTTTTCTATCTAAAATATTAGAAAAAGTAGTGGCAAGCCAGCTATGCGCATTTTTAGTGAATAATAGTACGTATGAAAAGGTCCAATCGGGATTCAGGCCCCACCATAGCACAGAGACAGCACTGCTTAGAGTTACAAATGACCTCCTTTTAACATCCGATCGTTGTGAAATCTCAATCCTTATATAACTAGACCTTAGTGCAGCCTTTGACACAATAGATCACACAATCTTACTCAATAGACTAGAAAACTATGTTGGCATCAGTGGTCAGGCGTTAGCCTGGTTAAGATCGTATCTAACCAATCGCTATCACTTTGTTTATGTAAATGAGGAAGAGTCATATCACTCCCCGGTTAAGTATGGCGTACCACAGGGATCAGTTTTAGGTCCTATCCTATTCTTGTTATATATGTTACCTCTAGGAGACATTATCAGGAAACATAAGTTTTCACTGCTATGCGGATGATACCCAGCTTTACTTTATCTCGTCACATCCTAGCGAAACACACCAGTTCTCTAAGCTAACAGACTGCATTAGCGATATTAGTGACTGGATGGCACATAACTTTCTTATAATAAACTCCAATAAGACAGAGATACTTTATATTGAACCAAATCGCTCCAAACATAATATGTCAGATTACAAGTTGCCCATAGATGGCTGCACGGTGGGGCCATCTTCCACGGTTAAGAACTTAGGCATGATGTTCGACAGCAATCTATCTTTCGATAGTCATATCTCCAACGTCTGCCACACAGCATTCTTCCATCTTAGAAATATTTCAAAAATACGTCATTTGATGTCTGCATCAGATGCAGAAAAGCTTATCCACGCTTTTATGACCTCTAGAATAGACTATTGTAACTCGTTACTCGGGGGATGTCACGCAAATCAGGTAAACAAGTTACAGCTGGTTCAAAACGCTGTCGCAAGAGTGCTTACTCGATCTAAAAAGTATGACCACATAAGTCCAATTCTGGAATCTTTACACTGGCTACCAGTTAAATATCAGATACAATTTAAAATATCACTAATCACCTACAAAGCCTTAAATGGCCTAGCGCCCTTGTATATTAAAGAATCAGAATACAATCCACCACGTAAACTGCGATCACAAAATTCTGGCCACTTAATTATCCCTAGAATATCAAAAGTGTCTAAAGGTGGTAGATCCTTTTCCTACTTAGTCCCTAAGCTCTGGAATGATTTACCAAATAATGTTCGAGTATCAGACCCAGTAGATCAATTTAAATCTAAACTTAAGACATTCTTCTTTAACAAAGCATTCACATAAAATGTCCAGTAAATGTACTTATCCCGCAATAGTTAGTTTGTCCAAAACAAAGCATATACCCGTTCACATACCCCGATAGTATTTATATATATATATATATAAGAGCTGCATTGAAACAATTAACAATTGAGAAAGCACTATATAAATAAAATTGAATTGAATTAAAACATCTCAACAAGTAAAATAAAATAAAAGGTTTCGAGTAGACTATATCAAAAAGTAGCCCCCCAGAAGGGCTACCACAATGTTTTATCCATTGTGGTAGCCCTTGATCACAAAAAGGTTGGAGACCCCTGCTCTAGAATTTACACAATGATAATTTGTCTGTCTGACTTCCTAAATGGTCTTACTGACTTTCTTGATGGTCTAACTGGCTTTCTTGATGGTCTAACTGGCTTTGTCGGTGAGTTCATCCATGATCTGACGGAATTCGGCTGACTAGAAGAAGCAGATTTAGCAGGTGTTATTATACCAAATACAGACAGGGGAACCACTGCAATACCTCATATTTCATAGTAATGTTGGACTAAATGGCCTACCATCCCTCCTTCTTCACCCATTTTAAACCAGGGATGTTCTAACATCTGGTCTAGAGTTGGTCGTTTAGCTGGATCAATGGACAGGCACTTCTCAATCAGATCCTGAATCTCTGTGCATGTTTTAGGATAAATCTGGTTAATCAAGAGCACTAATGTTGATCACTAAAGTTAAGTTTCTAAGATATGTGAGTAGTGAAAAGAAAATGATCTTCTTATAAACTGTTATGGCATGTGGAAACATTATTGTCATAATTTTAAATTAAAAGACTATATAAAGTCTCTGATCACATGAACTTAAGGTTACAGATTTCTTTAATAATATAATGTATGTTTAATATAATGTATATCTCAACATGCATCTTCAGTATAGCTCAAATATTATCCAGCCTATTTTCAGAACTTTAAACTGACCGGTCAATGCTCATGATAGTTTTATAAAATATGGGCAGTTTAACTAACTGCTAAGTAGTAATGAATCACATCTTTCTGCTGGTATATTACAGGATGTTTGTTTTAGCAGTGAAAGCAAAAATATTGAAACAATTTGTCAGGGGGATAATCCTTGCACTGAGTCCTGCATATGCTCGGATAATGTTTACTGACTGTCTTTCACAGATACTGTGCATTTGATCAGAGACTTAACTGACCTATTGTGTTTGTGCCGTTTACTTACGCTTTGTTAAATAGTCATTCTCGTGGTTTATCATGCCTTCAGTTACTGGCCCATATTTGGGAAAGGGCAAGTTTACATTAACCATATAATAGAGCAGAGTTCCCAGAGACCAGACACTGCTTGACATGGCGTGGTATCTGCCCCTGTTGCGGACCTCAGGTGGCCGATAAGCCGGTGCCCCTGTAAGCAAGACAGTTGTTGTGTGATAGAGTCACATGATCAATAAGTCACTACAAGCAGATTGCTTCACTACACTATGGTATGAAAAAAAAACTCACCCAAATACTCTTCATATGCATAGGCCGTGTCTCTTAATCGGTCACAGCACCCAAAGTCGATCAGCTTCAGCAGCATGTTGTTTTTATCCACGAGGAAGTTGCCAGCGTGGAGGTCAGTATGAAAAGTCTCATGCTTAAAGCAATGTTTTACAGCCATGACTGCCTGACGCATTAGGATGCGTGCTGTTGATTCCAGCAGACCTCGTTGAAGTTTAATAAACTCATTCAAGGTCATGCAAGGATCAGGCCGCTCCATGACGAGTATGAAGTAATCCGGATCCTCATAGCTGTCATAAAGTTTGATCACATGAGGGTTTGGATCCTCCTTTAATGTGTGCAACACTACTAGTTCTGTGAGAACCATTCCAGATCCAGGCTGAAGAAAAACATTAGTTGTTAATAAGTTGCTCTTTAGACAAAAACATTTTGTTTTTGTATTGTACCTACAGTAGGCTTAATTTCCACTGCTTTTATATTTGTAAACATAAACAATAAAGCCTTTCCATCTTAATATTATTTGGTGCTTATAGCATTTTAGTGTCTGTTAAACTGTGCTTCATGTAACCTACAGTTATATTAATTACAGTAATAAGCACTTAAACAACTACTGTAACTTACCATGATAAAGTAACGGTTTGGTTGCCTTCGTTTCACAAACTTGATAGCAACCTGCAAATAGAGAAAACCACTGAGTTACAATCTGTTAACTGATTTAACAAATGTTTTGATCAAACCTGTACAGAGCAAAATGTTTGTTGAAATAAGTTTGAGTGCCCTACCGGTTTGCCATCGGCTTTACTGGTCCCCGGAAACACAGCGCCAAAGCTACCTTTACCAAGCGGATTATCTGTATCAATACAATAATCATGACACAAGGTTCCTGAAAAACAGACAGAAAACATGAAAATGTATGCGGTTGCTAGAACCTTTGATTTAGAATAAGAACTCAAACAGCAACAATGCCACATTTCATGTTTATGAGTTGACCAACAAGAATAAAGTTAAGCAGAGTTTAGAGCAAATCAGGGGTTTGTTATTGCAACCCATCCTTACAGCGTTGTTTCTAAAGGACAGGCCCAAAAGACTTCCAAAGGGGCCATAAGATGACTTGAAAGGATTTAAAACAAGCAATGAAATAAGCTAAAACATATCTGTATATTTCTATATGGTGAGTAGGGGATCCGTCAAATATTTCTGTGGAAAATAAGAGGCCATCAAAACGATTAAGATCCACCAATTTAGAGTAATCATAACAGTAGACTCACTGTGTGCCGCATTGATCTCCTCGCTATATGCTTTCACCTCGGTATCAGCTGTCTTCTTTGGAATGGCAGGTTTGGTTACTGCCTTCACCTTCTTATCACGATTATGAAAAACAGCCGTCTTTTTGGGGATGGCAGGTTTGGGGTCTGCCTTCACCTTCTTATCACAATTATGAAAAACAGCCGGTTTTTTGGGGATGGCAAGTTTGGGGTCTGCCTTCACCTTCTTATCACGCTCATGAAAAACAGCCGTCTTTTTGGGGATGGCAGGTTTGGGGTCTGCCTTCACCATGATACCACAGGGAATAGCAATAGGTTTTCGAACTGGATTGCCAACACCGGTGCCAGCCTTTGCCTTGGGAATGGTGCCAGTCTTTAATTTGGCATTGCCTGGATTATTGTCAGCCTTCTGATAAAATTAAGATAAAATACATATCAATTATGTCCACACATTTCTATTTAAAGCAATAAGCACTATATTTAAATAAATAAATAAATAATATAATTACATAAAACAATGTTTTTCACAAACTTGTTTTGATAACTTACAATATTAATGCAAGGGTTACGGGTCCATTTTGAAACTTGCTTGATGTTGACCTGCAAATACAGAAAGAAACATGAAAAATATGCTTGCGAGTTTATTTCTCACCTGACACTCTCCACATAACTTTCAAGCTTTGAGAATCTACAATCGGTTAACTCGGTTAATGTTTTGAGTAAACATAAATCTTTATGTAAAGAGCACACTGTTTGCTGAAAGAAATTTGAGTTTGTTACCTGTTTGCCATCGGAGTCTTCTCTTTCTTGGTACACCTTGCTGGTAAAGCCAATCGCCCCAACCACCTCATCTGAATCAATATTATAATCAGAAAGCACAGGTCATGAAAAAACACAAAAACTTTGATTTAAATGAACTCCAACAGCATGAAAGGGAACAATGACAGTAGACTCACCGCTAGTAGATGAGGTTGGCTTCTTTGGCTTGGGTTTGGCAGGGTTGGTGTCCATCTTCTCCTTGGGTTCATATGGATTAATAAAACCCTTTGTCTTGGGAATGGTGCCAGTCTTAAAATTGGCATCATTTGAATTGTTGTTAACCTTCTGATAAAATTAAGATAAAATAGATATCATCTGTCTACAAGTTTCAACCAATCTTAAAGCGATAAGCACTTCATCAACTAAATATATATATTTATAACACATTTATGCATAAATAAATAATATTACATAAAGAAATTATCTTTTCACAGACTTGTTTTGATAACTTACAATATCAGTGTAAGGATTATGTTTCCATTCCCAAACTTGCTTTATGGCGACCTGCAAATACAAAAAAAAAACAAAAAAAACATGAAAAATATGCTTGCGACACTGTACACATAACTTTCAAGCTTTGAGATTCTAAAATCTGGGCATTTTCAATGCACCCTTGAAGGGCACATAGTCTGTGATGTTTTATCCATTATGGTAGCCCTTGCTTACAAAAAGGTTGGAGACTCCTGCTCTAGAATTTACACATCAATGATAATTTGAGTTTGTTACCTGTTTGCCATCGGAGTCTTCTCTTTCTTGGTACACCTTGCTGGTAAAGCCAATCGCCCCAAGCATCTCATCTGTATTAATATTATAATCAGAAAGCACAGGTCATGAAAAACACAAAAACTTTGATTTAAATAAACAACAACAGCAGGAAGGTAAACAATGACAGTAGACTCACCGCTAGTAGATGAGGTTGGCTTCTTTGGCTTGGGATTGGCAGAGATGGTGTCCGTCTTCTCCTTGGGTTCACATGGATTAATGAAACCCTTTATTAACAAGTAAAATAAAAAAAAGTTTTGAGTAGACTATATCAAAAAGTAGCCCTTCAGAAGGGCTAACACAATGTTTTATCCGTTGTGGTAGCCCTTGCCACAAAAAGGTTGGAGACCCCTGCTCTAGAATTTACACATCAATGATAATTTGAGTTTGTTACCTGTTTGCCATCAGATTCATGGCTTTTTGGGTACATCCTGCTGGTAAAGCCACTCGTCCCAAGCATCTCATCTGTATCAGTATCATAATCAAAAAGCACAAATCATGAAAAACACAAAAACTTTGATTGATTTAAATAAACTACAACAGCATGAAAGGGAACAATGACAGTAGACTCACCGCTAGTAGATGAGGTTGGCTTCTTTGGCTTGAGATTGGCAGGGTTGGTGTCCGTCTTCTCCTTGGGTTCACATGGATTAATGAAACCCTTTATCAACAAGTAAAATAAAATAAACAAAAAAGTTTTAAGTAAACTATATCAAAAAGTAGCCCTCCAGAAGAGTTACCAAAATGTTTTATCCGTTGGAGACCCCTGCTCTACAATTTACACATCAATGATAATTTGAGTTTGTTACCCGTTTGTCATCAGATTCGTGGCTTTTTGGGTACATCCTGCTGGTAAAGCCAATCGCCCCAAGCACCTCATCTGTATCAATATCATAATCAAAAAGCACAGATCATGAAAAACACAAAAACTTTGATTGATTTAAATAAACTACAACAGCAGGAAGGTAAACAATGACAGTAGACTCACCGCTAGTAGATGAGGTTGGCTTCTTTGGCTTGGGATTGGCAGGATTGGTGCGAGCATTCAGCACAGTATCGACTGAATCGTCTTCGCTAAAATCCACAATATGCAGACTGGTATCTGCCCTCGGGATGACAAACTGAGGAATACTGACGGAAGAAGTGCCAGTGAAATGCTGGGGGGCAGACGATACATCCTCAGGCTTTGTAGTATTCAGCAGATCATAGTCTGCCTTTGCCACGGGATGGACAATATCATCATCAGCCTTCATCCCGGAACTGGTCTTCATCTCTGATTTGACCAGATCATCACTGGCCTTCCCCGGATTCAGCTCTGGGGAGGGTACGAAAGATTCCACTTTGTTCCTACCGAAGCAGTGAACAAAAGGGCTCTTGATCTTCTTCCCCATTGTACGGAAAAATTTTGCAATTCTTCTTTTAATGGATTTTGCTGTTTTTTTCCCTAAAAACAAACAAACAAACAAACAATGATTCATTGTTCATTCAAAAGCTCTCTCTCATCCTCTCTAGACGAGTTTAGCATGAAAGCACGTTATATTGCAGATATCTTTATCTAAACTCCTGCAAAGGGCGAATCATTTAAAGAGATAGTTCACCCAAAAATGAAAATTCTGTCATCATTTTCTCGCTGTTGTTACAAACATGTCTAAATGTCTTTGTTTTGATGAACATGAAGAAAGATATTTTGAGAAATGTGTGTAACCAAACCGTTCATGAGCCCCATTCACTTCTATAGTGTTCTTTTCTCCTATTATGGAAGTGAATGGGGCTCATCATTGTTTTTCCTACAATGGAAGTCAATGGTTACTGTAATGAGCTGTGTGCTTACCATCATTTCTCAAAATATCTTCTTTTGTGTTGGTCAGAAAAAAATACATTTATACAGGTTTAGAACAACATGAGGATGAGAAAATTATTCTATGAACTATCCCTTTAATGGTTTAATATCACCCAATTTTACTTGATAACCATTTAATGAAGGTCAATAAGGTTTTAATCACATTTGCAGGTGCCTAAAAATCCACACAATTACTGTGCGTGTGCGTTAAAGTTACACAGTCCACTTCAATCTCACCTGATGAGATGTTTTCAGCGTTCTCGTCTCCTCCTTCTTCTTCAAAACAAAAACTGTTTATGGCTTCTGAGGAGGGTCCAGGATGCTGAACAATCTCAGAAGACAACACACCATTTGGAAGAACAAAATCCATTGCTGTAAAAATAAATTATGGGTAAATTAGTGCTGTAACGATAAATGGCTTATTATGACAGCAGTAAATTGTTCAAAAATCATTTGTAAAATTGTAAAAATCATTACAAAACAGATGAACAACACGTGCTGCTGTTGGCTGCACTTACAACCTTGGCAAAGATTAATCTGTGTCTTAAAAACAAGTGCTACCTTTTTTTTTTTTTAATTACACAAATGCAAGAATTATACAAATGTTTATACATAAATATACAACTCGCAACAAGTGGAAAACAAATAAACGTACATAAAAATGTAAAATAAAAATGTTCATGCCATTGGCAAGTTACAACAATTTAAAGTAACAAAATGCTTCATAGGTCTTTCTTGCTTTTTGTTCTTGATTTTGTCTAATGTTTAATTTCTTTTTTGGCTTAGCTTTTATCCATTTTTTCACATGAATGTGATATTTTCCGAATAAAATAAAAAGTTGTATAAGGAAGCACATCGTACTTTTGGAATCAACAATGTCTTGTACAAAAAATTATCCACCTTATTTCTAACGCAGAAGTTAAGTGATGTGACGCATTTCCCATTTTTTGTGCGAGACTTCTTTTTCAATTTCTTTCTCATTAAACACATTATTAATGGCTGGGAAACGATTAATCGCATACACAATAAAAGTGATTTTTGGCATAATATGTGTGTGTGTGCTGTGTGTAATTATCATGTATACACACATTCATGAATGTATAGAAACATATAATATATGTAATATAATATATATATAATATATGTATTTATTATAAACAATATACATTTCTAGTTTAAACAATGTTGGGGGGGTTTCCCGGACAAGGATTAGCTTAAGCCAGGACTAGGCCTTTAAATAGGAAATATTACAAGTTTTAACAAACATGCCCTACTAAAATCATCCCTGGTATGCATTTTGAGGCAAAACAAAGGGCACTGATGTATTTTAAGATATGTCAGTGCAAGTTGTTTTCAGTTTGGGCAGCTCTTACATTTATTTTAGTCTAGAACTAGTCTAATCCCTGTCTGGGAAACCACCCCGTTATGTCATTCATGCTTAAATTCATTTACTTTTACTTTTAAAACTGCATGAATGAAGACTGGACGATCTCAGAAGTCAACAACAGCGTTTGGAAGAAAAAAAATCTACACACAGACGAGACAAGTGTTTCCGCTACACACAACTTGTAACGTTACACAATAAAGATGCGAACTGAGCTGCAAACGTATTTTTAGAAAATCCACTTTAAATCAAATAAAGATAATCCATAGGATATAAGTATAAGGAAAAGCCAACGACAGCATGAAAATTATAAAATACACGTATATATTCTACGTTTTAAAAATGATTATGTACTGCCGCCAAAGCTGGAAAAATCCCAGAGGAAACACCGCAGACCTAATTTAAGACGTGCGCGCTGCTCCTGTCAGCAACTCTAACGTTCCACCTTAAAATATGTGCTTTGCAATTAGCTTTTAAATACACATCCATGTACCACATCTTTGGATTATTATCAACCGTTATCATTATCATTATTATTAATAAAACATGTCCTGTACGGTGTAGCCTATATAATATGCATAAAGTTACATCGTCCACTTCAGACTCACCTGCTATGTTGTTTTCAGCAGCTACAACACTCTCCTCTTCTCCTTCTGTTTGTAACCAAACGCTGCTTATGTCGTCTGATAAGGATAACGGTCCAGGGTACTGAACAGACGTTTCAGCGTTCGGAACAATTACCACATCGGCGTGTCCTCCTAAAAAGCCCACAGCGGACAGTAGTAGTTCACCGGAAAGGTAGTTGGGGGTAAATCCACTTTTCCAGCTTCTTCTACATCGATGCACCTGGCGAACAACGATGAAGTCGAGATGCTGACAGTGGTGATAGGGAGGGGGAAATCCACCTTTTCAACACCTCCACCAAAGTCTGTAGAAGACGGTGATGAAGACACGATCAAGTGGATTGTAGACACACTGTGAAAACTCGGTCTAAACGGAATAAACAGAATAAACTGAATGAACTGAATAAACTTTCTGTCCTCGAACAATGTATCTGTAGAGTTTTGAGTTTTTCGCTTTGTTAAGCGCAACCGCTAATTAATCCGTCCTGTGTCGTTCAGATCAACCAAAGGAATGAGCGCTCGCGGAGAGTCTTCGGTTTATATAGCCATGACGTCAGTGTACAACTCCGTTTCCATGGAGACGGTCTGCAGCCTCGCCATATAGGGGATTTCCCCTTACACCCAGTAGCGGCTGGTCACTAGGGGGCGCTGGGACGCCGCACCCTTAAGCTGGCCATAGAGGAAACCTAAGGAAGGTGTTTTGGACTTTTTAAAATTAATTAATTAAATTATAAAATAATTAATTAAATTATAAAATAAAAAATAAAATCGCAAAATATGTCCCAAATTTGAAAATGAAATGCTAAAATAAAAATTTAAACATTATATTAAATTATTTCATTTTCATTTTTAACGTGATGAAGCATCATTCCGGCCAAATTGAAAAATTAAATTAAATTGATTATTTGACAGTTCATTTTCAATATAACCTTGAGACAAGACTGACAATATTAAAATTAAAAGGCAAGCTTGAAAAGGAATCTGTAAATACATTTTTTAAAAGGCTTTTTATTCATGCCCAAGCAATAATAGGGACAAAATTAAAATGTAAAGTTCAGTTTTAATTTTATGTTCTGTTTTTCTTTTTCATTTTCGTTTTAATTTTCGTGTTCATTTTTATTTTCAACTTGTATGCAAATTCAATGTTAATAAGTGGGCGGGGCTTACTTGCTTAAAAAAAGGGGATTGGCTGAAGCAGTGTTGCCAACTCAGTGACTGTGTTCCTTGCCAACTAAGCAACCTTATAGGTCCTGTCCGGGTGTGCCTCATAAGCATTGTTGAACTACTTCATATTTTGGGCGAACGTGAACTGAACGTACTGTATTACTGCCTGATGAACGCAAGGTGAACTCGTTCATTCTGGGGCTTGTGAACGGCACGTTCTCTCACTTTAACGTCATTCAGTAGGGTGCCAGATTTCTATAGAGTCTTCCAGGCGAAAACCCGTCTAAAACACACTGTAAACAGGCCTTAATGTGTAGCGGAAAAAAACACCCAATCTGGCAACACTGCCACCAGGCTGCATACGTCATCAAAACAACACTGACTGGACGCTGCTATCCAAATCCCTGCTGCGCCACTCGCATAGTTTAACATTAGATAACATAACATCATATTTGTCCTAAATCGTTAACGATTAACAAAGGCTGCTTACACATATTCTGGATCTTGAAATAGACAAGCTCACGCTTTTTAACGTGCACGTGCGGTGTGCAATACCTGAGTTGTCATACACTCAACGCCTCGCAGCGCTTCTCGCCCGGAAAACCCCCTTGAAGCACCCGGCTAGCCTTTCAAGGTATGTGCAAGCAAATACAAAAATTAAAAGACAGTCAATGCTCGTAAACCCTGGTTGGATAAGGATTTAAAGTTGGATATGAATATGAAATCTGATGCATTTAGCTTCAGTGTTAAAACTGATAAAATCATTCCTGTCTGTGGTTCTATATGGGCTATATGGCAATATATTTTTTTTAAATAATATGGGGAAAAAGAACTATAAATAAATTAGTTCATTTTTGGAACTGTGAACTAGTTCAAAATTTGGAAATATGAGCTATGAACTGAACTAGTTCATTTTAAAATTTGTGAACTGTGAACTGAACTAGTTCATGTAGAAAGTGAACTTTCCTAACACTGCTCATAAGCCTTGAAAAGTGAAGCCTCTGGCTCTGTGATCGCCCCCTGGTGGCTGGCTGCAGTACAAGTCATAACCCCGCCCTCTCCATTCAAACTAATGGGACTCTGCTCTAAATAAAAAAAAGTATTTACACTTCCAATAAAAGTTTCCAAAAGGTGGTTTTGGTACTTTCAGGTAGTTGTTTTCACGCGTATATATGTAAAAGTGTTTTCCTTATTGTGGTAAGTTTCATTTTAGCTAGTAATTTGATGCTATAGAAACGGGGCGTGTCGTTATGAGTGGCGTGGTTGAATTGGTCGAGCGAGCGTTTAGGCGGAAGTTTGATAACGTGGCTCTGGCTCCACGGACGATTCCTTCTGTGCATGCCTTGGCCACAAACTGACGTTTTTACGTAACATGGCGGCGACCTTGGTCGGACATTTTTGGCTTCAATTCATTACAATGGTGGGAGGTGACATCGCGTCATCCATCTTTTTTTACAGTCTATGGTCCTGTCCCAAATGGCACACTCCGGACTTGTGGTCCTCCTCAGAGTCCACACTTTGATGACATCACGTAGTCCAGACTTTAGGGACCCTTAATGCGAGTCCACGTGGACACAACTTTATTGTTATTTTCGACGAGGCATTTGTTCAAGAGATCAGTTCAGCAACTAGTCAGACCATTAAAAAAACGAAACCGGAAGTAAGGTTCGGATCCAGACGTGTATCACGTGCATCCGATGAAACCGTCTATTGCTCTAGCGACTTTTTGCGTGTGATGATTTTGATGTTTTAAATAGATACACATTTGAGGTAGTTTTTTTCTTGCTTTATTGAGTAATTCCATTTTAACATGATAATCTTATAGAACATGATGCATTGCTATGTCTGTTAATTGCCACTTTTGGACAGAGATTATTTAGATTACATAATCCATTTCTAGCAATTCTGATATGTGTGTATATGTATGGAGCCTATACAGTTGTGTTCAAAATTATTCAACCCCAACTGAAATTGATTGTTTTGGCCGGTTTGACATTGATTTTGATCATTCAGTCATCCTGCTTACAATTTACATCAAAGAGGCATGTGTAGGTCAGACAAATATAACATAAAATTTATAATGAAATAACCACAAATGTCTTTTCTGTGCTCACATCATTTTCAGTTTTATTCAACCCCCAAGTGACATTCAATATTAGTACTTAGTACAACATCCTTTTACAGTTAAAACAGCTTTTAAACGTGAAGCATAGCTTGACACAGTGTCTTGCAGCGATCTACGGGCAGGGCTTGACATTAACTTTTTGAGCAACTTGTCCTTTGGACAAGTAAATTTGTGTTTCACTTGTCCATGCACAAAAGTCACTTGTCCGGGTAAAGATTTATAATATAATGTATTTTTGTGTTTTGCTAATCAGTGGCGGAGCAAGGGATTTCTCATAGGGGTGGCCAGGCAGGGGCCAGCAGTTACTCTGGGGTGGCATATATAATCTCTATCATCCAACCTTAAAATACTTTTAAGTATTATATGTGTGTTAATCAGAATAATGTGTAACATACAATTGCTACAATACTTGAAATTTAATTAAAATGAATTGAGATTAACATACAATTTATAGTCATAATTCAACCTCATGTTTTTTTTAAACTATTTAATCAAATAAAACTTTTGAAATTTACTTTGAAACCAGGATTTCTATCTCCCATTGCTGAAAATATAGAGACCAGAAAATCACATGAATTTTGTAGGGCACTGAAATGTATTTTACTAAGATTCATTTGGCTGCTTCTTGCTACTCTTTTTGAAGAATGATGCTATATCTGCTGCCTTTCTCTTCATTTTCCCCACATTTCAATGATTGTAGAAAAGTGTCACCTTTAATAAATGGACTAATCCGGTCACCCCTGTTAATAAGTGCGAAATGGACTGTTCCAAACTTTCCGCTAGAGTCTGCGCAGTGTCGGAGAATAGAGCAGGTGAATGATAACGGGAAAGGAGATCGGCTGAATAGTGTAAATAGTTATAGTTTAAATAAGCAGGATTGATTCAAATCATGGGAGGTTTTGTGGACTGTGCGTGTGCGTGCATTATACTAACCACACATCTATGCACATTTAATAAAGTCAACGATTTGAGTGAGACATACTTGTTCTAACCGGACAAACTGTAGCCTTCAACCAAACCCAGACTAGCAATTAAAGGAAAATAATAGATGATTTTTCAATGATTGCAAAACATTAAAACATTACCATGTTTTAAAAAACGTATTAGAATAAATGTATCTAGATTATTTGTTACATATCAAATCAATCTTAAACCTAGCATTTATGCTGTAATGTTCGTGTGGGATTTTTAATGTACAGTGACGAACTCTGTCAGATTCAAATCAGCTGTCGCGCAGCACACACATAGGCGCGCTAAAGAGAGATTCTCGTTATAAAACAGATTCTTAAACAAGATTTTAAGCCCATTATGTGTTTTTACCGAACGTTAGAAGAGAAAAAATACGGACTTAAATCAGCTTTTTTGACACACAGTGAAGTAATTTATATTCACGCCGGAGCCTGAAGAAACATCACTCTCCACTCCACTCCATGCCGTCCCGCGACTCCCGCCCCTCCGTGTTCGGCGATCAGGTTTAATGCGCGCACAGCTTGTTTAGTAACAATAACAGTAGCCTACATGTAAACGTGTGTGTCTGCGTGCCGCGCTCTCTGTTCAATATTCCGCTCGGTGTTTGCGCTGCGCGTTCTGCGTCGTTAACGGCACATAACGTGAAGTAACGTTGATTGAAATTTAACTTGTCCAGTCGGACAACTACTTTTCTCTTACACTTGTCCTACAAAAAATCCACTTGTCCCGGACAAGCGGACAAGCCTTAATGTCGAGCCCTGTACGGGTATCTTCGCCCATTCATCATGGGCAAAAGCCTCCAGTTCAGTCACATTCTTAGGCTTGCGCACTGCAACTGCTTTCTTTAAGTCCCACCAGAGGTTCTCAATCGGATTTAAGTCTGGTGACTGCGATGGCCACTTCAAAATGTTCCAGCCTTTTTTCTGCAACCATGCTCTAGTGGATTTGGAGGTATGCTTGGGATCATTGTCCTGTTGAAAGGTCCAACGTCTCCCAAGCCTCAGGTTTGTGACGGACTGCAACACATTGTCATCCAATATCTCCTGGTACTGAAGAGAATTCATGGTACCTTGCACACGCTGAAGTTTCCCTGTACCTGCAGAAGCAAAACAGCCCCAAAGCATGATTGACCCCCCACCATGCTTCACAGTAGGCAAGGTGTTCTTTTCTTCATAGGCCTTGTTTTTCCTCCTCCAAACATAGGGTTGATCCATGGGCCCAAACAGTTCTAATTTTCCACAGAACACTATCCCAAAACTTCTGTGGTTTGTCCACATGACTTTTGGCATACTGCAGTCGACTCTTCTTATTCTTTGGAGACAGCAAGGGGGTGCGCCTGGGAGTTCTGGCATGGAGGCATTCAGTACGCAGGGTGCGCCGTATTGTCTGAGCAGAAACTTCAGTACCCACATGTGACAAATCTTTTCTCAGTTCCTCAGCAGTCACACGGGGACTTTTTTCCACTCTACATTTCAGATAGCGCACAGCAGTCGCAGTTAGCATCTTTTTTCTGCCACGACCAGGAAGCGTTTCAACAGTGCCCTTTGCCTTGAATTTGCAATGATGCTTCCTATGGTGTCTCTTGGTATGTTTGACATCTTTGCAATCTTCTTATAGCCATTGCCCTTCCTGTGAAGATTAATCACCTCTTCTCTTGTCTTCCTGGACCATTCTTTTGACTTCACCATGTTTGTAACCACACCAGTAAATGTTTAGAAGGAGTTGAGTATCACAGTCATTTTAAAGCTGCCTAATTGGTGCTTATTAGGCTTTATTGCTGTTCCCTGACATCCATAGGTGTTTTCAATACCTGATTGAAAACACTTCAATGAACCTCTGTTCTTCAGAGTGGTAGTTCTTTAAGGGGTTGAATAATTGTGTCAATGAAGAATTCACAAAAGAAACATTTACTACTATATTACAAAACCAATTGATGTCATTTTAGTTGCATATAGTTGCAATTAATCTTATCAAATATTTAACTTATGTTTAACAATGTTGTTATTTAGCTCTAGAGGCTTTGTGCCTCCCCCCTCAGATAATTTATTCAAAAGTTTTATAATCTTTACAGCATGGGTCTAGCCTGGGTGCCAGCCGATCTTAGCCCCACCCACCACAATTTGAAAAACGGGGACTAGAATTGAGTATGACAACGTCAGGCTAGCATGGGTCAAGTGTGGGATAGTAAATTAATAGGTCATCCACATATTGGAACAGCGCATTGTCCAACACTAGATCTTTTCAAATCTGTTTTTAATAATTAATTAATTGAAAATGCAAAGTAAATGAGGACATTTTTCAGTAATATAGAATAAGTGAGTTGTTTACCTTTGTAGGTAAAAGTTTCTGCATTTCTCGTCCAGTTAAATACTGAAGAAAGCAGAGCATAAGTCAATTTCATTGAAATATTTAACTTCAGGAGGGATACTAGTTAACAGTGTGTGTGGATCCGGAACTTACTGTGTGCTGGCCAATCTTCAAATTCATCATTTATATTTCTCCAATCATGTATAAAAATAAAGCTTTAGCTACAGAAAATATTGGTGTTTTACAATAGCTTGTTGTTTCTACTAAAAACTCCTAATGCCTCAATAGTGCTTCTAACATTTTCTTGTTTCCTGTCACAATGGGTATTTTGCTAATTTTTGTTAAACTTACATATGTTTTAGCTTGTCCAGAAATTAGTTTGAATCAGCTGCTCTATTTCTGATAGGCCTGCCTGTATTTCTGGGATGACTGCCAAAGCATCTCTATCTTATCAGTTGCAACTACTGGCAGAACCATGGTGCACACAACTTTCTTGTTTCTCCTCTCTTCCAAAATGAGCAGTATAGAATTTTACTGCGTTCCCTATTTTATTTTTCATCATATGGCTAAGATCTTAATACTTAATTTATTTGCCTGCAAAATAGTTACATGTGCTGTAGAGTCAAAAATCCTTCTATTTATTTTTTTTTTTCAATCAAGTGTCTATCTGTGAAGCTGTAACTTGGGGTGCTATTCTATATGTGGGGAAATCAGGGGAACTTTCTATCCTTTCTTCCTATTTATTCACTCTTTTTCTAGATCTGTTCTGCATAAGGGGTCATACATCATAATACAGTAAAAATTCAGACTGTACCTTCTATGTTCATTAATTTGCTCTTTCACAAACTTTTTCCATTTTGTAATTATCATGTATATATTCTATTCTAAATTTTCCTATCCAACATAAGTTTACTTGTGGTGTCATCATTGTAATTTTTCTAACTGCCTTACTGTTAATATAAATTCCATCAGGGGAACAAGATATCTGCTATTTTAATCTACATAGGGCATCTATTTCTAATAATTAATGGGTGTGCTAAAGTGACTTGTTTGACTTTTGCTTACAGACAGACTGGAGCAGTCAGAGGTGTCAGCTGGGTTTTTTCCTTAAAATCCTGCTTGTTTTTCAAAATTTTCAGACAGGTGGAGGTGTGTGGTATAATTTGGACTTACGCATGTGTAATTTGCTTCAGTGTCAGTCATCATAGGTTCAGACTTGCCTTCAACTTCAACCTGCAGAGTCAATAATCTGTCGTCAGCATTGTCAGTTATCATTGGATGTTGGCCCCTCCCGTTAGAATCCTCTGGGCAACCTTAGTAGCTTTGGCCTTACTGTCTCTGGTTTGGCTGCCAGTCTTGTTGGTTCAACCGTCCGTCTTGTTAATTCTGCTGTCAGTTTTGTTGATCTTAATTAGATGGGTTATTCGGACATTCGCTTCTGAAGTGTCCATGCTGCCCCAGCATCTTCACAGCCCCAGCATCTATCACGTGATCTTTTTGTTCTGTCTTGTCCTCTGCCTCCTTGCTGTTTTTGTCCATTACTGCTGTTTTGCTGTTTTGGCTTTGCACAGATAACAATGAGAGTGGCTTGCTGTTGAGCATTTCCCGGAGTGGGTTGGGCTGGTGTTGCTATCTGTGTTTGCTGGATGGTGGGGGCAGGTGTGTTGATGAGCACCATTAAAGCTGGTTGTTTCTCCTTCAGAACAGCTTGTGCTTTTTTCTTAGTTTTGCTCACAAAGTCGTTCCGCTGTAACTTTGCCAGCCCCCTCTGCATCTCTCTCTCCCTCTCTCTCTCTGTTGTTGTTGCCTTCAGCTCATTCTTTTGGTGCTGCTTGACTGCATGTAATACATGATCACAGAACTCCTTGTGTGATTTGGAGTTCAGTTCGACTACATCTTCGAGTTTGGTTTTAACCGGTGGTGGCACAGCTTCCACTATTGCTTTTCTGAACAGTGCAGCTAAAACAAAGTCTTCTTCCGGGTCTTTTTCTAGTTCTCCACATCACCGTTTCAGCTGTTCTTGTATATATTCTGTTGGATTTTCTGTTTCACCAATCGGATCACCTCTCAGCATCTTCGGGTCAATCTGCATGGGGTATTCTCTGTGTATTGTTGTCCACGTTCTCTTCCTGAAGGGGGACAAAGGACATTTTATCTCTTCTGATGTTGTCAATTGCAATTCTCAGTCCAGCATTATTCAAAAGTTCATTCAACTTTGTTCCACCGACACACTTTGCCAACAGGGCCTTGATATCTCCTATGGCCGAGACACACCCTGCTGTCTTTTGCTCAAAAGTTTGTATCCATTTTCCGGCTCCTTCATGTATTTCTGGAAGGCGTGCAGCTAGTCCATCAAAATCCTGAGTGGCCCAGGGTTTACATTGTCCTTGTTGTCCGTTTATCAAAATCAGGCACATTGATGTATTTCTGGGTTCATCAACATAAACATTGTCTCTTGGCATAAATCCATGCAGCTTGCTGTTCTTGTCCAACGTTTACCCAGCGTCCAGTCTCAAACTTTAAATCCTTGCACCCTCTCTCTCCATCCTTGAGATACCGGCTGCTTGCTTGAATTATCCTTGCTTGTAGCTTTTACTGCTCTGGTTTCTCCAGCCTGCCTGGTCCCTACTCTACACTTCCTGTCGGTGTTGTATCATTTACTTTTTCTAAAATGTCATTCCTAAATTTGTCCATCCTTAACTTAAGCCTTTCTGTTCTGCATACGTCTAGGGGTGTTATCTGATGTAGGGCTGTGGCTACACTATCATATGCCTTATGTATCTCAGGGGGTGTTAACATCTTTCCTAATGTTTTGGTTGCATCGGAACTGGGTTAAGAACTGGGTTCTGGCCTTGGTTTGCTGTCTGTTTTTTTTTTTTTTTTTTTTTTTTTATTGGGCTTGTGGGCTCATCTGTGTTTGTGATGAGTTTAGGGGTTTGTAAAAGGGGTTGTGCTCTAGCCTGTGATTGGTCTGGCTCCAATTCTATTCTGTCCTCAAATTGTATGTCACCTGTAATTATTGGTAATTGGTTTTTAAATCCCTCATCCCTAGAGGAGACCTTTTTCCTTTGTCTACAACTTTTTATCATCTTCTTTTAGAATCTCTTTATTCTAAATCTATTTACTCTAAATTTTAAAAAGTTAAGTCCCTCCTTTTTTAAATAAATTAAAAACTATTATTTTATTATTATCATCATTATTATTATTACTATTTTCTCATCTCTTCTCATATTTCGCTCTTAGGGTTTGTAATTTCTACAAATTTTCCACGTCCTCACACACTGTTACCTCAAATGTCCCATCCTCTGGCCATTTTGTCCTCAAGTGTTTGGTATGTTTGGTCCATTTGTTTGGTCCATTTGTTTGGAAGTTCTTGTAATCAAATCCGTGCTGATAGGATGTCTGGACTTCAGCCTTTCCAATGATATGGATGCCATGTCTGTAAACACACTTCACCATAATTAGAATTAATTACATAGGTCAATTTGGAAAAAGGGGTGACCAATGAATAAATAGACAACTTCACTCATAAATAATATTTCCAAAATTTTATTATTTCCAGTTTCAGGCGTATGTGGCCTACTTGATCTCTGAAGGTTGTATGAGCAAACCTCATCTAAATATTCTATCAACATGACATTCCAGGATTCTAATTATTACTTGCCAGGTTATCTATGGCCACTTTTTCTCTACTTCTGGTAACTTTTGTACTTCCACTAATTATCTCAGATATCAGTCTGTTTATTTATATTACTGCTAAATATTTGCTAAATGCTTTTCCAGAAGTTATTGTTAATATCTCTTATTTCAATTTGAATTTAAGCATTTCACACTCTTTCTGCTGCTAATAGGGATGTTCATATCAGTTAATTTTCACAACCGACAACCGCATCTTAATAACTGAATATTAACCATTAACTTATAAGATTTTAATATTAAATTGTCATTGAGTAAAAATAGTTGACGGTTGTCTGTGACCTGATAAAAAACAAAACATTTTATCTCATTTAAACGTGCAAACAGCAGCGACAGATCAACAACAGAATCAAGATTCATACAGTACATTATCAGATATTCAGGCAACATTACCTCATCAAAGAAAACGTGATCAGTCCAGATGATTAATATCTAAAAAGGGCAGATTGCATCTACCACAGAGGTCATTTCTAAAGCAGGATGCATTTCAAAAAGTTTTGGTTTTAATAATTTGTGTCATTTAGGGGCCTACTTTGAGTCACCATGCATTAACAATTATTATTATATACAATATGAACATCCCTAGCTGCTATAAATACACGTTTCTTATATTTTAAGTTATTATCATCCATAATTACTTCATCAGGTATATTAAGGCAAAAAGAAAATGAGAAAATGAAAAATAAGATCAAAAGCTATGTTTTTAAAGATAAAATCACTCATATTTACAGTTTATATTTACAGAGGCCTCACTTTATCTTCACTAACACACACATATAGACACACACACTGATCTCTCATATGCTCTCACTCAAAACAGTTTTTTATTCACAAAAATCTCTCTCTCTTTCTCATGCACCATGAGCCCCTCCTTCCTCTGCTCTTTTAGTTCTTATCTTTTCACACACACAGTTCTAGCAGGCAAACATTTTCCCACGCTGAATAAGACACAGCCATAGAAGAACACTCTCTCATCAGCCCAACCTTCATATATAACACACAAACTGATTGCAGTTTTAACACAGTTCACCAACTTAATGCTACAATAACTGACAAAAACAACACAAAGCAACAAGACAAATAACACATAGACCGTACCTACAACCACCTGACCTACAGGATTTGAGCATCTAAATCTCACCGTGTAATAATTATATATTTTTTTGAGCACCTAGCTCCGGACCCCAAGGCCCGACCTGCCCAAGCAGGGTTTTTTCGAGCACCAAGCTCCGGACCCCAAGGCCCGACACGCCTCTCACGTGACCTGCCCAAGCAGGGTTTTTTTTCGAGCACCAAGCTCCGGACCCCAAGGCCCGACCTGCCCAAGCAGGGTTTTTTCGAGCACCAAGCTCCGGACCCCAATGCCCGACCTGCCCAAGCAGGGTTTTTTCGAGCACCAAGCTCCGGACCCCAAGGCCCGACCTGCCCAAGCAGGGTTTTTTCGAGCACCAAGCTCCGGACCCCAAGGCCCGACCTGCCCAAGCAGGGTTTTTTTCGAGCACCAAGCTCCGGACCCCAAGGCCCGACCTGCCCAAGCAGGGTTTTTTCGAGCACCAAGCTCCGGACCCCAAGGCCCGACCTGCCCAAGCAGGGTTTTTTCGAGCACCAAGCTCCGGACCCCAAGGCCCGACCTGCCCAAGCAGGGTTTTTTCGAGCACCAAGCTCCGGACCCCAAGGCCCGACCTGCCCAAGCAGGGTTTTTTCGAGCACCAAGCTCCGGACCCCAAGGCCCGACCTGCCCAAGGAGGGTTTTTTCGAGCACCAAGCTCCGGACCCCAAGGCCCGACCTGCCCAAGCAGGGTTTTTTCGAGCACCAAGCTCCGGACCCCAAGGCCCGACCTGCCCAAGCAGGGTTTTTTCGAGCACCAAGCTCCGGACCCCAAGGCCCGACCTGCCCAAGCAGGGTTTTTTCGAGCACCAAGCTCCGGACCCCAAGGCCCGACACGCCTCTCGCGTGACCTGCCCAAGCAGGGTTTTTTCGAGCACGAAGCTCGACACCCGCACTCACACGCACACCTGTTTAGAATCTGGAACCCTTTTTGCTTTTTCAATTCAGTATTTTATCATTATCTTAATGGAAGCAAATAATTTATATTATAAGTATCAAATTGCTGTGTTCAATTTGGAGAGACCTGGAGTATCAACACCGCTCAGGGCTTACCTTCGGCAGACCACACAAGCACCATACAGAATAAGCAAGTAAATTTATGCTCACCTCTATAGTGGCGCGCCCTTGTGTGACCTGGCCGACCTCTGCCCGTCTGCGGCCCTCCACTCCGTAGCCTCTGTCCAATCACGTCGCGGGGTCACCAAGTTATGTTGTGGCAAAAAGTCTTAGCTTGAATCTTCATAAGAAAAAATACTCAGGAGACAAAGGTTCCAGGTGCCAAACAAAAATTACTTTATTCGCTCGAGCCAACAAAGTGAGACAATCAATACCCCTCAAAGAGGTGCACAAAGATCATCTGCCCTCCCAACATCTGACTCCATTTTTATACAGTAAGATCAAACACTTCTTATCTGAGATGACGTATGTTCTTCTCATTGGTCTCAGTCTGCCACAATTAATCTGTTTGTTTTATGTGCAGCTGAATCCTTCTTCATATCTAAAATGACAGCTGGACTTCTTAAATCTTAAAGTGACGTTCTCTGTTTATTATTTCGATTGGCCTTGGCTTTCCCTGACATAACCAACTTTTTGTTAATGTAGCAAAGTACAGCCGGACAAATTCTCTAATCTAAAATGACGTACTCTTGTTTTTCGGTTGTTTGACCTTGTTTCTCAAACTAATCGTGGCGAGAACAATCGGGGTATAGTCGCAGGATAGCACCTGGTCTCTTTTAATTAGGAAACTGAGAAAACGAAAGATAACTAATCTGAAATGCCGTCCTCTTCTTTATCGCTTATGTCGACCTTGTTTCTCAAACTAATCGTGGCGAGAACAATCGGGGTATAGTCGCAGGATCGCACCTGGACTCTTTTAATTAGGAAACGAAAGTTAACTGAGAAAACGAAAGTTTAACTGGGTGTCTTATAGCCTTGTGTAGAAACAACAGGCCTTAGGCCTAATATAATATTAATACAGCATATGATCAGTAATTTACCCAACAAAAACTACTATAGGAGCGAAATCCGTATGACCTATTTATTTACATGCTTGCAGAGAGAGCCTTACCAAAACAAAGTTACAGGGTTGCTATTTTTCATGTTTTCTGGGTTGGTAGAAGCACTGGGGACCTGATTATAGCACTTAAACATGGAAAAAGTCTGATTTTCATGGAATGTCCCCTTTAAGTCAAGCAGCGTTGTTGTAGGTAGGCTTAAAGTTACGTGAAATGGAGACGAGCAACAGTCTCTGTATTCCTCATCGACTATTTAACGCAAATATAAACACTGTAGTAATTTATTGAAAACCCCGCCTACTGTGGTCTGGCCATCAGAGCACAAATCGCTTGGCTGCGCGGAACCCAGCGGCGAGCGCAGCGCACACCGCATCCTATGTGAAAGCCGCATAAGTTTACAGACTTTCAACCCACTTTCTATTGTTACAATGTCTGTAATATATGTAAATTAACAATATTTGGATGATGCAAAACACACCAGTTTGCATTGTCGAGCAGAGTATTGTGGACAAACAAATGGGAATATAAAAGCGTAAACGTTGTCCATTCAAATATTATTATTTATTGTAAAAACTATGAGGCAGTGATTACAATATGGCAGTTTTTTAAGTCCATCTATAGTTGCCATCATATGAAGTCTTTGGGGGCATTGGCATCATCTGAAGTCTTCACATGTGAGGCTGGATCCATACTTGTGCTTCTGTAACCTATATTGGGTATCCCGATATAGAAACAGGAAAGCAAAAGCAGAAGGGTTAGCAGAGCTGCTGTTCATATTATTTCAAGCAAAAAATTAACTTTCATTACTTGAGAAGTGAACAATAAGAGGTGTTTTATGTGAACGCTTGGCTAAAAGATAGGATTTTTTCTAGATTCACACTGGGAGAGTTTAAGAGTTGTAAGGCTGAAAATAAGGGTGCACTCTGGGAAAACAGGAATTAATGGCACAACCCCTATTCCCAGATCTACCATCTGCATTCCTGTGCTCACTGACTATTGGCAGAGTTGTTTGTCAAGTACAGTGGGGGTTAAAGGTGGTCTTTTAATCGTCAGTTTGAATGTATCATGTTGGGTTTGGTCACATGGTCAAGGGAAGGGATAATGTTAGGGTATGCTCAGCCTTTCTGCTTTTTCCATTCCATTTTTCCATTTTTGGGCTGGTCTCCATGAGCTCTGCTCTTCTGTTCATTCTCTATGGTCTTTTTCTTGCCATTAAGGGGGCGTGCACACCAAAGCTTTTACGCCCACAGCCGGCGCATGTTTTCAATTGTTTCCAATGGAAGCTCCATGTTTTTCAAATAAGCCAGCAGCTAGCAGTTTTTCCGCGCTTAGGGATTCAGCACACCAAAACTTTTAAACGCGGGTGAAAAAGCCTGGACAACGTCTAATGCCAGCTGTTTTTCAGCTGAGTGCTAGCTTTCTTCAGCTAAGCGCTTTGGTAGCTCTGATACGTCAGCTGTGAGACGGTTGGTTGCTGTGATACTTGTCCCGCCCCACCTCCACTGTGATTTGACGGCCGCGTGAGAACTGACATTGACGAGCGGAGCTTTTCTTCCAAAGTTGAACATTTTTCAACTCTCGGTGCTGAGCGCGGAAAAACCGCTGGGCGCCGGTTTTCAGCGCGGAAGAAAACCTAGCTGTTGGCTTATTTGAAAAACGCAGAGTTTTCATTGAAATGAATTGAAAACATGCGCCGGCCACGGGCGTAAAAGCATTGGTGTGCACGCCCCCTGATACTTCAGCTGTGAGACGGTTGGTTGCTGTGATACTTGTCCCCACCCCTCCTCCACTATGATTGGACGGCCGTGTAAGAACTGACATTGACGAGCGGGGCTTTTCATCCAAAGTTGAACATTTTTCAACTCTCGGCACTCAGCGCTGAGCGTGGAAAAACCGCCGGGCACCAGTTTTTCAGCGCGGAAGAAAACCGCTAGCTGCTGGCTTATTTGAAAAACGCTGAGCTTCCATGCGTAAAAGCTTTGGTGTGCACGCCCCCTTAGCGCTGAGCTCCGACAGTTGAAAAACATTCAACTTTGGGTGAAAAGCTCCACTCATCATTGGCAGTTCTCACACGGCTGTCCGATTACAGTGGAGGAAGCGCGGGGCATTACAACAGCAACCAACCGACTCACAGCTAAAGTATCACAGCTACCAAAGCGCTCAGCTAAAGAAACAGCTGGCATTCGGCGTTGTCCAGGCGTTTTCAGCCGTGTTTAAAAGTTTTGGTGTGCACAACCCCTTAGGGGGCATGGACACCAAAGTTTTACGCCCGCGGCCGGCGCAGATTTTTAATTGATTTAATGGAAACTCTGCGTTTTTAAAATAAGCCGGCGCTCAGATTGGTTCCGCCCGGGGTTGAGTTCCACCCGGCGGGATAAGCAGAAATACAGGAACTTCTGGGAAAACGCCGCGAGCAAAATCAAGCCGATTGAACACAGGTGTGGCAAATTAACGCAGCGATCAAGGATTGGAGAACTTAAGGAAGCGAAGGAGTATAAAGAGGACACGAAAACCAGCCAGTAGGGGTTGTTGTTGTTTGGTTGCAGTCGGTACGTGAGTTCCGGTGGTGAAGTGGATATTGTGCTGCTGTGGCGTGGAAACGGAGGACTATACGAGACGCTGGTTGGAAACGGAGGAAGAGGATAATAGCGTGGCTGAGTATATTGGAAGTCTTTGATATTGTGAGAGTATTGACATGCATATCTTCAGTGTGATAGTCGGATGAGTACGACTGGATTACGTGCAGTGTAAAGGAAACCAGCTAGTGTGGATATCGCGGAGATAAAGAGAGGAAGTGTGATAACTTACCGTGAGTACAAGGAATATACAGCTGGATGTGTTTATTGCAAACGTATTGTTCAATGTGTGTGTGAGCCCCCAGCGAACTAGGATAGCGGCCCTATCACGGAGCAGAGTGGTGGGTGAGCCGGCGGCGTAGCATTGCCAGGAAGGAAGATCTTTGCGACAGCTACATTTAACCATCAGCTTTCCCCTACTACAACGCCCCGCAGGTTCTCAGCCGGCTCCGGGAAGATCATGGCCTGACCTTACTTTGTGTCAGTTGAAGTGTGTCGTGGGTGAGTCTTGACTTTGCTGAGTGTGTGTGTACACTTGATGTCTTGCAGTGCAGTGCTGTGTATCTGTTGTCAGGAGCCATTATAGAGAGTCGGTCGTGAGAGAAGACGCCGTGCGGTGGGTGAAGTGCTTTTAAAATTATATGCTGTGCAACGATACAGTGTGGAGCCGGTGGTGGATTGCACAGAAGACCCAGACCTTTGCGTGAGTAGAATTTCAGAGTGCTAGTGCATATGTGAGGAACAAGTACACTGTTGTGGAAGCCTAGTGTGTAGTAACTTGCCTGTCACAGAGCCTCTTCAAAGGTGCGCCCCTGTCCAGATCTCTGGAGCTACACGTACGGAGAGGAGAGGGCAGCGTTCGGCTCGACGGTGACAGTACTGAATCCCCCGGTCGTAACAGAGGCCTTGGAGGCAAAGACCACGAGTAAACATCTTACCACGGGAGGTCTGTGAGTAAACCCACCTACTGTGTACACGTTAGGCCACCAAAAGCCACATATAGCCACGAGCCTTCTAAAGAAGGAGACCACGAGTCAGTTACCTGAGAAATACCTACCGTATCCACTGCTACCAGCCACCTGTAAGAGAAAAAAGCCACAGTGAGTTGTGAAAGTGTTGATTCTGTGTTCCAGCTACGAGTCTTCTAAAGAAGGAGACCACAAGTCAGTTACCTGAGAAATACCTACCGTATCCACTGCTACCAGCCACCTGTAAGAGAGAAAAGTCACAGTGAGTTGTGAAAGTGTTGATTCTGTGTTTCAGCTACGAGCCTTCTAAAGAAGGAGACCACGAGTCAGTTACCTGAGAAATACCTACCGTATCCACTGCTACCAGCCACCTGTAAGAGAAAAAAGCCACAGTGAGTTGTGAAAGTGTTGATTCTGTGTTCCAGCTACGAGTCTTCTAAAGAAGGAGACCACAAGTCAGTTACCTGAGAAATACCTACCGTATCCACTGCTACCAGCCACCTGTAAGAGAGAAAAGTCACAGTGAGTTGTGAAAGTGTTGATTCTGTGTTCCAGCTACGAGTCTTCTAAAGAAGGAGACCACAAGTCAGTTACCTGAGAAATACCTACCGTATCCACTGCTACCAGCCACCTGTAAGAGAGAAAAGTCACAGTGAGTTGTGAAAGTGTTGATTCTGTGTTTCAGCTACGAGCCTTCTAAAGAAGGAGACCACGAGTCAGTTACCTGAGAAATACCTACCCTATCCACTGCTACCAGCCACCTGTAAGAGAGAAAAGCCACAGTGAGTTGTGAAAGTGTTGATTCTGTGTTCCAGCTACGAGTCTTCTAAAGAAGGAGACCACAAGTCAGTTACCTGAGAAATACCTACCGTATCCACTGCTACCAGCCACCTGTAAGAGAGAAAAGTCACAGTGAGTTGTGAAAGTGTTGATTCTGTGTTCCAGCTACGAGTCTTCTAAAGAAGGAGACCACAAGTCAGTTACCTGAGAAATACCTACCGTATCCACTGCTACCAGCCACCTGTAAGAGAGAAAAGTCACAGTGAGTTGTGAAAGTGTTGATTCTGTGTTTCAGCTACGAGCCTTCTAAAGAAGGAGACCACAAGTCAGTTACCTGAGAAATACCTACCGTATCCACTGCTACCAGCCACCTGTAAGAGAGAAAAGCCACAGTGAGTTGTGAAAGTGTTGATTCTGTGTTTCAGCTACGAGCCTTCTAAAGAAGGAGACCACAAGTCAGTTACCTGAGAAGTACCTACCGTATCCACCGCTACCAGCCATCTGTAAGAGAAGAAAAGTCATAATTAACGGTGCAAGTGCTGATCTTGTGTTACAGTACGTACCCTGGGAAGAAGGAGGCCACGAGACAGATACCTGAGAAATACCGGCTACATCCACTGCTACCAGCCATCTGTAAGAGAGGAAAAGTCGTAGTTAACAGTGCACGTGTGATCTTGTGTTACAGTACGTACCCGGTGAACAAGGAGACGACGAGTCAGTTATCTGAGAAATACCTACTGCACATGGATTAAAGTTCTCCGTCGTAGCGACGGATTTCCGTCGATTGCAGAGAGTCTACGACGGATTTCCGTCAGTTGCAAAATTATTAAATTAACTTTTCATAAAGACGCCGTGTATTCACCTTGTTAAGTGGAATGTGATCAAAGCCTGGAGTGGAACGAAATCACGTTCCTCTCGCCACAGTCCACTGTAAGCGTTCTGTAATCACTACGCACAAGATCCACTCCGGGTTTTCTGGCTGTATCTCACGTTAAGCTGAGGTAAAACTTAATTTCTGCTAGCATGGACATACTTGTAATGCAGGAAGGATCCGATGTTTTGGACATCGATAAAGGTGTATAAGACCAATGGAGATTAACTTGGCTTAACGAAATGAGGAAGATTGGCAAGCCTTTCAGTTCGTGGGCTAAGAAAATCAAACAGCCAGGTAATTTACGTGTCTTTGCACAGTAAGCCTAGGGTCCTGTATTTTGGGGGTAATTCATTTGTCTCATACGTGATCGTTTTTGACTGCTACGCTGATCTAACCAGTGGCTAATACAACGAGTTTGTTAAACTCATGGGTAAACTTCACGTGGCGCCACAAGAACCAAGAGGCAGTCAGATGACATCAGAATCCCGTGAGAGTGAACCGAGAACTCATTAGACGAGACTGCTTCCGAAATGCTCTCGCAGTACTTTGATGTCACCCACCTGTCAGTTCTTGCAGTTGCATGTGCGCGTGGTCAGGAAATCTTGATGTTTGTACATGTATCCGCATTCAAAAACAAGTGATTTTAAATTGAAACAATAACAACAGTCTTTATGTGCGCGCTGTTTCTGTGTGAGGGGAATAAGCCAGTCGCGCATTCGCTTCTCTTTGAGCTTGTGAGTATTTTTGCCGCTTTATTGGCCTTAAATACACATAAGGTTATGCGTCAAAAATCCCGTCTTTGCAAGTATCCTCAAACACGACCATTTAGGGCTTAGGAGAAAGTAAACAGCAGAAAAAAGGGTAAGTTACATTTTTTACCTTTACTAAAATATTGTTTATTATCCTTATTTCATCACTGACTGTTTATCCTTAGTGAGCTTGAATTTTGTTCTTGTGTAATATACACAAGTTGCGCACAATGCGTTGTTTTAAGTGCATAACATTGCGCATAAAAAGCACCTCAGCTCTCTATGTTTATGTCCTTAAAGTAATTGATGTTAGTTCATGGTGCATTAACTAATGTTAACAGTTTCAACCTTGATTTAAAAAAATGTATAAGTAAATGCCAAAATTAATAAGATTTACAATTAATAAATAATTAAGATTCATTAAAGGTGGTGATATTAGTATTTCTTTTTATATAGTGAGTTATTTAGCTGTTTCACCTTAATCTGAAATGCCCTGCAAACTACATCTTACAGAATCATTTTTTTTAGTTTGTCACAAGTAGATTAACATGACGGGATAACGTTTTTAACCCTTAGTGCAGGAGTCACAAGTGTTTTGTTTTAGACATATATTAAAGGTAATGGTTCAATTAAAGGAAAGTAAAGCTGTAAATTAACAAACTATTAATAAACCTATCATATGTTGTAATTAAGTGTTAATTCACAAAAAAACATACTCGCACTGCTGCTGTATTTCATAGTGACAGTTGTCAAACCTATAAATGCCACAGTAGACTTCAATATGGCATTAATGGCAAAAAACATCTCCCCTTAGAATGCTATTGGTCTCGCCTGTTTACAAGGAATATGACTTGGCCTGAAAAAAATTTCACTCAGAAGATTTTTTTTTCACTTTAATCCATGACTGCAGTCTTTCCCCTCTTAAACTCCGCCTCCGGGAGAAGCGGAGGGCGCCACGGGTTCAAGAAGGACAGTCCAGAGTCCCGTCCCCTCTGCCTGGAAGCCAGAAAAAACCTTGTTTTTAAATCCCCCTTCCCTGAATACTATTTTAAATAATTTAATAAAGTCTATTTTAATTTTACTTGTACCTTGTGTGTCTGGTCATTGGGGTGGCTTTGGGAACATCCTCGAGGTGGAAACTAGGAAGGGGCGTGACTCAATAGCATCTGGGTCCGCTCCGACCTGTGACACACTCCCACATATTTTGCTATCATAACTGCGCTTATTTCCGCCGTTGGTTGTTACTGACAGTTTTACATTATCTTGCTGTTAATGTTTCTTCAGTCATTTTGTCATTTCTACAGCTTGAATAACTGTAGTGAATCCACCCTTACGGAGTAAAATGTAAAAACTCTTTGCCTTCTTTTGGAGACTTCGACATCCTGGGTACTACCAATAATTTTGTGACCTTATTTAGCAAAAATTATCTGGTTCAGTCACCATCAGATTGTTTCTGGATCCCTTTGTAAATTTGTCCCTATAATTTGAGGATAAGGAACAAACTAAATGCAAAAATATCATTAAGTGTGAGAAACAGGCCATCATAACTATAATTTACACTGCCGTTCAAAGGTTCACGTTCAGATTTTTTTACGTGTCTCAATATTGTAAACTGTCATTTATTCCTGTGGTTAATGTTTCAGCATCATCAGTCTTCAGTGTCACATGATCCTTCAAAGATCATTTTATATGCTGATTTGCTGCTCAATAAACTTTTTCGATTATTAACACTGTTGAAACAGTTGTGTTAATAAATATTTTAGTGTTATTTAAGTTGTTTTATGTCATGATTCATTATTAATAGACACTAACTTTGAATAGTAACTTGCACCACTGTTTGTCAGAGGGAGAGATTTCTGTTTCAAATAACGCTGTTCAATGTAAATGTTTATTTATCTAAAAATCCCCACTAAACTATGAAGCAACACAGCTGTTTTTCCGCAGAAGTAAATCGGCATATTTGAAGGATCACGTCACGTGACAGTGGAGATTACACCCTGAACGGGCTTGCCCTCAGCACATTCCTCACCGCATACTTTTACATTACGTATTTTGCTTACATGCAGGGATGCGCAAACTGGTCACTCATGACATCAATGTACCGCGAGAGCAAATCGAAAGTATACAGAGCAGTATATTCTCGAACCGTTCTCGCGGAGTTCTGATGTCATACGGCACATGCAGTCGACACTTATATTTTTGCAGTGTATGCATCAATCTAGCCACTTATCGATAAAGCGGTTAGGATTAATGTTAGCTAATATTAACGGTTTTTTTTACAAACCCAAGACTTTCAACAAAAATATAAAGTTTTAATTTAAAAAAAAAAAACTTTTTTTACCAAACAGATGAATTTCGTGTGCTTTTTGGAGGGGCGTGGAAAGTCCTGGAATTTAATTTCTTGTAGTCGTCCAGGACGCAGACAGACCCTCACCCTGGCTTCTTTATCCACATACCTTAAATCAGTTGACCCTTCGTGTTGGAGAACTGAATGGTGCTTCAGGTTACGCGTCGTTTTATTTGGGCAACCTGTCGACCACGCGATTTACACTACCAAAGCATTTTTATTTGCACCTCTAAAAGTTGAGGAGGATTAAGGCGCCTTACTCGATCACTATCAGATGTGATAAACCGAGATCTTCATACATCTTGTTCACGGTTTTACATTACAGATTTTACATTTTTACGTTTCAGATCTGTTCTAAGGGTTTGTGTAGTTTAGAAAATGACAGAGGCAGAATTGTACTCTGTATATAAAGGGGTGTTCGTCCCAACTCACTTGCACCCTCCTGAATGTCTAAAATACAACGAGGACTTTACTTTCCGCCCGGATGACATCCTTATCGTTACGGCGTTACCTATCCTAAATCAGGTAAGTTTCTACATCTAAACATGTTTATATAAAATACGCTATATAAATAAAACACATTTTTAACATCTATGGTGAGCCTGCCCCAGCCAACATTTCAATATGGGTTTGCCCCACCTGGAGGTTTCTTCGTTAATAAACCATTGCCTCTTTGTTTCTACATTTAAAAGACAAAGCTGGCAATTATATTCTGGCTATACTTTTCTATTCTTTTAATAATTTATTTTATTTTATTTATAAATCACTCTGGGTTATCTGATGTATCTATTTGGCTTGTGTTTTGTTTTCGTGCACTTGAGGCATTTTGCACATTTGTTCTGCACTTTGTTACTTCTGACCTTATTTTATTAAAAAAATGTATCTATTATAAACGTACATTCTGATCTAATTTAAGTCTGTACATTTTGGATAGCTTTTCGTTGTATCGATGTTGCGCTATTGCGTGCTGGCCATGCTTGCGTATGTAATTTAGCCGAACGGGCTAGGTGCTCTGCGTCTCATATTTAGGAGTTTATCAAACTAAACATTAAAAAACGGATGTTTTTCGACGGGTATAAGTTTTTAAAATGTATTTATCATACATTTTGGTTATCTTGTCAAAAGTTAAACTACATAACAGGTAAGCCGTTTTTTAAAATTTCGGTGATGAAACGGAAACTATCTGCACCGAACCTATTTCTGCCTGACACGAATGTCTTTCTTGTGATTTAATATTGGTTGGTGTTCACTTTTAAATGATAGCAAAGAGATTCCTGAAATAAATAATATCATCCGGTCTTTCTGTATCTAAAGTGAATACAGAGATTATCAAAGTCAGAGCAAGCAAGCAGGTATTTCTGTGCTAAATAATAACGCATAGTGTCTATAAAATCATTAATTTCAGTGTTTTTCATGTTATAAATTAACGTTTAATAAATTGTTTTAGGTTTAGTTATCAAAATGTATTTTTGTGTGATGTTCTGTAGATCGTGGCTTTAAAATGTTATGAGGAATAAATAAGCAAATGTTGCCTTATATATTTTACCTTAAAAAAAATAAATATATAAATGCATCGTCAGTTTTGTCTTCGTTCATCACTTGAAAGACAGTTTTGGTCACTTTAACAGAAAGTTGTTTATGTGTGCTGCTTGTGAAAGAAAATAAAAGTTACCAATTTGTACCTTGTCTGGCCCCCTCCCAACCCATGCACACACATAGATATGATTCGACTATGGAAAGATTCGACAATTCTGATTCGAATATGTAAATCCTTAGTCGAGGACACCCCTAATGCTCATAGGTTCACATGACGCGCCAAACTCATATTTTGATAGGACGAGCCACACACATGATGGGCTCAATATATGTTTTTATGAGCTTTGCATCATGCGCCCTCGAAAAAGACCAAAAACATATAGGCCTGATTTCACAGACAAGTCTTAGCTGAAACCAGTGGCCGGTTGCATAAACATGGCCGTGACGTTAAGACTGCGTCTTAAGAATGATTCTGACTAACTAGCAATTAGTTAGGGCTAATCAGTCTTATTATTTGGATTTAAATTAGACAAATCCACCTTTCTATGTAACACACTTAAAACAATTATGATCAGTCTTGAAGAAAAAAATTCATGGCTAACTTTCAAAACAGTCCTGTTCACATGGATCAACAAAAATGAGCATGTTGTATTACCCATACCAGGCCTGTAGTTGGCGATGTTTGAACACGTAATACGCATGAAGTCACCAATTTCACAAATGCACCTTTTGTAGTTTATATGGAGATGATAATGGTTTAGTTTTAAAAAACATGCACTTTGAAAGCCCCAAAATGTATATGAACAGCCAAAAGATGCCATTTTATTACTTGGAGTCCTGTAAACGTTCCTTTCGATGTGTAAATTCACTACTTTAAGTGCACAACATTCGTGAAGTAATGTACTAGGGAGTAGTGAATGAGAGTAAATGGGGCTATTTTGTACACAGCCAAAAACTTTATGGTAAATGACAGAATAATAAATTTGCCTATTTCTGTGTTTTTACAGTTCGTCTCCGCTGTACCAACAGAAGCCAAATTTACTAAACTGGAAGCTCATCCAACAGCTCATCTTGAACTTGGGCACACGGAGAAAGTTTTTCCTTGGGCTGGAACAAATGATTTGAGCTCTTGTGAAACTATTTTAACAAAGAAGCTTCAAAATCTCGAGTTACAGATGAAAGGGTTGCATCCCAGCAGTGTGGAGCGCTCGGCCCCATTTTTACTTACACCACCAAACCCACTGCAAAACCTTGAGCTGATGGATCCTGAAACAGACCAGCAGGAGACGATATCACACCATCAGACCTCCAAATACCTTACTGATATCAAACAAGAAGGTAGCAGGATTTTGTCTTCATTGTTTTTAAATACACCGAATGTAAAAAACCATTATGAGGTCAAGATGCTAAAATGGTGACACGTGTTTGGTGTGTATAATATGTTTTTGAAGGTGAGGGTGATGAGGAAGATGTGTTTGTGCTGGAGTTGCAGAGAGGATCATGTGGTTTGGGTCTGGCATTGGTAGATGGACAGGTCAGTGGATCAGTAGGCAATGTTTGCATCATTCGTCTATATGCAATATTTTTAAAATACACTTTCAGATGTTTTGTGTTATTGACTAATAGCAAAATAAATTGGAATCAATAAATACTTGGCCATTTTAGGATATTATGTCTAAAAGTTTGCATCAGTCTTATCCAAAAAACTGCTTATAGAAAATCAAACACTAAAAGTGACAATATGTGGTAATGAATATGTAACAAATTCTTACTGTCTCGTTGTTTAGTATTGTATTTTTGGTGGGCATGTCATAATATTATATAAATATTATACAGTAATCTTTATTTAAACAGGAAACACCATTTAAAGTCAATGGAATATACATCAAATCCGTAATGCCGGAATCTCCTGCTGCTTTGTCCCAGCGGCTGAGACCAGGGGATCGTATTCTAGCAGTGAATGGACTCAGTCTGGTTGGGGTGGACTACCAAACGTGAGTAAAATGACTATAGATTGAGCCAGGTACAGTTTTTTACCTTAATTTCTGACAGTGTGTAATGCTCTACCAGGAAAGCACAAGTGATGCATTAGGATTTGACAATTTGTTAATAAGTATTATTGTAACTCTTAGTCATTTATAAAGCACTTTTGTTATATTTTCTGTGTCAATAAAATCACTGTAATGTTTTTTGTTTGTGTGTTTGCAGTGGCAGGGAGCTCATTCAGACATCAGGAGACAGACCCCGATTACTAGTTGCCAAATCTGACAGAAATACTAGAGAAGCATAACATTCCTCTCACAAAACAACTTTTCTACATTTTTTACCAAATGCTTTTATGTGTATATGTCTTTTATTTTATTGTTATACGTGTGTGTGTGTGTGTTTCATTAATTGAATTTTGAGATTAAATGTATCGATGTTTTTTTGAAATGATAAAACATTTGTTAATGTATGTCGTATACAAATGGCCTCATTGCCTTGACCAACTAAGTAAAACCTTTTTTTTTTTCAAATGCTGCATCCATTGCGTAGACCAAAGTTTCTACAATAATTTGTTTTATTCTTTAAGTGTTAATTGTTTGTCAATGTGCATCCCAGAAAATAAATTTTTCACTTTTTGCCATTTGATTTGGCTGGATTGTCTGAGGTGGTGCGAAAGAGCGGAGGCTGGGACTATTTGCATATTTATATACAGTGAAGACAATAAGTATTTGAACACCTGAGAAAATCAATGTTAATATTTGGTACAGTAGCCTTTGTTTGCAGTTACAGAGGTTTGCACACACTGCAGGAGGGATTATGTTTAATTCTTAAGGTGAAGGAATGTAATAGATGTGCTGAGTGATGGGCACGTTAAGCCACGCCCACTTGTTTATGTATGGGGTTTCCACGCACACCCGGAAGTTAGCTGTAAACTAAGTAACCCTGCAATGAGGGTGTCTGTCTGCTTTCTCTTTAATATCGCAGCATATTACAGTCATATCCTAACTATCTTATAGATCCAATTAGAGTCCAGATGCAGGGAGCTACACTGCGACCAAAATGGTCGCATATGCGACCTTTTGAACTGCCCTGATAGCACACATACATCTCGAAGACGTCTATTTGATGTCTGCGTTTACATCTGCAAGACGTATTATTTAGATTGTTTGCTCATCTGCAATACGTCTCTGAGACGTTTCCTAAAAGATGTCATATAGACATATTGAAGACGTCTGCAAGACGTTTTTGATTTAGAATGTATGTAAAGCAGCTCTTTCTAAGACCTTTATAAGATGTTTTTACACACCAGATGTATTCCAGATCTCCAGATCTTTACCAGACATCTTGCAGACGTACCTGTGCTATCTGGGTGCCGTTGCGACCCTAATTTTTAATGGGTCGCAAATGTGCTACCTAATGTTTTAGACAATATGCTATGATTTGCTATAAGCATTTATTAAAACAGAAATGTGGATTTTAAAAATACGTTTTATAACGTGCTCTGAGCCATCAACACTGTAATATTAATGTAAGAACTGAATATTTACGACACTGATTTACGGCATGACGGAAGTGGTGAAGAGACTGGTCGCTTGGCGGCAGTCGTATGTCACATGTAAATACTGCTGCACGTTTGTCAGTAAAGCTCCAAGTTTATTCAGTACTCTCTGTACGTCTCCTTATTTCAAACTGCACGTCCAGTGCAACATCGTTATAATATAACGAAGAACAAGACATGGTGTCAGAAGAAAAGTAATAAATGGATTTTGCAGGAGTACCATCGCCGCACATGAATTGGGAATTGTCTAACTTACCAGATGCATGGCGTAAGTTCAGACAGCATGCAGAGCTCATGTTCGCGGGTCTGTTAAAGAAACGGGGTGAAGACGAAAATTGCAGTTATTTGCTCCTGTGGATAGGAGAGAAAGGAAGAGATATCTTCAACACCTGGACGCTGACAACAGAGGAAGCAAAGGTACTGCAAACATATTACGACAAGTACGAAGCGTATGTGATGCCCAAAACGAACATAATCTTCGCCAGATATAAATTTCATGAGCGAATTCAAGGAGCCACAGAAACTTTTGAGCAATTTGTGACTGAGCTAAGGCTGTTAGTGAAAGACTGTGCTTATGCAGACAGCGAGGAAATGGTCAGAGATCGCATCGTGTTTGGCATTCACTCTCCGCGAGTGCGGGAGAAGCTGCTGAGCGTCGGCTCTGAGTTAACGCTAGACAAGGCCATGGATATAGCCAGATCACACGAAATTGCACAAGCTCAGCTCAAAACGTTTGCAAACAGCCCCCACGATCAAGTAGTGCACGCAGTCAACACACGGAAAGAGTCACATAAGCGAACAGTAAAAGCCTTACATTGGAGCAGCAATGACGTTGCGGAGCGCGACAAAACTTGTGGTTACTGTGGCAACCAGGCTCACAGTGCTTCAAAAAAAAATGCCCTGCAAGAGGTAAACAATGTGCCAAATGCGGGAAGCGCAACCACTTCGCTAAAGTGTGTCGCTCTGCTTACAAAAGGAACGTTCATGCAGTGGGCAAAGAGGCTTTGTGTGATGAGGAAGACACACAATCAGAGTTTTTCGTGGACGCAGTTTTGAAAAAGTCATGTGACACCGAACAAGCGTTTGCAGACATACAGCTTGGAAATTAAAAAACTGAAGTTAGCTTCAAATTGGACACTGGAGCACAGGTAAATGTCATTCCGCTACACACATTTAATAAGCTGCAAGCCCAGTGCAAGCTCACACCTTCAAAACATCGCCTCACTGGATATGGTGGTCAAATGCTCACAGTTAAAGGGACATGCACGTTATTGTGCAGATACAAATACAGAGAAACACTGATGGACTTTTACATAGTCAGCACGCAAGCACCGCCTGTGTTAGGTCTAAAAGCATGTCTGGACCTGGACTTAATTAAGCTAGTGCTCTCAGTGAATGCACCAACGGAAGAAAAGTCCATCATGGAGGAATATGCAGATGTATTCGATGGCATTGGATTATTTCCAGGGGAGTGCACGATTCACCTAAAACCCGATGCAACTCCAGTCGTTTATCCACCGAGAAGGATACCTCTGGCTTTACGTGGCCGCCTGAAAGAAGAGCTGCAAAATATGGAAAAACAAGGAGTCATCGTCAAGGTAACAGAGCCCACTGACTGGTTAAATGCAATTGGGGTCGTGGAAAAACCGAGAACCGGCAAACTCATAATAGGATTGGATCCCCGCGACCTCAATAAAGCCATTAAACGTCCGCACTACCCCTTGCCAACAATAGAAGACATCACGCCCAAGCTAACTGGTGCAAAACACTTCAGTGTTTTAGATGCCCGTTCAGGGTACTGGGCAATAAAACTAACAGAGGAGTCTTCCAAGTTGACGACATTCAACACTGTATTTGGACGATACAGATTTCGGCGTCTTCCGTTTGGCATAATTTCAGCTCAGGATGAATTTCAGCGCAAAATCGACGAGACATATGAAGGTCTAAGTGGTGTTGTTGCGATCGTCGATGATATTCTGGTTTACGGACGAACCCAAAAGGAACATGACGACAATTTACACGCAATGTTGCAAAGGTCTCGCGAGAAAGGCGTGTAAAGCTCAACCCTGAGAAAAGTATTGTGAGTGCTACTGAAGTTCGCTATTTCGGTCACTGCTTATCTGCTGAAGGAGTCAAGCCAGACCCTGAAAAGGTTTCAGCGATCAAGCACATGGAGCCACCAAAGAATAAAGCGGAACTCGAAACAGTCCTGGGAATGGTAAATTACCTGTCCAAGTTTGCACCCTGCTTATCGGACATTAATGCACCGCTTCGGCAGCTCCTCAAACAGTCCAGCGAGTTCATATGGGATTCCCAGCACGATGCAGCATTCAAAAAAATGAAAGATCTCATAACTACAGATCCAGGACCAGTTCTTGCATACTATGACCCACAGAAAGATCTGCACCTTCAGGTGGACGCATCGAAATACGGTCTCGGTGCAGTTCTGCTGCAGGACGGGAAGCCACTCAGCTATGCCTCAAGCAGTGGCGGATGCAGAACGTGACATATGGGTGGGCATGGATTAAGTCCGGGTGGGCCTGAATCTATGGGTGTCACTTTTGAATAAGAAACTATAACAAGTCTATAAAATTCGTCAAAACTTCAGAACACTAATTTAAACAGCATACACACACACCCGAACTGCACGTCACATTTTTGACATTATTGATACTTTAAATTGTAATGCAACGTGACATTTATTAAGCCTTTTTGGTAAAAAAAAATATTGGGCTCTCATAGCCTACAAAAAAGAACCTGCACACAGTGACAGGAAATATAAATGAACCAAAAAAAACCTTATACTTTTTTAAATAACCTATTAAAGTGTTTAAATAAATACGGTTACTAAATGCTTAAAATGAAGCTAATAACATCATATTCTCTTCATGCAAATCACAAAAAATATATTTTCGTTCTCACATATTTAAGTTAACTTACTAAATAAAGAAAGAAAAAGGGAATTGCTAGAATAATGTTAGACTCTGGGGTTAAACGAAATTACAAATAAATAAACATTTAATATACTTTTTGATGAGCACTAGAGCAAGCCTACTCGTGAAGAGCGTAGCCGAGGAGCGCGCATATCAGACGTGAACGAAAGGAATAATGGATTTAATTCTTTCACTTAATTTCCTGACAGTTTCACTTGTTAGTGAGGATAGTAATGGCTAACAAGATGACGCCGAATTACATACAACATAATTACCTAACTAAATCTGAGAGAATGCAAACACATTACAATATTTTTTCCTCCGCCCGACGGCCAAGGCGCATCATTTTTTTTTAGCCCGACAGGAATTCGCCATAGCCCGTAATGGACGTCGGGCAAGCGATTTTGCTAGGTTTGTTTTGTAGAAAGACTTTCTTTAAAGTGAATTTCGTTTTGTATAAATTGTATCTTAATATTAATCAATGTTTGATCAAACAATTGCCTCGATTTAATAAATAAGAAGCAAACCAAGAACGTCTGTGGTGTGGATTGAAGTGAACCCACTATATTTCCGCAGCCTACGTCTTTCTGCTTTAATGCATTTCTTAAATTAATGTCTCAATTACACAGTAGGCTTATAGGTTGTTATGATAGGCTATTTGTTGCTTAAAAGCAATAGGCTATATTGTATAAAGTGTAGCAATAAACGTGGCGTGACTTATAGTGCTGCTATATCGCTATATCAAACAACATCACTATGATCAGATGTTTTCTTTCTATTTTTTACCCCGCTGTCATATTTGTTGTGTGTTTATGTTATTGAGAGGAAAGTGCGCAGCACATATTTATAACGTGTTGTTATTCAAAATACGTTTTCTACTTGCTTGCAAAAAAAGTTCTCAAAGTGATCATGGCTGAAAGCTGCTCGGAAATATTTCATTATAACGCAACATTCAACTGCTTTAATAGTTTTTAAATAGTTATCAGGCTTACTTATAATTTTACTGTTTTTAACATAACATGCAATAGATAAATTACACCACATAAAGTAGTATACATGTCTAACTATACAGAGTAGTATTTTTTACATTTCTGACTGGGCGGGCCAGCTGTCAATCTGGGCGGGCCCAGGCCCGCCCATAGCTCCGCGCCTGGCGTCAAGGTCACTGACTGACTGTGAAGTTAGCTATGCTCAAATAGAGAAGAAGCTCTATGCGGTCTTATTCGGCTGTAAGCGCTTTCATCAGTACGTATTAGGGCTGTGTATCGCCAACAATGACACGATACGATACGCATCGCGATACAAGGCAGTTTTTAATTAACCTTCTTTTGAGCAGAATTTAGTAACAGTAATATGTTTATTGTTTAAATAAAAAATCTGTGTAATAATATTTCATGTGAAAACATCAAAAACACATTGAGATTAACTTAGTAACTGTGGCAAAAATAGAATACATTTTAATTTGATAGTTTCTGACACAATGATGACTAGACAACAGTGTCAAATATTCTTGCTGAAATGCTGTAGTGCAACATAAAGCACAACCCTGAAAGCTTAAACTGTAAAAACTCACTTATCAACTTGGTTATCATAAACACATTTTAAAATTCAAGTATTTAACATTTTCTGTAAACATTTTCAATAGTTGAAATGTGCTTTAAACTATTTCATTTTCAAATTAGTAAATGTTGCAAAATAGAATACATTTTGCTTAGATAGTTTCTGACACAATGATGACTAGACTGTATAGTGACAAATATTCTTGCTGAAATGCTGTAGTGTAACATAAGGCTCAAAACATATACCCTGAAAGCATAAACTGTAAAAACTTTGGTTAACAACTTGGTTATCATAAACACATTTTACACACATTTAAAATTTTCTGAAATATTTTTCAAGTGTTGAAATATGCTTCAAACTATTTCATTTCTTTACATTGTTGAAATCATTTTAAGATAAGGATACTTTCAGATTTTTGTTAAGAAACAGATTAAGAGCACTCCTTTTTGCTGTAATGATATCTCCAGCAGCAGAGAACACTCTCTCTGCTGCCACACTTGTACCAGGGATGCAGAGGGTACATCTTGCCAAGTTTGAAAGTAAAGGAAAAAGAGATTGGTGCTCCTTCCACCATTTAAGTGGATCGCCTGTAAGTGGCAATGGCTCTGTGTCTCTGTATTTCCTAACTTCATCCTCTGCTTGGTCATGCAGTGACAGAGGTGAATTTTGTCTTTTGGGAGTGGAAAACGCCTCTCCAAATAAGTCCTCAAGAGCTCTCTTTTTCTTGCAGGGTGGGGACAGATCTGGCACAGCATTTTGTCCTTCAGCCGCATGTTGTCCATCTTCGTTGTTGTGGTTCTGAAATACACAACATATCACACATTATAACAGTAAAATGAATTACGGAACTCAAGTACCTTGTATTTTGTGAAACACATTAATAAATACAAATCAAAAGAATATCACATTTTAGAAAGTGTAGAATAATGTTAAAGATTAAGAAAACATTAAATGTAATAAACTGACTGATATTATTAACATTAAATTAACATTAACGTTTTTATAGTATAACTTACCCTCTTTGATGCCTCCATTGTTATTTTGGTGTACACCTCCTGTTTTGTGGCTTCCTCCAAAAAGGGCAATGCTTTAAAGCGCGGATCTAACGCTGAAGCCATGTACAGAAGAGACATTTCACTTTCATATCTCTTACAAAGATCTCCAGATACTGTGCTCTTTATGTCGCGCGTCACAGCAGAGTCGGTTTCTTCAATTCGTGTCCCTTGACTTAAAGGAATAGTCTACTCATTTTCAACATCAAAACATGTTACTACCTTAACCAAGAACTGTTGAATCATCCCTCCACCATCCGCGTGCGCGCACGTAAGCGCTGGAGCGCGCCGCGACGCCACGATAGCATTTAGCTTAGCCCCATTCATTCAATGGTACCATTTAGAGATAAAGTTAGAAGTGACCAAACACATCAATGTTTTTCCTATTTAAGACGAGTAGTTATACGAGCAAGTTTGGTGGTACAAAATAAAATGTAGCGCTTTTCTAAGCGGATTTAAAAGAGGAACTATATTTTATGGCGTAATAGCACTTTTGGGAGTACTTCGACTCGGCGCAGCAACACCCTCCCTCTCCCATTATGAGAGTGAGAAGGGGAGCAGACTTTTCAGGCGAGTCGAAGTACTCCAAAAAGTGCTATTACGCCATAAAATATAGTTACTCTTTTAAATCCGCTTAGAAAAGCGCTATGTTTTATTTTGTACCACCAAACTTGCTCGTATAACTACTCGTCTTAAATAGGAAAAACGTTGATGTGTTTGGTCACTTCTAACTTTATCTCTAAATGGTACCATGGAATGAATGGGGCTAAGCTAAATGCTATCGTAGCGTCGCAGCGCGCTCCAGCGCTTACGTGCACACACACAGATGACAGAGGGATGATTCAACAGTTCTTAGTTAAGGTAATAACATATTTTAATATTGAAAATGAGTAGACTATTCCTTTAACTGAGCATGCAGGGGTGCGATCATAGAGACTGTAGGGGTCTTCTCCTCACACATAACATGGGTTGCGATTTTCAGCGGCCTCAGGGCATTTATAACATCTTCGGCACAGGTTATGTCTGCCTCTGTTAATGTCCACATATCTTTGGCGTTTTTCCGTACCTCGGATGAGAGTAACGCTGCGCAAATTGCGGGCTGTTGTTCTGTGAACCGCTCCAGCATATCATGGGCGCTGTTCCATCTCGTGCATACATCACTTACTAGTTTATGGTTAGGAAGTCCGAGTACTTTTTGCTTTTCATGCAGGACATGGCAGCCAATTGTACTTTTTCTAAAAAAGGTTGTGATGCTCCGAACTCGTCCGAGAATACGGGAAACTGCCGGTAACTTAAGAGCCCGTTGAGCGGCCAGGTTTAAACAGTGGGCAAAGCACCTCACGTGAACTAATCTGGCTATCTCTGCAGCCACTGACATGTTACTTGCATTGCGATACAAGTTCCCATTGTGAAGATATGTAATGGCTGGTTATCGTAACGTATGATTGTGTGGCTCTTGATGTCCAAGCGTCGCATGAAATTGAAACTCTGTTTGCTGAAGAGAGTGACTGCCTGACGTCTCTCTTAATCTCATCATACAACCGGGGGATCGCAGTTTCTGTTAAAAACTGGCGCGTGGGTATTGTGTATCGCGGCTCACACTCCTGAAGTAATTGCCTGAAGCCCGTATTTTCGACAACGCTGTACGGCCATAAATCCTGACATATGAAACGAACTAATGCATTTGTTATTTTTTGAGAGCGAGAAGACGTGGATGGGAGCTTAGATATTAAAGTTTCAGGCAACGTTGCTTGCCTTTGAGATGACACGTGTGTGCTGCTGCTACCTGTTGGAATAGGAGACTGGTCTGGGTGGTGTCTTGTCATATGCAGATGGAGATTTGTAGTGTTGCCGCAGTACTTAACTTTTATTTTGCAGTGCTTGCATACAGCATGGCTCATGTCCAACGTCTGACTCTCCGGTTTAGCTAAAAAGCCAAAATTCTCCCAAATTTTTGAATTTAGTTTTGCCGGCGGTGACAAAATCCTCTCGTCCATTTTAAAGTACTGCGCTGTCGCCTCACGCGTTGCTAAAATGGCGTCACGTGATTATAATTGGCTAATGGGGCAACAGAATCGATACGGAAGCAGCTGTATCGATGCGCGCATCGTCAGGATTTTATGACGATGTATCGGCGTATCGATATTTTGAACACAGCACTAGTACGTATATGGCCGAAATGTCATAGTGGAGTCTGATCACAAGCCACTTGAATCAGTGATGAAAAAACCACTAGCTGCAGCTCCGCCGCGACTCCAAAGAATGATCTTACAGCTCCAGAAATACGATATCACCATCACACACCGGCCAGGAAAGGAGATTCCGGTGGCGGACACTCTCTCCAGGAAGTTCATCGAGACAGAGCACGACAACCTGAGCGAAGGAATGGACATGCAAGTTCACATGGTTTACAAAAGCTTACCTGTCAGTGATGAAAAGCTCCTACAGATCCGTGCTGAGACTGAGTCAGACAGCCAGCTTGTCCAGCTTAGACAGGCGATTCTGGATGGATGGCCTGGGGAAAGGAGAAAATGCCCCGCAGACATCAGTGACTTCTGGAATTTTCGAGATGAACTGTCACTGACAAATGGAATAATTCTTAAAGGTGAGAAGATAGTCATACCCACCCAGGGTTTATACAGAAATCCTTAAGTTAAATTTACTACTTTTTACTACCTTTTTTACTACCTTCAGAATATTTTTTAAAACCATCACGACACTGAATTGCAAGAGTTAATCAGCGACCTTTCTATTATTTACACAGATTTTGACATATATAACACACAAAAAAGAATTAAAGTGAAAAAAATTCTTCTGACTGAAATATTTTTCAGGCCAAGTCATATTCCTTTACCTAACACTTTATGTAGGCGAGACCAATAGCATTTTAAGGGGAGATTTTTTTGCCATAAATTCCATATTGAAGTCTCATGTGGCATATAGGTAGCTGTAGTTTGCAGGGCATTTCAGATTAAGGCGAAACTGCTAAATAACTCACTATACTGTATAAAAAGAAAACATGAATATCACCACCTTTAATGAATCTTTTATTAATTATTTATTAATTGTAGATGTATTTATTTTAGCATTTACTAATCATTTTTTAATCAAAGTTGAAACTGTAAACATTAGTGAATACACCGTGAACCACCGTCAATTACTGTAATGACATAAACAAGAATTAATTAATGATTATATACTCTATATTTTTCATTGTTTGTTTATGTTATATAATGCACTTACTAATGTGAACAAATACAACTTTTTCATATCATATTATTCAGTACACATAAACGAATAATCCAGGGTCTGTTCTGTTCACACAACAGCTTACAGTTACAGCTCTAATACAGTAACGTTATGTATGAATTAGGGCTGTGAAATTAACGCATTAATTCGATTAATTAATCTGAGAAAAAATAACGCGTTAAAAAAAATAACGCAGATTAATCCATTCCGTATTGACCTTTGAACCTGGATACATTCTAGCCACCATTTGACTGTAAAATAAAGGAGGTAGACGAGAATGCGCTGGCGGTGACTGGATCATTTACTTATAAAAAACGGCCTGATGGAAGTGATGATAAAAATAAAGTATGCAACTCCTGCAGCACAGAATTTGCATATCATAGAGTTCGTCCACTCTAAAGTACCACATCATACAAAGCACATGGATTAAAGTTCTCCGTCGTTACACGGAATTGGAAAATTATTAAATTCACTTTTCATAAAGACGACGTGTATTCAGCTTTTTAAGTGGGATGTGATCAAAGCCTGGAGTGGGCAAAATCACGTTCCTCTCTCCACTGTAAGTGTTCTGTATTCACTACGCACCGGATCCACTTCGGGTTTTCGGGGAGATCGATAAAGGTGTAAAAGACCAATGGAGATTGACTTGGCTTGGCGGAATGATGAGGATTGGGATCAGAAAACCAAACGGCCAATTAATGTGTGTCTTTGCACAGTATAGGTGTCCTGTATTTTGTGGGTGAATGATTTCTCTCGTGCGTGATTACTCGCGTCGCGTTTTTGACTGCTACGTTGATCTAACCAGTGGCTGATACAACGGGTTTGTTAAACTAGTGAGTACACTTCATGTGGCGCCACAAGAACCAAGAAGCAGATGACATCCAAGTCACGTGAGAGCAGTTCGAGAAATCATAACAGAAGACTGCTTCCTAAATGCTCTCGCGGTACTTTGATGTCATCCACCTGTCGGGTTCTTTATTTAAGGTTTATGTTCAATTGCACAAAAAAGCCCTGCAATTGATATTGCACTGTTAAACTTTTGGTAAATAATCTTCCTGAAGCACTTTATTTCCTTAGCATATTACTTTAGGTCATTTTTGTTGATCGTTATGGCCATTATTTGAACAGTGAAAATACTGTAACAATAAAAGAGTTTTTGAGCTTTGATGTCACTAATGCTGATTATTCACTGATTTATTTAAAAATAAATATTTAATACTTTCACAGCAAAAATTATGTAGGCGATTAATTTAGATTAATTAATCACAGAGTATGTAATTAATTAGATTAAAAATTTTAATCGATTCACAGCCCTAGTATGAATATAAACCCTGAACGAGTAACTCGAGTCAAACTCGTGTAGAATTCGCACAGGATGTCTGTAACCATAGTGACAGTTGTTAATTGAATGACTGTACCTTTATCAACAAATTATTATGTTACAATAGAGGCAGCGCTGATGTGCTAGTTTATGCGCAATGTTTCTGCTGTTTACTTTCTTCTAAGACCTAAATGGTCGTGTTTATATGAGGATATTTGCAAAGACGGGATTTTTGAGGCATATGTGTTATTTAAGGCCAATAAAGCGGCAAAAATACGTACAACACAAGCTCAATGAGAAACGAATGCGCGGCTAGCGTGCTCCTCTGACACAGAAACAGCGGACGCACTGTTGTTTGTGTTTGAATGGCTTAAAATCACCTGTTTTTAAATGGCTGTGCTTAAATATATGTTACGTTTTTGTGACCACACGCAAATGCAACTGCAAGAACCGACAGGTGGATGACATCAAAGTCCCGCGAGAGCATTTCGGAAGCAGTCTCCTCTTATGATTCATCGTCAATCGCTCTCAAGGGATTTGGATGTCATCTGCCTTTTGGTTGTTGTGGCGCCACATGAAGTTTACCCACGAGTTAAACAAACCCGTTGTACCAGCCACTGGCTATATCAGCACAGCATTAAAAAGCGTGCTGCGGATGATCAGTAACGTGAGAAATCATTTAACGTTACCCCCAAAATACAGGACCCTTTACGTTAGTAATACTGTGCAAAGACACGCAATTACCTGTTTGGTTTTCTTAGCCCACGAACTGAAAGGCTTGCCAATCTTCATCATTTCGCTAAGCCAAGTCAATCGTCTTTTACACCTTTATCAATCTTCAAAACATCGGAGCCTTCCTGCATTATAAGTTTGACCATGCTAGCTGAAATAAACTTTTACCTCAGTTTAACGTGATACAGTCAGAAAACCCGGAGTGGATCCGGTCCGTAGTGATTACAGAACGCTTACAGCGGATAGAGGAACGTGATTCGGCTCCACTCCAGGCTTTGATCACATCCCAGAGACGAAAGATCTTTGATTATTTGCCCAGATATGCAGGTGAATTGAACTAATTTCCAGGCATCATAACGTTACAAAAAGCAATCGAAAAGTTACTACCTCGTCAGATGACGCTTACTACTTTTTACTACTTTTTACTGGCCTTAATTTGGCATAATTTAATTTACTACCTTTTACTACCTTTTACAACCCCGCGGAAACCCTGCCACCTCACTTAGAGAAGACATGCTCACACGCATTCACATCGGTCACATGGGCATAGAAAAATCAAAGCAAAGAGCACGAGATGTGTTATTCTGGCCAGGAATGTGCAAACAGATAGAGCGCATGATTGAGAGATGTGATACTTGCCTGGAGCGACGTTGCTCAAACACCAAGGAGCCCATGATTTCCCACGAGATACCAACCAGACCATGGCAGGTGATAGCCTCCGACCTCCTTACCTGGAACAACGAGGAATACATGGTTACAGTAGACTATTATAGCCGTTTTTTCGAACTGGACAAACTTCACACCACAACAGCCGCTACCGTCATCAGCAAACTCAAAGCCATTTTCGCGAGACACGGCATTCCAGAGAAAGTCGTCTCCGACAACGGTCCACAATTTCGAGGCAAGGAGTTTGAGGACTTTGCCAAGACATGGGGTTTCACACACACCACCACCAGTCCCCACTACCCCCAGAGTAATGGCTTGGCTGAGAAGACAGAGTGCAGATCACAAAATCGATCCTGACAAAATCCAGGATGGACCGAAGAGATCCCTATATTAGTTTACTGGAATATAGGAACACACCTGTCGACAACTTCAAATCGCCTGCCCAGCTCCTCATGAGTCGCAGGCTGCGTTCCATTCTGCCAAACACAGAGGCACGCTCCAGAAGAGTGGAACAGCAGCGGCGTCAGAAGAAGTACTATGATCGTTCGACTCGTCCGCTATCACAGCTTTACACTGGACAGTCTGTTCGCATGCAGGAGCATGGCCTATGGAGGCCAGCTGTTGTTGTCCACCCTGCCAATTCTCAAAGATCCTACCATGTTTGTACCCCAGACGGTCGGATGTATCGCAGAAACCGTCGTCATCTCCTCCACACAAAAGCTTCCACAGAGCCTGTGGAGAACGCTGCCGTTTCTGAAAACATAAAGGAAAAGCAAAACAGCGAAGCTTCATCTATACCTCAGGTATGCCCTGAAGTATCAACACAACGTTCAAGTGACAGTGAAATCCAGCCCATACAATATCATACCAGATCAGGTCGAGCAGTACGACCTAGAGCAATTCTTGACTTGTGATTTGTGATTCGTCTGGGGTGTAGGCGGATCGCTGCCCCTATGAGAAAAGGAACCTAAGATCTGGTATGAGCTGTCTAAAAAAATTGCAGACATTTTTTTCAGACATGTTGAAAGTTCAATTCAGTTGCATGATGTGATACATGAAGTGTCAGAAATGTTGAGATGTTTCGTGAAATGCAGCAAACTCTGTGTTTATGTTATAGTAATGTTTGGAGTATGTATGCTGTATATAATTTATATAAATAATGTTTTCTTTGTTTTTATTAAAAGAAAGGGGATGTAATATTCATGTAAGAACTGAATATTTACGACACTGATTTACGGCATGACGGAAGTAGTGAAGAGACTGGTCGCTTGGCGGCAGTCGTATGTCACATGTAAATACTGCTGCACGTTTGTCAGTAAAGCTCCAAGTTTATTCAGTACTCTCTGTACGTCTCCTTATTTCAAACTGCACGTCCAGTGCAACATCGTTATAATATAACGAAGAACAAGACAAACACGTTGGCTTCATTTTACGTGAAAGCACGTCGTGTCTCTCCCTATCAGTGTGCGTTTGCGTGCTCAGCTGTTTCTCAATGAATTAGGTGCGACATGACGCAAGCGCAGTCAGTGTCTTCCATGTTTCTGAACTTGAGCAGAGGTCTTTCTTCACTGACGACGCGGGACCCGTATGGTTCCGGGTTTATATTTTAAATGGTCTGTCGGGTCCGGTTAGGTCCTAGTTTAATTACTTTGGGTCCCAAGTCTGATTAATGTTGTGTTTATAACCCGAGTTGATCGGAAAACGGCCATGAGCGCTACCGCGCTAAAGCTCGAGTGCAGTTTTAGCGTGCCTCCGGTTTCTATGGCGATGGTTCTTGTTACGACCACGCGCAGCATTTTTCTTTCTCACATTTTTTTAATAATCTTATTATTAATAAACCATATCTTTTCTAAAACCATATCCATATTGAGTTTAGACAGAGATTGTAGCAAAAAGCAATGCTAATGTCAAGACAATTGCACTGAACGAGCAAAGCAATGTAAAGTCTGTCACCGGGACAGCAAGTAGATTTTTAAATCTGAAATAATGAGTGGATTAAGCTTTTTAAATCGGCAAGAGAGAAATAGAAAGATAGAACAGAAGCAGTAAAAGTGCCTATCTAATAGAAATTATTACCATTATAACATCAGTCATAACATCAGTCACATTTATAATATATAGACCTGCACTGTCTATTAATATACTATACATAGTATTGTATTATATTGAGTTTGATAAAAGGGGTCTAATTGCTTCTTATATCAGTGCAAAAACAGTAGGTGTTTTCGTGGTGCTTTGACAAACAGTGTCAGCTTTGTTAATGGCAAAGAAAGTTTGGGGTGGTTAGATTGATGAAATATAATGTGAAATTAATATTAATTTTCAATAAATCAAAGTATTGTGTTGTGTCACACATTATTAGTTCTTCGTCACATGTATAGTAGACCATTATTTGTCAGTGGGTAATAATTGCCCTTTTCACCGGCTACCACCACAAGTAAATTTCAGATCTGTGGGAAACACTGCAACGTTTAAGAAAACAAGGCGGCATGTGGAAAAGATGGCAAGTAAAATAAAAAGCATATCTGTATGCAATACAGTTTCATTATTGTTCATTATTATCCAGAGCGCCTTAATATAACTTGAAAAAAATATGTGCGACCAAATCATATTTTGCGCCAGTAACTGAAAAAGTTGGTAGCAAGTGCCACCAGTGGAAAAGGTTAGTGTAGTTCCCTGTAAAGACTGTTGTTATTGTTTCAATTTAAAATCACTTGTTTTTGAATGCGGATACATGTACAAACATCAAGATTTCCTGACCACGCGCACATGCAACTGCAAGAACTGACAGGTGGGTGACATCAAAGTTCTGCGAGAGCATTTCGGAAGCAGTCTCGTCTAATGAGTTCTCGGTTCACTCTCACGGGATTCTGATGTCATCTGACTGCCTCTTGGTTCTTGTGGCGCCACGTGAAGTTTACCCATGAGTTTAACAAACTCGTTGTATTAGCCACTGGTTAAATCAGCGTAGCAGTCAAAAACGATCACGTATGAGACAAATTAATTACCCCCAAAATACAGGACCCTAGGCTTACTGTGCAAAGACACGTAAATTACCTGGCTGTTTGATTTTCTTAGCCCACGAACTGAAAGGCTTGCCAATCTTCCTGATTTCGCTAAGCCAAGTTAATCTCCATTGGTCTTATACACCTTTATCGATGTCCAAAACATCGGATCCTTCCTGCATTACAAGTATGTCCATGCTAGCAGAAATTAAGTTTTACCTCAGCTTAACGTGAGATACAGCCAGAAAACCCGGAGTGGATCTTGTGCGTAGTGATTACAGAACGCTTACAGTGGACTGTGGAGAGAGGAACGTGATTTCGTTCCACTCCAGGCTTTGATCACATTCCACTTAACAAGGTGAATACACAGCGTCTTTATGAAAAGTTAATTTAATAATTTTGCAACTGACGGAAATCCGTCGTAGACTCGCTGCAATCGACGGAAATCCGTCGCTACGACGGAGAACTTTAATCCATGTGCAGTAGGTATTTCTCAGATAACTGACTCGTCGTCTCCTTGTTCACCGGGTACGTACTGTGCACTGTTAACTACGACTTTTCCTCTCTTACAGATGGCTGGTAGCGGTGGATACGGTAGGTACTTCTCAGGTAACTGACTTGTGGTCTCCTTCTTTAGAAGGCTCGTAGCTGAAACACAGAATCAACACTTTCACAACTCACTGTGGCTTTTCTCTCTTACAGGTGGCTGGTAGCAGTGGATACGGTAGGTATTTCTCAGGTAACTGACTTGTGGTCTCCTTCTTTAGAAGGCTCGTAGCTGAAACACAGAATCAACACTTTCACAACTCACTGTGACTTTTCTCTCTTACAGGTGGCTGGTAGCAGTGGATTCGGTAGGTATTTCTCAGGTAACTGACTTGTGGTCTCCTTCTTTAGAAGACTCGTAGCTGGAACACAGAATCAACACTTTCACAACTCACTGTGGCTTTTCTCTCTTACAGGTGGCTGGTAGCAGTGGATACGGTAGGTATTTCTCAGGTAACTGACTCGTGGTCTCCTTCTTTAGAAGGCTCGTAGCTGAAACACAGAATCAACACTTTCACAACTCACTGTGACTTTTCTCTCTTACAGGTGGCTGGTAGCAGTGGATACGGTAGGTATTTCTCAGGTAACTGACTTGTGGTCTCCTTCTTTAGAAGGCTCGTAGCTGAAACACAGAATCAACACTTTCACAACTCACTGTGACTTTTCTCTCTTACAGGTGGCTGGTAGCAGTGGATACGGTAGGTATTTCTCAGGTAACTGACTTGTGGTCTCCTTCTTTAGAAGGCTCGTAGCTGAAACACAGAATCAACACTTTCACAACTCACTGTGGCTTTTCTCTCTTACAGGTGGCTGGTAGCAGTGGATACGGTAGATATTTCTCAGGTAACTGACTTGTGGTCTCCTTCTTTAGAAGGCTCGTAGCTGAAACACAGAATCAACACTTTCACAACTCACTGTGACTTTTCTCTCTTACAGGTGGCTGGTAGCAGTGGATACGGTAGGTATTTCTCAGGTAACTGACTCGTGGTCTCCTTCTTTAGAAGGCTCGTGGCTATATGTGGCTTTTGGTGGCCTAACGTGTACACAGTAGGTGGGTTTACTCACAGACCTCCCGTGGTAAGATGTTTACTCGTGGTCTTTGCCTCCAAGGCCTCTGTTACGACCGGGGGATTCAGTACTGTCACCGTCGAGCCGAACGCTGCCCTCTCCTCTCCGTACGTGTAGCTCCAGAGATCTGGACAGGGGCGCACCTTTGAAGAGGCTCTGCGACAGGCAAGTTACTGCACACTAGGCTTCCACAACAGTGTACTTGTTCCTCACATATGCACTAGCACTCTGAAATTCTACTCACGCAAAGGTCTGGATCTTCTGTGCAATCCACCACCGGCTCCACACTGTATCGTTGGACAGCATATAATTTTAAAAGCACTTCACCCACCGCACGGCGTCTTCTCTCACGACCGACTCTCTATAATGGCTCCTGACAACAGATACACAGCACTGCACTGCAAGACATCAAGTGTACACACACACTCAGCAAAGTCAAGACTCACCCACGACACACTTCAAGTGACACAAAGTAAGGTCAGGCCATGATCTTCCCGGAGCCGGCTGAGAACCTGCGGGGCGTTGTAGTAGGGGAAAGCTGGTGGTTAAATGTAGCTGTTGCAAAGATCTTCCTTCCTGGCAATGCTACGCTGCCGGCTCACCCACCACTCTGCTCCGTGATAGGGCACATCCAGCTGTATATTCCTTGTACTCACGGTAAGTTATCACACTTCCTCTCTTTATCTCCGCGATATCCACACTAGCTGGTTTCCTTTACACTGCACGTAATCCAGTCGTACTCATCCGACTATCACACTGAAGATATGCATGTCAATACTCTCACAATATCAAAGACTTCCAATATACTCAGCCACGCTATTATCCTCTTCCTCCGTTTCCAACCAGCGTCTCGTATAGTCCTCCGTTTCCACGCCACAGCAGCACAATATCCACTTCACCACCGGAACTCACGTACCGACTGCAACCAAACAACAACAACCCCTACTGGCTGGTTTTCGTGTCCTCTTTATACTCCTTCGCTTCCTTAAGTTCTCCAATCCTTGATCGCTGCGTTTATTTGCCACACCTGTGTTCAATCGGCTTGATTTTGCTCGCGGCATTTTCCCGGAAGTTCCTGTATTTCTGCTTATCCCGCCGGGTGGAACTCAACCCCGGGCGGAACCAATCTTCTAGAGTTTTGGTTCCGCCCCATGTAATCGTCACCGTGTGACAAGTGCATTGCTAGAATATAAATATATTGTATTGCAATAGGTAACATTAGGTATTAACATTAAATCAAACTAAACAAGAGATTTATAAATGAAAATGTTTAATAACAGTACTGACTTATGGTTACAATTGAAATTGTTTTGGTATAAATGCATCAAAATTTAAATAATACATGCACAATTTACTGTTTCCAATAGAGAACAGAGAAAGAAAGAAAGTTTAGAAGAAAGAGAGTCACCAGCATTGAACTAAAATCTTGGCTAAGGGGTTGTGTAAACCTAAACTTTTAAACGCCGAGCACTTTTTAGCTCTGACACTTGAGCTGTGAGCCAGTTGGTTGTTGTGATACTTGTCCCCGCCCCTCCTCCACTGTGATTAGACGGCTGTGTGAGAACTGACATTGACGATCGGAGCTTTCCACCCAAAGTTGAATCTCTTTCAACTCTTGACGCTCAGCGCGGAAAAACGCTGAGCGCCGGCTTATTTTAAAAACGCAGAGTTTCCATTAAATCAATTAAAAATCTGCGCCGGCCGCGGGCGTAAAACTTTGGTGTCCATGCCCCCTAAGGGGTTGTGCACACCAAAACTTTTAAACACGGCTGAAAACGCCTGGACAACGGCGAATGCCAGCTGTTTCTTTAGCTGAGCGCTTTGGTAGCTGTGATACTTTAGCTGTGAGTCGGTTGGTTGCTGTTGTAATGCCCCGCGCCTCCTCCACTGTAATCGGACAGCCGTGTGAGAACTGCCAATGATGAGTGGAGCTTTTCACCCAAAGTTGAATGTTTTTCAACTGTCGGAGCTCAGCGCTAAGGGGGCGTGCACACCAAAGCTTTTACGCCTTTTACGCATGGAAGCTCAGCGTTTTTCAAAAAAAAGCTGGTGCCCGGCGGTTTTTCCACGCTCAGCGCTGAGCGCCGAGAGTTGAAAAATTTTCAACTTTGGATGAAAAGCCCCGCTCGTCAATGTCAGTTCTTACACGGCCGTCCAATCATAGTGGAGGAGGGGTGGGGACAAGTATCACAGCAACCAACCGTCTCACAGCTGAAGTATCAGGGGGCGTGCACACCAATGCTTTTACGCCCGTGGCCGGCGCATGTTTTTAATTCATTTCAATGAAAACTCTGCGTTTTTCAAATAAGCCAACAGCTAGTGGGTTTCTTCCGCGCTCAGCACCGAGAGTTGAAAAATGTTCAACTTTGGAAGAAAAGCTCCGCTCGTCAATGTCAGTTCTCACGCGGCCGTCAAATCACAGTGGAGGTGGGGCGGGACAAGTATCACAGCAACCAACCGTCTCACAGCTGACGTATCAGAGCTACCAAAGCGCTTAGCTGAAGAAAGCTAGCACTCAGCTGAAAAACAGCTGGCATTAGACGTTGTCCAGGCTTTTTCACCCGCGTTTAAAAGTTTTGGTGTGCTGAATCCCTAAGCGCGGAAAAACTGCTAGCTGCTGGCTTATTTGAAAAACATGGAGCTTCCATTGGAAACAATTGAAAACATGCGCCGGCTGTGGGCGTAAAAGCTTTGGTGTGCACGCCCCCTTAATGGCAAGAAAAAGACCATAGAGAATGAACAGAAGAGCAGAGCTCATGGAGACCAGCCCAAAAATGGAAAAATGGAATGGAAAAGGCAGAAAGGCTGAGCATACCCTAACATTATCCCTCCCCTTGACCATGTGACCAAACCCAACATGATACATTCAAACTGACGATTAAAAGACCACCTTTAACCCCCACTGTACTTGACAAACAACTCTGCCAATAGTCAGTGAGCACAGGAATGCAGATGGTAGATCTGGGAATAGGGGTTGTGCCATTAATTCCTGTTTTCCCAGAGTGCACCCTTATTTTCAGCCTTACAACTCTTAAACTCTCCCAGTGTGAATCTAGAAAAAATCCTATCTTTTAGCCAAGCGTTCACATAAAACACATCTTATTGTTCACTTCTCAAGTAATGAAAGTTAATTTTTTGCTTGAAATAATATGAACAGCAGCTCTGCTAACCCTTCTGCTTTTGCTTTCCTGTTTCTATATCGGGATACCCAATACAGGTTACAGAAGCACAAGTATGGATCCAGCCTCACATGTGAAGACTTCAGATGATGCCAACGCCCCCAAAGACTTCAGATGATGGCAACTATAGATGGACTTAAAAAACTGCCATATTGTAATCACTGCCTCATAGTTTTTACAATAAATAATAATATTTGAATGGACAACGTTTACGCTTTTATATTCCCATTTGTTTGTCCACAATACTCTGCTGGACAATGCAAACTGGTGTGTTTTGCATCATCTAAATATTGTTAATTTACATATATTACAGACATTGTAACAATAGAAAGTGGGTTGAAAGTCTGTAAACTTATGCGGCTTTCACATAGGATGCGGTGTGCGCTGCGCTCGCCGCTGGGTTCCGCGCAGCCAAGCGATTTGTGCTCTGATGGCCAGACCACAGTAGGCGGGGTTTTCAATAAATTACTACAGTGTTTATATTTGCGTTAAATAGTCGATGAGGAATACAGAGACTGTTGCTCGTCTCCATTTCACGTAACTTTACCTACAACAATGCTGCTTGACTTAAAACACACCTGACATGCCAACTTGAACTGCTACGTGTTTCCATAACACGGTTTTCCTTCCGATGTGTCTGTAGGAGCATACACTTGTATTATAAAGCTCTGAGAATCCCAAGTGTAAGCTTTAGTCCATTTTGCTTGTTTGGATGCCCCATTTCTATTGGCCGCGCGGATATACACGAGTAACATCTTTCTACGGGATGTTTATTAAAGATGCTTAAACATTTTAATTTAATTTACATGCCTACACTGTAAAAAAAATGCTGTAATTATGCAGCTGGTTGCCAGTAACTTACTGTAGAAAAAAAGTCTGAAGATGTTTCATGTTCATTTAACTTTGAGCAAACTGTTGCCAGTAATACACAGTAATACTGTAATTTCTAAAGACATTTTTTACAGTAGTTGTGTTTTTAGCTAAGCCTTGTCTATGAAATCAAGCTTTTATGTGGCTTAACACATTAATTAAAATATTAAATTCTGTACACACTTTATTATTAAAACATACTATGCAAGAGCAAGCAGATTAGCCCAGAAAATAAACGCAATGCATTAAAATAACAGTTTGCTTAAAGGTGCAGTGTGTACATTTTAATGGCACCTAGTGGTGAGGTTGCAAATTCCAACCAACAGCTCAGTTCACAGCTCACCCCTTGCTTTTGAAACGCATAGAGAAGCTACAGTAGCCGACACTGGACAAACATGTCATTGTTGGAGACATCTTAATAAAAAGGTTTATCCATTAAGGGCTTCTGTAGAAACATGGCGGCACAAAATGGTGTCTTCCATGTAAGGGGACCCTCTGTGTATGTAGATAAAAACATCTCATTATAAGGTAATAAAAACATAACAGTTCATTATGAAAGGACTTTATACACCACTGATAATTTAGTTTTGTATATTATTTTGCATTTCTGTCAAGAGATCCTTCTAAAAATTACACACTGCACCTTTAAAGTATAACATTTTATTAATTAGGTGCATACTCAATTTTATCTTGCCATATCCATTAAGCTGTTTCTGTGGGAGAAAAATGCTTAACATTTAATTTAACGCATTGCTTTTATATTTTGGGCACGTCTGCTTGCCCTTACATGATTTAATTAAATTTTTTTAATTCAGCTGTTAAAAAACGTTAGTTCTTATTTAAGTTATCGCAAACACTTGATTGCAGTTGTTGCTGCTAAGGGTGGCCCAATAATATTCATTAAAAGCTGTTATGCTTTACTAAACTACATGTTTATAATTGCTGTTAACTATATGATATGACCTGTAGAGATATACCTATAGGCCTGTATACCAGCTGATATATGTGGTCTTAATTTTAAATTGAGCTAAATCAAGTAATATTATTTTAAATAAATTCATTTTAGCATGCCCAAATAAACGTTAATCAATTAAAACATTAAGAAAACCTAAATAACTTTGGAAAACCACTAGCCACTGTGGCTGGTGAACAAAAAAGTTAATGTCAAGCCCTGTATATAATATAATTACTATTTCACTTTGCACCTGATCATCATGTTTTCTTTGTTTGTTTTTTCAATAACAACTGACTAGATGTACATTATCTCTTACTTATGTTTTCATATTTGCTCCAACACTCACTGACCCCTCAAAATAGTTATGTGTGCTGTAATGTTATGAATGAAAGTGCTAAATTAATCCCACATTAATTTGAATTTCACATCTTTCGTTTTGTCTTTGTATACAGCATTAAATCGCTGCTCAAGGGCCTCAGTGAAATGATTCTTCAGTCACCAGCAACTCCCGATAAAGACAAAACGTAGAAAACTTTAATGAATTTTAATGGTTACAGCAAAATCATATTCACTTAAAACAATACTTCAAATAGGCTTTTAAGCCAAAAATATGGGTTGTGTTACTGTCATAGTCTGGAATTAATCATTTAATTATTGTTTCATCATCATCATCTGTTCCTCATTTGTTTAACTATTGCTCCACATGTTCTTTGTTATCATCCATGTGTATTTAAGCGTTCTCCCTTTGTCGGATCTCGTGTTGTATACATCTTTGTTACATGTGAGTTTTTCCCCCGGGTGCCAGTTAGTTGTTGTATTATTATATTAAAGTTTATCATTTATCCTAATCTCCATCATTCTTCCCCGGTCACATACCATGACAGTTACAATTTATATTTCACCTTTCCTCAGAAATTCAGATTTCTTTTGGTCTATGAGATTTGGAGCCAGAGAATAGTTGGACATCTTGTTTTGCTTCATGTTCTTGAAGACACACTGGTTAACTATTTTCTCAATCACTTCTCCGCTTAGTGACTTTCCAAGAAACCAATTTTCTCCACAGATGCCTTCAGATCCTGTTAAAGGTTTTATTATCTGAGGTTAGAAAACAGTATGTATTCTTCAAATTACTACACGAAAAGAGAGAAACCAAAAAAATGTGTTTGTACTAGCGAGAGTACACTGAAAAAAATGGACTTAGTGGGTGTTTGAATTTAAATAAAATAAACATGTATATGCAACACAAAATATTTATATTCCTTGTGTAAACATAATTTAATTGATTAGGATTAAAATGTTTTGTTTGAATGTAAAATGAACACATTATTCTCACATTGATTAAAATTGATTGAATTGAATACTTAAAGCAATAAAATTGGGTTTGAACACAAAACGGCACCTCCTGAGCAGCAGATGGCAATATAGCTCAATGAAAGGACGTCATTTGCCATAAAAGAAGAATAAAGATCGGTTGTTTGGGCGCCAAAATGAAGACTGGTGCTGCGTCCGAAAACTCAAGGCAGTGACTCGTTGCCTCGCTGCCTCATGAGGAAATGACTTCGGAGGCATGAAGGTAGCTCGGAGAAAGACTTTCGGACACACTTCTAAGGCAGCGTGTTTGAAATTTAAACAGAGAGCGCCTTTGTGATAACTAATCACATATTTGAAAACTACAATACTAATTTCTCGCTAGAAATGCAATTAAAATGTGTGAAAAGTGAAAATATACCTTTATTTACACTAAATTGGTGGTCCACTCGCGTTGCCGCCATTTTATTTTTTCGAACTCGACCGGACTCGACCAATCACAATCTTAATGTACGTCCACGCATAGGTATCACAGGAGACAGGAAGTCAACCAAACATTGAATTCGGACATGCCTTGATGCCTTGCTGCCTTGGAAAGCTGCCTCAGAAGGCAGCAATTTAGAGTTTTCGGACGCAGCCTCAGTTGCAGTCAGTCAGTCAGTAGAACTCTCTCAGACGGACACCACTTTATTAAAGTAAGTTCTATTATTTATTTATGTTCGCTTCATACGTGATATATCTTCACTAGATAGACTATTCTTTGTTTACAATATGTAGCCATTGCAATGACTTGTAGTAAATATTAGTTTGGAGGAGGTTGGTGGAGTAAGTTAACAGTCAGTCAAGCTCATAATGAAAAACACAGCGTTTTAAAAACGTCAGCTGTTTAACGTTATTTCACGTTTGGTAGTTTTATCTGAGTTGAAAACTGTCAGCTTTGAGTTGACACTTGAGGCACTTTTTACTCAGCTGTTCTATGGAAACGTATCAGGACAAATAAAACGCTAACCAAAAGTTATTCTGTCAAGAGTAACGTTATCCATGTAGGTAATTTACCAGAAGATATCAATTGACTACATTAATAATGACATTGCGTATGAAACAAACTGTCTGCTTAATCAGATGAACAGACCCGCGTCAGTTATTCGTGACTTCGCTACGCCACGAGCAACACTTGATTCTATTAGAAAAAGCTTTTTTAAATGTCTCGCGTGACGTCTGGTATATTAACTGAAAAAAAATCGCTTTGAAGTGCCACACCTTAAAGCTGACGTTTTCAGAAGAGAACCTTGTTTTAAGATCTAATTTTGTCCAACATTGCGTCCTATGACAGATATAACTTACTTATTTCATTATTGCTCTATGTATGTGTGACCTTCATCATTTGAGGTTATGTTTGATTTCACCTCTGAATATTTCCTCTTATAGGATCATCATCCTTGCACACACTCAAAAGCATTGGTAAGTCATTTCTTTCACTTTTGTACTGCTGTTAGGAGCTAAATCTTATTTTTGTAACTAATATACATGTATTATTCTTTGACTCGCAGTACTCAAATATACAATGGTTGGTTCATTTGTTTTCAGATAAATGCTGAATTTAAAAGAATCACTACTGTCTAATGTTCCTGGGTGTCACCTGGACCTCCAATCAAAAAACCTGATGAAACTCTTCTATCAGAAAGGAGGACAGCTAGCAAAAAGACTTTTTTTAATGATCAAATGACAGAAGTAAGTAATATAGATTCATAGACATAAAAATTTGTAAACATTGTTGGAAGTACAGAACATTTAGTATGTTTTAGTTACAACATCTTTTGGCACAAGGGTCATTAAAACACCTGGGAAGATTTAAAGGGGTAGTTCACCCAAAAATAAAAATTCTCATCACTTACTCCCTATCATGTTGTTACAAACCTTTATAAATGTCTTTGTTCTGATGAACACTAAGGAAGATATTTTGAGGAATGTTTGTAACCAAACCAATCCTAAGCCCCATTCACTTCCATAGTGGAGAAAAATAATACTATTGAAGTGAATGGGGCTCATGAACAGTTTGGTTGCAAACATTCCTCAAAATAAATGTCTTCCTTCGTGTTCACCAGAACAAAGACATTTATACAGGTCTGTAACAACATGAGAGTGAGAAAATGAGAGAATTCACTTTTGCTGTGATTGTCAGGTATGGTAGCACACACTCGAAACGTGGCCTCTTTATTTAACTCATTCCAGTGTAGTGAACACACACACACACACACACACACACACACACACACACACACACACACACACACACACACACACACACACACACACACACACACACACACACACACACACACACACACACACAGAGCAGTGGACAGTGCAGCTGCCTTGCTTTGTAACCCATGTATTTGTAACCAATTGTAACATGCTGTGGCAATGCACATGGGTCTGTATACTAACATTTATATTTGTTTGCATTGTACTAATTTCCAATGACACTTTTATTGTAACAGTAACTTTTTTCTGTTTCTTTAACTAAATTGGTCTGTTTTGTACAGGGCATGGATGAAGTCAGCATCAGTGAGGTCATTTGAAGACACCAATGTTGGGATTTGTGCTCTCAAACAACATGCTTCTTGTGATGAAGAAGAGGATCTTTGTATAGTCCTGGGGCCCGTACCATGAAAATGGTTAAACAAACTCAGGGTTACAGGATTAGTTTCAGGTTGACAAAACCAAGCCAATGTGCAGGCCTTGTTGGTAAAAGCTATTTTCATGGTACCCAAAACCCAGGATTTGCACAAACTAATCCTAAACAAAGCTGGCTAACCAACTAAACCAGCTTCATGGTATAGGCCCCTGGAAGCCATGAAGGTGTTGCAACATCGTGCCATGTTGTTTGAGCTGATGTATGCCTTAAACCTGAGCTATCCTGATCTCCGCTTTATTTTTAAGGAAATCCAAAAGATTTTAATGGAACTGCATTGAGAGTAACTTTAACAAACAGTTTCTTTCAGTGAAAGGATCAGAAAGACTGTGCTGCTCATTTTTGACTTTGTTTATCTGTTTTAAGTGTTTTCTCTTATTAAAACATTAACAGTTTGCTGCTCAGAGTCGAGGTTTGGAATGGGTGTTGTATTTTGTTTTTAATGAATCTTTGATTAACAGTTTATACAAATGCTGTAGCTCTGACTTTCTGAAGGATTGATATTTTCCAGTTTGTAAATCCATTGTAAAAATAATAGTAATTTCACAGATGGGGCTTTTCCTAGTCCCAGACATTTGCAATGCCATATATCAGTGCCATTGTTTTGTCTCAAGATGTACTCCAGTGTTGTTTTTGTAAGGTAGGTTTGTTTGTAAACATTTTTGTAAAAATCCTAATATAAATAGGGCCTAGTCATGGATTAATCTACAACCTGTTTGGGAAATTGCCCCTTTATGTATGTACTGCATGTGCTGATTGTTGTAATAGTTATTGACTGTTAATGAATTAATGTGTAATGATTTAAATGAATTGATGATCTGAAAGCAGTGGTTTGCCTCAATATCACTAAATATTTGTACAAAACTCTTTGCTTTTTATGCCAATGCAAATGTATTTTGTATTTAAAAAACAATAAATAACATTTGGATAATTATGGATGATTATTCTGGTGCCAGAGACATAATGAAATTGCTTTAGAGTTACATAATCCCATAATATAAGCATTAAAAAAGCATGTTGGAATTACAGATGACAATCTAGTCCCCTTACATAATAAAATTACTTAAACATTACAAAATAAATGTGTTATAGTAAAGAGAAATATCACTTTGAGTCAACATATTTCTATTAGACTACTTAAAATAATTAAAATGTTTTGGTCTGACACATAAAAATTAATTGAGGGAAATTATTTTGGTTTTAAACAATCGGATCATGTGGGACCGATGTACACATTAAAATTAAGTAAATTGAAAGGATTTTTTTCAGTGTACAAACAATGACCATGTCCATGTAGTTTCTGGAGTACTTACAGCTATCATCTCTTCATAAAAATGTGCAGCATGGGTTCCTTAGCATTTAGCCATCCTTTCGAACCAGGAACCAAACATGACTGGAAAAAATAATGTCTTAATATCAAAGTGTCAAAATAGTATTTTGTTTTTTTTTTAAGTAAAGGGGAATAGGCCTAAATGATCATTGGAAAACCTTAGATGCATGTACAGTAGTGTTGCAAAAATGTCAACTGAATCTAATGTTTCAATAGCAAAGTAAAGTAAAAATTCAACTAAACTGTTGCTAGTGAAAAAAATCAGTTTTACTAGTGAAAATATAACTTAAGTCATTGTTTTTGTTTTATTAAAGATTTTCATATGTATCTGTTCACTTAATTAAACTTAATAATTGGCTTTCCTGCCTTTATTCCGTTAGGCGAGATGGTGACCTTTTGTTCATGATTTAATCAAAGCTTGAGTCAAGAGTAAATCTTAGGGCAAAGGTGTAAACCTTTCTTTATCTTTATGATAAAGAAGTGGTCTCAGTGAGGCTATCATGGAGGTCTGGGATGCATTTACAGCTGACATTTCACAAGAATTTTTTAAGATGTCAAATTAATCTTTGGTGTCCCCAGAGTAGCCACAGATGTGTGACTACCTTTCCTACATATTGTACTGCAAAGCCTTTTTAGCCATGTCCCTATATTTACATAATAAACAAATAATGCATAATGAAAATGATGTTGTTGTACTTTCAGATAATAGATTTTTTTCTATAGAAATCATTGCACAGGTAGTTTATAGGTTTTATGCAGCTTTCACATAGGACGCCGTATGCACTGCGCTCGCCGCTGATTGTCTTGTTTTTGTATATTATTCAGATTCATATAGCCATAAATATGATACATTTACATATGTCATAGAAAATGAAACCATGCAAAACTCGTTTTTTAGTCATCTCCACTGTTATTTTTATAATCAAAAGCAGCTAACATTAAAAAAACAAAAACTACAACTATATAATGTACATAAGACAAACTTACTGAAAAACTTTTGTCGGAGCGCAGCATAAACTGTTCCGGCATCTCTCTGTGACCGCAACGCATCTTTATACAGTCTGGTCTTTTTGCACCTCGATCGTGCAATCACCTTCTCCAAAAACACTCCGAACACAAAAAGATCATCTGCAGTCGACGATCCACAATGGAGATGTTTATAATCTAACCTCTGGAGAAAACGGATCGCTTACCAGCGACTTAAAGGGACACTTCACCCATTTGCATTAAGTTTTGTATAGCTAGAACCCCAGTCATGTTTTTGACTGGTCGTGCATCATTTCCTCAGTTGCCACTGAGACAGGAGAAATACAGATTTCAGTGTTGCACTTCCTTCTTTCAATGATGTAAAAATCATCATTTTGCATCATTGAAAGCAGGAAGTCCAATTTCTTTGTTGAGGGGGTGAGACTACAAACACCCCTTTTCTCGGTCAAACAGGCACCAAATTCGAATTTCCACTTCCAACACTTCCAATAAAGATTAATACGGGTGAAATGCTCCTTTAAGTGAGCTAATGTTATTAGCAACAGTGTGCTATGTAACTTGTTGCGTTTGGGCATGCATGCGTCATCTTGAACTGCACAGATTTGAAGTTGTAAAGTGAATCCTTGTAATTGTTTCATGATTGGTTACTACCCCTGCCTATCAAAACTTTGCTGGCTATGCATTGGCTGGTTTTGTTTTGGCGTAATCCAGTCAAAAGCCTATGGTGCGCTGAATGACACCTCGCTTATCCAATGTGCGCTTCCAGGACATTTTAAGTTGTCAAACCTCATCTGATTGGACAAAACTGAAAAATTGGGCGGGATATTCATTGGAACAGTCTAAGGAAGCAGGAAGAGATGGATTTTGACAAGAGTTGGGATTTCCTATTAAAATATTTAGGAGCAACAAGATTAATTAATAGATCCTGAAGATTAAAAACAATTAAAAGAATGATGATGATGTATATTTATAGTTTTTCCCTGCTTTTTTTCTTTCCTTTTCTTTAACAGTTAATGTTAGTATAGATCTTTAGTCCACACTCCAGATCAGTGGGTGGTGGTAAATGCACCCGAAAGTTGTTTGCCAACCGCCAATAAAAACAAAAGAAGAAGATAAAAATCGATATTTAGAAAATAAACATGATCGATCATACATAACAGACGCGAATGTAAACAAAGGAGGATATTGCATGATTTTTCACTATTTTTCAATGTTTTGGATTAAAACGTGGGATGCCATTTGAAGAGTGGACCCTTGCGTTGCAATGTACGCTGAAGTTTTTTGGATTCGTCAGAAATGATCAGAACCATATGGAAAGAAATGTGAGTACCGATATCCCTATTTATATGCGGTCGTCTGCATTTCATTTAACCCTTTTCACTCCAGTGTATTGATTGCAAAAACAAGCTCAGAACATGAATCTTGAGTGTTTAAGCTTTCAAATAATGCAAAGTTTATGATTGTTGATTGAATGTTTGATGTTAAACAAAGTACAGAAACACATAGACACGCCTCCAGGGCCCGCCGCCCGGCCAGTACGAGTTTGTTAGTGAATGTTTTCTTCGCCATCACACTGCGTTCAATCCAACACAACTGTCAACAACTTCTTCTTCTTTTGTTTTTAATTGGCAGTTGACTCTACTAGGTGTATTACCGCAACCGCTGGACTGGAGGGTGGAACAGGAATTGCAGTTTTACTATAAATTAGATTCTTTTTAGACGCCCTGTAACCCTTAAAAAGGAAAACAAAAAAACAAACAAATTTTTACAGTTTTTTTTCTGTAAAATGTTTCTCAATTCAAAAACAACTTCATTTGCCTCTACCTGAGCTTTAAAGGCGTAGTGCACAATGTTTGAAATTGTTTGACAGTGTTGATATTTGAAATCACCTAAACAATCACGCCCCTACCCCAATAGAATCGGGACCTTCTTTTTATAGACCCGCCCCACACATACGCAACCCAGGCAACAATGTTGGTTAGAATACACGCCCCTTACTGGTGATTGGCTACAAGTGTGTTTTGGTAGTCGGCCTGACTTTTCCAAAGTGTTTTTCAGAAATTCCACTTTTTTCCATCGAAATTGCCACTTCTTCATGTCTGGATCTTTTAGTGCTTACACTTAGTCTATGTTATTCCTCACATTAGGTTGAAAGTAATAAATACCTCCCAGATGCTCCTTTCTCCCAGATATACTGCCATTTCTCATAAGTTCTTGCTTTATACTTTTAACCTCTGCCTTGCTGAGTTTAATCTCCACCTCCACACAATCATTATCTGCAGCAGCATATTTACTCATTCCCCTCCACCCCCTTGTGCGCTGAAACCCACAAGAAAGAACACTTAAAACCTGCCTTTTGCATTCCACTAGCCAGTTGTAAAATTTCAGATACTATAACTGCTTGTCTGTTACACTCCCAGCTATCTACCTATAATAGGGTAAACCATAGCCATAAGTTCTCCTGTGTAAACTGCCAAGCCATCTGTTAGCCTTTTTGCTATAGCCAAACCCAGTTCTGGTACCACATGTGCCACCCCCACCCTACTATCAGTTCTTTTGGATGCATCTGTAAACATAGTCATACTCTGACTATACTTTTCTGCAATATAAATGTTCACTCTCCATTTGTCTATCTCCTATTCCTGGTTTTCCTCAAGCAGTCCTAAATCCACTTTAAGTTCTTCATCTGTCCAAGTGGGGACTACAGGTAGCACCACTGTAGGACTTATTTTCAGTGAACTTAATCTCATCTTCACTACCTTGTGGTTTTTTTGTCCATCCAAAGCACACCTGTGAACTTCAGGTGGATGCATGTGATATTGTGTGCGAGGGTGGATCTGTGGCATGTGCAGGAACTGTGATCAAAGAACTTATATTGACAAGAAGTGAAAACCAATAGAACGTACCACTGCAACACCAGCGCCCAGCAATATACAGTTGTGTTCAAAAGTATTCAACCCCCAATGCTGTTAAGGGTTTTAGGGAATTTAATGTACATTTGTAATTGTATTCAGAATGAAATCCTACAATGACTTCTTAAAGAACCATATGCAACTAAAATGACATCAATTGGTTTTGTAATATAGTAGTAAATGTTTCTTTTGTGAATTCTTCATTGACACAATTATTCAACCCCTTAAAGAACTACCACTCTGAAGAACAGAGGTTCATTGAAGTGTTTTCAATCAGGTATTGAAAACACCTATGGATGTCAGGGAACATCAATAAAGCCTAATAAGCACCAATTAGGCAGCTTTAAAATGACTGTGATACTCAACTCCTTCTAAACATTTACTGGTGTGGTTACAAACATGGTGAAGTCAAAAGAATGGTCCAGGAAGACAAGAGAAGAGGTGATTAATCTTCACAGGAAGGGCAATGGCTATAAGAAGATTGCAAAGATGTCAAACATACCAAGAGACACCATAGGAAGCATCATTCGCAAATTCAAGGCAAAGGGCACTGTTGAAACGCTTCCTGGTCGTGGCAGAAAAAACATGCTAACTGCGACTGCTGTGCGCTATCTGAAATGTAGAGTGGAAAAAAGTCCCCGTGTGACTGCTGAGGAACTGAGAAAAGATTTGTCACATGTGGGTACTGAAGTTTCTGCTCAGACAATACGGCGCACCCTGCGTACTGAATGCCTCCATGCCAGAACTCCCAGGCGCACCCCCTTGCTATCTCCAAAGAATAAGAAGAGTCGACTGCAGTATGCCAAAAGTCATGTGGACAAACCACAGAAGTTTTGGGATAGTGTTCTGTGGAAAATTAGAACTGTTTGGGCCCATGGATCAACGCTATGTTTGGAGGAGGAAAAACAAGGCCTATGAAGAAAAGAACACCTTGCCTACTGTGAAGCATGGTGGGGGGTCAATCATGCTTTGGGGCTGTTTTGCTTCTGCAGGTACAGGGAAACTTCAAGGGATACTTCACCGATTTAGCATTCAGCTTTGTATCTGTAGAAACCCGGCAGTATTACTGAATGACCATGTTTCCCTCCATCATTTCCCCCTGAGAGGAGAGATATCTGCATTTTGGTTCTGCAAAAAAGTCCTCCGATGATGCAAAAATCGTCATATTACATCATCGGAGGACTTTTTTGCAGAACCAAAATGCAGATATCTCTCCTCTCAGGGGGAAATGAGGGAGGGAAACATGGTCATTCAGTAATACTGCCGGGTTTCTACAGATACAAAGCTGAATGCTAAATCGGTGAAGTATCCCTTTCAGCGTGTGCAAGGTACCATGAATTCTCTTCAGTACCAGGAGATATTGGATGACAATGTGTTGCAGTCCGTCACAAACCTGAGGCTTGGGAGACGTTGGACCTTTCAACAGGACAATGATCCCAAGCATACCTCCAAATCCACTAGAGCATGGTTGCAGAAAAAAGGCTGGAACATTTTGAAGTGGCCATCGCAGTCACCAGACTTAAATCCGATTGAGAACCTCTGGTGGGACTTAAAGAAAGCAGTTGCAGTGCGCAAGCCTAAGAATGTGACTGAACTGGAGGCTTTTGCCCATGATGAATGGGCGAAGATACCCGTACAGGGCTCGACATTAAGGCTTGTCCGCTTGTCCGGGACAAGTGGATTTTTTGTAGGACAAGTGTAAGAGAAAAGTAGTTGTCCGACTGGACAAGTTAAATTTCAATCAACGTTACTTCACGTTATGTGCCGTTAACGACGCAGAACTCGCAGCGCAAACACCGAGCGGAATATTGAACAGAGAGCGCGGCACGCCGACACACACGTTTACATGTAGGCTACTGTTATTGTTACTAAACAAGCTGTGCGCGCATTAAACCTGATCGCCGAACACGGAGGGGCGGGAGTCGCGGGACGGCATGGAGTGGAGTGGAGAGTGATGTTTCTTCAGGCTCCGGCGTGAATATAAATGACTTCACTGTGTGTCAAAAAAGCTGATTTAAGTCCGTATTTTTTCTCTTCTAACTTTCGGTAAAAACACATAATGGGCTTAAAATCTTGTTTAAGAATCTGTTTTATAACGAGAATCTCTCTTTAGCGCGCCTATGTGTGTGCTGCGCGACAGCTGATTTGAATCTGACAGAGTTCGTCACTGTACATTAAAAATCCCACACGAACATTACAGCATAAATGCTAGGTTTAAGATTGATTTGATATGTAACAAATAATCTAGATACATTTATTCTAATACGTTTTTTAAAACATGGTAATGTTTTAATGTTTTGCAATCATTGAAAAATCATCTATTATTTTGCTTTAATTGCTAGTCTGGGTTTGGTTGAAGGCTACAGTTTGTCCGGTTAGAACAAGTATGTCTCACTCAAATCGTTGACTTTATTAAATGTGCATAGATGTGTGGTTAGTATAATGCACGCACACGCACAGTCCACAAAACCTCCTTTGATTTGAATCAATCCTGCTTATTTAAACTATAACTATTTACACTATTCAGCCGATCTCCTTTCCCGTTATCATTCACCTGCTCTATTCTCCGACACTGCGCAGACTCTAGCGGAAAGTTTGGAACAGTCCATTTCGCACTTATTAACAGGGGTGACCGGATTAGTCCATTTATTAAAGGTGACACTTTTCTACAATCATTGAAATGTGGGGAAAATGAAGAGAAAGGCAGCAGATATAGCATCATTCTTCAAAAAGAGTAGCAAGAAGCAGCCAAATGAATCTTAGTAAAATACATTTCAGTGCCCTACAAAATTCATGTGATTTTCTGGTCTCTATATTTTCAGCAATGGGAGATAGAAATCCTGGTTTCAAAGTAAATTTCAAAAGTTTTATTTGATTAAATAGTTTAAAAAAAACATGAGGTTGAATTATGACTATAAATTGTATGTTAATCTCAATTCATTTTAATTAAATTTCAAGTATTGTAGCAATTGTATGTTACACATTATTCTGATTAACACACATATAATACTTAAAAGTATTTTAAGGTTGGATGATAGAGATTATATATGCCACCCCAGAGTAACTGCTGGCCCCTGCCTGGCCACCCCTATGAGAAATCCCTTGCTCCGCCACTGATTAGCAAAACACAAAAATACATTATATTATAAATCTTTACCCGGACAAGTGACTTTTGTGCATGGACAAGTGAAACACAAATTTACTTGTCCGAAGGACAAGTTGCTCAAAAAGTTAATGTCAAGCCCTGCCCGTAGATCGCTGCAAGACACTGTGTCAAGCTATGCTTCACGTTTAAAAGCTGTTTTAACTGTAAAAGGATGTTGTACTAAGTACTAATATTGAATGTCACTTGGGGGTTGAATAAAACTGAAAATGATGTGAGCACAGAAAAGACATTTGTGGTTATTTCATTATAAATGTTATGTTATATTTGTCTGACCTACACATGCCTCTTTGATGTAAATTGTAAGCAGGATGACTGAATGATCAAAATCAATGTCAAACCGGCCAAAACAATCAATTTCAGTTGGGGTTGAATAATTTTGAACACAACTGTATAGGCTCCATACATATACACACATATCAGAATTGCTAGAAATGGATTATGTAATCTAAATAATCTCTGTCCAAAAGTGGCAATTAACAGACATAGCAATGCATCATGTTCTATAAGATTATCATGTTAAAATGGAATTACTCAATAAAGCAAGAAAAAAACTACCTCAAATGTGTATCTATTTAAAACATCAAAATCATCACACGCAAAAAGTCGCTAGAGCAATAGACGGTTTCATCGGATGCACGTGATACACGTCTGGATCCGAACCTTACTTCCGGTTTCGTTTTTTTAATGGTCTGACTAGTTGCTGAACTGATCTCTTGAACAAATGCCTCGTCGAAAATAACAATAAAGTTGTGTCCACGTGGACTCGCATTAAGGGTCCCTAAAGTCTGGACTACGTGATGTCATCAAAGTGTGGACTCTGAGGAGGACCACAAGTCCGGAGTGTGCCATTTGGGACAGGACCATAGACTGTAAAAAAAGATGGATGACGCGACGTCGCCTCCCTCCATTGTAATGAATTGAAGCCAAAAATGTCCGACCATGGGCGTTGCCATGTTACGTAAAAACGTCCGTTTGGAGCCAAGGCATGCGCAGAAGGAATCGTCCATGGAGCCAGAGGCGGAGCCACGTTATCAAACTTCCGCCCAAATGCTTTCGCGCTCAACTCAACCTCGCCAATCATAATGACACACCCCGTTTCTATAGCATCAAATTACTAGCTAAAATGAAACTTATCACAATAAGGAAAACACTTTTACATATATACGCGTGAAAACAACTACCTGAAAGTACCAAAACCACCTTTTGGAAACTTTTATTGGAAGTGTAAATACTTTTTTTTATTTAGAGCAGAGTCCCATTAGTTTGAATGGAGAGGGCGGGGTTATGACTTGTACTGCAGCCAGCCACCAGGGGGCGATCACAGAGCCAGAGGCTTCACTTTTCAAGGCTTATGAGCAGTGTTAGGAAAGTTCACTTTCTACATGAACTAGTTCAGTTCACAGTTCACAAATTTTAAAATGAACTAGTTCAGTTCATAGCTCATATTTCCAAATTTTGAACTAGTTCACAGTTCCAAAAATGAACTAATTTATTTATAGTTCTTTTTCCCCATATTATTTTAAAAAAATATATTGCCATATAGCCCATATAGAACCACAGACAGGAATGATTTTATCAGTTTTAACACTGAAGCTAAATGCATCAGATTTCATATTCATATCCAACTTTAAATCCTTATCCAACCAGGGTTTACGAGCATTGACTGTCTTTTAATTTTTGTATTTGCTTGCACATACCTTGAAAGGCTAGCCGGGTGCTTCAAGGGGGTTTTCCGGGCGAGAAGCGCTGCGAGGCGTTGAGTGTATGACAACTCAGGTATTGCACACCGCACGTGCACGTTAAATAGCGTGAGCTTGTCTATTTCAAGATCCAGAATATGTGTAAGCAGCCTTTGTTAATCGTTAACGATTTAGGACAAATATGATGTTATGTTATCTAATGTTAAACTATGCGAGTGGCGCAGCAGGGATTTGGATAGCAGCGTCCAGTCAGTGTTGTTTTGATGACGTATGCAGCCTGGTGGCAGTGTTGCCAGATTGGGTGTTTTTTTCCGCTACACATTAAGGCCTGTTTACAGTGTGTTTTAGACGGGTTTTCGCCTGGAAGACTCTATAGAAATCTGGCACCCTACTGAATGACGTTAAAGTGAGAGAACGTGCCGTTCACAAGCCCCAGAATGAACGAGTTCACCTTGCGTTCATCAGGCAGTAATACAGTACGTTCAGTTCACGTTCGCCCAAAATATGAAGTAGTTCAACACTGCTTATGAGGCACACCCGGACAGGACCTATAAGGTTGCTTAGTTGGCAAGGAACACAGTCACTGAGTTGGCAACACTGCTTCAGCCAATCCCCTTTTTTTAAGCAAGTAAGCCCCGCCCACTTATTAACATTGAATTTGCATACAAGTTGAAAATAAAAATGAACACGAAAATTAAAACGAAAATGAAAAAGAAAAACAGAACATAAAATTAAAACTGAACTTTACATTTTAATTTTGTCCCTATTATTGCTTGGGCATGAATAAAAAGCCTTTTAAAAAATGTATTTACAGATTCCTTTTCAAGCTTGCCTTTTAATTTTAATATTTTCAGTCTTGTCTCAAGGTTATATTGAAAATGATGAACTGTCAAATAATCAATTTAATTTAATTTTTCAATTTGGCCGGAATGATGCTTCATCACGTTAAAAATGAAAATGAAATAATTTAATATAATGTTTTAATTTTTATTTTAGCATTTCATTTTCAAATTTGGGACATATTTTGCGATTTTATTTTTTATTTTATAATTTAATTAATTATTTTATAATTTAATTAATTAATTTTAAAAAGTCCAAAACACCTTCCTTAGGTTTCCTCTATGGCCAGCTTAAGGGTGCGGCGTCCCAGCGCCCCCTAGTGACCAGCCGCTACTGGGTGTAAGGGGAAATCCCCTATATGGCGAGGCTGCAGACCGTCTCCATGGAAACGGAGTTGTACACTGACGTCATGGCTATATAAACCGAAGACTCTCGGCGAGCGCTCATTCCTTTGGTTAATCTGAACGACACAGGACGGATTAATTAGCGGTTGCTCTTAACAAAGCGAAAAACTCAAAACTCTACAGATACATTGTTCGAGGACAGAAAGTTTATTCAGTTCATTCAGTTTATTCTGTTTATTCTGTTTAGACCGAGTTTTCACAGTGTGTCTACAATCCACTTGATCGTGTCTTCATCACCGTCTTCTACAGACTTTGGTGGAGGTGTTGAAAAGGTGGATTTCCCCCTCCCTATCACCACTGTCAGCATCTCGACTTCATCGTTGTTCGCCAGGTGCATCGATGTAGAAGAAGCTGGAAAAGTGGATTTACCCCCAACTACCTTTCCGGTGAACTACTACTGTCCGCTGTGGGCTTTTTAGGAGGACACGCCGATGTGGTAATTGTTCCGAACGCTGAAACGTCTGTTCAGTACCCTGGACCGTTATCCTTATCAGACGACATAAGCAGCGTTTGGTTACAAACAGAAGGAGAAGAGGAGAGTGTTGTAGCTGCTGAAAACAACATAGCAGGTGAGTCTGAAGTGGACGATGTAACTTTATGCATATTATATAGGCTACACCGTACAGGACATGTTTTATTAATAATAATGATAATGATAACGGTTGATAATAATCCAAAGATGTGGTACATGAATGTGTATTTAAAAGCTAATTGCAAAGCACATATTTTAAGGTGGAACGTTAGAGTTGCTGACAGGAGCAGCGCGCACGTCTTAAATTAGGTCTGCTGTGTTTCCTCTGGGATTTTTCCAGCTTTGGCGGCAGTACATAATCATTTTTAAAACGTTGAATATAAACGTGTATTTTATTATTTTCATGCTGTCGTTGGCTTTTCCTTATACTTATATCCTATGGATTATCTATATTTGATTTAAAATGGATTTTCTTAAAATACGTTTGCAGCTCAGTTCGCATCTTTATTGTGTAACGTTACAAGTTGTGTGTAGCGGAAACACTTGTCTCGTCTGTGTGTAGATTTTTTTTCTTCCAAACGCTGTTGTTGACTTCTGAGATCGTCCAGTCTTCATTCATGCAGTTTTAAAAGTAAAAGTAAATGAATTTAAGCATGAATGACATAACGGGGTGGTTTCCCAGACAGGGATTAGACTAGTTCTAGACTAAAATAAATGTAAGAGCTGCCCAAACTGAAAACAACTTGCACTGACATATCTTAAAATACATCAGTGCCCTTTGTTTTGCCTCAAAATGCATACCAGTGATGATTTTAGTAAGGCATGTTTGTTAAAACTAGTAATATTTTCTATTTAAAGGCCTAGTCCTGGCTTAAGCTAAACCTTGTCCGGGAAACCCCCCCCCCTAACATTGTTTAAACTAGAAATGTATATTGTTTATAATAAATACATATATTATATACACATGTAAATGTTTCTATACATTCATGAATGTGTGTATACATGATAATTACACACAGCACACACACATATATTATGCCAAAAATCACTTTTATTGTGTATGCGATTAATCGTTTCCCAGCCATTAATAATGTGTTTAATGAGAAAGAAATTGAAAAAGAAGTCTCGCACAAAAAATAGGAAATGCGTCACATCACTTAACTTCTGCGTTAGAAATAAGGTGGATAATTTTTTGTACAAGACATTGTTGATTCCAAAAGTACGATGTGCTTCCTTATACAACTTTTTATTTTACTCGGAAAATATCACATTCATGTGAAAAAATGGATAAAAGCTAAGCCAAAAAAGAAATTAAACATTAGACAAAATCAAGAACAAAAAGCAAGAAAGACCTATGAAGCATTTTGTTACTTTGAATTGTTGTAACTTGCCAATGGCATGAACATTTTTTATTTTACATTTTTATGTACGTTTATTTGTTTTCCACTTGTTGCGAGTTGTATATTTATGTATAAACATTTGTATAATTCTTGCATTTGTGTAATTAAAAAAAAAATAAGGTAGCACTTGTTTTTAAGACACAGATTAATCTTTGCCAAGGTTGTAAGTGCAGCCAACAGCAGCACGTGTTGTTCATCTGTTTTGTAATGATTTTTACAATTTTACAAATGATTTTTGAACAATTTACTGCTGTCATAATAAGCCATTTATCGTTACAGCACTAATTTACCCATAATTTATTTTTACAGCAATGGATTTTGTTCTTCCAAATGGTGTGTTGTCTTCTGAGATTGTTCAGCATCCTGGACCCTCCTCAGAAGCCATAAACAGTTTTTGTTTTGAAGAAGAAGGAGGAGACGAGAACGCTGAAAACATCTCATCAGGTGAGATTGAAGTGGACTGTGTAACTTTAACGCACACGCACAGTAATTGTGTGGATTTTTAGGCACCTGCAAATGTGATTAAAACCTTATTGACCTTCATTAAATGGTTATCAAGTAAAATTGGGTGATATTAAACCATTAAAGGGATAGTTCATAGAATAATTTTCTCATCCTCATGTTGTTCTAAACCTGTATAAATGTATTTTTTTCTGACCAACACAAAAGAAGATATTTTGAGAAATGATGGTAAGCACACAGCTCATTACAGTAACCATTGACTTCCATTGTAGGAAAAAAAATGATGAACCCCATTCACTTCCATAATAGGAGAAAAGAATACTATAGAAGTGAATGGGGCTCATGAACGGTTTGGTTACACACATTTCTCAAAATATCTTTCTTCATGTTCATCAAAACAAAGACATTTAGACATGTTTGTAACAACAGCGAGAAAATGATGACAGAATTTTCATTTTTGGGTGAACTATCTCTTTAAATGATTCGCCCTTTGCAGGAGTTTAGATAAAGATATCTGCAATATAACGTGCTTTCATGCTAAACTCGTCTAGAGAGGATGAGAGAGAGCTTTTGAATGAACAATGAATCATTGTTTGTTTGTTTGTTTGTTTTTAGGGGAAAAAACAGCAAAATCCATTAAAAGAAGAATTGCAAAATTTTTCTGTACAATGGGGAAGAAGATCAAGAGCCCTTTTGTTCACTGCTTCGGTAGGAACAAAGTGGAATCTTTCGTACCCTCCCCAGAGCTGAATCCGGGGAAGGCCAGTGATGATCTGGTCAAATCAGAGATGAAGACCAGTTCCGGGATGAAGGCTGATGATGATATTGTCCATCCCGTGGCAAAGGCAGACTATGATCTGCTGAATACTACAAAGCCTGAGGATGTATCGTCTGCCCCCCAGCATTTCACTGGCACTTCTTCCGTCAGTATTCCTCAGTTTGTCATCCCGAGGGCAGATACCAGTCTGCATATTGTGGATTTTAGCGAAGACGATTCAGTCGATACTGTGCTGAATGCTCGCACCAATCCTGCCAATCCCAAGCCAAAGAAGCCAACCTCATCTACTAGCGGTGAGTCTACTGTCATTGTTTACCTTCCTGCTGTTGTAGTTTATTTAAATCAATCAAAGTTTTTGTGTTTTTCATGATCTGTGCTTTTTGATTATGATATTGATACAGATGAGGTGCTAGGGGCGATTGGCTTTACCAGCAGGATGTACCCAAAAAGCCATGAATCTGATGGCAAACAGGTAACAAACTCAAATTATCATTGATGTGTAAATTGTAGAGCAGGGGTCTCCAACGGATAAAACATTTTGGTAACCCTTCTGGAGGGCTACTTTTTGATATAGTTTACTTAAAACTTTTTTGTTTATTTTATTTTACTTGTTGATAAAGGGTTTCATTAATCCATGTGAACCCAAGGAGAAGACGGACACCAACCCTGCCAATCCCAAGCCAAAGAAGCTAACCTCATCTACTAGCGGTGAGTCTACTGTCATTGTTCCCTTTCATGCTGTTGTAGTTTATTTAAATCAATCAAAGTTTTTGTGTTTTTCATGATTTGTGCTTTTTGATTATGATACTGATACAGATGAGATGCTTGGGACGAGTGGCTTTACCAGCAGGATGTACCCAAAAAGCCATGAATCTGATGGCAAACAGGTAACAAACTCAAATTATCATTGATGTGTAAATTCTAGAGCAGGGGTCTCCAACCTTTTTGTGGCAAGGGCTACCACAACGGATAAAACATTGTGTTAGCCCTTCTGAAGGGCTACTTTTTGATATAGTCTACTCAAAACTTTTTTTTATTTTACTTGTTAATAAAGGGTTTCATTAATCCATGTGAACCCAAGGAGAAGACGGACACCATCTCTGCCAATCCCAAGCCAAAGAAGCTAACCTCATCTACTAGCGGTGAGTCTACTGTCATTGTTCCCTTTCCTGCTGTTGTAGTTTATTTAAATCAAAGTTTTTGTGTTTTTCATGACCTGTGCTTTCTGATTATAATATTAATACAGATGAGATGCTTGGGGCGATTGGCTTTACCAGCAAGGTGTACCAAGAAAGAGAAGACTCCGATGGCAAACAGGTAACAAACTCAAATTATCATTGATGTGTAAATTCTAGAGCAGGAGTCTCCAACCTTTTTGTAAGCAAGGGCTACCATAATGGATAAAACATCACAGACTATGTGCCCTTCAAGGGTGCATTGAAAATGCCCAGATTTTAGAATCTCAAAGCTTGAAAGTTATGTGTACAGTGTCGCAAGCATATTTTTCATGTTGCTTTTTTTTTGTATTTGCAGGTCGCCATAAAGCAAGTTTGGGAATGGAAACATAATCCTTACACTGATATTGTAAGTTATCAAAACAAGTCTGTGAAAAGATAATTTCTTTATGTAATATTATTTATTTATGCATAAATGTGTTATAAATATATATATTTAGTTGATGAAGTGCTTATCGCTTTAAGATTGGTTGAAACTTGTAGACAGATGATATCTATTTTATCTTAATTTTATCAGAAGGTTAACAACAATTCAAATGATGCCAATTTTAAGACTGGCACCAGTCCCAAGACAAAGGGTTTTATTAATCCATATGAACCCAAGGAGAAGATGGACACCAACCCTGCCAAACCCAAGCCAAAGAAGCCAACCTCATCTACTAGCGGTGAGTCTACTGTCATTGTTCCCTTTCATGCTGTTGGAGTTCATTTAAATCAAAAGTTTTTGTGTTTTTCATGATCTGTGCTTTCTGATTATAATATTGATTCAGATGAGGTGGTTGGGGCGATTGGCTTTACCAGCAAGGTGTACCAAGAAAGAGAAGACTCCGATGGCAAACAGGTAACAAACTCAAATTTCTTTCAGCAAACAGTGTGCTCTTTACATAAAGATTTATGTTTACTCAAAACATTAACCGAGTTAACCAATTGTAGATTCTCAAAGCTTGAAAGTTATGTGCAGAGTGTCAGGTGAGAAATAAACTCGCAAGCATATTTTTCATGTTTCTTTCTGTATTTGCAGGTCAACATCAAGCAAGTTTCAAAATGGACCCGTAACCCTTGCATTAATATTGTAAGTTATCAAAACAAGTTTGTGAAAAACATTGTTTTATGTAATTATATTATTTATTTATTTATTTAAATATAGTGCTTATTGCTTTAAATAGAAATGTGTGGACATAATTGATATGTATTTTATCTTAATTTTATCAGAAGGCTGACAATAATCCAGGCAATGCCAAATTAAAGACTGGCACCATTCCCAAGGCAAAGGCTGGCACCGGTGTTGGCAATCCAGTTCGAAAACCTATTGCTATTCCCTGTGGTATCATGGTGAAGGCAGACCCCAAACCTGCCATCCCCAAAAAGACGGCTGTTTTTCATGAGCGTGATAAGAAGGTGAAGGCAGACCCCAAACTTGCCATCCCCAAAAAACCGGCTGTTTTTCATAATCGTGATAAGAAGGTGAAGGCAGTAACCAAACCTGCCATTCCAAAGAAGACAGCTGATACCGAGGTGAAAGCATATAGCGAGGAGATCAATGCGGCACACAGTGAGTCTACTGTTATGATTACTCTAAATTGGTGGATCTTAATCGTTTTGATGCCCTCTTATTTTCCACAGAAATATTTGACGGATCCCCTACTCACCATATAGAAATATACAGATATGTTTTAGCTTATTTCATTGCTTGTTTTATCTTGTTTTAAATCCTTTCAAGTCATCTATGGCCCCTTTGGAAGTCTTTTGGGCCTGTCCTTTAGAAACATCGCTGTAAGGATGGGTTGCAATAACAAACCCCTGATTTGCTCTAAACTCTGCTTAACTTTATTCTTGTTGGTCAACTCATAAACATGAAATGTGGCATTGTTGCTGTTTGAGTTCTTATTCTAAATCAAAGGTTCTAGCAACCGCATACATTTTCATGTTTTCTGTCTGTTTTTCAGGAACCTTGTGTCATGATTATTGTATTGATACAGATAATCCGCTTGGTAAAGGTAGCTTTGGCGCTGTGTTTCCGGGGACCAGTAAAGCCGATGGCAAACCGGTAGGGCACTCAAACTTATTTCAACAAACATTTTGCTCTGTACAGGTTTGATCAAAACATTTGTTAAATCAGTTAACAGATTGTAACTCAGTGGTTTTCTCTATTTGCAGGTTGCTATCAAGTTTGTGAAACGAAGGCAACCAAACCGTTACTTTATCATGGTAAGTTACAGTAGTTGTTTAAGTGCTTATTACTGTAATTAATATAACTGTAGGTTACATGAAGCACAGTTTAACAGACACTAAAATGCTATAAGCACCAAATAATATTAAGATGGAAAGGCTTTATTGTTTATGTTTACAAATATAAAAGCAGTGGAAATTAAGCCTACTGTAGGTACAATACAAAAACAAAATGTTTTTGTCTAAAGAGCAACTTATTAACAACTAATGTTTTTCTTCAGCCTGGATCTGGAATGGTTCTCACAGAACTAGTAGTGTTGCACACATTAAAGGAGGATCCAAACCCTCATGTGATCAAACTTTATGACAGCTATGAGGATCCGGATTCCTTCATACTCGTCATGGAGCGGCCTGATCCTTGCATGACCTTGAATGAGTTTATTCAACTTCAACGAGGTCTGCTGGAATCAAAAGCACGCACCCTAATGCGTCAGGCAGTCATGTCTGTAAAACATTGCTGTAAGCATGAGACTTTTCATACTGACCTCCACGCTGGCAACTTCCTCGTGGATAAAAACAACATGCTGCTGAAGCTGATCGACTTTGGGTGCTGTGACCGATTAAGAGACACGGCCTATGCATATGAAGAGTATTTGGGTGAGTTTTTTTTCATACCATAGTGTAGTGAAGCAATCTGCTTGTAGTGACTTATTGATCATGTGACTCTATCACACAACAACTGTCTTGCTTACAGGGGCACCGGCTTATCGGCCACCTGAGGTCCGCAACAGGGGCAGATACCACGCCATGTCAAGCAGTGTCTGGTCTCTGGGAACTCTGCTCTATTATATGGTTAATGTAAACTTGCCCTTTCCCAAATATGGGCCAGTAACTGAAGGCATGATAAACCATGAGAACGACTATTTAACAAAGCGTAAGTAAACGGCACAAACACAATAGGTCAGTTAAGTCTCTGATCAAATGCACAGTATCTGTGAAAGACAGTCAGTAAACATTATCCGAGCATATGCAGGACTCAGTGCAAGGATTATCCCCCTGCCAAATTGTTTCAATATTTTTGCTTTCACTGCTAAAACAAACATCCTGTAATATACCAGCAGAAAGATGTGATTCATTACTACTTAGCAGTTAGTTAAACTGCCCATATTTTATAAAACTATCATGAGCATTGACCGGTCAGTTTAAAGTTCTGAAAATAGGCTGGATAATATTTGAGCTATACTGAAGATGCATGTTGAGATATACATTATATTAAACATACATTATATTATTAAAGAAATCTGTAACCTTAAGTTCATGTGATCAGAGACTTTATATAGTCTTTTATTTTAAAATGATGACAATAATGTTTCCACATGCCATAACAGTTTATATGAACATTATTTTCTTTTCACTACTCACATATCTTAGAAACTTTACTTTAGTGATCAACATTAGTGCTCTTGATTAACCAGATTTATCCTAAAACATGCACAGAGATTCAGGATCTGATTGAGAAGTGCCTGTCCATTGATCCAGCTAAACGACCAACGCTAGACCAGATGTTAGAACATCCCTGGTTTAAAATGGGTGAAGAAGGAGGGATGGTAGGCCATTTAGTCCAACATTATTATGAAATATGAGGTATTGCAGTGGTTCCCCTGTCTGTATTTGGTATAATAACACCTGCTAAATCTGCTTCTTCTAGTCAGCCGAATTCCGTCAGATCATGGATGAACTCACCGACAAAGCCAGTTAGACCATCAAAAAAGCCAGTTAGACCATCAAGAAAGTCAGTAAGACCATTTAGGAAGTCAGACAGACAAATTATCATTGTGTAAATTCTAGAACAGGGGTCTCCAACCTTTTTGTGAGCAAGGGCTACCACAATGGATAAAACATTGTGGTAGCCCTTCTGGGGGGCTACTTTTTGATATAGTCTACTCTAAACCTTTTTTTATTTTATTTTACTTGTTGAGATGTTTTAATTCAATTCAATTTTATTTATATAGTGCTTTTCTCAATTGTTAATTGTTTCAAAGCAGCTCTTATATATATATATATATATATATATACTATCGGGGTATGTGAACGGGTATATGCTTTGTTTTGGACAAACTAACTATTGCGGGATAAGTACATTTACTGGACATTTTATGTGAATGCTTTGTTAAAGAAGAATGTCTTAAGTTTAGATTTAAATTGATCGACTGGGTCTGATAGTCAAACATTATTTGGTAAATCATTCCAGAGCTTAGGGACTAAGTAGGAAAAGGATCTACCACCTTTAGACACTTTTGATATTCTAGGGATAATTAAGTGGCCAGAATTTTGTGATCGCAGTTTACGTGGTGGATTGTATTCTGATTCTTTAATATACAAGGGCGCTAGGCCATTTAAGGCTTTGTAGGTGATTAGTGATATTTTAAATTGTATCTGATATTTAACTGGTAGCCAGTGTAAAGATTCCAGAATTGGACTTATGTGGTCATACTTTTTAGATCGAGTAAGCACTCTTGCGACAGCGTTTTGAACCAGCTGTAACTTGTTTACCTGATTTGCGTGACATCCCCCGAGTAACGAGTTACAATAGTCTATTCTAGAGGTCATAAAAGCGTGGATAAGCTTTTCTGCATCTGATGCAGACATCAAATGACGTATTTTTGAAATATTTCTAAGATGGAAGAATGCTGTGTGGCAGACGTTGGAGATATGACTATCGAAAGATAGATTGCTGTCGAACATCATGCCTAAGTTCTTAACCGTGGAAGATGGCCCCACCGTGCAGCCATCTATGGGCAACTTGTAATCTGACATATTATGTTTGGAGCGATTTGGTTCAATATAAAGTATCTCTGTCTTATTGGAGTTTATTATAAGAAAGTTATGTGCCATCCAGTCACTAATATCGCTAATGCAGTCTGTTAGCTTAGAGAGCTGGTGTGTTTCGCTAGGATGTGACGAGATAAAGTAAAGCTGGGTATCATCCGCATAGCAGTGAAAACTTATGTTTCCTGATAATGTCTCCTAGAGGTAACATATATAACAAGAATAGGATAGGACCTAAAACTGATCCCTGTGGTACACCATACCTAACCGGGGAGTGATATGACTCTTCCTCATTTACATAAACAAAGTGATAGCGATTGGTTAGATACGATCTTAACCAGGCTAACGCCTGACCACTGATGGCAACATAGTTTTCTAGTCTATTGAGTAAGATTGTGTGATCTATTGTGTCAAAGGCTGCACTAAGGTCTAGTTATATAAGGATTGAGATTTCACAACGATCGGATGTTAAAAGGAGGTCATTTGTAACTCTAAGCAGTGCTGTCTCTGTGCTATGGTGGGGCCTGAATCCCGATTGGACCTTTTCATACGTACTATTATTCACTAAAAATGCGCATAGCTGGCTTGCCACTACTTTTTCTAATATTTTAGATAGAAAAGGTAGATTTGAGATTGGTCTAAAGTTATTAAACTCTCCCTGATCAAGGTGTGTTTTTTTAATGAGCGGTCTAATAAATGCTAGTTTGAAAGCTGTTGGAACGTATCCTAATTCTAGCGATGAGTTAAAGATATTTAGTACTGGGTCTGACACTACATGAAATACCTCTTTAAGTAATTGTGTGGTGACGGAGTCTTACATACAGGACGATGATTTTTATGAGAGCTCTTCTATTGTTGTAGCTTTAAATGACTCAAGATGTTCGTATGGTAATCTAGTGTTAAATGTAAAATCTGCGATATAATGTGCTTTCATGCTAAAATCATCAAGAGAGGATGAGAGAGAGCTTTTGAATGAACAATGAATCATTGTTTGTTTGTTTGTTTGTTTGGTTTTAGGAAAAAACCCATCAAAATCCATTTAAAGAAAAATTACAACATTTTTCCAGACATTGGGGAAGCAGATAAAGAGCCCCTTTTGTTCACTGCTTCGGTAGGAACAAAGTGGTATCTTTCGTACCCTCCCCAGAGCTGAATCCGGGGAAGGCCAGTGATGATCTGGTCAATTCAGAGATGAAGACCAGTTCCGGGATGAAGGCTGATGATGATATTTCTCATCCCGTGGCAAAGGCAGACTATGATCTGCTGAATACTACAAAGCCTGAGGATGTATCGTCCACCCCCCAGCATTACACTGGCACTTCTTCCGTCAGTATTCCTCAGTTTGTCATCCTGAGGGCAGATACCAGTCTGAATATTGTGGATTTTAGCGAAGACGATTCAGTCGATACTGTGCTGAATGCTCGCACCAATCCTGCCAATCCCAAGCCAAAGAAGCCAACCTCATCTACTAGCGGTAAGTCTACTGTCATTGTTTACCTTCCTGCTGTTGGAGTTTATTTAAATCAATCAAAGTTTTTATGTTTTTCATGATCTGTGCTTTTTGATTATGATATTGATACAGATGAGCTGCTTGGGGCGATTGGCTTTACCAGCAGGATGTACCCAAAAAGCCACGAATCTGATGGCAAACAGGTAACAAACTCAAATTATCATTGATGTGTAAATTCTAGAGCAGGGGTCTCCAACGGATAAAACATTTTGTTAACCCTTCTGGAGGGCTACTTTTTGATATAGTTTAAACTTTTTTGTTTATTTTATTTTACTTGTTGATAAAGGGTTTCATTAATCCATTGCCATTTTAAGACTGGCACCATTCCCAAGACAAAGGGTTTTATTAATCCATATGAACCCAAGGAGAAGATGGACACCAACCCTGCCAATCCCAAGCCAAAGAAGCCAACCTCATCTACTAGCGGTGAGTCTACTGTCATTGTTTACCTTCCTGCTGTTGGAGTTTATTTAAATCAATCAAAGTTTTTGTGTTTTTCATGATCTGTGCTTTTTGATTATGATATTGATACAGATGAGATGCTTGGGGCGATTGGCTTTACCAGCAGGATGTACCCAAAAAGCCATGAATCTGATGGCAAACAGGTAACAAACTTAAATTATCATTGATGTGTCAATTCTAGTGCAGGGGTCTCCAACCTTTTTGTGGCAAGGGCTACCACAATGGATAAAACATTGTGTTAGCCCTTCTGAAGGGCTACTTTTTGATATAGTCTACTCAAAACTTTGTTTATTTTACTTGTTAATAAAGGGTTTCATTAATCCATGTGAACCCAAGGAGAAGACGGACACCAACTCTGACAGTAGACTCACCGCTAGTAGATGAGGTTGGCTTCTTTGGCTTGGGATTGGCATTGTTCCCTTTCCTGCTGTTGGAGTTCATTTTAAATCAATCAAAGTTTTTGTGTTTTTCATGATCTGTGCTTTTTGATTATAATATTGATACAGATGAGATGCTTGGGGCGATTGGCTTTACCAGCAGGATGTACCAAAAAAGCCATGAATCTGATGACAAACAGGTAACAAACTCAAATTATCATTGATGTGTAAATTCTAGAGCAGGGGTCTCCAACGGATAAAACATTTTGGTAACCCTTCTGGAGGGCTACTTTTTGATATAGTTTAAACTTTTTTGTTTATTTTATTTTACTTGTTGATAAAGGGTTTCATTAATCCATTGCCAATTTTAAGACTGGCACCATTCCCAAGACAAAGGGTTTTATTAATCCATATGAACCCAAGGAGAAGATGGACGCCAACCCTGCCAATCCCAAGCCAAAGAAGCCAACCTCATCTACTAGCGGTGAGTCTACTGTCATTGTTCCCTTTCATGCTGTTGGAGTTCATTTAAATCAAAGTTTTTGTGTTTTTTCATGACCTGTGCTTTCTGATTATAATATTGATTCAGATGAGGTGGTTGGGGCGATTGGCTTTACCAGCAAGGTGTATCGAGAAAGAGAAGACTCCGATGGCAAACAGGTAACAAACTCAAATTTCTTTCAGCAAACAGTGTGCTCTTTACATAAAGATTTATGTTTACTCAAAACATTAACCGAGTTAACCGATTGTAGATTCTCAAAGCTTGAAAGTTATGTGCAGAGTGTCAGGTGAGAAATAAACTCGCAAGCATATTTTTCATGTTTCTTTCTGTATTTGCAGGTCAACATCAAGGAAGTTTCAAAATGGACCCGTAACCCTTGCATTAATATTGTAAGTTATCAAAACAAGTTTGTGAAAAACATTGTTTTATGTAATTATATTATTTATTTATTTAAATATAGTGCTTATTGCTTTAAATAGAAATGTGTGGACATAATTGATATGTATTTTATCTTAATTTTATCAGAAGGCTGACAATAATCCAGGCAATGCCAAATTAAAGACTGGCACCATTCCCAAGGCAAAGGCTGGCACCGGTTGTTGGCAATCCAGTTCGAAAACCTATTGCTATTCCCTGTGGTATCATGGTGAAGGCAGACCCCAAACCTGCCATCCCCAAAAAGACGGCTGTTTTTCATGAGCGTGATAAGAAGGTGAAGGCAGTAACCAAACCTGCCATTCCAAAGAAGACAGCTGATACCGAGGTGAAAGCAGATAGCGAGGAGATCAATGCGGCACACAGTGAGTCTACTGTTATGATTACTCTAAATTGGTGGATCTTAATCGTTTTGATGGCCTCTTATTTTCCACAGAAATATTTGACGGATCCCCTACTCACCATATAGAAATATACAGATATGTTTTAGCTTATTTCATTGCTTGTTTTAAATCCTTTCAAGTCATCTTATGGCCCCTTTGGAAGTCTTTGGGGCCTGTCCTTTAGAAACAACGCTGTAAGGATGGGTTGCAATAACAAACCCCTGATTTGCTCTGAACTCTGCTTAACTTTATTCTTGTTGGTCAACTCAAAAACATGAAATGTGGCATTGTTGCTGTTTGAGTTCTTATACTAAATCAAAGGTTCTAGCAACCGCATACATTTTCATGTTTTCTGTCTGTTTTTCAGGAACCTTGTGTCATGATTATTGTATTGATACAGATAATCCGCTTGGTAAAGGTAGCTTTGGCACTGTGTTTCCGGGGACCAGTAAAGCCGATGGCAAACCGGTAGGGCACTCAAACTTATTTCAACAAACATTTTGCTCTGTACAGGTTTGATCAAAACATTTGTTAAATCAGTTAACAGATTGTAACTCAGTGGTTTTCTCTATTTGCAGGTTGCTATCAAGTTTGTGAAACGAAGGCAAACAAACCGTTACTTTATCATGGTAAGTTACAGTAGTTGTTTAAGTGCTTATTACTGTAATTAATATAACTGTAGGTTACATGAAGCACAGTTTAACAGACACTAAAATGCTATAAGCACCAAATAATATTAAGATGGAAAGGCTTTATTGTTTATGTTTACAAATATAAAAGCAGTGGAAATTAAGCCTACTGTAGGTACAATACAAAAACAAAATGTTTTTGTCTAAAGAGCAACTTATTAACAACTAATGTTTTTCTTCAGCCTGGATCTGGAATGGTTCTCACAGAACTAGTAGTGTTGCACACATTAAAGGAGGATCCAAACCCTCATGTGATCAAACTTTATGACAGCTATGAGGATCCGGATTACTTCATACTCGTCATGGAGCGGCCTGATCCTTGCATGACCTTGAATGAGTTTATTAAACTTCAACGAGGTCTGCTGGAATCAACAGCACGCATCCTAATGCGTCAGGCAGTCATGGCTGTAAAACATTGCTTTAAGCATGAGACTTTTCATACTGACCTCCACGCTGGCAACTTCCTCGTGGATAAAAACAACATGCTGCTGAAGCTGATCGACTTTGGGTGCTGTGACCGATTAAGAGACACGGCCTATGCATATGAAGAGTATTTGGGTGAGTTTTTTTTCATACCATAGTGTAGTGTGGCAATCTGCTTGTAGTGACTTATTGATCATGTGACTCTATCACACAACAACTGTCTTGCTTACAGGGGCACCGGCTTATCGGCCACCTGAGGTCCGCAACAGGGGCAGATACCACGCCATGTCAAGCAGTGTCTGGTCTCTGGGAACTCTGCTCTATTGTATGGTTAATGGAAACTTGCCCTTTCCCAAATATGGGCCAGTAACTGAAGGCATGATAAACCACGAGAATGACTATTTAACAAAGCGTAAGTAAACGGCACAAACACAATAGGTCAGTTAAGTCTCTGATCAAATGCACAGTATCTGTGAAAGACAGTCAGTAAACATTATCCGAGCATATGCAGGACTCAGTGCAAGGATTATCCCCCTGCCAAATTGTTTCAATATTTTCGCTTTCACTGCTAAAACAAACATCCTGTAATATACCAGCAGAAAGATGTGATTCATTACTACTTAGCAGTTAGTTAAACTGACCGGTCAATGCTCATGATAGTTTTATAAAATATGGGCAGTTTAAAGTTCTGAAAATAGGCTGCATAATATTTGAGCTATACTGAAGATGCATGTTGAGATATACATTATATTAAAAATACATTATATTATTAAAGAAATCTGTAACCTTAAGTTCATGTGATCAGAGACTTTATATAGTCTTTTAATTTAAAATGATGACAATAATGTTTCCACATGCCATAACAGTTTATATGAAGATCATTTTCTTTTCACTACTCACATATCTTAGAAACTTAACTTTAGTGATCAACATTAGTGCTCTTGATTAACCAGACTTATCCTAAAACATGCACAGAGATTCAGGATCTGATTGAGAAGTGCCTGTCCATTGATCCAGCTAAACGACCAACTCTAGACCAGATGTTAGAACATCCCTGGTTTAAAATGGGTGAAGAAGGAGGGATGGTAGGCCATTTAGTCCAACATTATTATGAAATATGAGGTATTGCAGTGGTTCCCCTGTCTGTATTTGGTATAATAACACCTGCTAAATCTGCTTCTTCTAGTCAGCCGAATTCCGTCAGATCATGGATGAACTCACCGACAAAGCCAGTTAGACCATCAAGAAAGCCAGTTAGACCATCAAGAAAGCCAGTAAGACCATTTAGGAAGTCAGACAGACAAATTATCATTGTGTAAATTCTAGAGCAGGGGGATAAAACATTGTGGTAGCCCTTCTGGGGGGCTACTTTTTGATATAGTCTACTCGAAACCTTTTATTTTATTTTACTTGTTGAGATGTTTTAATTCAATTCAATTTTATTTATATAGTGCTTTTCTCAATTGTTAATTGTTTCAAAGCAGCTCTTATATATATATATATATATATATATATATATATATATATATATATATATATATATATATATATATATATATATATATATAAATACTATCGGGGTATGTGAACGGGTATATGCTTTGTTTTGGACAAACTAACTATTGCGGGATAAGTACATTTACTGGAAATTTTATGTGAATGCTTTGTTAAAGAAGAATGTCTTAAGTTTAGATTTAAATTGATCTACTGGGTCTGATGCTCGAACATTATTTGGTAAATCATTCCAGAGCTTAGGGACTAAGTAGGAAAAGGATCTACCACCTTTAGACACTTTTGATATTCTAGGGATAATTAAGTGGCCAGAATTTTGTGATCGCAGTTTACGTGGTGGATTGTATTCTGATAGTAGTTCTTTAATATACAAGGGCGCTAGGCCATTTAAGGCTTTGTAGGTGATTAGTGATATTTTAAATTGTATGCGATATTTAACTGGTAGCCAGTGTAAAGATTCCAGAATTGGACTTGTGTGGTCATACTTTTTAGATCGAGTAAGCACTCTTGCGACAGCGTTTGAACCAGCTGTAACTTGTTTACCTGATTTGCGTGACATCCCCCGAGTAACGAGTTACAATAGTCTATTCTAGAGGTCATAAAAGCGTGGATAAGCTTTTCTGCATCTGATGCAGACATCATATGACGTATTTTTGAAATATTTCTAAGATGGAAGAATGCTGTGTGGCAGACGTTGGAGATATGACTATCGAAAGATAGATTGCTTTCGAACATCATGCCTAAGTTCTTAACCGTGGAAGATGGCCCCACCGTGCAGCCATCTATGGGCAACTTGTAATCTGACATATTATGTTTGGAGCGATTTGGTTCAATATAAAGTATCTCTGTCTTATTGGAGTTTATTATAAGAAAGTTATGTGCCATCCAGTCACTAATATCGCTAATGCAGTCTGTTAGCTTAGAGAACTGGTGTGTTTCGCTAGGATGTGACGAGATAAAGTAAAGCTGGGTATCATCCGCATAGCAGTGAAAACTTATGTTTCCTGATAATGTCTCCTAGAGGTAACATATATATATAACAAGAATAGGATAGGACCTAAAACTGATCCCTGTGGTACGCCATACCTAACCGGGGAGTAGGGGTGTAACGGTACGCAAAAATCACGGTTCGGTGCGAACCCCAGTTTTGAAGCCACGGTTCGGTTCATTTTCGGTACAGTAAGGGAGAAATGCAAACATTAAACTGCAGGTTGTTTATTACTTTAAACTTTTTTTTACAATTTGTTTACACTTTTTTAAACACTTTATTAAAATATAACAGATAAAATATATATAAAATGAAAAAATAATAAATAAAATACTACTGCAAAGTTATTTTTTACATTATTTTATAACAGAAGGTAACTCTTTTCTTAACCTTCTCTTAAACTTTTTCTACTAAAACCTTGAACTAACAAATTCAATTCCTGAATACATTTATGAACTATTAGCCTACATTTTTGCCACTAAAAATGTTCTGTTTTGATTTATTTTGGATTGTTTAACTCACAGAATTGATTTGGCTATGTACCATCTCTGTATAAAAATAATATTACTGCTCTATGTGTAACTGCATAGCAAGCAACATGATGATATACTTATTATACACTCATTTTGAGATTAGTGAGCTGCATACATAGCCATCTTTGATCTTTTGCACGTTTCTCCTAATCTTTGCTTGTGTCGTCAATGTAAGCTGTAACGAACCCCTCCGCAGCTGAGTAACAGCTGAGTAAGCCGGGGTTACAGCTCTTCTCTGTCCCGACCAGCTGATCGCATTGTGACAATGATATGATTGACGTGATATGCAGATGAAAAATCTGATCACGCATTCCTTATTCTTGCTGTCACAGAAAGCGCGTCTCATAAATGCGTAGCAACGAAAGACGTGCATCCTCTCACGCACTTTTGAAAGAACAAAGCAGCGCGTTGACACGCGTTTAACATGCGCTTTTAGATACGAAACGTAAACGTTTACATCAATAATCAAACGGATATACAACTAAGTAAATAAAAATCTTTCTGCGGGCCGATTTGTGTTTTATGTGTGACAGAAGACTTGCGCTGAACGCGGAGACTTCCGCCACTTAATATGTTCGTGCGGAAACCCACGTATTATGTTCCGCACAGGCGCACACAAAATGCATTCGGCCTTTCGGTGCACGTGCACACCGTGCCGAAAGCCCTGAACCGAAACGGTCCGGTTCGAATACACGTACCGTTACACCCCTACCGGGGAGGGATATGACTCTTCCTCATTTACATAAACAAAGTGATAGTGATTGGTTAGATACGATCTTAACCAGGCTAACGCCTGACCACTGATGGCAACATAGTTTTCTAGTCTATTGAGTAAGATTGTGTGATCTATTGTGTCAAAGGCTGCACTAAGGTCTAGTTATATAAGGATTGAGATTTCACAACGATCGGATGTTAAAAGGAGGTCATTTGTAACTCTAAGCAGTGCTGTCTCTGTGCTATGGTGGGGCCTGAATCCCGATTGGACCTTTTCATACGTACTATTATTCACTAAAAATGCGCATAGCTGGCTTGCCACTACTTTTTCTAATATTTTAGATAGAAAAGGTAGATTTGAGATTGGTCTAAAGTTATTAAACTCTCCCTGATCAAGGTGTGTTTTTTTAATGAGCGGTCTAATAAATGCTAGTTTGAAAGCTGTTGGAACGTATCCTAATTCTAGCGATGAGTTAAAGATATTTAGTACTGGGTCTGACACTACATGAAATACCTCTTTAAGTAATTGTGTGGTGACGGAGTCTTACATACAGGACGATGATTTTTATGAGAGCTCTTCTATTGTTGTAGCTTTAAATGACTCAAGATGTTCGTATGGTGATCTAGTGTTAAATGTAAAATCTGCGATATAATGTGCTTTCATGCTAAAATCATCAAGAGAGGATGAGAGAGAGCTTTTGAATGAACAATGAATCATTGTTTGTTTGTTTGTTTGGTTTTAGGAAAAAACCCATCAAAATCCATTTAAAGAAAAATTACAACATTTTTCCAGACATTGGGGAAGAAGATAAAGAGCCCCTTTTGTTCACTGCTTCGGTAGGAACAAAGTGGTACCTTTCGTACCCTCCCCAGAGCTGAAACCGGGGAATCCGGGAAGGCCAATGATGATCTGGACAATTCAGAGATGAAGACCAGTTCTGGGATGAAGGCTGATGATGATATTTCTCATCATGTGGCAAAGGCAGACTATGATCTGCTGAATACTACAAAGCCTGAGGATGTATCGTCTGCCCCCCAGCATTACACTGGCACTTCTTCCGTCAGTATTCTTCAGTTTGTCATCCTGAGGGCAGATACCAGTCTGCATATTGTGGATTTTAGCGAAGACGATTCAGTCGATACTGTGCTGAATGCTCGCACCAATCCTGCCAATCCCAAGCCAAAGAAGCCAACCTCATCTACCAGCGGTGAGTCTACTGTCATTGTTTACCTTCCTGCTGTTGGAGTTTATTTAAATCAATCAAAGTTTTTGTGTTTTTCATGATCTGTGCTTTTTGATTATGATATTGATACAGATGAGATGCTTGGGGCGATTGGCTTTACCAGCAGGATGTACCCAAAAAGCCACGAATCTGATGACAAACAGGTAACAAACTCAAATTATCATTGATGTGTAAATTCTAGAGCAGGGGTCTCCAACGGATAAAACATTTTGTTAACCCTTCTGGAGGGCTACTTTTTGATATAGTTTAAACTTTTTTGTTTATTTTATTTTACTTGTTGATAAAGGGTTTCATTAATCCATTGCCAATTTTAAGACTGGCACCATTCCCAAGACAAAGGGTTTTATTAATCCATATGAACCCAAGGAGAAGACGGACGCCAACCCTGCCAATCCCAAGCCAAAGAAGCCAACCTCATCTACTAGCAGTGAGTCTACTGTCATTGTTCCCTTTCCTGCTGTTGGAGTTCATTTAAATCAAAGTTTTTGTGTTTTTCATGATCTGTGCTTTCTGATTATAATATCGATTCAGATGAGGTACTTGGTGCGATTGGCTTTACCAGCAGGATGTGCCAAAAAAGCCATGAATCTGATGACAAACAGGTAACAAACTCAAATTATCATTGATGTGTAAATTCTAGAGCAGGAGTCTCCAACCTCTTAGTGAGCAAGGGCTACCACAATAGATAAAACATCACAGACTATGTGCCGTACCTTTCGCTAAGGGCCCTTCAAGGCTGTATGGAAAATGCCCAGATTTTAGATTCTCAAAGCTTGAAAGTTATGTGTACAGTGTCGCAAGCATATTTTTCATGGGTTTTTTTGTATTTGCAGGTCGCCATAAAGCAATTTTGGGAATGGAAACATTATCCTTACACTGATATTGTAAGTTATCAAAACAAGTTTGTGAAAAGATAATTTTTTAATGTAATATTATTTATTTATGCATTAATGCTTATCGCTGTAAGATTGGTTGAAACTTGTAGACAGATGATATCTATTTTATCTTAATTTTATCAGAAGGTTAACAACAATTCAAATGATGCCAATTTTAAGACTGGCACCATTCCCAAGACAAAGGGTTTTATTAATCCATATGAACCCAAGGAGAAGATGGACGCCAACCCTGCCAATCCCAAGCCAAAGAAGCCAACCTCATCTAGCGGTGAGTCTACTGTCATTGTTCCCTTTCCTGCTGTTGGAGTTCATTTAAATCAAAGTTTTTGTGTTTTTTCATGACCTGTGCTTTCTGATTATAATATTGATTCAGATGAGGTGGTTGGGGCGATTGGCTTTACCAGCAAGGTGTATCGAGAAAGAGAAGACTCCGATGGCAAACAGGTAACAAACTCAAATTTCTTTCAGCAAACATTGTGCTCTTAACATAAAGATTTATGTTTACTCAAAACATTAACTGAGTTAACCGATTGTAGATTCTCAAAGCTTGAAAGTTATGTGCAGAGTGTCAGGTGAGAAATAAACTCGCAAGCATATTTTTCATGTTTCTTTCTGTATTTGCAGGTCACCATCAAGCAAGTTTCAAAATGGACCCGTAACCCTTGCATTAATATTGTAAGTTATCAAAACAAGTTGGTGAAAAACATATTATTTTATGTAATTATTTATTTATTTAAATATAGTGCTTATTGCTTTAAATAGAAATGTGTAGACATATATGTATTTTATCTTAATTTTATCAGAAGTCTGACAATAATCCAGGCGATGCCAAATTAAAGACTGGCACCATTCCCAAGGCAAAGGCTGGCACCGGTGTTGGCAATCCAGTTCGAAAACCTATTGTTGTTCCATGTAGACAGACAACAAACCTGCAGTTCCCAAGAAGACGGTTTGTTTTCATCCACGTGATACCGAGGTGAAAGCAGATAGCGAGGAGGTCGATCCGGCACACAGTGAGTCTACTGTTATGATTACTCTAAATTGGTGGATCTTAATCGTTTTGATGGCCTCTTATTTTCCACAGAAATATTTGACAGCTCCTCTACTCACCATATAGAAATATACAGATATGTTTTAGCTTATTTCATTGCTTGTTTTATCTTGTTTGAGTTCTTATACTAAATCAAAGGTTCTAGCAACCGCATACATTTTCATGTTTTCTGTCTGTTTTTCAGGAACCTTGTTTGATGATTACCGGTATTGTATTGATACAGATAATCCGCTTGGTAAAGGTATTGGCACTGTGTTTCCGGGGACCAGTAAAGCCGATGGCAAACCGGTAGGGCACTCAAACTTATTTCAACAAACATTGTGCTCTGTACAGATTTAAAGAGCAACTTATTAACAACTAATGTTTTTCTTCAGCCTGGATCTGGATTGGTTCTTACAGAACTAGCAGTGTTGCTCAAGTTAAAGGAAAATCCAAACCCTTATGTGATCAAACTTTATGACAGCTACAGATGTGGCCTTTAAAAACGCGTGTTTTCTCCCGCGGCATTCGCCAATTCGTCTCACGGAGTCTCGCAGAATTCTGCAAGTGCTTTCGGGGGGGCTACTTTCCCTTTTCCCTTAATGTGTTTCGCTTCACAGAATATCCACCAGGTGGCGCATAAGTGTATGCTTTGTCATTGCGGTTGTTTCCAGAAGTTAATAAGGGCTTTGCTGAATATATAACATTGCTATTAAAACAGCAAAGTGACGTCAACCCCTTCTTGCCAGCATAACAGCGCATACAACTAATAAGACGTGCAATGCGCATTTATACTAAAGTGCAACAGAGACCCTTACGAAAATAAACCATGGGTTTATTGTGGTAAAAGTGTAGTAATCATGTTTTTTTTGGTGTATTGATTACTATCGGCAAAACTACGGGTTTACTACACTTACCATGGTTAAGCCTAATAAGGTTTTTGTACACCATGGTTGTCAGAACCATAGTTATTTTGTGGTTACCATAATTTCACTACAGTTTTTTGTTTTTGTTTTTTTAAATTGTAGTAAAACCATGGTTAATTTTCGTGAGGGGAATTTAGTGTGAGCCTATTTACAATGAATATCTTAATTATAATTTTGATACAGTTTTGTTGTTTGTTCATAATATTTATAATTATGTTCGTTTTTCTTAAAGTATCAATATTTTAAAGAGATTAATGTGGTATAAAAAGACATGTTTTAAAGTTAAAAAAATGTTGTACAAAATATATTAGCATTCTTATATATTAAGAATAACAATATGATACATTTATATTGCGCTAAAATGGAAAGAGGAATTCTTCTCAACCACCACCAATAAAGTTTAAACATTATTCTTTAGAAAAAAACGGCCTTTAAACCCGTGGAGCGAACAAGAAAACATATGCTTACATGCTTATTCGGCATGTGATATCTTTTTTATTTCGTTTTATAGTTTTAAAAGTGGCAAAAAAGATCTTAAAATCTAATGAATACTGTTCTCTGTAAAATATATATATAACTGCAGATGACAGCAGATTTGATTCAGTTCACCTACTAAGAAATTGGAGAAGTGATGATTTGTGATTGATTGGGGCTAATAGAATGACTGCCACACTCAAAATACACCAAACCAAATAAGCACTTAAACTAAAGCAAGTCATGACCATAACTTTATTGTGTATATAAATATATTATTGTTTATAGACATCAAATATCAAACATCACGCAGGCTTCTACTACTTACAAACATGCACACGCGGGTGAAGGTTAATAAATCTGCCGTTTTCTGAGGGTATCTGCGTGCGTGGGATCCGGGCAGGTCTGCTTTTACTCCAGACCTTGACGCTTTGTGTGTTCGACTTTATACGGTGCGGTGTTGACTGATCGGCGTATGACATCAGAGTACCGCGAGAGCAAAGATAAAGTCGGACCATTTTGTAACATTTCGACTTGCTCTTGCGGTACTTTGATGTCTTCGCTGCCGAATTGTCTGCGCAGCGCCACATAGAAACGCCCTTTGACTATTTACAGCAAAGTACCAGCAACATGAGAAGTGTTGGCACGCAAAAGAAAGTGAAGGTACGCAAAAATATAAAGTGTCAGTACTGCGAGCACCGGTTTAGTTATTTACATCGTGTGTTGCTCTTCACCATTGTGCAGCCGCGATCTCCCTCTGTAGTTTGTAGCTCGCGCTCCGGCTTCTGTAAACAATGGCCGTTTCTCAATACCAAGTACGCCAAGTTCGGACTTGCGTCCTTCTTAGTTCAGACATGCAAGTAACTTAACTTTACCATCAGTTAAAAGGATAACAAATAACAGACTTCATATGAATAATAAAGATAAATAAATTGATGAGACAAAAAAATGCCCGATAGATAAGGAAATATTTTATGTTTGATCAGACACCAAAGGGCAGAGCTACGAAGCCCGCCTGGTCACCCCTTGGAAAAAAGAAAACAAGAACCTTAAGACATCAGAGTACCGCAAGAACGATTTAAAACCAACCTCCTCCGCTTTATTTCTCGTGGTAGTCTGATGTCACCTGCTTGTCGGCTCTTGCGGCGCTGCGTAAAGTTGACCACATCTAAAAAACGTACTGCTAAACTCGACGGAAATGCTCTGTGTAAGCATGCACCTCCTTTATTAATTGTATAGCAGGAAAAGTTATATATCTTACTTCTTAGCGTGAGAAATAGCTTACAAGGTTTGGCGTCTGAGCGTGTGAACTGACAGAAATACGTGTGTCTCATGTTCGGCGAATGCGTGGGACTTGAGAGCCCAGGTTATATCAACATATGTCAAATTAAGTAACCCGATATACACTTAATTTTATAAGTTATAAACATTCAATTGAAATAACTTACAGCATATGTAGTAGATTTGCTTAAATAGCATTTAAACAAAGGAACTGCAAGGGAAACCCCACACGCTGGTGAAAACTGGAAAAAACGGTTTTCTTTTGATTCCCTGAGAGAAGATCTACTGGCATTAGGGGGGGGTGGCAAAGAATTGGCAGACCTTGGGGTTGGTGGTTTTTAATTTTTTGATTCTGTGTGAATGGTAGCTGCTAAAACTAGCAGCTTAACCATGTGCAATTAATTACATTTTGGAATTAACTTGCTTCATGTCGTTTTATTTATAAACTCTAAAAATATTTTTTGAATTTGTAAGAAAAGTTAGCATTAAATATCTTTTACAAACTCTTGGATGTTTGTAATTATCATCATTCAGAAAAGTGGTGCTTGTGTTTAGACTTGTGTTTGACGTGATTTAATCAGGAATATTACATTGGTTTCTTTTCAGTGTAGAACAGTTTGTCAACAAATTGCAAAAATATAGTATATTTATAAACATCACTAAAACAAAGTGAATTAAAATGAAAAAAGTAATAAAGTTAAAGCTGCTGATATTTTTGTTTACATTTACTAGCATTTGTGAAAATTGTTTCCTAGCTTTTTTTAAGTAGCCTAAATCCTACTCCAATTTATTTCAGTGTAGGTTTCTCATTTTTATCAGCTTTCTTTTGCTTTTCAAAGGGCCGTCTATCTTTGCTACCGCCAGTGCTTTAAGTGGGCCGGTAGGCGCCAGTACTCAGTACCGTTACTTCCAAATAGCAGCTCTTAAGCGTACCACCACCTCAGCGTGCGCCCGAACGTGCTTTTAGCGTACCGGGACGCTCATTTGCACATCTGTTTAAATCAGATGTTTAATTTAATCATTTGGCTGCACTGCTGCTTTTCAAAGCGCCCTTCACAATGCACGCTTCCTAATTCGTCCCACCGAGAGCAGAGACTACATTACCCATACACCCTTGAGTTTTACTAGTTAAAAGCGCATGCGGCTTGTTCAACTTCATGCGGCTCCGCAATAATCGACAGCAAGAATCACCAGCCGGATGACGTCAAAGTTTCGCGATAGCGAGACGAAATATGATTTCTTGAATCATTCTTGCGGTCCTTTGACGTCAACCGGCTGTCGGTTAAGTCGAACAAGCCTAGTGTTAACAACGTGGTCTGGAGAGGTGTGTGAAACGCGCAACCTAGCTGCTCGGTTAAAATGAAAATACTATGAACACTTAATATGCCCTCCTGGTTTTAGACTCTGAGTAGTAAAAGAACAAGGTCAGAATCAGAGGACTCGCTGGCTGACATCCCACCAAAGAACAAAGAAAAGGGCCGCACTTTGCATATAAAACGTATTTTTTATTGGCACAGACGCGTTTCGGCTTTGCGCCTTCCTCAGTGTGCTTAAGTGAATTAAAATTCAAACTCATTCATATATTCCTACCCTTCCATATACCCACACAATCGACCAATGATAATGTAGTGTCATCCCATTCATTCAATCATTCAATTAAAACAATTAATACAATCATCATTTTTTGTTTTCTAACACATTGTACACAGAACTACAACAGAAATACACCAAAGTTACTCAGATCAAATGAACCAATAACTATTTTTTTACAAGAAACAAGTCAATGACAATTCTTCATTCAAGCCATTAGGTGTGCATGTATTCAAATTAAAAATATACCACGCCTCCCTCTGTAGAAGGCGGTTCTCACGATCTCCTCCTCTAATAAGCCGACTAACTGTTTCTAAACCCATAAACCTAAGTGTGTTAGCATCATGTCCTGCGCTGTTAAAGTGTCTTGCTACTGGGGACCTTTCGTCATTCTTCCTGATGTTACACTTATGTTCACAAATTCTGGTTTTCAATTGGCGTTTACTTTTGCCCACATACAATAACCCACATGGGCATGTCAGTAAATACACCACGAAGGAAGTTAAACAAGTGATTCTGCCTTTCACTCTGAACGTCCTGTTTGATTTTGGATGCGTAAAAGTTTTTTCAGTGAGCATGTAATTGCATGCCACACAATTAAAGCACTTAAAATTGCCGTCTGGGATTTTGAAAGAAAGAGGCAGCGGACTCGGCGCAGGCAAATACGATCGCACTAAACGATCTCTCAAATTAGATGCTCTTTTATAACAAAATCCCGGAGGGTCTTGGAAAGCATGACCGATTGTGGGGTCACTGCTTAAAACGTGCCAGTGTCGTTGAACGATATGTTTTAATGAATGAGATATGTGTCCATAAGTTGGCACAAACGTAATTGGAGTATCTGTATGTGGCTTCCGCGCTCTGTCAGTCATTATGTTTGTGCGTTCGATGTTGCGTACCCGCTCAAGGCAATCTCGTAATAATGTATTATCATATCCCCTATTTGCGAACCTTTGACATAGCTCTCCTGCCTGTCTTTCAAAAGCCTCTTCACTGTCACAAATACGGCGTACCCTTAGTAACTGACTATACGGTAAACTGCGTTTCAGTGATGGTGGGTGGAAACTCTTGTAATCTAGAAAAGCGTTCCGATCTGTATCTTTTCTGTAAATCTCAGTGTGTAGTACATTATCACATTTTTTAACCCATACATCCAAAAAAGCCATGGCATTGGAATCAGAGTTTAAGGTGAATTGAATGGACGGCAGTCTAGTGTTGACATAATCATGAAAAGCTTCCAACTCTTCCATCGTTCCTTTCCATATAAAAAACACATCATCAATATATCTGTACCATACCTTAAGATGTTTTTTTTTATTCATTATCGGAATAAACAAAATCATGCTCAAATTTTCCCATAAACAAATTGGCATAATTGGGTGCCATTGGCGAACCCATCGCAGTTCCTTGTGTTTGTAGATAAAATTTATCCTGAAACATGAAATAGTTTTTGGTCAAGACATCATTAGCCAATGAGATTAAAAAGTCAGTGTGTTCCACATGATGGGTCTGCAGATAGTACTTTAAAGATGCTAAACCCGCTTTGTGTGGAATGTTCGTATACAAACTTGTCACATCCATTGTACATAATATATCAGATACATTCACTTCTCCAATACTAGATATTTTTTTCAAAAAATCAGTCGTATCCTTCAAAAAAGATGGCAGTTTATACACAAGATCCTTTATATGGTAATCAATGTATTGTGAAAGAGGCTCTGTTATAGATTGATTGCCAGACACAATAGGACGGCTAGGTGGATCATTTAGCCTTTTGTGAATTTTTGGAAGGGTATAAATGACAATCAATCTATAACAGAGCCTCTTTCACAATACATTGATTACCATATAAAGGATCTTGTGTATAAACTGCCATCTTTTTTGAAGGATACGACTGATTTTTTGAAAAAAATATCTAGTATAGGAGAAGTGAATGTATCTGATATATTATGTACAATGGATGTGACAAGTTTGTATAAGAACATTCCACACACAGCGGGTTTAGCGTCTTTAAAGTACTATCTGCAGACCCATCATGTGGAACACACTGACTTTTTAATCTCATTGGCTAATGATGTCTTGACCAAAAACTATTTCATGTTTCAGGATAAATTTTATCTACAAACACAAGGAACTGCCATGGGTTCGCCAATGGCACCCAATTATGCCAATTTGTTTATGGGAAAATTTGAGCATGATTTTGTTTATTCCGATAATGAATTCAAGAAACATCTTAAGGTATGGTACAGATATATTGATGATGTGTTTTTTATATGGAAAGGAACGATGGAAGAGTTGGAAGCTTTTCATGATTATGTCAACACTAGACCGCCGTCCATTCAATTCACCTTAAACTCTGATTCCAATGCCATGGCTTTTTTGGATGTATGGGTTACAAAATGTGATAATGTACTACACACTGAGATTTACAGAAAAGATACAGATCGGAACGCGTTTCTAGATTACAAGAGTTTCCACCCACCATCACTGAAACGCAGTTTACCGTATAGTCAGTTACTAAGGGTACGCCGTATTTGTGACAGTGAAGAGGCTTTTGAAAGACAGGCAGGAGAGCTATGTCAAAGGTTCGCAAATAGGGGATATGATAATACATTATTACGAGATTGCCTTGAGCGGGTACGCAACATCGAACGCACAAACATAATGACTGACAGAGCGCGGAAGCCACATACAGATACTCCAATTACGTTTGTGCCAACTTATGGACACATATCTCATTCATTAAAACATATCGTTCAACGACACTGGCACGTTTTAAGCAGTGACCCCACAATCGGTCATGCTTTCCAAGACCCTCCGGGATTTTGTTATAAAAGAGCATCTAATTTGAGAGATCGTTTGGTGCGATCGTATTTGCCTGCGCCGAGTCCGCTGCGTCTTTCTTTCAAAATCCCAGACGGCAATTTTAAGTGCTTTAATTGTGTGGCATGCAATTACATGCTCACTGAAAAAACTTTTACGCATCCAAAATCAAACAGGACGTTCAGAGTGAAAGGCAGAATCACTTGTTTAACTTCGTGGTGTATTTACTGACATGCCCATGTGGGTTATTGTATGTGGGCAAAACTAAACGCCAATTGAAAACCAGAATTTGTGAACATAAGTGTAACATCAGGAAGAATGACGAAAGGTCCCCAGTAGCAAGACACTTTAACAGCGCAGGACATGATGCTAACACACTTAGGTTTATGGGTTTAGAAACAGTTAGTCGGCTTATTAGAGGAGGAGATCGTGAGAACCGCCTTCTACAGAGGGAGGCGTGGTATATTTTTAATTTGAATACATGCACACCTAATGGCTTGAATGAAGAATTGTCATTGACTTGTTTCTTGTAAAAAAAATAGTTATTGGTTCATTTGATCTGAGTAACTTTGGTGTATTTCTGTTGTAGTTCTGTGTACAATGTGTTAGAAAACAAAAAATGATGATTGTATTAATTGTTTTAATTGAATAATTGAATGAATGGGATGACACTACATTATCATTGGTCGATTGTGTGGGTATATGGAAGGGTAGGAATATATGAATGAGTTTGGAATGTTCATTCACTTAAGCACACTGAGGAAGGCGCAAAGCCGAAACGCATCTGTGCCAATAAAAAATACGTTTTATATGCAAAGTGCGGCCCTTTTCTTTGTTCTTTGAGATTATTTATGAGTGAAGCCTGCTCCTACGGCACAATTGTTTGACATCCCACCAAACCATAATGATATCGCTGCAGGTCAGAAGCAAACTTTTTCCAATACCCTTTTTTTGCGTGACAATCTCCGCTGTCGCGGCTGTCAGTTTGGTTCCCCTCGACGCAACTTCGGATTTCCTCACACGATGTACAGAGTAAAAACATTATTGAAATTGTAATATACATTTAGTTTAATTGCTAAACTACAAGTGAATTAAATTTCAAAGAATTTGAACGACGCACACAACTTATAAAGGATTTATTATTTTACAAGGTTGTCTGTTGACTGCTGTATATAAAACCCCTTCAATATAGGTGGAGTCGAGTCAGCAAAAATAAAAAAATTAATATAGTACCGGGCACCTCTTTTGGGCCACTTAAAGACTGGCTACCGCGGTCTCACTCGCTGTAAACAAGGGTTTTGTTTCAGATGCATTGAATGCGCTTGCCTGATTAAAAGCATTTTATGTGTAATTTAATCTATAGATTAAACTCGTTGCGTTTATATTTTGGGTGCATCTGTTTGCGCTTACATGATTTACTAATAATTGTATATTTTAATTGAACTGTCTTAATGGATTAAGCATACATATTTTTTCACGTTATTCCTCGAATATCCCAGGGGGCTAGATGTTTTGCCAACAGTTTGACAATTTGTTAAATGTGCACAAAATTCATATGAAGGGTGATTAACAGTTGACTTCTGAAATTAAATAAAAATAACAAGATAAGAGGTTATCTTATAAGAGGTTATCTATGGAGAAATGAGTGCTTGCAGAATATGTCATCTTTTTTTGATGAATGCTTCATTCGAATCAGCATTACTTTTTTGTTTCTTCAACTTTAAAGATGAATATTCTCCTTTAGAGATGGGCATTTTAGAGATTTTCAGCAATAGCACATTATGTTCAAATTTTTGATTATTTATATGCATTTAATAATAGGCTACCGTAAAATCATAATGTACACACCGTAAAAATGATTCAGTGGCTTTGTAAATATCTCTAAAATAAATGATTAAAGTAACTTTATTTCAGTTAATGTGATTTTTTTTTGTTGGTCAAACCAAAATAAATTACTAAAAATAGAACAGATATTTTGAGTAAAATGTACATATTTTATTTGATGTATACCCCTTAATAATATAAGTATTACATTTACAGATTATTTTAATAAATATATAACTCTGACCTTCTTAAATATATTGAAGTTTTTAAAACTGTAATAATTGCACATTTCAAATTAACATTATTTCTATTTAACATCAACTTGTGTAAAAATGTGTAAGTTTTACGCCTAACTTGAAGTATGATTTACTTATATTTTTACATTGATATTATTTGAGTAAATGCAGACAAAAAAATAAATGAATAATAAGTAGAACAAATGTTAATTTAAAAAAATCCCATAGCCAACGGTTTTTAATCAGCAACAAAGAAACTGCGCCTTTTGCGGATGACAAACACCTCAGAAACTCCTCAAATTTATGAATATTTACACACACAATATGATTTTATTTCCTTACTACAAAAGTATAACATATTAGACAAATTCTCAGTGAAATGTATTTAACACCATTGCATACTTTTTATCGTGTTGCATACCATGTAAAGGGAAACATGATAATATAAAAAGTAGACTATGTACAGTAATGCAGAAAAGCGCATCACAACCATCTTAAAGCTATTAAAACGTTCAGATGCAAAAATGAACTAAATGTAAAATTAGATAAACTAGTTAATGATATTGCGTAAATGCTCTCTTCAAAGGTCTTCGCAAATTATTTTGTTATAAGACTCAGTTATCATACATCACGTCTCTTCTACTGTAAGTGCACGGAAAAAAATAAGACAAATGATGCGCGTTTGAGTCGGACTTTTATGAAGAATATGTGACTTTTATGTAACTGGCAAAAGAAAACTTCGCCAACGCAATGTATAGTAGCGGAGTGGCCATCGGGAGAGTCGGGACATTATCATCAAAAACTTTTATGACAAAAATTATATTTAAATGAAATATTCTTACAGTTATTAAAAGATGCACATATTATTCCATAGCCTATTACTCCCGTTTATGAGCACGATCATCTCTTGTCTCGCTCTGTTATGTTATAGCTGTTTGATAGCTGCGCATCTCCGTCTTTCAAACAGGTATCATTTTGTGTAGTTACTCATTTAGGAAAATTAGCCATGATTTAATGATTTTATTATTATTATTTATTTTTTTTTGTTGCAGATTACGATATGTATTACCCCAGTTTTACTACCAATACGAGACCGTTTTTTGTTTTTACCACGGAGGGCCGGTGGTATACGAAATTTCCCAGGTAAATTTTTTGGTCCCACTCCACCCCTGGCAATGTTTGCCAAAAAGCCTGCATTTGTATGACATCAAAGTCTTTCGCCTAAACACTGATAATCCGTGTCATGTTACTTCAATATCATACAGTTTACGCTCAGCATGAAGTTGAGCGCACAAATTGCCGTCAGTATGGTCTACATGAAACACGACTGCCCTCTACAGGTTTTTTTATTTCCAGCGTCCCCCACCGAACACCCATTCTGCAGAATGCCGCAGAATTTCGGAAGTGCTCGCGGCATTCTGCTCTCAGAGACGCGCATTTTTAAAGGGCACATCTGTATGAGGATCCGGCTTACTTCATACTCGTCATGGAGCGGCCTGATCCTTGCATGACCTTGCATGAGTTTATTAAACTTCAACGAGGTCTGCTGGAATCAACAGCACGCACCCTAATGCGTCAGGCAGTCATGGCTGTAAAACATTGCTTTAAGCATTAGATTTTTCATACTGACCTCCACGCTGGCAACTTCCTGGTGGATAAAAACAACATGCTGCTGAAGCTGATCGACTTTGGGTGCTGTGACCGATTAAGAGACACGACCTATGCATATGAAGAGTATTTGGGTGAGTTTTTTTTCATACCATAGTGTAGTGTGGCAATCTGCTTGTAGTGACTTATTGATCATGTGACTCTTTCACACAACAACTGTCTTGCTTACAGGGGCACCGGCTTATCGGCCACCTGAGGTCCGCAACAGGGACAGATACCACGCCATGTCAAGCAGTGTCTGGTCTCTGGGAACTCTGCTCTATTATATGGTTAATGGAAACTTGCCCTTTCCCAAATATGGGCCGGTAACTGAAGGCATGATAAACCACGAGAATTACTATTTAACAAAGCGTAAGTAAACGGCACAAACACAATAGGTCAGTTAAGTCTCTGATCAAATACACAGTATCTGTGAAAGACAGTCAGTAAACATTATCCGAGCATATGCAGGACTCAGTGCAAGGATTATCCCCCTGCCAAATTGTTTCAATATTTTTACTTTCATTGCCAAAACAAACATCCTGTAATATACCAGCAGAAAGATGTGATTCATTACTACTTAGCAGTTAGTTAAACTGACCGGTCAATGCTCATGATAGTTTTATAAAATATGGGCATATTATTAAAGAAACTCTATAAAGTCTCTGATCACATGAACTTAAGGTTACATAGTCTTTTAATTTAAAATGATGACAATAATGTTTCCACATGCCATAACAGTTTATATGAAGATCATTTTCTTTTCACTACTCACATATCTTAGAAACTTAACTTTAGTGATCAACATTAGTGCTCTTGATTAACCAGATTTATCCTAAAACATGCACAGAGATTCAGGATCTGATTGAGAAGTGCCTGTCCATTGATCCAGCTAAACGACCAACTCTAGACCAGATGTTAGAACATCCCTGGTTTAAAATGGGTGAAGAAGGAGGGATGGTAGGCCATTTAGTCCAACATTACTATGAAATATGAGGTATTGCAGTGGTTCCCCTGTCTGTATTTGGTATAATAACACCTGCTAAATCTGCTTCTTCTAGTCAGCTGAATTGCGTCAGATCATGGATGAACTCACCGACAAAGCCAGTTAGACCATCAAGAAAGACAGTTTCCAATAAGGAAGTCAGTAAGACCATTTAGGAAGTCAGACAGACAAATTATCATTGATGTGTAAATTCTAGAGCAGTGGTCTCCAACCTTTTTGTGAGCAAGGGCTACCACAATGGATAAAACATTGTGTTGGCCCTTCTGGGGGGCTACTTTTTGTTATATTTAAGACTGGCATCACATCAGGTGAGATTGAAGTGGACTGTGTAACTTTAACGCACAGTAATTGTGTGGATTTTTGGCACCTGCAAATGTGATAACCATTTAATGAAGGTCAATAAGGTTTTAAAGTAAAATTGGGTGAATTTAAAGCATTAAGGGCGGAGTCCACAATGTTTGAAAAACGGTTTGGAAAAGGAGACGGGCCGACTACCAAAACACACTTATAGCCAATCAAATCAAATCAAATGCCGGGCTGCGTATGTGTGGGGCGGGTCTATCAACAGAAGGTCCAGATTCTATTGGGGTAGGGGCGTGTTTGTTTAGGTGATTTCAAATATCAACATTTGCTTTCAAACATCATGGACTCCACCTTTAAAGGGATAGTTCATCCAAAAATTAAAATTCTGTCATCATTTTCTCATCCTCATGTTGTTCTAAACCGGTATAGACGGTTTCAGCAGTAACAACATAAACACGCGGCTTTCGTGGTCATCACGTAACTAACGGTAAACTCTGCGAAGAATAAATAACAACAAAGTCCTTTTAAAGTAGTTTATTTATATAACAAACAAAAAATAAACAACACGTAGATTACATAGGAACCCAAAACATTTGTTATTTTCGACGAGGTATTTGTTTAAGAGTTCAGTTTCAGCAACTAGTCAGACCATTTAAGAAACAGAAATCGGAAGTAAAGTTCTGACCAGACGCTTATCGCGTCACCGCACGTGCAGTGTGTATTTTTTTCTGATATTTTGAGAAATGATGGTAAGCACACAGCTCATTACAGTAACCATTGACTTCCATTGTAGGGAAAAAACAATCATGAGCCCCATTCACTTCCATAATAGGAGAAAAGAATACTGTAGAAGTGAATGGGGCTCATGAACGGTTTGGTTACACACATTTCTCAAAATATCTTCCTTCATGTTAATCAGAACAAAGACATTTATACATGTTTGTAACAAAATGAGAGTGAGAAAATTATGGTAAACTATCCCTTTAAATGATTCTTAACTCGCCCTTTGCAGCAGTTTAGATGAAGATATCTGTGATATAATGCGCTGTCATGCTAAACTCATAGAGAGAGGATGAGAGAGAGCTTTGGAATGAACAATGAATCACTGTTTGTTTGTTTGTTTGTTTGTTTTTAGGGAAAAAACAGCAAAATCTGTTAAAAGACATTGGGGAAGAAGATAAAGAGCCCCTTTGTTCACTGCTTAGGGAGGAACAAAGTGGTACCTTTCATACCCTCCCAAGAGCTGAAACCGGGGAATCCGGGGAAGGCCAATGATGATCTGGACAAATCACAGATGAAGACCAGTTCCGGGATGAAGACTGATGATGATATTGCCCATCCCGTGGCACTAATCACCTACAAAGCTTTAAATGGCCTAGCACCCTCAAATCTTGGAGAACTACTATCAACCTGCATTAACGACGACAGTGGGGCCTCCAGCCTTAGTCAAACGGGTTGGCACGTATGGTCGGGGTTGCGATTGTGGCGCTTGCGTGTATCTTGCGAATAGTATGCCATACAGACCTGTTTGCCACTGAACCTGCATTAACGACGACAGTGGGGCCTCCAGCCTTAGTCAAACGGGTTGGCACGTATGGTCGGGTTGCGATTTTGGCGCTTTCGTGTATCTTGCGAATAGTATGCCTTACAGACCCGTTTGCCACTGAACCTGCATTAACGACGACAGTGGGGCCTCCAGCCTTAGTCAAACGGGTTGGCACATATGGTCGGGTCGCGATTTTGGCGCTTTCGTGTATCTTGCGAATAGTATGCCATACAAACCCGTTTGCCACTGAACCTGCATTAACGACGACAGTGGGGCCTCCAGCCTTAGTCAAACGGGTTGGCACGTATGGTTGGGTTGCAATTTTGACGCTTTCGTGTGTCTTGTGAATATGCCATACAGACCCGTTTGCCACTGAACCTGCATTAACGATGACAGAGGGGCCTCCAGCCTTAGTCAAACGGGTTGGCACGTATGGTTGGGTTGCGATTTTGGTGCTTTCGTGTATCTTGCGAATAGTATGCCATACAAACCCGTTTGCCACTGAACCTGCATTAACGACGACAGTGGGGCCTCCAGCCTTAGTCAAACGGGTTGGCACGTATGGTCGGGTCGCGATTTTGGCGCTTTCGTGTGTCTTGTGAATATGCCATACAGACCCGTTTGCCACTGAACCTGCATTAACGACGACAGTGGGGCCCCCAGCCTTAGTCAAACGGGTTGGCACGTATGGTCGGGTCGCGATTTTGGCGCTTTCGTGTATCTTGCAAATAGTATGCCTTACAGACCCGTTTGCCACTGAACCTGCATTAACACTCTGGGGTCGACGGTGGTGCGGGCGCCGCAAACTCTTTATTTTTCAATCACTCCGCAAAGAGAGTTAGGTAACTCTGCTGATTTTGGTCATACAGATATGATTTATACATCATTTAAAACTTTAAAGTGTCTAGTTTTTTTCTGTCCACGCCCAATAAAAACAGAATGTTGTGCTTTTCGCAAAATTAAGAAAATAAACATGATGCGTGTTTTGTTCTCTCTCCCTCAGTGAAGTCCTTTCAGAAACACGTCAGAAAAATTAACTGTAACTTAAGGAATTCTTGTCATATAAACAAAAGATACATATCTACATAATGCTTGGAATGTCTGCTTTTGGAAGATGTAAGTGAATATCAAATATTGTAATTCGTTGTTAACTGTGTTAGAAGAGGGAGATGTACCGTCTTTCTCGTGTTCCTGTATTATCTATAATGAGCCACGCCCCGCTCCATTGAAGAGAAGAGCAGAGATCATCCATATTCATTAGTCAACCCCAGTCAATGGAGAATCCGTCTCTGTAGCCATTCAGTCAGTGGCAGTGCTGTGTTGAGTTTTAATCCAAGTGTTGGTGACATGACATCTACTTGTTTACTCAGACTGTAACTTAAGTTATCTCCAGACGCGAGTGTGTGTGCTTCATCAAACAGACGCGATCGACGCACACACAAATACCTCATATTTGACGCGCTTTGTGGTATCATTATAAGATATGCGATAGTAAACATCACATCTACTTGTTTACTCGCGCCTAAAGTTATCTCCAAACAGACGCGAGTGCGTGTGCTTCGTCAGTGACGCGATGTCCAAACGCACACACAAACATGATGCCTCGTATTTGACGCGCTTTGTGGTATTCTTATAAAAGGTGCCATTGCAAACATCACATCTACTTGTTTACTCGCGCATAAAGTTATCTCCAAAAAGACGCGAGTGTGTGCTTCGTCAGTGTGACGGGACCGAGGTCCAAACGCACACAAAAACACAAGATGCCTCATATTTGACGCGCTTTGTGGTAAAATTATAAAGTATGCTCTCTCGCCTTTAAATACAAGTCATCTCCAGGCGCTTATGTTTTCTTTGTGCTTCCGTCAGACGCTGTTGATGGCCAAACGCACACACAATGCCTCATATTTGACGCACTTTTGTATTAAGACGGATCTAAACACATCTAAAACCCTGTTTGTTCGCGTATATCTCTACACGGTAAGTTTATTTAACGCAGGATCACGCATGGGAAGGCATTTCTTTTGTGTTGCTTTCACAAACAAACACGTAACAAGGCGTCGTACTGCCTAAAGGCTCATTAGCCTATGCAGCTCATTATGCAAGTGTTTTGTTCTTCAGCTGTCAATCACAGATTATTCAAGAGCTTCCAGCCTCCTTGCATATTGCCTTCCTAACCAAAAAGTGACTTTGAAATTGTAAATCAATATTATTGTCTTATGTAAATGAGTAAGCAGAATGATTTTCACATCATTTTAAAGAAAAAACTCTAGACTACTAGATCCTATTTTGAAAAGTCTTGGGAAAACATGTTTAGTATGAGTTTTTTTTACTTATATCAGTCACTTAAAAATTTAGCTTTTTCAAAAACCACGCATAAACATTTTTCTCTTAAAAATACAAACATGTACATACATGTTGATCATATAATATAGTAGCCCAGTTTGTGCTGAACACAGTGTTATAAGACTTTTGCCATTATTATGTTTTTAAGCAACTGAAAAAAGCACAAATGTCAGTGCATGTCAAAACTTCTCCAGGGCCCTAAAAACCCCTTAGACCCCAGAGGGTTAACAACGACTGTGGGGCCTCCAGCCTTACTCAAACGGGTTGGCACATATGGTCGGGTCGCGATTTTGGCGCTTTCGTGTATCTTGCGAATAGTATGCCATACAGACCCGTTTGCCACTGAACCTGCATTAACGACGACTGTGGGGCCTCCAGCCTTAGTCAAACGGGTTGGCACGTATGGTCGGGTTGCGATTTTGGCGCTTTCGTGTGTCTTGTGAATATGCCATACAGACCCGTTTGCCACTGAACCTGCATTAACGACGACAGAGGGGCCTCCAGCCTTAGTCAAACGGGTTGGCACGTATGGTCGGGTTGCGATTTTGGCGCTTTCGTGTATCTTGCGAATAGTATGCCATACAGACCCGTTTGCCACTGAACCTGCATTAACGACGACAGTGTGGCCTCCAGCCTTAGTCAAATGTGTTGCACGTATGGTCCGGTTGCGATTTTGGCGCTTTCGTGTGTCTTGTGAATACTATGCCATAAAGACCCGTTTGCCACTGAACCTGCATTAACGACGACAGTGGGGCCTCCAGCCTTAGTCAAACGGGTTGGCACGTATGGTCGGGTCTCGATTTTGGCGCTTTCGTGTATCTTGCGAATAGTATGCCATAAAGACCCGTTTGCCACTGAAATTGCATTAACGACGACAGTGGGGCCTCCAGCCTTAGTCAAACGGGTTGGCACGTATGGTCGGGTTGCGATTTTGGCGCTTTCGTGTGTCTTGTGAATACTATGCCATAAAGACCCGTTTGCCACTGAACCTGCATTAACGACGACAGAGGGGCCTCCAGCCTTAGTCAAACGGGTTGGCACTTATGGTCGGGTCGCGATTTTGGCGCTTTCGCTTATCTTGCGAATAGTATGCCATACAGACCCGTTTGCCACTGAACCTGCATTAACGACGACAGTGTGGCCTCCAGCCTTAGTCAAACGTGTGGTCCAGTATGGTCGGGTTGCGCTTTTGGCGCTTTCGTGTGTATTGAGAATATTATGCAATACAGACCCGTTTGCCACTGAACCTGCATTAACGACGACAGTGGGGCCTCCAGCCTTAGTCAAACGGGTTGGCACGTATGGTCGGGTTGCGATTTTGGCGCTTTCGTGTATCTTGCGAATACTATGCCATACAGACCCGTTTGCCACTGAACCTGCATTAACGACGACAGTGGGGCCTCCAGCCTTAGTCAAACGGGTTGGCACGTATGGTCGGGTCGCGATTTTGGCGCTTTCGTGTATCTTGCGAATAGTATGCCATACAGACCCGTTTGCCACTGAACCTGCATTAACGACGACAGTGGGGCCTCCAGCCTTAGTCAAACGGGTTGGCACGTATGGTCGGGTTGCGATTTTGGCGCTTTCGTGTATCTTGCGAATAGTATGCCATAAAGACCCGTTTGCCACTGAACCTGCATTAACGACGACAGTGGGGCCTCCAGCCTTAGTCAAAGTGGTTGGCTCGTATGGTGTGGTTGCGTTTTTGGAGGTTTCGTGTATCTTGCTATTAGTATGCCATACAGACCCGTTTGCCACTGAACCTGCATTAACGACGACAGAGGGGCCTCCAGCCTTAGTCAAACGGGTTGGCACGTATGGTCGGGTTGCGATTTTGGCGCTTTCGTGTATCTTGCGAATAAGCCATACAGACCCGTTTGCCACTGAACCTGCATTAACGACGACAGTGGGGCCTCCAGCCTTAGTCAAACGGGTTGGCACTTATGGTCGGGTTGCGATTTTGGCGCTTTCGTGTATCTTGCGAATATGCCATACAGACCCGTTTGCCACTGAACCTGCATTAACGACGACAGAGGGGCCTCCAGCCTTAGTCAAACGGGTTGGCACTTATGGTCGGGTCGCGATTTTGGCGCTTTCGTGTATCTTACGAATAGTATGCCATACAGACCCGTTTGCCACTGAACCTGCATTAACGACGACAGTGGGGCCTTCAGCCTTAGTCAAACGGGTTGGCACGTATGGTCGGGTTGCGATTTTGGCGCTTTCGTGTATCTTGCAAATAGTATGCCATACAGACCCGTTTGCCACTGAACCTGCATTAACGACGACAGTGGGGCCTCCAGCCTTAGTCAAACGGGTTGGCACGTATGGTCGGGTTGCGATTTTGGCGCTTTCGTGTATCTTGCGAATAGTATGCCATACAGACCCGTTTGCCACTGAACCTGCATTAACGACGACAGTGGGGCCTCCAGCCTTAGTCAAACGGGTTGGCACGTATGGTCGGGTCGCGATTTTGGCGCTTTCGTGTGTCTTGTGAATACTATGCCATAAAGACCCGTTTGCCACTGAACCTGCATTAACGACGACAGAGGGGCCTCCAGCCTTAGTCAAACGGGTTGGCACATATGGTCGGGTTGCGATTTTGGCGCTTTCGTGTATCTTGCGAATAGTATGCCATACAGACCCGTTTGCCACTGAACCTGCATTAACGACGACAGTGGGGCCTCCAGCCTTAGTCAAACGGTTGGCACTTATGGTCGGGTTGCGATTTTGGCGCTTTCGTGTATCTTGCGAATATGCCATACAGACCCGTTTGCCACTAAACCTGCATTAACGACGACAGTGGGGCCTCCAGCCTTAGTCAAACGGGTTGGCACTTATGGTCGGGTAGCGATTTTGGCGCTTTCGTGTATCTTGCGAATAGTATGCCATACAGACCCGTTTGCCACTGAACCTGCATTAACGACGACAGTGGGGCCTCCAGCCTTAGTCAAACGGGTTGGCACGTATGGTCGGGTTGCGATTTTGGCGCTTTCGTGTATCTTGCGAATAGTATGCCTTACAGACCCGTTTGCCACTGAACCTGCATTAACGACGACTGTGGGGCCTCCAGCCTTAGTCAAACGCGTTGGCACATATGGTCGGGTCGCAATTTTGGCACTTTCGTGTATATTGCGAATAGTATGCCATACAGCCCCGTTTGCCACTGAACCTGCATTAACGACGACAGAGGGGCCTCCAGCCTTAGTCAAACGGGTTGGCACGTATGGTCGGGTTGCGATTTTGGCGCTTTCGTGTATCTTGCGAATAGTATGCCATACAGACCCGTTTGCCACTGAACCTGCATTAACGACGACAGTGGGGCTTTCGGCCTTAGTCAAACGGGTTGGCACGTATGGTCGGGTCGCGATTTTGGCGCTTTCGTGTATCTTGCGAATAGTATACCATACAGACCCGTTTGCCACTAAACCTGCATTAACAACGACAGTGGGGCCTCCAGCCTTAGTCAAACGGGTTGGCACGTATGGTCGGGTCGCGATTTTGGCGCTTTCGTGTGTCTTGTGAATACTATGCCATAAAGACCCGTTTGCCACTGAACCTGCATTAACGACGACAGAGGGGCCTCCAGCCTTAGTCAAACGGGTTGGCACGTATGGTCGGGTTGCGATTTTGGCGCTTTCGTGTATCTTGCGAATAGTATGCCTTACAGACCCGTTTGCCACTGAACCTGCATTAACGACGACAGTGGGGCTTTCGGCCTTAGTCAAACGGGTTGGCACGTATGGTCGGGTCGCGATTTTGGCGCTTTCGTGTATCTTGCGAATAGTATACCATACAGACCCGTTTGCCACTGAACCTGCATTAACAACGACAGTGGGGCCTCCAGCCTTAGTCAAACGGGTTGGCACGTATGGTCGGGTCGCGATTTTGGCGCTTTCGTGTGTCTTGTGAATACTATGCCATAAAGACCCGTTTGCCACTGAACCTGCATTAACGACGACAGAGGGGCCTCCAGCCTTAGTCAAACGGGTTGGCACGTATGGTCGGGTTGCGATTTTGGCGCTTTCGTGTATCTTGCGAATATGCCATACAGACCCGTTTGCCACTGAACCTGCATTAACGACGACAGTGGGGCCTCCAGCCTTAGTCAAACGGTTTGCACTTATGGTCGGGTTGCGATTTTGGCGCTGTCGTGTATCTTGCGAATATGCCATACAGACCCGTTTGCCACTAAACCTGCATTAACGACGACAGAGGGGCCTCCAGCCTTAGTCAAATGGGTTGGCACTTATGGTCGGGTCGCGATTTTGGCGCTTTCGTGTATCTTGTGAATAGTATGCCATACAGACCCGTTTGCCACTGAACCTGCATTAACGACGACAGTGGGGCCTCCAGCCTTAGTCAAACGGGTTGGCACGGATGGTCGGGTTGCGATTTTGGCGCTTTCGTGTATCTTGCGATTAGTATGCGTTACAGACCCGTTTGCCACTGAACCTGCATTAACGACGACTGTGGGGCCTCCAGCCTTAGTCAAACGCGTTGGCACATATGGCCGGGTCGCGATTTTGGCACTTTCGTGTATATTGCGAATAGTATGCCATACAGCCCCGTTTGCCACTGAACCTGCATTAACGACGACAGAGGGGCCTCCAGCCTTAGTCAAACGGGTTGGCACGTATGGTCGGGTTGCGATTTTGGCGCTTTCGTGTATCTTGCGAATAGTATGCCATACAGACCCGTTTGCCACTGAACCTGCATTAACGACGACAGTGGGGCTTTCGGCCTTAGTCAAACGGGTTGGCACGTATGGTCGGGTCGCGATTTTGGCGCTTTCGTGTATCTTGCGAATAGTATACCATACAGACCCGTTTGCCACTGAACCTGCATTAACAACGACAGTGGGGCCTCCAGCCTTAGTCAAACGGGTTGGCACGTATGGTCGGGTCGTGATTTTGGCGCTTTCGTGTATCTTGCGAATAGTATGCCATACAGACCCGTTTGCCACTGAACCTGCATTAACGACGACAGTGGGGCCTCCAGCGTTAGTCAAACGGGTTGGCACGTATGGTCGGGTCGTGATTTTGCCGCTTTCGTGTATCTTGCGAATAGTATGCCATACAGACCCGTTTGCCACTAAACCTGCATTAACGACGACAGTGGGGCTTTCGGCTATAGTCAAACGGGTTGGCACGTATGGTCGGGTTGCGATTTTGGCGCTTTCGTGTATCTTGCGAATAGTATGCAATACAGACCCGTTTGCCACTGAACCTGCATTAACGACGACAGTGGGGCTTTCGGCCTTAGTCAAACGGGTTGGCACGTATGGTCGGGTCGCGATTTTGGCGCTTTCGTGTATCTTGCGAATAGTATGCCATACAGACCCGTTTGCCACTGAACCTGCATTAACGACAACAGTGGGGCCTCCAGCCTTAGTCAAACGGGTTGGCATGTATGGTCGGGTCGTGATTTTGGCGCTTTCGTGTATCTTGCGAATAGTATGCCATACAGACCCGTTTGCCACTAAACCTGCATTAACGACGACAGTGGGGCTTTCGGCCTTAGACAAACGGGTTGGCACGTATGGTCGGGTTGCGATTTTGGCGCTTTCGTGTATCTTGCGAATAGTATGCAATACAGACCCGTTTGCCACTGAACCTGCATTAACGACGACAGTGGGGCTTTCGGCCTTAGTCAAACGGGTTGGCACGTATGGTAGGGTAGCGATTTTGGCGCTTTCGTGTATCTTGCGAATAGTATGCCATACAGACCCGTTTGCCACTAAACCTGCATTAACGACGAGAGTGGGGCCTCCAGCCTTAGTCAAACGGGTTGGCATGTATGGTCGGGTCGTGATTTTGGCGCTTTCGTGTATCTTGCGAATAGTATGCCATACAGACCCGTTTGCCACTAAACCTGCATTAACGACGAGAGTGGGGCCTCCAGCCGTAGTCAAACGGGTTGGCACGTATGGTCGGGTCGCGATTTTGGCGCTTTCGTGTGTCTTGTGAATACTATGCCATAAAGACCCGTTTGCCACTGAACCTGCATTAACGACGACAGAGGGGCCTCCAGCCTTAGTCAAACGGGTTGGCACGTATGGTCGGGTTGCGATTTTGGCGCTTTCGTGTATCTTGCGAATATGCCATACAGACCCGTTTGCCACTGAACCTGCATTAACGACGACAGTGGGGCCTCCAGCCTTAGTCAAACGGTTGGCACTTATGGTCGGGTTGCGATTTTGGCGCTTTCGTGTATCTTGCGAATATGACATACATACCCGTTTGCCACTAAACCTGCATTAACGACGACAGAGGGGCCTCCAGCCTTAGTCAAACGGGTTGGCACTTATGGTCGGGTCGCGATTTTGGCGCTTTCGTGTATCTTGCGAATAGTATGCCATACAGACCCGTTTGCCACTTAACCTGCATTAACGAAGACAGTGGGGCCTGCATCCTTAGTCAAACGGGTTGGCACGTATGGTCGGGTTGCGATTTTGGCGCTTTCGTGTATCTTGCGAATAGTATGCCTTACAGACCCGTTTGCCACTGAACCTGCATTAACGACGACTGTGGGGCCTCCAGCCTTAGTCAAACGCGTTGGCACATATGGTCGGGTCGCGATTTTGGCACTTTCGTGTATATTGCGAATAGTATGCCATACAGCCCCGTTTGCCACTGAACCTGCATTAACGACGACAGAGGGGCCTCCAGCCTTAGTCAAACGGGTTGGCACGTATGGTCGGGTTGCGATTTTGGCGCTTTCGTGTATCTTGCGAATAGTATGCCATACAGACCCGTTTGCCACTGAACCTGCATTAACGACGACAGTGGGGCTTACGGCCTTAGTCAAACGGGTTGGCACGTATGGTCGGGTCGCGATTTTGGCGCTTTCCTGTATCTTGCGAATAGTATACCATACAGACCCGTTTGCCACTGAACCTGCATTAACAACGACAGTGGGGCCTCCTGCCTTAGTCAAACGGGTTGGCACGTCTGGTCGGGTGTCGCTTTTGGGGCTTTCGTGTGTCTTGTGAATAGTATGCCATAAAGACCCGTTTGCCACTGAACCTGCATTAACGACGACAGAGGGGCCTCCAGCCTTAGTCAAACGGGTTGGCACGTATGGTCGGGTTGCGATTTTGGCGCTTTCGTGTATCTTGCGAATAGTATGCCATACAGACCCGTTTGCCACTGAACCTGCATTAACGACGACAGTGGGGCTTTCGGCCTTAGTCAAACGGGTTGGCACGTATGGTCGGGTCGCGATTTTGGCGCTTTCGTGTATCTTGCGAATAGTATACCATACAGACCCGTTTGCCACTGAACCTGCATTAACAACGACAGTGGGGCCTCCAGCCTTAGTCAAACGGGTTGGCACGTATGGTCGGGTCGCGATTTTGGCGCTTTCGTGTGTCTTGTGAATACTATGCCATAAAGACCCGTTTGCCACTGAACCTGCATTAACGACGACAGAGGGGCCTCCAGCCTTAGTCAAACGGGTTGGCACGTATGGTCGGGTCGCGATTTTGGCGCTTTCGTGTATCTTGCGAATATGCCATACAGACCCGTTTGCCACTGAACCTGCATTAACGACGACAGAGGGGCCTCCAGCCTTAGTCAATCGGTTGGCACTTATGGTCGGGTTGCGATTTTGGCGCTTTCGTGTATCTTGTGAATATGCCATACAGACCCGTTTGCCACTAAACCTGCATTAACGACGACAGAGGGGCCTCCAGCCTTAGTCAAACGGGTTGGCACTTATGGTCGGGTCGCGATTTTGGCGCTTTCGTGTATCTTGCGAATAGTATGCCATACAGACCCGTTTGCCACTGAACCTGCATTAACAACGACAGTGGGGCCTCCAGCGTTAGTCAAACGGGTTGGCACGTATGGTCGGGTTGCGATTTTGGCGCTTTCGTGTATCTTGCGAATAGTATGCCTTACAGACCCGTTTGCCACTGAACCTGCATTAACGACGACAGTGGGGCCTCCAGCCTTAGTCAAACGCGTTGGCACATATGGTCGGGTCGCGATTTTGGCACTTTCGTGTATATTGCGAATAGTATGCCATACAGCCCCGTTTGCCACTGAACCTGCATTAACGACGACAGAGGGGCCTCCAGCCTTAGTCAAACGGGTTGGCACGTATGGTCGGGTTGCGATTTTGGCGCTTTCGTGTATCTTGCGAATAGTATGCCATACAGACCCGTTTGCCACTGAACCTGCATTAACGACGACAGTGGGGCTTTCGGCCTTAGTCAAACAGGTTGGCACGTATGGTCGGGTCGCGATTTTGGCGCTTTCGTGTATCTTGCGAATAGTATACCATACAGACCCGTTTGCCACTGAACCTGCATTAACAACGACAGTGGGGCCTCCAGCCTTAGTCAAACGGGTTGGCACGTATGGTCGGGTCGTGATTTTGGCGCTTTCGTGTATCTTGCGAATAGTATGCCATACAGACCCGTTTGCCACTGAACCTGCATTAACGACGACAGTGGGGCCTCCAGCGTTAGTCAAACGGGTTGGCACGTATGGTCGGGTCGTGATTTTGCCGCTTTCGTGTATCTTGCGAATAGTATGCCATACAGACCCGTTTGCCACTAAACCTGCATTAACAACGACAGTGGGGCTTTCGGCCTAAGTCAAACGGGTTGGCACGTATGGTCGGGTGGCGATTTTGGCGCTTGCGTGTATCTTGCGAATAGTATGCCATACAGACCCGTTTGCCACTTAACCTGCATTAACTACGACAGTGGGGCTTTCGGCCTTAGTATAACGGGTTGGCACGTATGGTCGGGTCTCGATTTTGGGTCTTTCGTGTATCTTGCGAATTGTATGCCATACAGACCCGTTTGCCACTGAACCTGCATTAACGACAACAGTGGGGCCTCCAGCCTTAGTCAAACGGGTTGGCATGTATGGTCGGGTCGTGATTTTGGCGCTTTCGTGTATCTTGCGAATAGTATGCCATACAGACCCGTTTGCCACTGAACCTGCATTAACGACGAGAGTGGGGCCTCCAGCCTTAGTCAAACGGGATGGCACGTATGGTAGGGTCGTGATTTTGGCGCTTTCGTGTATCTTGCGAATAGTATGCCATACAGACCCGTTTGCCACTAAACCTGCATTAACGACGAGAGTGGGGCCTCCAGCCTTAGTCAAACGGGTTGGCACGTATGGTCGGGTTGCGATTTTGGCGCTTTCGTGTATCTTGCGAATAGTATGCCATACAGACCCGTTTGCCACTGAACCTGCATTAATGACGACAGTGGGGCTTCAAGCCTTAGTCAAACGGGTCGACAGGTTTCATAATCTCTTAAAGATTGGAAGGTGACCCTTAGTTACCATATATACCTTCGCATTGGGCCCCTAATTTGCTAAATCCTCGTCTGTTGATAACATAATTATGCCGCAATAGTTATCCTGTCTGGAACTAAGCTGATTTAAACCACAACACTGTGTGACACTTGCATTACATGTGAACGGCCCCTACGCTAATATGATTTTGTTTTTCCCTCCCTGTCTCGTCCTCGACCCCGAGGACAGTGAGACAAACAGACCCAGTTCCGGTAAATGTGAAAGTCGGCACACCTCTGATCTACTGGCCGTCCTTCAACGTGATGCCCAGCTGATGCCGGACCAACGATCACCGGCAGAACCCGCTTAATCTCCGCTTAATCTCCGCTTAATCTCCGCTTAATCTCCTTATCCGTTTATATGTCTGTATATATATATATATATATATATATATCCCAAGGGTTTATTCCTCCTAGGACTTTTTTTATTTCCCCGGCTAAAAAGCCTGGGTTTTTTTTCTCCTAGGGTTTTTTTTAAAGGGGGGGTTTAAAGGTATTTCAAGCATTCTGACTTATTAACACAGTTATAGAGTTGTTTCCTCATGCTAAACGTAGGCAAAGTGTCAAAACCGCAGTTGGGCGCGTTTCAGAGTATTTCTGTGCCGAATGCACTTCGCCAGGGTTCGTACAAGTTTCGGCTAGTTTTTTTCGATTACAGTTCGAACTGACGTTTCAGGGGTTTTCGAAACGTATCACTTCTTTATATGGGCTTCCGGCGGAAAACTTCCCCCGGAAAACCCCGCCCAGCCGTCAGTCAGCGAGAGACGCTAGAGCTTGCTAACAGCTTATCACGCCACTCAGCTTTGTTTAATTTCAAAAGTCAACAATGGCACAACAAGAAGTGTGTTTTTGGATGTAAGGAGAAGACATCCAGCCTTATGGAAACAATGGATATAGTTTATTATCCGGATTAGCAGCGGAGTTTTGCGTGTGTGTTTGATGCTGTGGATTTTCAGAACCGGGTCATGACGAGTTACACGTGGTATGTAAGACTTCTGTCTTATGTTGGAAATAGGCGGGTGTATATTATATAAATGACACAAACATGTAGTGAATCATAAGTTAAAACAGTGTTGTATAGTGTTGCATGACTCGTACTCGCTCCTCCTGCGGTAGTAACTCCTCCTTCTTCATTTTTTCGTACGTTATCGGAAAGATTCGGTAAAGCTAATCTTTCTTTTATAAATCTGATTAAACTAAAGACTCTTCAGAGATATAAAGGATGTCATACTACTCTATAGGTACTCCAGATTAACATCAGAAATGCAGAAACAGCGTGTGTTACGTGAGCTTTAACCCGGGGAGGCAGCCTTTTTGGGCTTAACTTAGCTTCCTCTTCTAGACGTTACATTAGTAATACGCTCGTTTATAATGTTGAGTCATAGCCGCAGCAAATTTCGTCTTGAACTCTGATGCCAGTTCAGCCGAGCCTCAGATGACTGCCATTTATTTGGTCAGCGACGGACAAAAGGTTGATGAAACAGGTGAGTCTACTGTCATTGTTTTCTTTCCTGTGGTTGGAGTTCATTTAATCAATCACAGATTCTAACAGTCAAAGTTTTTGTGTTTTTCATGATCTGTGCTTTTTGATTATAATATTAATACAGATGAGGTGCTTGGGGTGAGTGGCTTTACCAGCAGGATGTGCCAAAAAGCCATGAATCTGATGACAAACAGGTAACAAACTTAAATTATCATTGATGTGTAAATTCTAGAGCAGGAGTCTCCAACCTCTTTGTGAGCAAGGGCTACCACAATGGACATAGTGTTAGCCTTTCTGGAGGGCTACTTTTTGATATAGTCTACTCAAAACTTTTTTGTTTATTTTATTTGACTTGTTGATATGTTTTAGTATTGTTTAAAATATTAACATGCGTAAACCAAGACAAGCTAATATTAAAATATCCACCATGTTGGAGCTCTAGAAGTAGTTGCGCAATTATGTCTCATACTGTTTCAGAAACACGCTTGGCGAACAGAATAATGAAAAAAGGGTCATTATATCTTTATCTGGAGCGACAGTTTATGTGCCGTACCCTTCGCTAAGGGCCCTTCAAGGGTGTATGAAAAATGGCCAGATTTTAGATTCTCAAAGCTTGAAAGTTATGTGTAGAATGTCAGGTGAAAAAATAAACTGATATTGTAAGTTATCAAAACAAGTTTGTGAAAAGAACATTTGATGTTATATTATTTATTTATGCATTAATGTGTTATAAATATATATATTTAGTTGATTAAGTGGTTATCGCTGTAAGATTGATAGAAATTTGTAGATATAATATCTATTTGATCTTAATTTCATCAGAAGGCTAACAACAATCTAGATGATGCCAAATTTAAGACTGGCACCATTCCCAAGACAAAGAGTTTCATTAATCCATATGAACCCAAGGAGAAGACGGACCCCAACCCTGCCAATCCCAAGCCAAAGAAGCCAACCTCATCTACTAGCGGTGAGTCTACTGTCATTGTTTCCTTTCCTGCTGTTAGATTTCATTTAAATCAATCAAAGTTTTTGTGTTTTTCATGATCTGTGCTTTCTGATTATAATATTAATACAGATAAGGTGCCCGGGGCGATTGGCTTTACCAGCAGGATGTACCAAGAAAGAGAAGAAACAGGTAACAAACTCAACATTGTGCTCTTTACATAAAGATTTATGTTTACTCAGAACATATGTTAAAAGAGTTAACTGATTGTAGATTCTCAAAGCTTGAAAGTTATGTGCATAGTGTCAGGTGAGAAATAAACTAATATTTTTCATGTTTCTTTCTGTATTTGCAGGTCACCATCAACCAAGTTTCAAAATAAACGTGTAATCTTTGCATTATTATTGTACTATTGGATACATCTCAGGGTTTCCTGCATAAAATTTGTTAGTTAAGGTGGTAGGGTTGGGCAAGTGGGCGGGCCAGAGGGCGTGACAATCAAATAGGCGGGGCGTATGCGTCATGATGAGAATTAAAATATTTTTATTTAAAACACTCAAATAAAACTCAATTTCGAAGAAACTAAGTGAAACTAAAGGGTTAATCAACACAAACTAAAGCAGATGTTGTAGAACGTCAGGCGAACAATGATAGATGGCGCAAAAATTGTAAAAACTGATTATTTCCTACTATTAATAACATTATCTTAAAGGAGTGTAACTACTGTAGCATGTAAATATTTGCGCATAAATAAAGTGAGCAAGAGCGCTCAACAATTATATCTAATCAACAGGCACGTGAAACCCAGCTAGCAGGTTGCTCAAACAACAAAATCACCAGCTAACTTGCTTTAAATTTGCAAGAACTATAGACTAATACAATAACAGGCTTAAATAAACCCAAAACATAAGTCCTCTTACAGTTCTCACGGACACGCGTTTTATCAACTGGCCATCCTCCAGACATGACGGACCACGTCTTTATCTCATTTCGGCCGCGTGGCACACGTTCACGCTCGTGGTGTGAAGCGCGTCCGCGCTATTCTCCGAGATGTTTTATCAACTGGCTAGTTATCCTCCAGACAGTGACGGTCCGGACCACATCTTTCTCATATCGGCCGTGTGGCACGCGTCCCCGCTTGCGTGTATGCGCTATTCTCTGAGATGCACTTGACGGCCTTTTGTGCTGCGAATTTATTATTTTTTATGGACAACCTAGTTAAGGCGGTAGGGTTTCCAAGCTTAGGCGGGCCGCCTGAACTGAAATGTGCCGCGGGAAACCTTGCATCTATACTGATGCTATTTAACTCAGTCACTGACTGTAGTGCATGACTGTAGCTTTCAGCCAGGAGAAGATGTCATCAGGTGGAGTCCAACTTTCACGGGGTGTTTCGACCCTGAATCACAACACCCTCCAGTTGGCGGGTCTGCAGTGGTGGCCAGTCACTGCCCATCTCCTCCTGGCCCCCAGCTCAACTCCTCCCTCCTGCTCCAGAGCCAGCACAATGCTCTTTCTGCTGCCTCACCCAACCAACGGACAGCTGCCTTCCTCTCCCTTCCTGCTAGACCCAGAGCTGTGAGCGTCTTCCACACAGACCGTGCCGGCAAACCCCTACACCCGACGTCGACCGGGAATAGCCAGGTCTGCCGACCTTTGGCTCATAGGCCTCCTCGCACCCGTCTTCCCATGGGACCATCAGTTCAATCATAATTATCTTCCTTGCCTCTTCAGAACATAAGACCATGTCTGGCCTCAGCAATGTTTGCACAACCTGGGGGAAGACTAGTCTCCTTCCCAGGTCCACCCTCATCTCCCAGGATTGTGCTGCTTGCAAGAGGCTCTTTTTACTCGTCTTGGGGTATGGTGGTTTCTCCCCTTCCCTGATGAACTGAATGGATCTCACTGGCCTTGTACTGGGCTGGTGCTTTTTCTGCCTCTCCCGCTCCAAGATGCCAGCCAGTGCACTAAGAACCTTGTCATGATGCCACCTGTATCTTCCTTGGCTAAGAGCTGTCTTGCATCCTGCCAGTATGTGTGCCATTGTTCCCCTCCCTCTGCATAACCTACACAATGGGTCCTCCCTCATTCCCCATCTGTGGAGGTTTGTTGGGGATGGAAGAGTGTCGTACACTAAACAGAGCAGGAAAGAAATGCGAAAGGGCTCCAGTCTCTAGATCTCAGGCCACGTGATCTTCCGCTTTGACAGGTCCCACTTTGTCCAGGCACCTTGCGCTCCAAGCTCGACAGCCCTAGACCTGCCCCTTCTTCCTCCAGGTGTCGGACCTCGGCTTGGATCATGTCCCTCCTCTGCCTTGGGTCTGCTTTTCCCCACTGCTGGAAGTGGTTGGATCCAAGTCCATGTCTCCCTACGCATGGGTTCCCGATGATGTCCTTCAGCTTCAAAGCACTTTCAGTTTGCGCCACTGATGTGTCATTTCCACACACTTAATTGGGTTTTCCTCAAGTGATGGATTCGTCTGCCCCTGTATGCGCAACTGGAACTTGCTGGTCACTTTCCCACTTCTGATCACCATGCTTCTTGATTTCCTTGGCTTGAACTTCATCCGGGCCCATGTTGCCACATCATCAAGAACCTTCAGGATCCATCTTGCTTGCACATGGGTTAAAGTTGTTATAGTAAGGTCATCCATAAAGCCTCTTATTAGAGGTTGGCTGGTGCCAGACTCCATTAGTGGCCCTCTGGATTCCTTTCCTGCAGCTGTTATGAGCAGGTTCATTCCCATGACAAACAGGATGGGGAGATGTTGCAGCCTGTCACAATTCCTTTTTCAAGGTCCTGCCACCGAGTTGTGAAGTGGGCAGTTTTGTATGTTATCAAAACAAGTTTGTGAAAAACATTAATTTATGTAATCTTTTATTTATTTAAATATAGTGCTTATTGCTGTAATTAGAAATTTGTAGACATATATGATATGTATTTTATCTTAATTTTATCAGAAGGCTGACAATAATCCAAAGACTGGCACCATTCCCAAGGCAAAGGCTGGCACCGGTGTTGGCAATCCAGTTCAAAAACCTATTGTTATTCCATGTAGTATCATAGTGAAGACCTGCGGTTCCCAAGAAGACGGCTCGTTTTCATCCACCTGATACCAAGGTGAAGGCAGACCCCAAACCTGCCATCCCTAAGAAGATGCCTGTTTTTTATCAGCGTGATACCAAGGTGAAGGCAGTAACCAAACCTGCCATTCCCAAGAAGACAGCTGTAGGTAATCCACATGATACAGAGGTGAAAGCAGATAGCGAGTAGGTCGATCCGGCACACAGTGCGTCTACTGTTATGATTACTCTAAATTGGTGGATCTTAATGATGTGTTGATGCCCTCTAATGAATATTATTATATTAATAAATAAAATAGAAATATTATTAAATAAAACACCTTTATTATATTTACATTACTTTGTCTCCTGCTTGCTGTTTTTCCCTTCATCTTTGTATCTGACTCATGGTTGATTTGATGTATTACCTCACTACAAAGTTAATATTAGAGTATAGATTTAGTCATTTTCTGATGGGGAGAGACATCTAATGACATCAGATGTGCGCGCTGTTTCTGTGTGAGGGGAATAAGCCAGTCGCGCATTCGCTTCTCTTTGAGCTTGTGAGTATTTTTGCCGCTTTATTGGCCTTAAATACACATAAGGTTATGCGTCAAAAATCCCGTCTTTGCAAGTATCCTCAAACACGACCATTTAGGGCTTAGGAGAAAGTAAACAGCAGAAAAAAGGGTAAGTTACATTTTTTACCTTTACTAAAATATTGTTTATTATCCTTATTTCATCACTGACTGTTTATCCTTAGTGAGCTTGAATTTTGTTCTTGTGTAATATACACAAGTTGCGCACAATGCGTTGTTTTAAGTGCATAACATTGCGCATAAAAAGACCTCAGCTCTGCCTCTATTGTAAAATAATAATTTGTTGATAAAGGGTACAGTCATTTAATGTACAACTGTCACTATGATTACAGGCATCCTGTGTGAATTGTACACGAGTTTTATTCGAGTTGCTCGTTCAGGGTTTATATTTATACATAAAGTTACTGTATTAGAGCTGTGACTGTAAGCTGTTGTGTGAGCAGTACTGTTACGTACGCTGTGTTATGCAAGTGTTTTGTTGCTGCATATGTGTGCGTGTCTGTATGCTGTGTTTCAGGTGTGGATTCTGATTTGACGGTCCATCTGTCAATCTGCGGGCGTACGGGTCTGACGTCACGGATCGCGCAACCAATCGCTGCTCACGGAGCTGTTTATGAATGGCTCAAACTTCAATGGCGGGAGCTCAAAGACAAACTCTGGGTTGGGGAGAGACGTTGCGTTTGTCGTGCTCGCTTGTTTGGGGTTTCTGTGTTTAATTCATGCTTGATTTGAAACGTGAATGTTACGATTGATGTACCTGTAAAATCTCACGTCCCGCTCTAAATGCGGCGAGTGTTTGTTTGGGGCTCCTGTCTTTAATTCATGCTTGATTCGAAACGCGGAACACCGGCCGCGGTACCGGTGAAACGTACACTTAATCATGTCCTTCTGTGGAGATGTGTAGCCTGGTTGGAGAGGTCGTGAGTCAGGTAAGCAGGTCGCGACCTACATTTGCACGTAGTCGTTTCAGCATGTATTAGACACACTAGCATAAACGAGTGGAGCTAATTATGTATGTTTTGTTTTGTTAGATAGTATGGTTTAGTTATAGCGTCTTGCACGCTGAAGATGTTTCTTTCTACATTTTCTTTTGTTAGTTAGTTTAGCTTTCTACTCATTAGTTAGTTTTCCTTATGATTATATTTGGTTCTTTGATTTAAGCTCCACTCTCTCGCTCCTTCCTCTCCTCCAGTTTGTCAATGTTTGTTTGTTCTTGCTAATTGTATATATTGTAAATATTTATTCCTTTATACTATATTGATACTACTTTTCATATTTAACTTATATTCTAATTAAAAACTTTGCATTGAGATTGCTGGTTTGGTTGTCTGTCTCTTGTCTTGTGGTTTTCCTGTTGCCATCATTATACACACACAGCTATTTTGTTACGTCTAATAACAATATTCCTAGACAAATAACATCCAACTAACGAGGGACGTAACAAGTACAGACCCTGGATTTTTCGTTTATGTGCACTGAATAATATGATATAAACATTTCTGTACCACTTTTAAAAAAAGTTGTATTTGTTCACATTACTAAATGCATTAAATAACATGAACAAACTGTTAGAATCTAATTCTAAGCAGGTCTAGAGGTATGAAGTTTTCGTTGAATCTGTAGTAAAGAGACGAGGTCTGAGGTGAGCAGCAGAGAGTTCTGATATATATCAGGGGCCATGAAAGACACTGACACCGAGATGGAGTTCAAACATAGACCGAAGTTTATTAGACAGGCTTCAGCTTATATAGTGTACAGAAAGGAAGCACTGGTCACCTGATAAACATTTGATAATGTCTAGAAGAATCATGTGGGCAGTTACTGAGCAAACATGTCTGGAGAACAATCACATGATTGGTCCCTTCACAGGAACGTCTAGATACGGATACATAAATAATAATGCTTAGACAGTTGTATTGTGTAAACGGGGAAAGGGAGATTAGAACAGGGAAGTCTGGTCGTACTTCATGACCTGGACTGACCAGCCCATGTCTAGCTTTTGTGCATAGTCAAGGGAAAATGTCACAACTCAATCTCAACTTAGTAAATGCAAGATAAATGAACCGTATCATTGCTTCATTAATCATCCGAGTATAACAATAAAGAAATATACAAGGTTCTATGAAAATATATCAAATATATAAATGTGGGGTGCAAGGTAATTTTCGTAAACGAAAACTGAAACTAAGACTAAAACTATCAGCTAAAAAACATTTTCGTTAACTGAAATAAAATTAAAAATTCATAATAAATGAAAAACTAAAACTAAACTAAACGAGCAACAGTTATTGTAAAACTAACTGAAATAAAATAATAATTATCAAAAATTAGTATTCGTTTTCGTAATTAATAAGCTCTCATCCCATGGCGGAAAATCTGAACAGGCATTATAATAGACCCCTTTATCGCCTACGTCACTGTGACGTCACCGCTCTAGCTGGAGGCAAAACATAAGAAATCAGCAGGCGCACTAAAAGTTTGAGGTTTTGACTTTAAAATGTCGTCGTCTTGTGTTTTTGGCTGCCAAAATATAAGTAACAGCACTTTTGGTTCAATCAAAACTAAAGTTTTACCGGATCCCGGCAGACATTCCTTCACAGAAATAAAGAAGACAATTGTGGTCGAATGGACGGAGACGATCGTAAATAATGCTCGTGTTTGCAGTGCACACT